>NC_064642.1:140715761-141361898 GCF_023864345.2 Schistocerca serialis cubense | reverse complement strand
ATCACCCAAACGGAGCCACACATTAACGAACCGTTTCCTTTAATACGACGTTGCAGTTCCTGTGTTATTCCGAATATGACGCCATGCATTCATGCATATCCAAAGGAGCAGGCAATGCGGCGACTACATCCCTTTTTAAATATGTTAAACATATTCACAGTTGTGAGTAGCGACAACTGACAGATGTAGAATGGAATGGCGACAACCAAAATGTGTGCCGGACCAGGACTCGAACCCAGCGCGAGCGGTCGCCTTACCATTCGGCTATCCGTGCACGACTCACGGTCCCGTCCAAACTTCCATATGTCGTCAACCACGCCTCCCACAACCTGTACTTTTGTATCCATTATGTATATTTCCGTACACGTGAGACATTTTACTTGAAAGTCGCTTGTCAGGTGTCGCCGGATAACTACGCTGTCCGAGTGCCTGTGTTGTTCTGAATACGATGCGAACTTCCTTTTTTACATGCACGCACAAATTTTCATTTTCATCATTCCGTTCTACAGCTGATGGTTGCTATATTCGCAATTGGGAACACATTTAATGATTCCTTTGATGAACCGACACCGCGTTGAAATTGTTCGTTGTTACATAGAGCGGCGCTCTTTTATATAAATTAACATTACTAGCATGGAAACGATAAATTAACATTACTAGCATGGAAACGATAAATTAACATTACTAGCATGAAAACGATAAATCTCATTACGTGACTTCATATGTGAGAAATAAAGCTCAGTCTATGCATAACAGACAGTGTTAAGGTGTACAGAGAGTGGTCTGCTTTTTACAGTTGTGTGAGTTGCTCGGACTAAATTCGTAGGCTGCAGGTTTCAACGTGTTGCAGTAGAGGCTCTTTATGCCAAAACGACAAAAACCAGTTGAAATACTTGGATGACAAAAGAGGTATTTAACTGATGAAAGCAGAAAATATAAAACTCCAGCACATGAAGCAGACAAAACGGAACATACACATCTAAAAATGAGACCGACAGAAAATTCAATATGGTGTAGTAAAAATGGCTAGAGGATAATGAAAGGCTGTTTGTACAGAAAAATGAAGGATACCTTTCGAGAAAAGAGAATCAGCTGTATGAATATCAAGAGCTCAGACGGTAGGCAATACTAAGCAAAGAAACTGAAAGGTGGAAGGAATATATAGAACGGCTACAAAAGGGAGATGAAGATAATGTTATGAAAACGCAAAAGAGGGAGATGTGATATTGTGAGAGGAGTTTGAAAGAGCACTGAAAGAACTAATCTGAAATAAGGCACCTGCAATAAGCGATATTCCCTGAAACCTATTGAGGCCCTTGTAAGAGTCACGTGCGACGAAACTATTCCATCTGGTGTGCAAGATATATGAGAGTGGCGAAATACCCTCAGACTTCGAGAAATATGTAATAATTCCTATTCCATGGAATGCAGGCGTGCTGATAGATGTTAATATTACCGAGCTTTTAGATTAATAAGTCAGCACTACAAAATCCATATACGATTTATACGCTGAGAAGTGGAAAAACTGGTAGAAGACAATCTCAGGGAAGAGCAGTTTGGGTTCCAGAGAAATCTAGGAACACGTGCGGCAATACTGTCACTGCACATTATCTTAGGATATAAGTTGAAGAGGTTAAAGAAAGACAAACTTATCTTTATGGCATTCTCACATTTAGAGATATCTTTTGACAATATTGAATAAAAGGCGAGGAAAGCACTCCTGGAAAAGGCAAATTTATTGGCATCGAATATACACTCCTGGAAATTGAAATAAGAACACCGTGAATTCATTGTTCCAGGAAGGGGAAACTTTATTGACACATTCCTGGGGTCAGATACATCACATGATCACACTGACAGAACCACAGGTACATAGACACAGGCAACAGAGCATGCACAATGTCGGCACTAGTACAGTGTATATCCACCTTTCGCAGCAATGCAGGCTGCTATTCTCCCATGGAGACGATCGTAGAGATGCTGGATGTAGTCCTGTGGAACGGCTTGCCATGCCATTTCCACCTGGCGCCTCAGTTGGACCAGCGTTCGTGCTGGACGTGCAGACCGCGTGAGACGACGCTTCATCCAGTCCCAAACATGCTCAATGGGGGACAGATCCGGAGATCTTGCTGGCCAGGGTAGTTGACTTACACCTTCTAGAGCACGTTGGGTGGCACGGGATACATGCGGACGTGCATTGTCCTGTTGGAACAGCAAGTTCCCTAGCCGGTCTAGGAATGGTAGAACGATGGGTTCGATGACGGTTTGGATGTACCGTGCACTATTCAGTGTCCCCTCGACGATCACCAGTGGTGTACGGCCAGTGTAGGAGATCGCTCCCCACACCATGATGCCGGGTGTTGGCCCTGTGTGCCTCGGTCGTATGCAGTCCTGATTGTGGCGCTCACCTGCACGGCGCCAAACACGCATACGACCATCATTGGCACCAAGGCAGAAGCGACTCTCATCGCTGAAGACGACACGTCTCCATTCGTCCCTCCATTCACGCCTGTCGCGACACCACTGGAGGCGGGCTGCACGATGTTGGGGCGTGAGCGGAAGACGGCCTAACGGTGTGCGGGACCGTAGCCCAGCTTCATGGAGACGGTTGCGAATGGTCCTCGCCGATTCCCCAGGAGCAACAGTGTCCCTAATTTGCTGGGAAGTGGCGGTGCGGTCCCCTACGGCACTGCGTAGGATCCTACGGTCTTGGCGTGCATCCGTGCGTCGCTGCGGTCCGGTCCCAGGTCGACGGGCACGTGCACCTTCCGCCGACCACTGGCGACAACATCGATGTACTGTGGAGACCTCACGCCCCACGTGTTGAGCAATTCGGCGGTACGTCCACCCGGCCTCCCGCATGCCCACTATACGCCCTCGCTCAAAGTCCGTCAACTGCACATACGGTTCACGTCCACGCTGTCGCGGCATGCTACCAGTGTTAAAGACTGCGACGGAGCTCCGTATGCCACGGCAAACTGGCTGACACTGACGGCGGCGGTGCACAAATGCTGCGCAGCTAGCGCCATTCGACGGCCAACACCGCGGTTCCTGGTGTGTCCGCTGTGCCGTGCGTGTGATCATTGCTTGTACAGCCCTCTCGCAGTGTCCGGAGCAAGTATGGTGGGTCTGACACACCGGTGTCAATGTGTTCTTTTTTCCATTTCCAGGAGTGTACATTTGAGTATCGAGCAATCTTTGCTTAAGGTATTTGCCTGGAGCTTAGCCTTGTAGGGAAGTGAAACGAACATGTTAAACAGTCCAGACAAGAAGAGAATAGAAGCTTTTGAAATGCGGTGCTATAGAAGAACGCTGAAGACTAGATGGGTAGATCGAATAACTGATGAGGAAGTATTGGATCGCACTCGGGAAAAAAGAAATTAATGATAATACTTGACTAAAGGGGGTTCGGTTAATAGGATACGTCCTAGAGCATGTGTACTGGGGAAGTGTGGAGGATGGAGATTGTAGAGTGCGATCAAGGGTTGAAAACAGTGAGCAGGTTCAAACGGACATAGGGTATAGTCTTTATGTAGAGACGAAAGGACTTTCAAAGGATAGACTTGAGTGTAGAATTGCTTTATATCAGTCTTCGGACTAGAGACCATAACGACGACAAAGTGGTTGGCTCACTTTTTATTAGGCCACTGTTCAGTCAGCCACGATTTCTGTTGTATTTTTTACAAGTACAACGAAAACAGTCTTCAGTCACAAATCGTGAATTTTATTTCAGTATACGATACATTTCGAGCGCTGGGCCCCATCTTCAGGTGCTTGTTCATTTTATATGATTTACTTGAAATTTAGGTTATGACTGGTTCCGTTAAGAGTACGTAGACTTATTACAACGTTGCACATTGTGACTACAATTTTTGCAGGACTAAATCAAAACCGAGAAATTACTGTTTACGTATTGGTTACATAGTTTTAGAGCACAGTGTAACTAGGTATATTTGTAGACATATACCCACTTTCTCCCTCACAGAACATTTGTGAACAGAATTTAAACAAGTCAAAGACTATCCAAATGTAAAGATGATACATTTCCACATATACATAGGTGCTGCTGTTTTTAAGATTACAAAGACGTCTTTCATAATTATTAATACACAGATTGCACTTACAAAACAATCATTCGTGCAAATGTTAGACTTGACCTTATATCATGAAACGGTTGCAACTGTTAAATACATAAATGATGACTGACTGAAACCTCAGCTGCCGACAGGTGTTATTGATATACCTCGATGTGGACAGCCGAAAATGTGTGTCCCGACCGGGACTCGAACCCGGGATGTCCTGCTTACATGGCAGACGCTCTATCCATCTGACTTGTGAGCCACCGAGGACACAGATGAATAGCGCGACTGTAGGGAGCTTCCCGTGCGACTCACATTCCCAACTGTCCACAATTCTACATATGTATTGTACCTTATAGACATTTGTCCACCCACTCATTACTCGCGCACGCTTTGGCGATTCCCGTAAGTGTTTGGGCAACCTGTGCGCATTCGCACAGACGAAGGTCGATGGCTGGGTAGCCTTTAACTATATATACGAAGACAGTAACTTGTTCTCGAAAGAAGCAGGAGATCCCGGGTTCGAGTCCCGGTCGGGACACACATTTTCGGCTGTCCACATCGAGGTATATCAACAACACCTGTCGGCAGCTGAGGTTGTCAGTTATTCATCATTTATTCCAGGGAAAAGCTGCACGGACATCAACAGTAACTGTTCTTTCGAGAACAAGTTACTGTCTTCGTATATATTGTTAAATACATGTTTCTCTACAAAAAATAAACTTTTGGAACTGCTGAAAAAACTACGACTATTGGACTCTTTTTGTTTAACATGTTTTTTAGAAAGTTTTTCTTTGTTTTATCGTATTTATGATTGTTATAGCAGTTAAGTTTTCTACCAGCAACACTGTTAGCAACGGACAAAAAAAAGGTTACATGTCTCATTTCGTTCTTTTCCTCTTAACTAGAAGTTTTATAGCTGACAATCGCACTGATTTTAGTGTGTGCTTGTGTGTGTGTGTGTGTGTGTGTGTGTGTCTGTGTGTGTGTGTGTATGTGCGTGTGTGTGTGTGATCTTAACATTGATTTTTAAGTAACTGTTATGTTTTCATTCATGTTTACACTTTTATATGTTTCTCTTAGCCATGTTCGTCTCTTTAACAGGATCTTAAGGGTGCTGGAGTCACAAACGTCATGCGCTCAACAACATAATCATCATCTTAAGATTTTTAAGTTTGTACTGTGAACTTTATAAGTGATAAGTGATGTATAATTAATGTTACAAACCTACTACGCTGTCGTAGCAGGTGGAGAGGTGGTACTACGACTTGGTACATTGGTGGTAGCGGATACGGTGAGGGCTCCTTACCGGCTTGCCGGCGAATTTGAGCGAAATAAAATAGCTCTCGCGGACCAAACATACAACAGCTTCTACGGTTCACAACCGTACTTGTAACTTGGAGCTTGCTCCATATGAAGTTGACTACCTTTGAAAATCGAACACGGAAGGAAATCACTTACCGAAACATCTACCACTTACCAGTTGACAAAGAAGTCTGCATTGGGATACGGAGGGCAATCACTTGAAAGGTAACTCAGATGAGTTCTAGCACCTGAAAACACTCAAAAATGACAGAAGACCAAAATTTGCATTCAAGACAGGACTGATAAACTGCATAGCACACACAACATAATTTCTATCATACAACCAGGGAAACTCAAAACTTTGACCGATAAAATGGATCGCAAAGGTATTCTAATAGCTGGACTTCAAGAAATGAGAAACTCTAATCAGAAATAAGTGAAATCACAAAGACATAGAATTTATCAGATAATAGCACGAGAAAAAGTAATGAAGCAATGTACACAATTGGAATGGGATTTGTGTTCAGTCGCAAAATAACAGAGTCCGTAATAGAATTTAAATCACAATCTCCCAGGCTATCAAGACAAAGTATAGGAGCTGCAAATAAAATATAACAACAATAAATGCCCATGCCCCAACTAATGATAAAAATAGTAAGAAGGAATACATAAAAGACGTGGATGAATTTTGGAAGATTTTTGACCAGACGGCAACAAACATAAATAAAGAACACACTAAACTTTTAACTGAAGGTTTTAATGCCCAGTTTGGAAGGGAAAAGAGATATAAAGACGTAATAAGGAAATGGACAGCACAAAGAAGAACAATCAGGAATGGCATAAGACAGGTGGAATTCCGCAGAAACCATGACATGAGCTCAGAGTCAACATACTTCAAGAGAAGACCAAATAAACAAGTTGAGTCAAATAGTTGAACAGTTATCTCCAATAAATCCAAGGAAAAAACACTAACGGAGGAACGCTGAGTGTTCTAAAAGAGTGGCAGAGACAACAAACCTGGTTAAGGTATCAGGATCATAAAACAGAAGAATCACACTTGAACTCACAGAACACAGAAAGATAACCAAAAGAAAAAAATGAAAGGCTAAACGCTAATATCAAAAAGATATACTTCTAACGATAGAAACAAATAGCGAGAAAACAAACTCAGCGAGTTACTACAAAATATTTAGCAGACAACTGCAAAAATATCAACCTCCAACATTAATGTTAAGGCATAAAAAACAAGAAGCAGTGGAAAAATACAGAAATTTTAGCAGAAACATTTAACAAATTACTAAATTGCAAAGGTCTCTCAGAACTACATCAAAAAAAGTGATACCCCTACTAAAACACCAGTATAAAGAATGAACCCATTCACAATTCATGAAGTCTACAAAGCTTTGAAAGAGCTGAAAAACTACAAAGCAAGTTGAGAAGATCAAACATTTATGGAACTTTGAAAATATGTAGCAGAACCAGGGAAGACTTTCATTATACCACTGCGTAGTGAAAATATAGAACAAAAAAGAACTCTCAGAACTCTGGACTGCAGCTACAATCCATCCAAAAAAAAAGGAGACAATTCAATGCCGGACAAGTATTGAGGACTTTTCCTTTTTGATATCACATATAAACTCATGTCAAGAATTCTATACAATCTTTGAAAAGATCAACCTTAATTGGAAATAGAACAGTACTAAGGAGGAGTTAGACCCTGGAGAAGCTGCCCAGAACAGATAATCACTTTGAAATTGGTACTGGATCACTACAAAAGAAGACAAAAACAAGGTACAACCTTTGTAGACTTCAAAAAAGCTTATTATTAAAGCTATAGATCTTCAGTGATGAAGATAATAAGAAATCCGGTTTCCATCTCAAATTAGTGAAAATGATAAACTTAATTCTGACAACCTGGAGACACCGGAAAGTTTCAGATTGATTATATAATGGCAAGACAGAGATTTCGGAACCAGATTTTAAACTGTAAGACATTTCTCGGGGCAGATGTGGACTCTGATCACATTTTATTGGTTTTGACCTGTAGATTTAAACTGAAGAAACTGCAAAAAGGTAAAGATTTAAGGAGATTTGACCTGGATACACTGGAAGAACCAGAGGTTGCAAAGAGTTTTGGAGGGAGCATTAGGGAAACGATTAACAAGAACAGGGAAAAGGAATACGTTAGAAGAAGAATGGATGGCTCTGAGAGATGAAATAGTGAAGGCAGCAGAAGGTTAAGTAGGTGAAAAGATGAGGGCTAGTAGAAATCCTTGGGTAACACGAGAGATACTGAATTTAATTGACGAGAGGGAAAAATATAAAAATTCAGTAAGTGAAGCAGACGAGAGGGAATACAAACGTCTAAAAACGAGATTGACAGGAAGTGCAAAATGGCTAAGCAGGAATGGCTAGGGGGCAAATGTAAGAATTTAGGAGGATATATCACTAGGGGAAAGATAGATGCCGCCTGCAGGAAAATTAAAGAGACCTTTGGAGAAAGAGAATCATCTGTTTGAATATCAAGAGCTGATACGGAAAACCAGTCCTAAGCGAAGAAGGGAAAGCAGGGAGACGGGAGGAGTATATAGAGGGGCTTTACAAGGGAGATGTACTTGAGGGAAATATTAAGGGAATGGAAGAGGACATAGATGAAGAAGAGTTCGCAGATAAGATATTGCGTGAAGAATTTGACAGAGCTCTGAAAGATCTAAGTCGAAACAAGGTCCTGGAAGTAGACGACACTCCATTAGAACACCTGATAGACTTGGGAGAGCCAGCCATGACGAAACTCTTCCCTCTAGTGAGCCAGATGTAAGAGACAGGTGAAATACCGACAGACGTCAAGAAGAATATAATAATACCAATTCTAAAGAAAACAGGTGCTGACAGATATGAAAATTGCCGAACTATTAGTTTAATAAGTCAACCAATTGAAATACCTAGGTGAAATCATAATACACAACTTGGATGAGAACACTGCATGGCAAGGAAGAACGATCAAAACGATAAAAGCTGAAAAATTAACACGGTATGCACACAATAAAAAGTGTCTATCAGTCAAAACTAAATTAAAACATTACAAGTCGGTGAAAAATTAACACGGTATGCACACGATAAAAAGGATCTATCAGTCAAAACTAAATTAAAACATTACAAGTCGGTGGTTGAACCAGCGGTGCCATACGGAAGTGAAACTCTTTTCAAAGTCAACCAGAAAGACGGAATCGACGAAATGCTAAAACCAGAGAGAAGAATAGCTAGAAGAAGCATAAATAAGAAATGTTTGTATAAAAAAAAGGACGACAGATAGTGCCAAATGAGTTGGTGTACAGCGAACTGGAGCCCATACGGTGAAAAGGATCCCTTTTTTTTGTCACATTAAGAGAACACCAAATATCGAATTAAAAAGAAAAAATGTGGAGAAACTTCTGTACATGAAGTAACAAGTAGGAAGGACAAAGGAAATCAGGTAGAACATGAAAAGGCTAGAATTAACGATTTGAAAAATAAGAAAAAAACGAAAAATTTAAAGAAACTGAAAAACATGAAAATTAAATTTAAACCAAAAATAGGCAAACGACAAACAATAGAAAGGGTATTTACAGATGAGGAACAACAAAAAGGACCACAACGAATGAAAAGATACTGGGCAGTTCGGAAAGAAAACCTATTGAAGAAGATGATCAGAAAATGACCATTTGACGTGGTCCAATGAGGATATTGCAGCTAACATTTCCGAAACATGACGCTTAAAAGTGTCTTAGGACACGAAAAACTCACTTCGTGATTAGGATTATTTCTCTAAAGGTGTCGTGTGGAAAATAAATAAAGAATAATTGAAGGACTTATTTCAATAGCGGTAGAAGTCCATTCCCTCCACGTTTCTGATTGTAATGCTTCTGAAATTAATGATTCAAACAAACAGAAAGAAAGGTTCATCTCTAGCACGAAGCCATATGCGTGAATATTTCCAGTATCTCAACTGCAGATTTTTCAGCGCTCATTTAACTTAAGGACTCTGTATCTCAAAATGAAAAAAAATGAACTTGTATCACTATTGAAATAAGCCCTTCAATTGTGAGTAGCAGCAGTAAATTTTATTTGTTGTATCACAAACCAAATCATTGTTTTTACAGTTGTAAGCTTTCAGTGAGCAGTTCATAACAGCTACAACAAAAATGTTAAAAAAGTATCAAATATTTAAAATTGTAGCAATGAGAGTGAACACATCTGGTGTCCTTACTTTCTTTTATAAAATAACATGATATCAACTCTTCTACATGTACGAACTCGAAAGACCACAAATTAAATGGTGATTGTGGTGTCCAGACTTTACTGGTCATCATTCGGCTGAGCCAATTTGTAAATCAGTGTTTATGTCGAATTACAGGCCTCCAAATGCCCATTCTGCCTGACGACGACCTGCTAAACAAGACAGGGCAGCAACCAATTGACGGCCCGACGAAGCGTAGCCAGCGAGGTCGGACGGCAAGTGGTCTGCAGTAAGGGATCACCGAGCGTGTCTGCTGGTGGTACACCAGACTTTCACTCAGAATAGTGATGTTCTTAGACTATATTGGGATAATAGAACTCAAAATTGGCGTAGAATCAATAACAGAAAGCCCTGATTACATAATGAAACAGAAGAACAAAATGTAAAAACGTTCAGAGGATTACATGTCCAAAACCTTCAAACGTTCAAAAAATACGGAAATTAACGAAGGTAAAACATGCAGGAATACCAGTCGCCAAAGACGTTAATAGTTCAGAGACATAAAACAGAACAAAAAAAGTATGTGTAAACAACAAATAAATGGAATGTCAGTAATTCTAAATATAATGCCAGTAACGCGATGATTTTCTCACAGAAATGCACGGAAACATATTAACTTAATAATAAACAAACTTTTGCTGTATCATCTGAAAATCTTGCAAACGCGTAAATATAAATTAATTTCTTGGAACATGTAGATAGTAGAGCAGGTTTAATAATTTTCAAACAGAAAAACTATTAAAGATTCATCCTTAAAGCAGAGATAATTCTAGAAAATGGTTTAGAAAAATCTGCCATAGTTGAAACGATACACAATGTGGAAAATGCTTATGGAATTACAGAGAATATTTACAGTAAAGGGTGCAAATCGGGAAATGCGAAAGTAACAGATTACACGACAATAATCGAACCAGAATGTCCCTAAGCAACCTACTGTCTAGCACTGAATTATAAATAAGACAATCTAGAGGTACTGAAAAGAAGAATTATGAGGAAGTATTTAGGACGAATGAAGAACTCAAATATCAGAAAATGAATAAGTAATGATGAAACATATCAAAACATAGAATAACAGAGACAATAAGAAGAAGAAAAATAATTTTAGGGGCATTTATACAGAATGAACGACTGTAAGCCAACAAACCAGATTTTCATATATCTCTTGCACAAAAAATTAACGACATACCGAATGCAAGAAATCAAAAAAGCTTTAGACATACAAAATACGAAAGAAGACAATTAGAAGAAAGAACCATTATTAGGGGGAAAGTTTTAAAATTAAAATTCGAAGAGAAAAGCGGCAAGACAATATCCACGTCGACATCTACATACATACTCCGCGTGTCGCCACACTGTACATGGCGGAGAGTACCTTGTACCACTATTAGCCCTCGCAAATGGTTTGAGGGAAAACGACTGTATGCCTTCACTCGAGCCATAATTTCGATTATCTTGTCTTCAGGATCCTTATGCGAAATCTACATCAGCGGCAGTAGACTCATTCTACAGTCAGTTTCACGAAAAGTGTCTTCTCTTCGGGAGTTCCATCTATGTTTACGAAGCATATCAGTAATATTCGCGTATTGATCAAAACTACCAGCAACGCCTCTGAATTGTTTTGATTTCTTCCTTTTTTTCTGACCTAGTGGGGGATCCCAGACATTTGATCAGTACACTACTGTTCTATATGCGGTATTCTTTATACACTCATGCTCATAAATTAAGGATTATGCTGATACATGGTGAAACAACGCTCTGGTGTGCAGTTTGCGGGTTCACATCACCTCGGGGTATGACCTTGCGGTGCATTTGACCTGCGGTCGTTGTACGGTGGGGCTGGCAGCAGTCCACATACGCAAAAGTATGTTGGTGCATGTCAGAGCACGGTGCAGCCAGTAAGTTTTCAGACTTTTCAGACGTGGTAATCGTGACTGTGTGTTGAAAATGGCTCTAAGAACACATATTGATGACGTTATGAGGGGTAGTATATTTGGGCGACTAAAAGGCTGGCCAAAGACAGCAGGTCGTAGCACGGGCCCTCCGTGTGCCATAAAGTGTGATCTCAAGATTATGGCAACGATTCCAGCAGACAGGAAACGTGTCCAGGCGCTACAGCACGGGATGTCCACAGTGTACAACACCACAAGAAGACCGATATCTCACCATCAGTGCCCGCAGACGGCCACGGAGTACTGCAGGTAGCCTTGCTCGGGACCTTACCGCAGCCACTGGAACAGTTGTCTCCAGACACACAGTCTACAGACGATTGAACAGACATGGCTTATTCACCCAGAGACCTGCAAGGTGCTTTCCACTGATCCTTGGTCACAGGAGAGCCCGTAAAGCCTGGTATCAAGAACAGAGTGCATGGTCATTGGAACAGTGGTACCAGAATATGTTCACGGACGAGTCCAGAGGGACTGTAACAGGTCAGGTGTATCGGGACGTGATTTTTCACCAGCATGTCCGCCTTTTCAGGGGTGCAGTGGGTCCCACCTTCCTCCTGATCTACATCTACATCTACATGGATACTCTGCAGATCACATTTAAGTGCCTGGCAGAGGGTTCATCGAACCACCTTCATAATTCTCTGTTATTCCAATCTCGTATAGCGCGCGGGAAGAATGAACACCTGTATCTTTCCGTACGAGCTCTGATTTCCCTTATTTTATCTTGGATGATAACGCGCGGCCCCACCGAGCTGCCATCGTCGAGGAGTACCTTGAAACAGAAGATATCAGGCGAATGGAGCGGCCTGCCTATTCTCCAGACCTAAACCCCATCGAGCACGTCTGGGATGCTCTCGGTCGACATATCGCCGCACGTCTTCAAATCCCTATGACACTTCAGGAGCTCCGACAGGCACTGGTGCAAAAATGGGAGGCTATACCCCAGCAGCTGCTCGACCCCCTGATCCAGAATATGCCAATTCGTTGTGCGGCCTGTGTACGTGTGCATGGTGATCATATCCCATATTGATGTCGGGGTACATGCGCAGGAAACAGTGGCGTTTTGTAGCACGTGGTTTTGGGGACGGTTTTCTCAACTTATCACCAATACCTTGGACTTACAGATCTGTGTCGTGTGTGTTCCCTATGTGCCTATGCTACGAGGGCTGTCCAGAAAGTAAGTTACGATCGGTCGCTAAATGGAAACGACTATGAAAATCCGATAAAGCTTTGCAAAGATGTGTTGGGTAGTGTCTCTAGTATGACTCTAGGTAGAATTATGTCGCTCTTTTCATTCCTGAGCTCTTAGTGAGCGCGTAAAGATGTTATAGAAAATAGTGTCTCCCACCAAGTACGAGGGCCTGGTGAGAATTTTCCCCTGAAGCTATGCAACCAACATTACATAACTGTCGTGCGGTTTCTTCTTCAAGACAATTCTCAGCCTCATTCTGCAGGGGCAATGAAGATTTTCCTGCATCGTTTCAATTGGAAATGTTTGGTTACCCACAATACAGCCCGTAATTGTCTCCCACTGAGTTTCATCTCTGCTCAAACGAACCGCTGGCTATGAAGATAACATTTTGGTACAGACAACGAGCTTTAGGCCAGCGTAGAGAATTGGCGGAAAGCACTGGCGGCTGCCTTCTATGATGAGGGTATTGGAAAGTTGGTACAACGCAACGACGAATGTCTGAGTCAGAACGGCGACTACGTAGAGAAGTAGCTGAAAGGTGTATCTAACTGTTACAAATGAAACATTTCTGATTTTCACTGTGATTTTCATTTCGCGATCAATCGTAACTTACTTTCTGGACAGCCCTCGTATTAGCGCCAGTTTTGTGTAATGCTACGTTGTGTGGCACCACATGCTGCAATTATCCTTAATTTATGATCATGAGTGTAGATTAGATACACATTCCTAAAATTGTCCCCATAAACCTAAATCGACTATTCCCCTTCCGCACTACCATCCTTACGTGCTAGTTCCTCTTCTAATCGCTTTGCAACGTTACGGCAAGGTATTTAATCGATGTCATTGTGTAAATCATCACACCACTAATATTGTATTCGAGTATTACAGGATTATTTTTCTTACTCATCTTCATTGACATATATTTTTCTACATTTATGGGAAGGTGCCTCATGGCACCAAATATAAATTCCGTCTAAGTCATCCTGTGTACATCTACAGTCATTCAGCGACGATACTTTCCCGTATACTGCGCTGTCATCAGCAAACAGTCACAGATTGCTGCGCACTTTATCGACAGATCGTTTACGCAAATAAAGACTAAGAGCGCTCCTATCGTACTTCCATGGAACACTTCTGACGATACCCTGGTCACTGAACGCTTGCCGTCGACGGCAACGCGCTGTGTTCTATTACTTAAGAACTCATAGACCCACTCCCATAACTGGGAACCTATTCTATAAGCTGGCACCTTCGTTAACAGTCTATAGAAGGGCTCTGTGTCGAACGCTCTACTGAAACCTAGGGGGTATGAAATTTGTTTGTTGCCGTACATCATGGTTCGCTGGATAGCGTACGAAAAGAGGGCAAACTGAGCTTCGCTCAGCGTGGTGTGATATGCTGAAGCGCGACTGCTACGGTCGCAGGTTCGAATCCTGCCTCGGGCATGGATGTGTGTGATGTCCTTAGGTTAGTTAGGTTTAAGTAGTTCTAAGTTCTAGGGGACTGATGACCACAGCTGTTAAGTCCCATAGTGCTCAGAGCCATTTGAACCATTTTTTTGATATGCTGAAAAAAAAGGAGGAAAGAAAATAGCACATGAGAAAGAGTTCTCATTGGTACACGGTCCTAATGTGGTTGTAACGAAGAGAGAAACTGAAATTGGACCAAAAATTTAGATAACGCTTTAGTTGATTCAGTAATTTGTACAGTGGTATAATGGAGTTCACAGCTTTGGACATTTCGATTTCATGAAGTAAAAGGTGCTCAGCGTCTTTCCACAGCGTCTGTTCACAACTCTCTCCGTTTATACCAAACAATGAATATGTTAAAGTTTATTGGGTGCAGTAGTATCGATACAGATGGAGCGACATCTTTCGGTGAACGTGTGCCCGTTCTGGCTCTATTTTTTTTTTCCTGATATATTACAGCTATGTATCGGACAGGGACTCGAACCATTACCTTAGCCTCCAGTTCATCAGCTGATCCGTACGGAACGCGGCAGATTACGGTTGTAGAGTTCAGCCTGGCATTAATTCTGTTCTACTTTGCAAACCCTACAGAGGATCCGCAGCATACTTCGCTGCTCCTGCCACCCCTGAGGAACTGGGTGCGGGCGAGAGTTTGCAGCCTCTGAAAAGTAATAGGAGGCTACTGGCACGTTTAAGCATTAAATCGGGCCGCGAGGTGTGCTTGAGTGGAGATGCTAAGAAATGCGAATGTCAGGGTTCGACTGCCTATTCGAGGTTTGATCAGTCAGGAAGCACCGTACACTCAGGGACAGAGCGAAGGATTTGTCCGTAATCAGTGTTTTCAGCGGTTAATAAGGAAAGCTCGCCTTCCTCATTTAAAAACCTCACCGGACTACAGGCAATTCTTTTCAAATAATTGAGGCACTGTGAACCTTAAGGGCCCGAAGCAAAGATCTGACACAAATTTTGAGAAAAACAGATGTTTGCGAAAATAAAATTTGTAGGCAAACAACCAGTCTCATAGATTTCAC
The DNA here is from genome assembly GCF_023864345.2 of Schistocerca serialis cubense. Lineage (NCBI taxonomy): Eukaryota > Metazoa > Arthropoda > Insecta > Orthoptera > Acrididae > Schistocerca > Schistocerca serialis. The sequence goes on along the minus strand of NC_064642.1, from coordinate 141,346,597 downwards.
TTGTATTTTAGTGAAGTCCCAACATCCTATACTTCCCACGAAAAAAATAAAATATCCACCTCATGTCATTAAATTTTAAATAACAAGTAGGATTATTATTATAAACGTTAATTCACAAAATTTTCATATATAAGCTAGTGACAGCACTGTCATTTTCAAAGCTGAAATATTTGAAATTAATGTCAAACTAGAATCAGATTGGAAAGAACAGATACAAAATCCACTACTTAGGGCAGAAATGGGGAATCACGGATGTGGGGTAATGGCGGTCACGTATGTTTGCCTGTGTTAGATAAGGATGAAAGATATTTCCAATGGCGCAATCACGAGTCGAGCATGACCGAATTGCCGAACAAACAGCTGTGAACTGAAGCCGTGCTCGATGTACAAGTTATGTTTACTTCACATTTTCCAACAATATAATGTATGAGTAAACCTGAATGGGTGTGTAATATTTTACGCATAACACAGAAAGGCGGTATCGTTTTTGAGGATTAACGTCTAATTAAATAACGTTTTTACGTACTCGCCGCGAGAACCCGAATTTTGAGTGGGGGTAATCCGGACCGTCTGTAATTACCGCTACGCAATTAATCATATCTGTTTCAGATGCCACGAAATTACCCAAGAAAGATGGAGACCAAATACAAATTAATCGACTTAGACACGTTCACTTGGAGAAGCAGCTGCTACTTACTCTGTTCCAAAAGTACTACACACGACCATCTCAAGAAACAAGTTATACTGCAAAAAAAAAAAAAAAAAAAAAAAAAAAAAAAAAAAAAAAAAAAAAAAAAAAAAAAAAAAAACCTGGACGTAAGGCTATATTATCCGAAGAACAAGAAAGGAATTAGAAGAATATATCCTAAAATGCAGTGAACTATTTTATGGGTTGACCGTAGAGACGGTGCGGAAAATAGCTTTCAAATTTGCTGAAGTAAATAATTTGAAGCATAATTTTGGCGCAACATTCCAAAAGGCAGGAAAAGACTGGTTCTACAGATTAATAAAAAAAAATCCTAATATTTCGCTACAGAAACCTGAGTCCGCTTCCATCAACAGAATTACAGCTTTTAATGAAACGGAAGTGAAAACGTTCCTCAACAATTTGCAAGCTTTGCAAACAAAATACCGCTTTGTTGTTAATCTTATTTACAATGTTGACGTGACAGGTACTTCTAAAATCCAAAGAAATTCAATGATTTTAGCACCAAAGACCAGGAACAAGTGTGCATGGGAACAAGTGGTGGAACGGGCACTACAACAAGAGTTTTTTGTACGTTTAGTGCTTCATGAAACTATGTTCCTCTGTTTTTTTTACAATATTTTTAAGAGGAAGCGAATGAATGCTCAGTTATTGCGCGAAGGCAACGCTGATATGTAGCAGCATTTAGCGATGCGGATTGGATCAATGAGAATATATGCGTAGATTGACTATATCACTTCATCTCCTACGCTACACCAACTGTTGCAGAATCAGTTCTACTTATTTTAGACAATCACTGAAATTCACGTTAATCTTGTCTGCTATCTGCCGTGTCGCCAGAGTGGAAAAATCCCTTCCACCGCATATATCACATCTTATGCAGGCACTGGACCCGACGTATTTCAGACCTCTCAGGCTCCATACAGCAGAGAACGTGACTTCTACATGGCTTCAAATACAGGGCGACGAATTACATAATACTAAGCTATCGAAATTTTCATATCAGCCTTCAATCGGATCAGCAATGTAGAGGGTGATTTTTTTTACCATGTACAAACTCTAGGGATTGATCGATGAGAGAATACGGAACAAAGGATGGTCTTATGAACTTACATCCGGAAATGCATGGTTTCCATGCCAGACACAGTTTATTCGATCATACATTGTTACTGAGGCTGCGGTCTGTACCATGCAGCCGCAGTTCGGTATGTGTTAAAAATGATTTCCATGTGCCTCAACGCATTCGTGCAATCGCCGTAGCATGTTCTGTCACACACGTTCACATGGCCAGGCTGCATCCGAACAGAAAGACAGCATGAATACGCTGCTCCAGTGTATCCACATCTGGAATGCGCTATGCATACACAATACTTTTGAGATGGCGCCATGACCAGAAATCGCGAGGGTTGGGATCCGGTGAAAGAGCAGGCCATGCAACTGAACCCTCTCGTTCGATCCATCGATCAGGGAAGACACGATTGAGATGCATCCGGACACTAACGGCGAAGTGGGCTGCAGCACCATCATGTAGCGGCCACATAACCCTTCGAATCATCAACCGCACTTGTTCCAGCAGAGGAGGCAAAGTCACCCGCAAGAAACGCCGGTATTTCCGGCCTGTTAGACAGCGTGTAACGGAGACTGGTCCCAAAATACAATCACCAGTTATCCGGCCCACACATTCCGGCTGCATCGATGCTGATAAATCGCTGCCGCCATACCATACCATTCCGCATACTACGTCGCAGATGACTATTATGAAAACTGAAGATACCACTTAGCGTAAAGGTGACCTCATCTGTGAACAGGATGGATGACACAAATCCTGAGATCGTGGTTATCTGGTGAAGAAACCAGTGACAAAACTGCTCCCGATATGGAAAGTCTGTCGCTAGTAAGCCCGACACACGCTGTAAGGTACTGACACGGCAGTCACCTTCCACGTTGTTAATCACATTTTCCTCAAAGTCTGGTGTCCGAACATTTAGGGTACGTCCTTCGTGATTTCCTGCTTCCTGAACGATCTTGTCTCAGACAAACGGCGTAACATTGTTGCGAACATTGAATATTGTGGTACAACCTTGTTGCCCGCCGCTCATTCCAAACAGCACCTCGGCAAGCTTATAACGTTACTTTGCAAGTTCGTGCCAAATATAACACTATGCTCACAAACTAACGTTACCCTCTGGGAGGAATTTGATGTTTGGCCGTGTGTTTATGTAATGGACAGAGGGTATCGAAGAGTAATTTCGTGAATATGGCAATTTATAGAAAAGCTTATCTGGATTTACTTTGGGGATAACGAAAGTAGTTAAGTTTACGTGAATGAAACAAACGGTCGCCAGCGTAATTAGGCATATTAAATTGAAACATTATATTCAAGGAAATTGAATATGATTGGCTAAAATGACTTTCATTAATACTCCTTTTGAATAGTGCACTGGATACACACGACTACAGGACGAACTACGCAATGGATAGCAGTAGTTACCATTTACACAAATCAGTAACCATAGGAAGATAAATGGTACTTCACTCATAATAATAATAGTTACTATTGTAATCATTAATTAACTCAGCACTGAGATGTTACTACAGGACATACTGGACTAAATTTGGGCATGAAAAGAATTCTGACTTAACTAATATATAAATACCACAAATTAAATAATACTACATAGACACTTTTTATACTCTCATTTATGAGAATGCATCAGATTTCTTTAGTAGTAACGAAAATCCCAATCATCTTTCTTAGAAGAGAAGAATATGGTTGGGACCCATAAGCTGTTACTGTCTCTCCAGGCAAACTCTGTGATTATTTCAGAACCAAAGTGCAATAACTAATATTGATTCCTATCCCCACTTGGAATAATTTATATTTTCGTCCTTTCAAGCATATTACTCAAACGCAAAGCTCAATTAACCTCAGATGATAGTTCATGGCAACAATCACAAATTTACGTTTCATGTAAGTTCAGTTTATGTGCTTTTTTTCACCACCTGTGAAGCGGGTATTTTAGATAGCAACATTTACACACTCTGCCACTGAACATTAGCACATTTAATACGGGAACTAGCCACTATTTAGTTAGAAACAGGATACTCGGTTTCTGCACATTTAGGATGGGGTCCTGCATCGGTTCATGATTAGGATAACTTTAAAGTTCAAACACAGGTTTATAGCACTTGAATTATTATTGAAAAACACTCACACAAATATACTGGTGCATGCCACGAGTATAATACATAACTGTGTTCCTGAAGTTGGCGGAGCAGTGGCGCAATAGTGGTGGCAAGCAACGTGGCGGCTGACTGGTCTCACACTCTTTATGTTGTATGTTCTTTACAATTTCTTCTTGGAGACGGATTTTTCTCGTTTTAGAGCCATTCCATAATACCAAGAGCACCATGCAACAGCCGAAACCACATCCGAGGCAAATTTCCATATAAAACGGTCTGCAAATGCCTCATTTGGCACCCTCGATGTTTACCGTACAACGGCCAGCCACTGACTGCGTAGCGTTCCCACCAAGTACCCGCCCAGTTCGACCGCCAAAACCACTTTTTACCGTGCGCCAAGCCACTTCCGTAGCGAACGGGGTTCCCTACAGCTTTTATACTTTACAATACGAATTCCCTAAGCATGAACCAGCTTCCAATATATAGACGGTGTCACCATGGGGAGCCCTCTTTCTCCTATGGTGGTCAATTGTTTTATGGAGGACTTTGAAGATAAAGCACTACAGTCAGCCACTCTCAAGCCCTCTTGTTTTCTGCGGTATGTTGACGATACGTTTGTGGTTTGGCCACACGGACTGGATACTCTACCTACGTTTCTTCAACATTTAAATTCGCTCCATCCGAATATTAACTACACTATGGAAGTGGAAAAAGATGGCACTTTACATTTTCTTGATGTTTTGGTACGAAGGAAAGCAGATGGAACCTTGGGACACAGCGTATACCGCAAGCCAACGCATACAGATCTGTATTTGCAGGCCACAAGCTGCCATCATCCAGCACAATGCGGTAGTGCATTGGGTACGCTAGTTCATAGAGCGCGTGTGGTATCTGACTCTGAAAGCCTGCCGAGTGAGATGCAACATTTGAAGACAGTCTTCCGTCAAAACGGTTATTCTGAGAGACAGATACGTAATGCATTCAGGCCCAAGCGAGTTCAATCTATGGAGCAGAATGAAGATGCGAAGACACCCACCACCTTGGCCTTCTTGCCGTACTTTGGTACCGTGTCGTCAAGAATCGGAAGAGCCCTCGAAAGATACGACATCAAGTGTGTTTTCCGACCATCTGCAAAACTGAGGAACCTGTTAGGTTCGGTTTAAGATGATCTCGGTCTGAGGAAACGTGGTGTGTACAAGATTCCTTGTCAGTGTGGGGGCGGCGTATATAGGTCAGACATGTCGCACAGTAGAAGAACGTTGCGATGAACATCAGCGTCATACACGCCTACGCCAACCGGAGAAGTCGGCAACAGAACACTGTCTGAACACAGGTCATCACATGATTTATGAAAAGACGGAAGTTTTCTTCCCAGCATCCTCTTTCTGGGATTGTGTCATTAAGGAAGCAATACATATCCGTACAGCTGATAACCTTATCAACAGGGATGCGGGATTTCAATTGACTACAGCCTGCAACCCTGCATTGGCTGCTGTTAAATCACGACGAGAAAGCAAAGAGCTTTCGACAATAGACTCGTCATAACTTTGGCAGCATGTTAGTAAACATAGCGTCAGCGCACGCGCAGAACGGCCGCTCTGCGTTTCCCGGCAGAGGGGGTTTGAGTCTGGCGCCATCTATCTGCAAATTTTTGCGCATGCGTGGTTCCCACGCCTGCGCAATCTTCATGCGCGTGCTCTATATACAGCAGCGTCGACATGAGGATCTTTGCTCCCCCCCACCCTCTGGTTTCCTCCTTCCTCTCCACCCCCCGCCCATTGCCGCTCCTCTATCGCTGTATCCCTCCCTCTCTCCACCTCCACACCCTCCATCTCCTTCATCAGGGCAATTTCCAACGCCTCCCCCTCCCGGATGACGAACTTCGCCGTGACATATACCCTTCCTTCCAACTATAACCCGGCCTTGTTTCCCCCCCCCCTCTCCAGGGCCCCCTTCTCCTCTTTCCTCGTTCTCCCAGGGCGGATTTTCCTCCATCCCCCCCTCCCCTGAGACCCTGCACCACATACTTGCCTCTCTCCTTCCCACATCCCTCCCTACCTGGCCCTCTTCCGCGCGCCCCCCATTCCCCTCCCCCATCTCTTCCCCTCCCTCCCTTCTTCAGGTCTCCCTCATCTCCTTGAACCTGGCAGATCCTCTGTATTGATCATCATCAGTGTGCCACATCAGTGTTGTGTTTAGTGCTGTTTCTCGTGTGCGTCAAGAGGTGTGATTTTAATTGTGTAATGCCTTGAGGTTCGCCGTCAGTGTTACGTTGTGTGCTATGCCATCCATCAACACCTTTATGCTCCAGTCATACTGTGCCTTGTGTTCTTTTAATCGTCGCAGTGTGTGGCCTTTTGTGTGTGCTACTTTTAAACAGTTTTTTATCTCCATTTTACAGTCACCCCGTTTTTTGTCTATTGCCTTCCATGATGTTCTCCCTTTTTTATATCTATGTTCGCCTTCTTCTCTCCTTTGCTGTTTTTACATGTCTTCTATTGTTTTGTTCTATGTCTTTCGGCTGATGAGCAGCGCATATGCTGCTGCCAGCCCGCCCCGATGGGGAATTGAAATACAATAAAGGAAAAAAAAAAAAAAAAAGAGGATCTTGTCAGTCGTACCTAGCCACCAGCGAGGTTCAACCATCTGATGATGTCGGACAGTTGCCCCGAGGAAATATTGTGGGATTTGCACAACGTCATCCGGCGGCACACCCGTGAAGACTATTTACAATATAGATTTTCGTTTGTGAACAGATATATATTATGAAATTTCAATATTTTTAAACATCCTTTAGCTTCTGCAATACATATATTACAAACTTTAACTTTCTTCTCACAAATCAATGACCTTAATTAGTAAAGAACAACCACTTCATTGTCACAGATTTAGTTACATGTTACAGACTATAAATGGGTTTTCCTCTTCACTTTTTCGGTTTGACCTAAGTCAGTATTACGTGGGGAAAAATGTGGCCTAGACCTAAAAATTTGTGAGTTACCTATCCTTTTTGCCAGTCTACTCCGATAACGAAGGTCTACTAAGTACATGATGTAGATAACAAACTATGTTGGCAACCATAGATAACAACTGAACAGCGCAGAGCAACAGAATTCAAAATTATGCCTTGTATTTTGAGTCCATATAGAAGTAAATATGAGAAAAATCGTTCGAGAACGTTCATATATACAGAGTGGGCCTACAGCACATAAATTTGATTCATCATAAGATCAACAAACGTCAGGAGCACGTAGACATGCTACAATCTCAAAATCGACAACGGTTCTCAGTACCTCGATTGTTTCTAAACTTCATTTGATTCTCTTGGTCTACACTGTACACGGAATTGAAGCCATAGAAGGCAGAACATCATGGCTAGTAGACACGTCCTAAAAGTCGCTATCTAGGGTGGGAAGAAGGAAAGGAAGATTACCAGTTTAACGTCACGTCAACGGCAAGATCATTAGACACTGAGCACGAACTGAGGCAGAAGGAAGATGGGGAAGAATGCATGCTGTACCCATTTCAAAGGAACAATCCTGGCATACACCATAACCAGTTTAGGGAAAAGATGGAAAAACCTAAATCAGACCGCAGATTCAAACCATCACCTAACGAATGCGCCACCAATTCAAATCGTTCAGTGAAGATACTAAGGAAAAGATTATAAAGTAGTGAAAAATGTATGCCGGCTCGGGAGTTCAATCTGGAACCTTTGCCTTTCGCGAACAAATATTCTACCGACTGAGCTGTCCAAGCACGACTAACGAACTACTTCTCCTCTACTCTTCTGCGAGTACCTCTCTTACTTTCCAAACGTCTCAGAAGGCCTGCTGGATACCTTGCGGGACTAACACTCCCGGAAAATAGGATAGACAATGGGCTTAGCCGTTGTCTAGGCAGTTAAGGAGGGTCCGTGAATGGTGCATGGATAGCTCATTTGGTAGAGCACCTGCCAGTGAAAGGCAAAGATCCCAGGTTCGAGTCCCGATTCGACACGCAGTTTTAATCTTCCAGGAAGTTTCAGATCAGTGTACACTCCGCTGAAGAGTGATAATTCATTTTATTTATTTATCAGATTCCGCGAGCCAAAGCGAGTCAGAGCTACATAATCATGGAACGAGTCACTACATAATTTACAGAATGTTGATTAGAAAATTTATAGACGAAGAATTAAAGAATTAATAAAACTCGAAAAAACAGAGAATGTACAGATAACTAATACATTACAGACAAAAATCTCCAACTACTGTAAGGAACTCCTGTCCAAGATAGAAGGTGATAAAGAATAAAGATGATAAAGTATTCAACACTGCCAGCAGTTATCAGAGAAAGATGTTGCCATAAAAACATAGGGCGAAATTATAACGAGTTGCTGTTGTTGTGGTCTTCAGTAGAGAGATTGGTTTGATGCAGCTCTCCATGCTACTCTATCCCGTGCAAGGTTCTTAATCTCCCAGTGCCTACTGCAACATACATCCTTCTGAATCTGCTTAGCGTATTCATCTCTTGGTCTCCCTCTAAGATTTTTACCCTCCATGCTGCCCTCCAATACTAAACTGGTGATCCCTTGATGCCTCAGAACATGTCCTACCAACTGATCCCTTCTTCTAGTCAAGTTGTGCCACAAATTTCTCTTCTCTCCAATTCTATTCAATACCTCCTCATTAGTTATGTGATCTACCCATCTAATCTTCAGCATTCTTCTGTAGCACCACATTTCCAAAGCTTCTATTCTCTTCTTGTCCAAAGTATTTATTGTCCATGATTCACTTCCATACATGGCTACACTCCATACAAATACTTTCAGGAACGACTTCCTGACACTTAAATCTATACTCGATGTTAATGAATTTCTCTTCTTCAGAAACGCTTTCCTTGCCATTGCCAGTCTACATTTTATATCTTCTCTACTTAAACCATCATCAGTTATTTTGCTCCCCAAATAGCAAAACTCCTTTACTACTTTAAGTGTCTCATTTCCTAATCTAATTCCCTCAGCATCACCCGACTTAATTCGACTACATTCCATTACCCTCGTTTTGCTTTTGTTGATGTTCATTTTATATCCTCCTTTCAAGACACTGTCCATTCCGTTCAACTGCTCTTCCAAGTATTTTGCTGTCTCTGACAGAATTACAATGAATTTTAATACCTACTCCGAATTTTTCTTGTGTTTCCTTTACTGCTTGCTCAATATACAGATTGAATAACATCGGGGATAGGCTACAACCCTGTCTCACTCCCTTCCCAACCACAGCTTCCCTTTCATGTCCCTCGACTCTTATAACTACCTTCTGGTTTCTGTAGAAATTGTAAACAGCCTTTCGCTCCCTGTATTTTACCCCTGCCACCTTCAGAATTTGAAAGAGAGTATTCCAGTCAACATTGTCAAAAGCTTTCTCTAAAGCTACAAATTATAACGAGTATACATCGGGAAATCATCAGTTGAATAAAGAAATTTTCTTAAAGCAGCTAGTGATGGTCAAGCAAATCAGCTCTAATTGTCAAATTGGAACGTTCGTATTTTGCAAGAGTTTTTCCTTCTTTCGTACAGATTGAATTCTGATTTAAACATTCGATGTACTTTAGAAACTAAGGGCGTGTTCCCATTTAAATATAGAACTCGTTATACGAAAATAAGTTACAAGCACGGTTGTTTTACGATCGATATTGCGATACCATATCGCTGACACGCTGATACAAACAGATAAAACCGCGAGTCCCGCTAACGGCTTGCACCTCGAAATTGCCTTTCGTTATCCAGGCTTTGTAGTGTGCTATGTCTACCTAATACATCCTTATGTGAGTGTGTAGTTATCCATTTCTTCAGCTCTACTTTTAGTGATAAGAAGTCCTCAATAACAGATCATTAAATACCCATGCGTTTATCAGCAATGCAGAAAAAAAGCAAGAAAAACTTCCTGCGTGAATCTTCTGTAAAATGATTATAAAGCCACACTTAACTTGGTGAACGTCTTTTTCATATATTCGGTAGCAGCATTCCAAACAGTAACCGCCACAGTATTGTGTGGAAGTGGGTTATGGACTGAGGGAACCCAGAACAGAATCGAAGCGTTTGAGATGTGATGTCACAGGAATATGTGGAAATTCAGTTGTTTGGTAAGTTAACGATAGGGTACAGGTCGATAGAACATGTGTCAAGACATCAAGAAATAACACCCATGGGAATAGACGAAAATTTAAAGAGAAAAAAATAGGGAATAGGAACTGGAATATATCCAACAAATAATTCACGACGTTGAGCGTAAGTACTACAATGAGATAAAGAAGTTGACATAATAGATGTGGAGGACCGCATCAAAACAATTAGATGGCTGAAGGCCCAAATATTAGAGACGAGATAGAGGAGGAATGGCGACAGATGCGGATAAACTTCGCTGTTTCTGAGTGACTTTGTGCGTACAAGTCGTATACTTGTGATTTGTTAGAACCTATGGGCTACTTACAAGTAATCCTTGATGAATTCGGCATCGACAGCATCTTCCTCAACCGCACCCAGTGTGTTGCACGCCGCTCCCAACTACATAACAGACTGCATTTTTCAATTTCCCGTCACTACCCCTCAGGGCGCGCATCGCTCTTCGATCCCTCGTTATTCCATCCGATGGGGCGCAGTGAAGGGATGAGGTAGGGGGGGGGGGGGGGGGGGCGCCGTACTTACAGTCTAGCAGAGGGCGCTAATTGACTTAACTTCACTGCGACTCTGGTTGTCGCAGCAGCAATTAAGAGCTTCATCCTGGATACAGTGCATCTACAGATTTATCAGCGTTACTTCGGAAGACGGCAGTGAGGACATTAATCAGACACAACACGACGCAACTAAGCGTTACTAATGCTCAGGGTCTTATACAGCTTGATTCAGTTGCCCATAACGCTGTCGTTTTATGCAACCCGCAATGTTAATCCTGGCCTTCATATGACATGCACGAGATTTTCATATTCTCTAGCTCGCTACGCACAGGCTATTAGTCCTTAAGAAAAAGTAAGGAGGACCTTTTTGTAGAAAATTTAATGCAGTTAAATTTTGTACTGGAGGCCACGGTTTTCAAACTATTCAGGAAAAACGTACAGAAGTGACCTTCAAACGCACCTCCAGCCCCACACTCATCCCTCCCCTGTGAGGATTTCTAGTATTTTGTTCGTGGCACTTCCTCCTACCACTTCCTTCAGAAATTTCCAACTGCACGAACTGTTCCCACTACTCGACCGTTTTTGGCCTTTATTGACTGATCTGTTACGCCAGCAGCATAGTCAGCTACCTCGTTAACATTATTAATATTACTGCGTGAGGATAACGAACGAAAAACGACTTTTGTAAACCTTTACTAACACTAATTACGTTGACAACTCGATCCAAACACAAGCGTTACAACCACAGTACTTTCGAAGTCAGACGGCCTGACGAATATAGCGCTGTAGTTGTTTATTTTATGCTACTGAAATTCACAAAATTATTAGGTGAAATTTACACAAACGTCAATTTTACAATTTGTAAATGCTCGACTAAGGCGGCAGCGTAATAAGGCCAGTAATTCAAGACCAAAGAAGATCGAATTCGGGAAATAGTTTGTGCACTCGCAAATTTTTGTACAGTGGTAGGAGGGAGTGCCGTGAACGAAATATGAGAAATCCTGACCGGTCGGGGCTGAGCGTGGGAGTGGAGGTACGATTGATTATCACTTCTTTACGTTTTTCTTGAATAATTCGAAAACTACAGCCGACAGTGAAAACGTATCCCAGTACAAAATTTAACTATATTGAATTTCCTACAGGAATGTCCTGTTCATTTTCCTGTAGGATTGATAGTTTGCTGATAGCGAGCGAGAGAATGTGAAAATCTCGAGCGTGGTTCATGGAAGCCAAATATAACACAGTGGGTAGCATAAAATGACAGCGGTAGAGGCAGCTCAGTCACCGTATAACGATTGAAGACAACATGTTTATCTAAATACTCTCGTTGACAAAGTGTTCTTCACGATGAATTTGCTGTGGACACTCCCGTCTACTAAAACAACAGATCTGAGCACACACGAGTCTGTCTAAACGAACATTCAGGCACTGCGTTGCACCTCAACTGGTCCACTAAATCACCTGATCTTAATCCCACAGAAAATGTCTGGGACTATTAAACGAAACGGGTGAAGTATGGCAAGTAACACACCCAGCTGAAATAGAGCACTTACTGGAATACTCTCTTTCAAATTCTGAAGGTGGGAAGAGTAAAATACAGAGAGCGAAAGGCTATTTACAATTTGTACAGAAACCAGATGGCAGTTATAAGAGTCGAGGGACATGGAAGGGAGGCAGTGGTTGGGAAGGGAGTGGGACAGGGTTGTTGCCTCTCCTCGATGATGTTCAATCTGTATATTGAGCAAGCAGTAAAGGAAACGAAAGAAAATTTCGGAGTAGGTATTAAAATCCATGGAGAAGAAATAAAAACTTTGAGGTTCGCCGATGACATTGTAATTCTGTCAAAGACAGCAAAGGACAATGGAAGAGCGGTTGAACGGAATGGACAGTGTCTTGAAAGGAGGGTATAAGATGAACATCAACAAAAGCTAAACGAGGATAAATGAATGTAGTCAAATTAAGTAGGGTGATTCTGAGGGAATTAGATTAGGAAATGAGACACTTAAAGTAGTGAAGGAGTTTTGCTATTTGGGGAGCAAAATAACTGATGATGGTCGAAGTAGGGAGGCTATAAAATGTAGACTGGCAATGGCAAGGAAAGCGTTTCTGAAGAAGAGAAATTTGTTAACATGGAGTATAGATTTAATGTCAGGCAGTCGTTTCTGAAAGTATTTGTATGGAGTGTAGCCATGTATGGAAGTGAAACGTGGACGATAAATAGTTTGGACAAGAAGAGAATAGAAGCTTTCGAAATGTGGTGCTACAGAAGAATGCTGAAGATTAGATGGGTAGATCACATAACTAATGAGGAGGTATTGAATAGAATTGGGGAGAAGAGGAGTTTGTGGCACAACTTGACTAGAAGAAGGGAACGGTTGGTAGGACACGTTCTGGGGCATCGAGGGATCACAAATTTAGCATTAGATGGCAGCGTGGAGGGTAAAAATCGTAGAGGGAGACCAAGAGATGAATCCTCTAAGCAGATTCAGAAGGATGTAGGCTGCAGTAGGTACTGGGAGATAAAGAAGCTTGCACAGGATAGAGTAGCATGGAGAGCTGCATCAAAACAGTCTCAGGACTGAAGACCACAACAACAACAACAACAAATGCTCGACTAAGCCGGCAGCGTAATGAAGCCAGTAATTCAAGACCAAAGAATGTCGAATTCGGGAAATAGTTTGTGCACTCGCAAATTTTTGTGCAGTGGTAGGAGGGAGTGCCGTGAAAAAAATACTAGAAATCCTGACCGGTCGGGAGTGGAGGTGCGTTTGATTATCACTTCTGTACGTTTTTCCTGAATAATTCGAAAACTACACCTCATAGCGAAAACTTATCCCAGTACAAAATTTAACTACATTAAATTTCCTACAAAAAGGTCCTGTTTATTTTATCTGTAGGATTAATAGCTTGCGGATAGCGAGCTAGAGAATGTGAAAATCTTGAGGATGGTTCATGGAATCCAAATATAACACTGCGGATAGAATAAAATGACAGCTGTAGAGGCAGCTCAGTCTCCGTATAACCATTCAAGACAACATGTTTATCTCAGTACTCTCGGTGATAAAGTGTTCTTCACGATGAATTTGCTGTGGACACTCCCGTCTTCTAAAACAACAGATCTGAGTACACAGAAGTCTGTCTTAACTAACATTCCGGCACTGCGTTGCACCTCAACTGGTCCATTCAATCACCTGATGTTAATCCCACAGAAAATGTCTGGGACTATAACGGGTGAAGTATGGCAAGTAACACACCCAGCTGAATTAGAGCACTTACGATTAGTGGGCAGCACTTCCTTCGCCCTGATAGCGGCAGCGTCGAGTCGCTGCACCGACTCCGCGAGACACTTAAATTGCTCGGACACCATCGTTATTCATGTCCGGTCAACCGTCGCATACATGTGGGGGATACCAGTCGGAGTTGGGTCTAAGGAGCACGAATAGTACTCAGTTCAGTACCAGATACGCTCAAAAGGAATGAGATCACGCGACTTGATGGCAGAAATACTCTCACCCTTGTCTGTGGAGTCTTCCTCAATCCATTAAACTACGATTCAGAAGCGACTAAATAGAGTACCGTCGTGTTGTCGCTGTACGTCCCACGTAAAATGTTGTGGGTAAAAAAAGGGATACTTCACACTTACATCTTTAGGAGATGGACAGAAATACTGCAACAGAGCAAATGGCTCTGAGCACTATGGGACTTAACTTCTGAGGTCATCAGCCCCCTAGAACTTAGAACTACTTAAACCTAAATAACCTAAGGACATCACACTCATCCATGCCCGAGGCAGGATTCGAACCTGCGATCGTAGCGGTCTCGCGGTTCCAGACTGTAGCGCCTAGAACCGCTCGGCCACCCCGGCCGGCGAAACAGAGCAATAAATACATGATTGAACATAAACGCAGATGCTAGCCAATCCTGCAGGTTGCCCTGTTGTATTTGACCACCAACAGCACGTCTACATCTACATCTACATTTATACTCCGCAAGCCACCCAACGGTGTGTGGCGGAGGGCACTTTACGTGCCACTGTCATTACCTCCCTTTCCTGTTCCAGTCGCTTATGGTTCGCGGGAAGAACGACTGCCGGATAGCCTCCGTGCGCGCTCGAATCTCTCTAATTTTACATTCGTAATCTCCTGGGGAGGTATAAGTAGGGGGAAGTAATATATTCGATACCTCATCCAGAAACGCACCCTCTCGAAACCTGGACAGCAAGATACACCGCGATACAGAGCGCCTCTCTTGCAGAGTCTGCCACTTGAGTTTGCTAAACATCTCCGTAACGCTATCACGCTTACCAAATAACCCTGTGACGAAACGCGCCGCTCTTCTTTGGACCTTCTCTATCTCCTCTGTCAACCCGACGTGGTACGGATCCCACACTGATGAGCAATACTTAAGTATAGGTCGAACGACTGTTTTGTAAGCCACCTCCTTTGTTGATGGACTACATTTTCTAAGGACTCTCCCAATGAATCTCAACCTGGCACCCACCTTACCAACAATTAATTTTATATGATCATTCCATTTCAAATAGTTCCGTACGCATACTCCCAGATATTTTACAGAAGTAACTGCTACCAGTGTTTGTTCCGCTATTATATAATCATACAATAAAGGATCCTTCTTTCTATGTAATCGCAACACACTACATTTGTCTATGTTAAGGGTCAGTTGCCACTCCCTACACCAAGTGCCTATCCGCTGCGGATCTTCCTGCATTTCACTGCAATTTTCTAATTCTGCA
This sequence comes from Schistocerca serialis cubense, assembly GCF_023864345.2. Classification (NCBI taxonomy): domain Eukaryota; kingdom Metazoa; phylum Arthropoda; class Insecta; order Orthoptera; family Acrididae; genus Schistocerca; species Schistocerca serialis. The sequence continues at coordinate 141,331,301 of NC_064642.1, read as the reverse complement.
ACTCCTCTGTATACTACAGCATAATCCGCGAAAAGCCGCATGGAACTTCCTACACTATCTACTAGGTCATTTATATATATTGTGAAAAGCAATGGTCCAATAACACTCCCCTGTGGCACGCCAGAGGTTACTTTAACGTCTGTAGACGTCTCTCCATTGATAACAACATGCTGTGTTCTGTTTGCTAAAAACTCTTCAATCCATCGACACAGCTGGTCTGATATTCCGTAGGCTCTTGCTTTATCAGGCGACAGTGCGGAACTGCATCGAACGCCTTCCGGAAGTCAAGGAAAATATCATCTACCTGAGAGCCTGTACCTAATATTTTCTGGTTCTCATGAACAAATAAAGCGAGTTGGGTCTCACACGATCGCTGTTTCCGGAATCCATGTTGATCCCTACAGAGTAGATTCTGGGTTTCCAAAAACGACATGATACGCGAGCAAAAAACGTATTCTAAAATTCTACAACAGATCGATGTCAGAGATATAGGCCTATAGTTTTGCGCATCTGCTCGACGACCCTTCTTGAAAACTGGAACTACCTGTGCTCTTTTCCAATCATTTGGAACCCTCCGTTCCTCTAGAGACTTGCGGTACACGGCTGTTAGAAGGGGGGCAAGTTCTTTCGCGTACTCTGTAGAATCGAATTGGTATCCCGTCAGGTCCAGTGGACTTTCCTCTGTTGAGTGATTCCAGTTGCTTTTCTATTCCTTGGACACTTATTTCGATGTCAGCCAGTTTTTCGTTTGTGCGACGATTTAGAGAAGGAACTGCAGAGCGGTCTTCCTCTGTGAAACAGCTTTAGAAAAAGGTGTTTAGTATTTCAGCTTTACGCGTGTCATCCTCTGTTTCAATGCCATAATCATCCCAGAGTGTCTGGATATGCTGTTTCGATCCACTTACTGATTTAACGTAAGACCAGAACTTCCTAGGATTTTCTGTCAAGTCGGTACATAGAATTTTACTTTCTAATTCACTGAACGCTTCACGCATAGCCCCCCTCACGCTAACTTTGACATCGTTTAGCTTCTGTTTGTTTGAGAGGTTTTGGCTGCGTTTAAATTTTCAGTGAAGCTGCTCAAGCTGCAGTGTCGTCAATACGTTGCAAGTGTCAGTCGCCAGAACACTGTTCCGTGTGATCTGTGTGGTTGTTGAGTGCATTATCACGGAACTAAGGGCTTTGGAACGTGGGCGAGTTGTTGGTGCTCGCGTGGTGTGTGCTCCCGTAACCAAGGGAGCAGCAGTGTCTGGTGTTTCCAGAGGTATCATATCGAATATCCATACCGCATACAGGGAAACGAGAAAAACATCATACGGCAAGTCACAACACGGGCGAAATTGTGTGTTGTCTGATCGTGGTTGTCACTGAAGAGATTGTGATGAAAAGTAAGAGGATGACAGCTGGAAAAGTCGCTGCAGAACTGAATGTCGCATTCGCGAAAAACAACACGAAGGGAGTTCCATAATCAGCGAATTCCAGGGGGAGACTGAATCCCAAAACCACTCACCAGTGATGGAAATGCTCGTTTTCCAGAAAACATTGTATCGCAGCTGTAAAACCTGGACTGTGGAACAATGGAGGAAAATTAATTGGTCTGATGAGTGCTGTTTCACACTGTTTCCAACTCCCGGCTGATTTTGCGTCCCAAGACTGAACTTTGGCGGGGGTTCGGTGATGATTTGGGGAGCCATATCGTGGTATTCCACGAGCCCCATGGTTACTCTGTAAGGCCGCATTAATGACGAGGATTATGTGACCATTTTGGATGGTCGAGCCCATACCGTGGTACATACAGCGTTTGTCTCCCATTGGTGGGGAGTGGTGGTGCAAGACGACAGGGCCACTGGTCACGCAACTCACGTTGTCCAGGACCGGTTTTATGAGGACAAGGATGAATTTTAGCACCTCCTCTGCCCACTACAGTCGCGAGATCTCAATATTATTGCGTCTTTGTGATCTACTTTGGAGAAAAAATGGCTCTGAGCACTATGGGACTCAACTGCTGGGGTCATTAGTCCCCTAGAACTTAGAACTAGTTAAACCTAACTAACCTAAGGACATCACAAACATCCATGCCCGAGGCAGGATTCGAACCTGCGACCGTAGCGGTCTCGCGGTTCCAGACTGCAGCGCCTTTAACCGCGCGGCCACTTCGGCCGGCTTACTTTGGAGAGAAGGGTGCATAATCGCTGTTCATCTCCAACATCGTTACCTGAATTTGGCACTATTTTGCAGGAGGCACGGTATAAGATTCCCTCGAAAACAATACAGGACCTGTATTTATCCAAACTGAGACAATTGGAAGCTATTTTGAATAGTAACGTCTTTCCTACGCCGTATTAGGAATGGTAATGTGTTGTGGTAACGCGAATTCTTTACAGACGAATGGAAAAACTGGTAGAAGCCGACCTCGGGGAAGATCAGTTTGGATTCCGTAGAAATATTGGAACACGTGAGGCAATACTGACCCTACGACTTATCTTACAAGGTAGATTAAGGAAAGGCAAACCTTCGTTTCTAGCATTTGTAGACTTAGAGATAGCTTTTGACAATGTTGACTGGAATACTCTCTTTCAAATTCTGAAGGTGGCAGGGGTAAAATACAGGGAGCGAAAGGCTATTTACAATTTGTACAGAAAGCAGATGGCAGTTATAAGAGTCGAGGGACATGGAAGGGAAGCAGTGGTTGGGAAGGGAGTGAGACAGGGTTGTAGCCTATCCCCGATGTTATTCTATCTGTATATTGAGCAAGCAGTAAAGGAAACAAAAGAAAAATTCGGAGTAGGAATTAAAATCCATGGAGAAGAAATAAAAACTTTGAGGTTCGCCGATGGCATTGTAATTCTGTCAGAATCAGCAAAGGACTTGGAAGAGCAGTTGAACGGAATGGACAGTGTCATGAAAGGAGGGTATAAGATGAACATCAACAAAAGCAAAACGAGGATAATGGAATGCAGTCGAATTAAGTCGGGTGATGCTGAGGGAATTAGATTAGGAAAGGAGACACTTAAAGTAGTAATGGAGTTTTGCTATTTGGGGAGCAAACTAACTGATGATGGTCGAGGTAGAGAGGATATCAAATGTAGACTGGCAATGGCAAGGAAAGCGTTTCTGAAGCAGAGAAATTTGTTAACATCGAGTATAGATTTAAGTGTCAGGAAGTCGTTTGTGAAAGTATTTGTATGGAGCGTAGCCATGTATGGAAGTGAAACATGGACGATATCTAGTTTGGACAAGAGGTGATCATATAACTAATAAGGAGGTATTGAATAGGATTGGGGAGAAGAGAAGTTTGTGGCACAACTTGACTAGAAGAAGGGATCGGCTGGTAGGGCATGTTCTGAGGCATCAAGGGATTACCAATTTAGTATTGGAGGGCAGCGTGAAGGGTAAAAATCGTAGAGGGAGACCAAGGGATGAATACACTAAACAGATTCAGAAGGATGTAGGTTGTAGTAGGTACTGGGAGATGAAGAAGCTTGCACAGGATAGAGTAGCATGGAGAGCTGCATCAAACCAGTCTCTGGACTGAAGACCACAAGAACAACAACAACAATGTGTTGTGTTTAGAGTTTCCATGTTTTTTCCCACCCTCTGCATGTAAGGACTTCAGAAACTAAGTCACACATCTCGTCCCACGCTAAGCCCATTGCACAACAACAGGGGCGCTTTGTCAGAAGAGAGTACATGTCGCTGCAGCACAGTTCTCCTGTGGAACATACCACTCGGTTATAATTAAAGTGCAGCTACCCACAGAGTGTGAGCTGTAATTATCGTATGACAGCGAAATTTGCTAGATATGCAGATGCGGAAACGATTTACGCTGGAAAAAAATTTGTTCAACTTGTGACCACCAGGTGCAAACGTGGCGCTGTGAATTGAAGAAATACGTAGAGAAATGTTTCAAAATGTAATCAATTGGGGACGGGACGTGGGCAGAAAAGGTCAAACAAGTGAGAAATGCATAGTGTTGATGTTATTATTACCGCCCGCTTACACAGTTTGTTCAGTTGAGCAGCGGAGACGCTGACGTCATGCTACGCAGCGCCACATTTGCACAAGGTGGCCGAAATTGGAACGAATTTTTTCCCGCCTTGTCCACATTAACACATTAGAATATATAACGTATTTTTCGCTGCCATACTATAATTACAGCCCACGCTGTGCCTCTGTAACTGCATTTTTATTATAACCACCCGGTATTAGAGGCGCGTGACTGTGTGACTGAAACGAAGTGCCAACTGGAAACGCAGTCCAAAGCTGAAGTACACAGGAAGTGCGAGTCTTTGAGGGCAAGACTTCTAAACTCGCCTGCAGCCTTAGCAAAATGGTGCTAACGATTTCATCAAGATATCACAAAAGTATGAGATACTGATCAGGAAGTCCAGCTCTTGCAACATGCGGGACTCATCTTTCCGGAAAGCTGAAAGAACATTTGGGGGAAAAAAGATTTTCCGACTGTGAGGACGTTCGTGGCTCTCGAATGGCTCCGTGAAAAACGAGTGGATTTCTATAGTCGAAGAGCTGAACGAATAGTAGAGCACTCCGATCGTTGTTTACAGAGAGTTGCTGGCCATTCTCAGCAATTCTGTCATGTATTTGCGTCCCTCTGAAGTGTGGTGCAGCATTCAGTAAAAGTTGCTTGGCCTACCACAATACTGTGTAACTTATTGTTTAAATTGTCCTCGTACTTCTACGTTTCGCAATCCGGCTCACAGAGTGTGACAGACGGCGCTTCGGTCATAGCCGTTATTTCCCCCCGTCTATGTTCCATTCGCGAATGGCGCATGGGGACAACGGCTATCGATACACCTCCATATGAGCTGTGAAATCTCTGATTTCCTGGTTGCGGACATTCTGGGAGATCTTTAAGGGAGGAAGTAATAGACTACTGGCCATTAAAATTGCTACACAAAGAAGAAATGCAGATGATAAAAGGGTATTCATTGGACAAATATATTATACTACAACTGACATGTGATTACATTTTCAAGCAATTTGTGTGCATAGATCCTGAGAAATCAGTACCCAGAACAACCACGTCTGGTCGTAATAACGGCCTTGATACGCCTGGGCATTGAGTCAAACAGAGCTTGGATGGCGTGTACAGGTACAGCTGCCCATGCAGCTTCTACACGATTCCACAGTTCATCAAGAGTAGTGACTGGCGTGTTGTGACGAGCCAGTTGCTCGGCCACCATTGACCAGACGTTTTCAGTTGGTGAGAGATCTGGAGAATGTACTGGCCAGGGCAGCAGTCGAACATTTTCTGTATCCAGAAAGGCTCGTACAGGACCTGCAACATGCGGTCGTGCATTATCCTGCCGAAATGTAGGATTTCGCAGGGATCGAATGAAGGGTAGAGCCACGGGTCGTAACACATCTGAAATTTAACGTCCACTGTTCAAAGTGCCGTCAACGCGAACAAGAGGTGACCGAGACGTGTAACCAATGGCACCCCATACCATCACGCCGGGTGATACGCCAGTATGGCGATGACGAATACACGCTTCCAGTGTGCGTTCATCGCGATATCGCCAAACACGGATGCGACCGTCATGATGCTGTAAACGGAACCTGGATTCATCCGAAAAACTGACGTTTTGCCATTCGTGCACCCAGGTTCGTCGTTGAGTACACCATCGCAGGCGCTCTTGTCTATGATGGGGCGTCAAGGGTAGCCGCAGTCATGGTCTCCGAGCTGGTAGTCAATGCTGCTGCAGACGGCGCCAACCTTGTGTGAATGTTTCTGAAAAGCTAATCGTTTGCATATCACAGCATCTTCTTCCTGTCGGTTAAATTTCGCGTCTGTAGGACGTCATCTTCGTGGTGTAGCAATTTTAATGGCCAGTAGTGTATGTTGCACTCCTCTTCTTGGCACACACGTTCTCTGAATTTCAACAGAAAACCTCTCTGTGATACACAACGTGTATCTTGTAACGTCTGCCTCAGGAGTTTGTCGTGCATCTCCTCCATCGCGCTAATTGACGATAGTTGCCGCTCTTCGTTTGATCTTCACGACGTCTTCCGTCTGCCTCTGCTGAGTGCGTCACGACAGTGAGACTGCTCCACGCGGCAGTGCCTGCCTTTCTGGGCACGATATGGTACTGAGCATTCAGCACTGAAGTGTTATCACTCTTCTGTATTTATTCTCACCAACAACTTTTTAAAATAAAGTGTGCTTTGAAAATATTTTATAGCTGAAGTACCTAAAACTACAGATAAAATTCTGTTTAGCATCGACCCCACGTCGTAACTCGAGAGAATTTAATCGGCACATATCGCCGCGAAACCATGCGTTCATATATTCCTAAAACTAAATAATATTACGAAGAAGTTAATTTCATAAAATTATTTTTGTATGATTACATTAGTATGTAAAGTAAAAGAAGCGGAGAGGGAAAAGGAAAGGAATTACTGACGTCAGTTGCATCGGGACATCACGCGGAATCAGCGGCGACGAGTGAAAATGTGTCCCGGACTGGGATTCGAATCCGGAATGTACTCCCGGCTCGGCAGGTGCGTTAACCAAGAGAGCAGAGACCGTGCGGAATCTGCAGCTGTGATGGAGAAAATGTCGCGTTCGAATCCTGGCATAGCACACAGCACAAATTTTCTTTCGTAGCCACTGATTCCGCATAACGTCCCAATGCAGCTGACATCAGAAATACCTTTCCTTTCCTTTCTCCCCCTCCTCTTTCACTTTATAAATAATGTATCAAACCCCACATTCATAGAACATACAGTAGTGTCCGGAAGTTAAGCATAATCACGAAAAGAGGGCATATTCTACAGAGGTTGGCGAAGATCATTTAACCATTTTTTCCGCTGTTCTGTCAGGATGCATCAGTCACGTGACATGCACTGCGTTCGACTCGTATACAACCATGTGTTCTGTATTTGACTTAGAGCACTGTTTACTTGCGATCGTTAACGGAAAAACCTCTCTGTCATCAGATGACTTCCATCTCAGGTGCGATGAAACGTGACCATACTGTTTCGACGCATTCCTCTAAACGAACGAAGATTTATGCGATGTACTCCATTTCCTTGTCGCATCTTGGGTATAAAACCGACACTTCAGTTTCATAAATAAGGTGATTATAAGTTAAAGATAGGTGTTTGTGAGACACTGCAATCCCCGTGTATACATCTGCTTGACAGATGTCCTGTTTACAGAGTTAGTGGCGACAAGACGTGTAATTTCACATGTCGGACGCCGCTGCTCTGCGTTTATCTGTTTCCCTGTAAGAGATATTCTCCGTGACTAACGATCGTTTTATATAGGACTGATGCGAGCATAGTAAAATTTCTGAACCGTGATCAGATGTGAACAGTGGACGCTTAATACCTCTGGAAAGCTACACTGTGCACGTATCGCACAGAATCGATATTTTAAAGAAGTGGTTTTTTCATTTTACAGTTTGTTACCATAGTTTATCGTAGGGAAACCTGGAGGAAGGATGTATGTCATGCGCAGGAAATATATTTCTTACAATCCAACGATAACAGAGCTGCATTTCACATGACTGATAGGTCGGAAACTGAAACGATCTAACATTATAGCCTGCTTAAAGTGCAGAACCGTGTGGCCTTAGGAGCGTGTCTGTATACCGTCCTGGTACTGATCCCAGGCACTAGAACAATACTTTAAAATTGAAAGCGTAGTCAGGCAGTAGTAGCCGACCGAGACAGACGCAGCAACAGGGAAGTAACCGCTTTTGTGACATTCACGAGTTCCTAACCAGGTGCGAATTTTATTATATCATATGTGTGCTTTAATAATTTAGTTTCTTGAGTTTCTACGTGTAAATTTAATATCTAATAGCTACAGTTCTCGCGTTTTCGTTTGCGTCGGAAAGTAAACCGATTTTGTGACATATTACAAGTTCCTAATCAGGGGCGAATTATTTAGTTTCACCTGAGTGCTTCGGTAGTTAGGTTTTTGAATATCTGCGTATTATTAGATACAGTTCCTGCGTTTTCGTCAGCTTCTACAATAGAGTTGCGCAGCACGTGCCGATAGTCCGTTTATCTGCGTAGTTCAGTTTTCCACGGTCTTTACTATGCACAGGGACTGTGATTGTTGTGTGCGGATACGAGCCGAGTTGGTGACACTTCGCTCTCAGCTTCAGGCTGTGATGGCTTCGGTTACACAGCTTGAGGCTGTAGTGGATGGGCACCACTGTTGTGGGTGGGCCGTGGGGATCCAGCACGTCAGAGTCCTCCGATCGATCCTCACCGGTGGCCAACCCAGTTACTGCTCGCACTGAGGCTGACCCCTCACCTGTGATCGAGTGGGAGGTCGCCCCGGGGTGAAGCAGGCGGCGAAAGACTTCCCAGGCGACCGCACGTCAGACCTCCCTGGTTTGTCTGACAAACAGGTTCCAGGTGCTGTCTGTGGCTGACACTGTCGCTGAGCCAGATACTGTCGCCAGTCCCGTTTAAGAGGAAACCACTCAATCTGCAAGATCTCGGCAATCGCAGAGGGTGGGATTATTGGTAGTTGGGATCTCCAGTGTTAGGCGCGTTATGGGCCCCCTTAGGAACTTGGCTGACAAGAAGGGTAAGAAAACCAATGTGCATTCCGTGTGCATACCGGGTGGAGTCATCCCAGATGGGGAAAGGGTCCTCCCGGACGCCACAAAGAGCACAGGGTGCAGCCAACTGTAGGTGGTTGCTCACGTCGGTACAAATGATGTATGTCACTTTGGATCAAAAGAGATTCTCTCTGGTTTCGAGCGGCTAACAGAAGGGGTAAAGGCTGCCAGTCTTGCTTGCAAGATGAAATTAGAGCTGACCATTTGCAGCATAGTCGACAGGACCGATTGCGGACCTCTGGTACAGAGCCGAGTGGAGGATCTGAATCAGAGGCTCAGACGGTTCTGCGACCGTGTAGGCTGCAGATTTTTGGACTTGCGCCAAAGGGTGGTTGGGTTTCGGGTTCCGCTGAATAGAGCACGTGTCCACTATACGCAGGAGGCGGCTACACGGGTAGCAGGGACTGTGTGGCGTGGACTGGGCGGTTTTTTAGGTTATACGGTCTCGGGAAAACACAAGAAGGGCTTCGTCACAAAGGGTGCAGGCCGAACACAGGAAGAACGTAGATACAGGAACCATTGGTATAACAGTTGTAAATTGTCGTAGCTGTGTTTGAAAAGTACCAGAGCTCCAAGCGCTAATAGAAAGCACTGATGCTCAAATCGGTATAGGCACTGAAAACTGGCTAAAGCCGGATGTAAGCTCAGCCGAAATTTTTGCTAAGAGCCTAACGGTGTTCTGAAAGGATAGGCTAAACACGGTTGGCGCTGGCGTGTTTGCTGCTGTTAGAAGTAGTTTAACTTGTCGCGAAATTGAAGTAGATAGGCAGAGGTCATTGTTGGCAACCGTAATAAAATAATAATAGGATCTTTTTACCGACCTCCCAACTCAGATTATAAGTTGCTGAAAGGTTCAAAGAAAACTTGAGTTTGATTTCAAACACGTACCCGACTCATACATAATAGTTGGTGGTGACTTCAATTTACCCTCGATATGTTGGCGAAAATACATGTTTAATTCCGGAGGTACGCATAAAACATCATCCGAAATTGTGCTAAACGCATTCTCTGAAAATTATTTAGAGCAGTTAGTTCATGATCCCACGCGAATAGTAAACGGTTGTGAAAACACACTTGACCTCTTAGCAACAAATAATCGTAACTTAATAACGAGCATCAAAACCGATACAGGAATTAGTGAACACAGGGTTGTCGTAGCGAGACTGAATATTGTAATCCCTAAATCCTCCAATAATAAGCGAAAAATATACATATTCAAAAAAGCAGATAAAAATTCATTGTCGCCTTCCTGAGGGACAATGTCCACTCCTTCTAAATTAATAATATAAATGTAGACCAAATGTAGCTTGAATTCAAAGGATCTTGTTGAAAAATGGCACTACCGTCGAGAAACACGAACGTTATGTGGCCAATTTCAATTAATGTACTGTCTCCCCCCCCTCCCCAACTCGTCCGACCTGTACGCGGTCGAACACATATGGGATGTGATTGAACATGTTGTCAGAGCTCATTCCCTCTCCCCACCCTTCCCTTCAGCAACCTACCAAGGCCTCATTCTTCCATACCACAACTGGTAGTCGCTCCACTGGATCCATGGGTGCCCACATGAATGTTCCCCAGATCATAATGGAGCCGCCGCCAGCTTGTTCCGTCCTGCAATACAGGTGCCAAGGAGCTGTTCCTCTGTAAGACAACGAATTCGCGCTCTCCCATCGGCTTGATGGAGAAGGTACTGTGAATCATCAGACCATGCAACGCTCTGCCACTGCGCCAACCTCAAGTGCCGATGATCAGGTGACTATTTCAGTCGAGAAGTCGTGATGTAAATATTGGCACATGCATGGGTCGTTGGCTGTGGAGACCCACTGTTAGGAGTGTTCGGTGCATTGTGTGTTCAGACACACTTGTACTCTGACCATCATTAAAGCCTGATGTTAGCTCAGCCACAGTTCGCCGCCGATCCTGTCTTACAGTCTGCCCAGCCTACGACGTCCGACATCTGTAATGAGGGGTGGCCGCCCGACCCCACGACGCCTGAACGTGGTGCCAATTGGTTTCGCCACGTGTTGAAGACACTCACCACAGCACTCCTCGAACACCCGACAAGTCGTGCAGTTTCCGAAATGCCCGTGGCGAGCCTCTGGGCCATCATGGTCTGCCCACGGTCAAACTCAGATGGCTCGCCTTCCCCCATTCTACACACGGACAGCACGCTCACTGATACTACATGCACCGGGCGTCTGTCTGATTAGCAGTCATTCCTCGCCAGGTGACGTTGCTGTCGCCTGGATGGGTTTATGTGGGTCATAATGTTTTGGATGATCAATGTATAATCCACGGCAAAGTCTCAGCTTAGATTAATTTATTCTTCTCTTCTAGTTACAAATACGAAATGCACATTCTACTAAGTGTAGATGTGGATAACAAATAATTGTTTGCCTTTTATAATGTTGTTATGGTGCGAGTCGGTAACCATTATGTTCAGAGGAGCCAAATATTACGTCCTCGCTGCTAATGATACAGGGTGTTTCAAAAATGACCGGTATATTTGAAACGGCAATAAAAACTAAACGAGCAGCGATAGAAATACACCGTTTGTTGCAATATGCTTGGGACAACAGTACATTTTCAGGCAGACAAACTTTCGAAATTACAGTAGTTACAATTGTCAACAACAGATGGCGCTGCAAGTGATGTGAAAGATATAGAAGACAACGCAGTCTGTGGGTGCGCCATTCTGTACGTCGTCTTTCTGCTGTAAGTGTGTGCTGTTCACAATGTGCAAGTGTGCTGTAGATTACATGGTTTATTCCTTAGAACAGAGGATTTTTCTGGTGTTGGAATTCCACCGCCTAGAACACAGTGTTGTTGCAACAAGACGAAGTTTTCAACGGAGGTTTAATGTAACCAAAGGACCGAAAAGCGATACAATAAAGGATCTGTTTCAAAAATTTCAACGGACTGGGAACGTGACGGATGAACGTGCTGGAAAGGTAGGGCGACCGCGTACGGCAACCACAGAGGGCAACGCGCAGCTAGTGCAGCAGGTGATCCAACAGCGGCCTCGGGTTTCCGTTCGCCGTGTTGCAGCTGCGGTCCAAATGACGCCAACGTCCACGTATCGTCTCATGCACCAGAGTTTACACCTCTATCCATACAAAATTCAAACGCGGCAACCCCTCAGCACCGCTACCATTGCTGCACGAGAGACATTCGCTAACGATATAGTGCACAGGATTGATGACGGCGATCTGCATGTGGGCAGCATTTGGTTTACTGACGAAGCTTATTTTTACCTGGACGGCTTCGTCAATAAACAGAACTGGCGCATATGGGGAACCGAAAAGCCCCATGTTGCAGTCCCATCGTCCCTGCATCCTCAAAAAGTACTGGTCTGGGCCGCCATTTCTTCCAAAGGAATCATTGGCCCATTTTTCACATCCGAAACGATTACTGCATCACGCTATCTGGACATTCTTCGTGAATTTGTGGCGGTACAAACTGCCTTAGACGACACTGCGAACACCTCGTGGTTTATGCAAGATGGTGCCCGGCCACATCGCACGGCCGACGTCTTTAATTTCCTGAATGAATATTTCGATGATCGTGTGATTGCTTTGGGCTATCCGAAACATACAGGAGGCGGCGTGGATTGGCCTCCCTATTCGCCAGACATGAACCCCTGTGACTTCTTTCTGTGCGGACACTTGAAAGACCAGGTGTACCGCCAGAATCCAGAAACAATTGAACAGCTGAAGCAGTACATCTCATCTGCATGTGAAGCCATTCCGCCAGACACGTTGTCAAAGGCTTCGGGTAATTTCATTCAGAGACTACGCCATATTATTGCTACGCATGGTGGATATGTGGAAAATATCGTACTAGAGAGTTTCCCAGACCGCAGCGCCATCTGTTGTTGAAAATTGTAACTACTGTAATTTCGAAAGTTTGTCTGCCTGAAAATGAACTGTTGTCCCAAGCATATTGCAACAAACGGTGTATTTCTATCGCTGCTCGTTTAGTTTTTATTGCCGTTTCAAATATACCGGTCATTTTTGAAACACCCTGTAAATGGATGGTAGGTGAGCAAAGGATCTGTCGCCGTAGGAATCTCCACAGGCAACCATAAGATTGGTTGACGCAAGTGCACTTTAAATAAATATAATTTACTCAGCTTGCGCGGAAGAAGTGCTACAGTGTTGACATCTTGTGGCAGACGCGGCTAGCTATAAGCAGAGAACCGACACGCGTGTGCTTCTGTGTTCAATGAATGTTTTCTGGTAGAGCTAACTACCAACAACTCGGTGTAACATCAACTACAACTGGAAGTGATCTTGAAATAGCAGAATGGTGCCCGCTCCTAACACCGTTCCGACAGCCTTCATTGGTCGGTGGCCTGCAGGCTCTTTCTTCTTTGGTGGCGATGTTCAAAGCGCCGCTCGCCGGAGCCCGCAGGAATCTTGGACACGCCAGCTCCAGCGGTACTGATAAATTACGATACTACAAATGTAAAGTGAGGCCAATCGTAAAACAGTGGCACTTAATAAGTCGCATTTACTTATGAACGGAGAAAGATACCAGTGTCGCAACCATTTCAAATCTTTTCTCTACTGTTAGCTATATTTCACTTACAATAATGTATGATATGTAATAAATCTAACAGTAAGCTGCACGCTATCAAACTTGTTCAACAGAAGATCTGTAAATCAAGTGCACGTGGTTGCCAAATAGCGTCATTAGATAATGACTGTTACGAATTATGAAGAGGTAAATACACAACCAGCTCTTTATGCACATGAAGAGCTGAGTGCTATTGACAAGGGATTTCAGATCGATTCCGTATTTCTGGATTTACGAAGGCTTTTGAAACTGTACCACACAAACGGCTCGTAGTGAAATTGCGTGCTTATGGAATATCGTCTCAGTTATGTGACTGGATTTGCGATTTCCTCTCAGAGAGGTGACAGTTCGTAGTAATTGACGGAAAGTCATCGAGTAAAGCAGAAGTGATTTCAGGCGTTCCCCATGGTAGTGTTACGGGCCTTTTGCTGTTTCTTATCTATATAAACGATTTGAGACACAACCTGAGCAGCCGTCTTCGGTTGTTTGCAGATGACGTTCTCGTTTATCGACTAATAAAGACATCAGAAGATCAAAACAAACTGCAAAACGATTTAGAAAAAATATCTAAAGGGTGCGAAAAGTGGCAGTTGACCCTAAATAACAAAAAGTGTGAGGTCATCCACATGAGTGCTAAAAGGAACTCGTTAAACTTCGATTAGACGATAAATCAGTCTAATCTAAAAGCAGTAAATTCGACTAAATACCTAGGTATTACAATTACGAACAACTTAAATTGGAAAGAACACACAGAAAATTTTGTGGAGAAGGCTAACCAAAGGCTGCGTTTTATTAGCAGGACACTTTGAAAATGTAACATGTAAGAGGTCCATGATTAAGGAATTTGTTGCTAGCGCACTCGAGCAGATGTAATTTCGATGGATTGCTCAATCGCTGCCTGCGATATGTAAGCTATAATAGAATCTGAGACCAAAGAGCAGTGTTGACTGCAGTAGGAACTGTGTAGCAGTAGGAGTAAGTAGTTGCTAGCGAGCAGTCTGGTGTATCGTGTTGGCTGGGCCGGTCGAGGTGGAGCGATGGCGGAGCCTGAGCGTTGTAGGATAAGGTAAAAGCAGCCTCGCGCATATGTAGCATTGTTATATCAAGTCCCATGTAAATGTTTAAAAAAAAATCTCTTAATAATAATCTTTCTCATAAAAAGTAACTTTTGACAATCATTCATTTCAATTTAAAGAATTTACTAATTTCTCCAATCCTTGGTTATCCCGATTATTGAAAAAGAAAAATCAGTTGTTTCTTTTTATACATGACAAATCTATCGGCCAGCATGGCACAGGGGTGTGCCAGAAAAATTTCTTATAGGAGCAAATATATACGCATTATCCGGCGACCTTACTGAGGTAAGAATTTTCAATTTATTCAGAATGATCTTTCAGGGCCATGACGCAGCACTGCTGACGTCCAAAATTTATCAGTTTAAATTCACAGTCAATTACTGAAAGGTTATAACTGAGCCACAATTTTTTATTGAGAGATTAGTCACATCTTATTATTGATAGGTTACGCAATTTATTTATTGGGAGGTTACAAACAGACCTACTAAGGAGACTGCCTACATTACGCTTGTCCGTCCTCTTTTAGAATGCTGCTGCGCGGTGTGGGATCCTTACCAGATAGGACTGACAGAGTACATTGAAAAATTCCACAGAAGGGCAGCACGTTTTGTATTATCGCGAAGTATGGGAGAGAGTGTCACAGAAATGATACAGGATTTCAGCTGGACATCATTAAAAGAAAGACGTTTTTCGTTGCTACGGAATCTTCTCATGAAATTCCAAATTCTGACTTTCTCCACCGAATGCGAAAATATTTTGTTGACACCGACCTACATAGGGAGGAACGATCACCACGATAAAATAAGGGAAATCAGAGCTCGTACGGAAAGATATAGGTGTTCATTCTTTCCGCGCGCTATACGAGATTGGAATAATAGAGAATTGTGAAGGTGGTTCGATGAACCCTCTGCCAGGCACTTAAATGTGATTTTCAGAGTATCCGTGTAGACGTAGAAATGGTTTATTAAGAAGCTAAGATGCTACACTACAATATGTACAAAAATCAAATTTTTTACCGTGTATTAATTTCAAAATCGATTGAGAAACGGTACGGAAGTAAATAATCACGCGAAACGAAAAGCAGGCCTTTTCTTCTTTCAGGAAGAAAGGGAAGTTTTTAAGAAAAAAATGTGTTCGTAAAACGTCGTGGCGTAGTCTTATATACCGCCACGAGTTTTTCCAATATGAAAATCGGAGAAGTGGATTATCCCCTTTTCGCCGTCCCGGCCCGGCGCGCAGCGTAAATGCAATAAGGCAAGCGGCGAGCAGCGACATGCGATGTGCCAGCAGCGCGGCCGCAGTGTAAACATACCCTTTCACTGTATTAGAACGTTACAGAATTACACTACTGGCCATTAAAATTGCTACGCCATGAAGATGACGTGCTACAGACGCGAAATTTAACCGACAGGAAGAAGATGCTGTGATACGCAAATGATTAGCTTTTCAGAGCATTCACACAAGGCTGGCGCCGGTGACGACACCTACACTGTGCTGACATGAGGAGTTTCCAACCAATTTCTCATACACAAACAGCAGTTCACCGGCGTTGCCTGATGAAACGTTGTTGTGACGCCTCGTGTCAAGAGGAGAAATACGTACCATCACGTTTCCGACTTTGATAAAGGTCGGATTGTAGGCTATCGCGATTGCGGTTTTTCGTATCGCGACACTGCTGCTCGCGTTGGTCGAGATCCAATGACTGTTAGCAGAATATGGAATCCGTGGGTTCAGGAGGGTAATATAGAACGCCGTGCTGGATCCCAACGGCCTCGTATCACTAGCAGTCGAGATGACAGGCATCTTATCCGCATGGCTGTAACGGATCGCGCAGCCACGTTTCGATCCCTGAGTCAACAGATGGGAACGTTTGCGAGACAACAACCATCTGCACGAACAGTTCGACGACGTCTGAAACAGCATTGACTATCAGCTCGGAGACTATGGCTGCTGTTACCCTTGACGCTGCATCACAGAGAGGAGCGAATGCGACGGTGTACTCAACGACGAACCTGGGTGCACGAATGGCAAAACGTCATTTTTTCGTATGAATCCAGGTTCTGTTTACAGCATCATGATGGTCGCATCCGTGTTTGGCGACATCGCGGTGAACACACATAGCCATAATGGCGTATCACCATGCATGATGGTATGGGGTGCCATTTGTAACACGTCTCTGTCATCTCTTGATCGAATTGACGGCACTTTGAACAGTGGACGTTACATTTCAGATGTGTTACGACCCGTGGCTCTACCCTTCATTCGATCCCTGCGAAACCGTACATTTCCGCAGGATAATGCACGACCGCATGTTGCAAGTCCTGTACGGGCCTGTCTGGATACCGAAAATGTTCGACTGTTGTCCTGGCCAGCACATTCTCCAGTTCTCTCACCAACTGAAAACGTCTGGTCAATGGTGGTCGAGCAACTGGCTCGTCACAACACGCGTCACTACTCTTGATGAACTGTCGTATCGTGTTGAAGCTGCATGGGAGCTGTACCTGTACACGCCATCCAAGCTCTGTTTGACTCCATGCCCAGGCGTATCAAGGCCGTTATTACGGCCAGAGGTGGTTGTTCTGTGTACTGATTTCTTAGGATATATGCACCCAAATTGCGTGAAAATGTAATCACATGTCAGTTCTAGTATAATATATTTGTTCAATGAATATCCGTTTATCACCTGCATTTCTTCTTGGTGTAGCAATTTTAATGGCCAGTAGTATATATATAACGTATCAGTGTGGATGCATGTCAAGCGTATAATGGACCAACGCATGAATTCTTATAGCATCTGGCCTATTTTGTAATTCTTTGCTCTGCTGAGACGTCGCATGATTCTGAAGTCACGCGATGAAATTCTTTACCTGTCGAAAAAAGTCAACGTCATGCGGTTGACAAAGAGAGATTCATTTCGGTGGTTTCACTTTAACGGTGCAGCAGTGCAGAGCATCATCATCTACGAGAATCCGATCTCGGGTGGCATGTAACACGATGAAAATAACTGTCAGTACGTTATATACAGGGTGTTACAAGAAGGTACGGCCAAACTTTCAGGAAACATTCCTCACTCACAAAGAAAGAAAATATATTATGTGGACATGTGTCCGGAAAAGCTTACTTTCCAAGTTAGAGCTCATTTTATTACTTCTCTTCAAATCACATTAATCATGGAATGGAAACACACAGCAACAGAACGTACCAGCGTGACTTCAAACACTTTGTTACAGGAAATGTTCAAAATGTCCTCCGTTAGCGAGGATACATGCATCCACCCTCCGTCGCATGGAATCCCTGATGCGCTGATGCAGCCCTGGAGAATGGCGTATTGTATCACAGCCGTCCACAATACGAGCACGAAGAGTCTCTACATTTGGTACTGGGGTTGCGTAGACAAGAGCTTTCAAATGCCCCCATAAATGAAAGTCAAGAGGGTTGAGGTCAGGAGAGCGTGGAGGCCATGGAATTGGTCCGCCTCTACCAATCCATCGGTCACCGAATCTGTTGTTGAGAAGCGTACGAACACTTCGACTGAAATGTGCAGGAGCTTCATCGTGCATGAACCACATGTTGTGTCGCACTTGTAAAGGCACATGTTCTAGCAGCACTGGTAGAATATCCCGTATGAAATCATGATAACGTCCTCCATTGAGCGTAGGTGGAAGAACATGGGGCCCAATCAAGACATCGCCAACAATGCCTGCCCAGACGTTCACAGAAAATCTGTGTTGATGACGTGATTGCACAATTGCCTGCGGATTCTCGTCAGCCCACATATGTTGATTGTGAAAATTTACAATTTGATCACGTTGGAATGAAGCCTCATCCGTAAAGAGAACATTTGCACTGAAATGAGGATTGACACATTGTTGGATGAACCATTCGCAGAAGTGTACCCGTGGAGGCCAATCAGCTGCTGACAGTGCCTGCACACGCTGTACAGTGTACATGGTACGGAAACAACTGGTTCTCCTGTACCACTCTCCATAGTGACGTGGTCAACGTTACCTTGTACAGCAGCAACTTCTCTGACGCTGACATTAGGGTTATCGTCAACTGCAGGTGTCCTCGTCGTTCTAGGTCTTCCCCAGTCGCGAGTCATAGGCTGGAATGTTCCGTGCTCCCTAAGACGCCGATCAATTGCTTCGAACGTCTTCCTGTCGGGACACCTTCGTTCTGGAAATCTGTCTCGATACAAACGTACCGCGCCACGGCTATTGCCCCGTGCTAATCCATACATCAAATGGGCATCAGCCAACTCCGCATTTATAAACATTGCACTGACTTCAAAACCACGTTCGTGATGAACACTAACCTGTTGATGCTACGGACTGATGTGCTTGATGCATGTCAACACAAGCACCGAAGTCAACATTACTTTCCTTCAATTGGGCCAATTGGCGGTGAATCGAGGAAGTACAGTACATACTTACGAAGCTAAAATGAGCTCTAACATGGAAATTAAGCGTTTTCGGACACATGTCCACATAACATCTTTTCTTTATTTGTGTTTGAGGAATGTTTCCTGAAAGTTTGGCCGTACCTTCTTGTAACCCCCTGTATACTTATTTGATTATTAATCACAGCTCAATGATACAGTTTGCTGATGGCATTGCTATCCTGAGTGAAAGTGGAGGAGAACTAGTTTATCTGCTTGATGGAATGAACACGTACAGAATATGGACCGAGAGTAAATCGTAGAAAGACGAAAGTAATGAGAAGTAGCAGAAATGGGAACAGCGGAAAACTTAACATCAGGGTTGATGGCCACAGAGTAGATGAAGTAAGGAATTCTGCTGCCTAAGCAGCAAAATAACCAATGACAGACGGAGCAAAAAGCGGACTAGCACTGCCAAAAAGGGCATTCCTGGTCATGAAAAGTCTACTAGTATCAAACATAGGCCTTAATTTGAGGAAGAAATTTCTGAGAATAAACGTTGGAGCACAGCATTGTATGGTAGTGAAACATGGACTGTAGACAAACCGGAACAAAAGAGGATGTTGTGATTTGGTGTTACAGACGAATGTTGAAAATTAAGTGGACTGATAAGGTAAGGAATGAGGAGGTTCTGTGCAGAATCGGACTGGAGAGGGAATATGTGAAAAACACTGACAAGGAGAAGGGACAGGATGATAGGACATCTGTTAAGACATCAGGGAATGGCTTCCATGGTACTAGAGGGAGCTATAGAGGACAAAAACTGTAGAGGAAGACAGAGATTAGAATACATCCAGCAAATAATTGACGACGTAGGTTGGAAGTGCTCTCTGAGGAAGTTGGCACAGGGGAGGAATTCGTGGCGGGCCGCATCAACCCAGCCAGAAGACTGTTGACTTAAAAAAAATCCTACTAATGTGTTACTTGACAAAAAGAAAAGCAAGGTATTCTCATTATCATACACACCGAAGAAAATATCGAATGAAAAAAAAAACACCCCCAAGAAACGAACACGGACGAGCAGTTTGATAGACTAAAGCGCCGAGCGCTGGACCACAGACCTCCCTCTTCTGGACACACAGACCGACGGGTGGCCACGCTACAGCATTAAAGGCGCAATAAAGTTAGTAGCTCGACCATTATTAACGTTGGACCTTACATTACATTAATAAAATATGTTTGTTTTTAGACAACCTTTCCATGTGTAGCATTGAAAATACCATAAATTTGTCTAGCAAACAGCCGAAACATGTGTCTATTTATTTTCAGCATAGAACCTCCTTATAAAACCTGTGGTTCCCCTCAGTGAACCACATTTCAGCGTGCCCTTGCGAGTAGCAAAAGCGATGGGAAGGCATTGGATGTGATATTGAGCGCGAGCTACTGGAACCTACGCAATGCCTTTGTCTCCGCACAGCCCTGGTAGGAATGATCTGACTCCTCATATTCAAATCGTCGGTAATCTGAGTCACAGGAGTCCGCCTGCCGCCACATATGGCCCTGCGGAGGCGACGTGACGTCCGTCCGCCGAACACCTGTCGTCGTCTTGTATGGCAGTTTTGTACGTGTGGAAAGAATTGTCTCTGCGACTGTGAAGACTCACGCCAGGCACTGTTGACCTCAGAAATCCAAATTCTTATGCAGTCTCCAATATGCTATGTCCCAACGTCACAAAAAAAGTCTGTTAACCCTCCACTTGCTGCCATACTCATTACACACCTGTGTGTAACAGATTGCTCAGATATCGCGACCGCACTTGCACCTAACGCAACACCCAGTGTATTGGTACGTAGGAAAATCCAAGGATAACCGCTGTAAGCGCCCGCAAAAGACGAATTTTGCTACGCCGGAAGGCGGGAGTAAATGATAAAGACCTCATTCAATTTTTGTCACCTTATGTCTTGAGTTCTCGTGTAGAGAGGACGTGTTTGGATATGAGATGTGTGTAGTAGCTTTCATGGTATGTGAATAGTAATTTTTATCAGTGCAATAATATGTGGCCTTTTTATTTTCTTCCGCGCACCACGGAAAGGTCATGTCACCTCCTGCTGCCCGCAAAGGGTGAAGAAGCTCGATAAATGAAAATGACGTTAGCGACTCGGTCACAAAGAATAATATTTGAGGCGTCTGAAAAAGAAACACCTAACAGAAGTGTGTAGATCTTGACTACACGAAAGTAAGTTCAATTTAATACGGCCACAAAGGAGAGAAATTCTAAGAACTAAAATTTTGGCATTAATTGAAAATAATTGATTTCTATTAATCTCTTTATTTATATACCCTCTCTTCTTATTATTGTTATGTTTATATGTATACATATATAAAATTTGCACACCAGCCGCAACATTCTGGTGTCATACATGCCGCATTTCAAAATGGGACTACTCTTCCCGTTTGTTTTGGCCAATTGCTTTATTTTCCCACGCTCTACTTGCGAGTGAAACAGTGGCAGAAAGTAACTTCCGACATGCACCGTGCAGTGGCTTTCACGGTATTTATGTAGACTGTGTGTATGTAGAGAGAAAAACCAATTATTGTAGGATTACGCGATTGTATAACACTCACTGGAAGCAATTATGTTCGTGAATATATAGGAGAATGGGTACAGCCGGCCGCTGTGACCGAGCGGTTCTAGGAGCTTCAATCCGGAACCACGCTGCTGCAACGGTCGTAGGTTCGAATCCTGCCTCGGGCATGGATGTGTATGATGTCCTTAGGTTAGTTAGTTTAAATAGTTTTAAGTCTAGGGGATTGATGACCTCAGATGTTAAGTCCCAATGTGCTCAGAGCCATTTGAACCATTTTGCGAATGCGCACAGAGCGATTTAAAGCGGAACGACAACATAAAACTGGTAGGGGAGAAGCCAGATTGACATTCGTTGGGAGGATCCTCAGAAAATGTAGTCCATCAGCAAAGGAGGTAGCTTACAAAACCCTCCTTCGACAAATACTTCAAAATGGCACGTCAATGTGATATCAGTAGCAGATACAAATGATAGAAGAAATAGAGATGATCCAAAGAAGAGCAGCACCTTTCGTTACATCTCAATTGGTAACCAAGGAAACTGCACGGAGATTATCAGTCAACACTAGTGACAGATATTGCAAGACGGACGTTCTCTATCACGGTATAGTTTGTTGTTGAAGTTAAGTGAGCGTAAGTTTCTAGAACAGTCGGGAAATCTATTGCTTCCCCCGTCGTATATCTGGCGAGAAGACCATGAATATAAAATTTGAGTGAATCGAGCCCACACGGTGGCTTACCGTCAATCGTTGTTCCTGCGAACCGTTAACGACCGGAACAGAGCGGCATAAAAGTGAGAGTGGTACACAAAGTCGCTTGCGGAGTATAGACGTAGAAGTAGGTGCAGGTACCTAACGTTTTTTTTTTTTTGTTGAAAAGTGACGTTACAGAAATGTAAAAGAACCATCAACCATAACATCAGTGGAAAAACAGCCTAGATCACGATGCAACTGTATTAAAATGACCGGTTTCGGTCTTTGCGTTGGCCATTTTTCGACAACGCTGTGAAAGATAGAGAATGTGCTAATTACATAAAGAAGTCAGTGACTTGAAATAATTTATATCTATTAAAATCGAAGAGTCTGATGTGTAACGACTCTTTGATTTTAATGTGTGTAGATTATTGTAAGTCCTCACTTCTTTATGCAATTAGCAAGTTTTCTGTCTTTCACAGTGCTGTCCGAAGATGGCCTAAGCATAGGACTAAACTGGTCATTTTAATAAAGTACCATCGCGTTCTAGACTGTTCTTTCACTGATTCTAAATAGATCGCTGCTGCCCGAAAATGTTACCAAAATTTTTTTATTATCATTGCCTATTATTTCAATAAGACTTTCTTAGCTAGTTTATTAAAGGATACAACGAAGCTGACTAATCGGAAAAGTGCCTGTGATATCAGAAGAAGCAGCAAGATGGTGGCAAATGAGAAGAAAACGATATGGATAAGGTTTAGGGATATAAGAACAGACGCCAGAAATAATACAATACTTGAGTAAGGCGGTTGTAGCATCGAAAGAACCTCTTACACAACGTTTCTCGGAGTATGAATAGATTGATTATTAAGTTGCAAAAAAGATTTTGAACTACTGGATAAAAAGCTGAGTTGATACTCTTAAAAAATATTATACTGAACAATCTCGATCGCATAAAATCAAATTTTTTCATAAGCAGTGACCCGTTTCAACCCAATGTTGACCATACTCCAGTGCTGACGTGTATAGACGATGACACAGCGCATGAACTGTGGATACCACCCACTGATATTTTTATGGGATCAAGACTGCTGAATAGGGAGTGTAACGAGTATAAGTGCGGATTTTTCTCCTAGTGACTGAGAACGGTGTACCGGAAAACACTACATCAATATTTACAGCATTGGCAGACTAATACTTGTACCTATTACAAGTCGCTTTCTTTTAGTTTGGGTAGTACCTCAAAGTACATGTTACAAGAGCAAGCCATTAATGCTTATTTTCCCCCAGGGGCAGAAGATCAGGTGTTGAAGTGTGGACGTGTAGACGCAGGATGGTTAGTCCATACAGACAGGTGTAGTCCGCTTTGTTGCGCTGTTACCATGGTGCAGAAAACATCATATCCTACAGTTTGTCACGTGTTTGAGGGATGGCTGTTCAGCACAGAGAAAAAACAACCAACGCACTGATATGTGTACGTATTAAGGTACCACATGCAAAAATATCTGAACTTATACTCATTACACCCTGCATAATATACTACTGACCATTAAAATTGCTACACCAAGAAGAAATGCAGATGATAAACGGGTATTCATTGGACAAATATTTTACACTAGAACTGACATGTGATTACATTTTGCCGGTCGTTGTGGCCGTGCGGTTCTAGGCGCTACAGTCTGAAACCGAGCGACCGATACAGTAGCAGGTTCGAATCCTGCCTCTGGCATGGATGTGTGTCAAGATCTTACATTAGTTAGGTTTAATTAGATCTAAGTTCTAGGCGACTGATGACCTCAGAAGTTAAGTCGCATAGTGCTCAGAGCCATTTGAACCATTTTTATTACATTTTCATGCAATTTGGGTGCATAGATCCTGAGAAATCAGTACCCAGAACAACCACCTCTGGCCGTAATAACGGCCTTGATACGCCTGGGCATTGAGTCAAACAGAGCTTGGATGCGTGTACAGGTACAGCTGCCCATGCAGCTTCAACACGATACCACAGTTCATCAAGAGTACTGACTGGAGTATTGTGACGAGCCAGTTGCTCGCCCACCATTGACCAGACGTTTTCAGTTGGTGAGAGATCTGGAGAATGTGCTGGCCAGGGCAGCAGTCGAACATTTTCTGTATCCAAAAAGGCCCGTACAGGACCTGCAACATGCGGTCGTGCTTTATCCTGCCGAAATGTAGGGTTTCGCAGGGATCGAATGAAAGGTAGAGTCACGGGTCGTAACACATCTGAAATGTAACGTCCACTGTTCAAAGTGCCGTCAGTGCGAACAAGAGGTGATCGAGACGTCTAACCAATGGCACCTCATACCATCACGCCGGGTGATACGCCAGTATGGCGATGACGAGTACACGCATCCATTGTGCGTTCACCGTGATGTCGCCAAACACGGATGCGACCATCATGATGCTGTAAACACAACCTGGATTCATCCGAAAAAATGGCGTTTTGCCATTCGTACACCCAGGTTCGTAGTTGAGTACACCATCGCAGGCGCTCCTGTCTGTGATGCAGCGTCAAGGGTAACCGCAGCCATAGTCTCCGAGCTGATAGCCCATGCTGCTGCAAACGTCGTCGAACTGTTAGTGCAGATGGTTGCTGTCTTGAAACGTCCCCATCTCTTGACACAGGGATCGAGACGTGGCTGCACGATCCGTTACAGCCATGCGGATAAGATGCCTGTCATCTCGATTGCTAGTGATACGAGGCCGTTGGGATCCAGCACGGCGTTCCGTATTACCCTCCTGAACCCACCGATTCCATATTCTGCTAACAGTCATTGGATCTCGACCAACGCGAGCAGCAATGTCGCCATACGAAAAACCGCAATCGCGATAGGCTACAATTCGACCTTTATCAAAATCGAAAACGTGGTGGTGCGCATTTCTCCTCCTTACACGAGGCATCACAACAACGTTTCACCAGGCAACGCCGGTGAACTGCTGTTTGTGTATGAGAAATCGGTTGGAAACTTTCCTCGAGTCAGCACGTTGTAGGTGTCGCCACCGGCTCCAACCTTGTGTGAATGCTCTGACAAGCGAGTCATTTGCATATCACAGCATCTTCTTCCTGTCGGTTAAATTTCGCGTCTGTAGCACGTCATCTTCGTTGTGTAGCAATTTTTAATGGCCAGTAGCGTATTTTATTACTAGTTCATTGCGAACGCTAATGTTCGCAATATGTTTACAAAGATTGGTAATACTGTTACATCTAAAGGACATTTACTGACTGCTATAATACTTATACAGTGCTATGTGACTGAAATATTGTGGTTTAAAACAAGAGATGAAGAGTGACTGACATGACAATATTACGCTATAAATTTTTTTTTTTCGGAAACCTCTATATTACTAAACTGCTACTTCGGAACCCAGTACTATTTGCAGGTTACCTTTCTAACGGATTCCAGGGGCAACAAAAATTTGATTTTCAATATGTCGTGTAGTTATTGACCGAATTTAAAAAATTGAAGTAGTGTCATAATCTATTCATTAAGATGTAGAATCTTATGGCAGAAGTTTAACACAGTAAGACAAGTATTACATCAGAAACCGTGTGTTTGTCTAGAAGCAGGGTAACTAACAGCGCGCAAATACCCAGATTTCATTCACCCAGTTTTTGAGAATCAGAGCAGTTAGCGTCTTCCAATGACCTTCACCCATAATTTCAAACCTTTACGAAAATTTTTCTCGCTGACACCCCCCCCCCCCCCCCCCCCCCACACACACACACAAAATGATGAATGGGAAAAAGTTTTTCTCCTACTGCATTTTTGTTGTTCATGCAGTCAAACTTTATCATCAGTTATGGCCTTTTACTTTATTACTTCTTTATTACCGACCGCCGGCCGATGTGACCGAGCCGTTCTAGGCGCTTCAGTCTGGAAGCTCGCGACCGCTACGGTCGCAGGTTCGAATCCTGCCTCGGGCATGGATGTGTGTGATGTCCTTAGGTTAGTTAGGTTTAATTAGTTCTAAGTTCTAAGGGACTGATGACCTCAGATGTTAAGTCCCATAGTGCTCAGTGCCATTTTTTTATTACCGACCTCTTTCGCAACTCACTTGCAGGCAGTAACCACCCACACCACTGAATGTACCTGCAAAACTATGTCATTATACGAACATGTGGTTCAGGAGATAAGACATCATAAATATTAATATGTGTGAAAAACTGCCTCCATAGCTGAGTGGTCAGCGCGGTAGAATGCTGTCCAACGAGCGCAGAGTTCAATTCCCA
Source organism: Schistocerca serialis cubense (assembly GCF_023864345.2). Taxonomy (NCBI): domain Eukaryota; kingdom Metazoa; phylum Arthropoda; class Insecta; order Orthoptera; family Acrididae; genus Schistocerca; species Schistocerca serialis. The sequence goes on along the minus strand of NC_064642.1, from coordinate 141,305,135 downwards.
GCCGGCTCGGTGATTTTCTCCGCTCGGGGACTGAGTGTTGTGTTGTCTTCATTATCGTTGCATCCTCCTCGGCACGCGAGTCGCCGAAGTAGTGTCAGCTGAAAAGACTAGCAGAGGCGAGCGGCCTACCCGACGGGAAGCACTGGCCACACGCACATTTCATTTTTCTTAAGGGGGTAGGACGTCGAACGGGCCGACTTGCAGCAAAAGAGGCACCACAGGACATTTTCATTTCCACTGTCTATACTTTTACAAATAAATTCATAAAACTCTAACAACTTGACCAGGAAGGATTCAGGATTCGTACTCATAGCAGTGGAAGCTCAAAAAGGTAACAAAACACATTTTTTTTACATGTGAAATTTCATCATTTTTTCACTTGCTACTGGCTGCATTTGTTGCTATAGGTACACTTTTCTTCCTAAGTAAAATAGATTCTTCGATGACTTTTGCACAGCATACAAACCATAGTTGCAGGTGTATGAAACTCTAAAAGTTATTTAATTCATGAAAAAATGAATGAACTGTTACATTTTAAACTTCATGCTTAGAAAAAATTCAAGTTTTATAGTTAATTATCTCAATTTTTCTACAGTTTATTAATAGATTTGGAAAATTCTAGAGCTTCATAGACGTGTAACTACTGTTTATATGCTATGAAAAATTCACCGAAGAATCTCTCTTACTTAGGAAAGAAAGTGTACCTATAGCAACAAATGCAGCCAGCGATAAGTGAAAAAATGATGAAATTTCACATGTAAAAAAAGGCATTTTGCTGTGTTTTTGAACTTCCACTGCGATGAGTGTGAGTCCTCAATCCTTCCTGGTCATGGTGGCAAAGTTTTATGAATTTATTTGTAAAAGTATAGACAGTAGAAATTAAAATGTCCTGTGGTGACTCTCCTGCTCCAAGTCGGCCCGTTTGACGCCCTACCCCCCCTAAAATGAAGCGCAAATTACCCAGACTGTATTCGTTTAGTGTTTCATAATTTGTGTACTTAGCGACTCCCAATGAAGTTTAACCATAATTTCAAACCTTTCCTGAGCTTTTTCTCGCTTATCTGCTTAACACCAAATATTTAACACATTAACTCATTTATAAAGTAATCAGACAAATGAAGCTGTTTTATACATAAGAGTTCGAAAAAAATAGGGTGTTTGCTTGTAAGTAAATAATGAACCATAAACGAACAGCGGGTGTAAGACCAGACAACATTTAGACGAAACCTCACCCTATGTGCCTCAGGTGCTCTATTTTCTGCTTAGAGTACACCTGCCCGTGGATCTTCTTCATTTCGCTCTTTTTCTCCTGCGTGCGTAAGCCGGCTGATTTACAGAGAGCGAGCCAGCTGGCACGTAGCTGCCCCGGCAGCTGCCAGCTGTGGGTTGCAGGCGACGCTGCGAAATCCTGCAGCGAGAAGTGGGCACCAAGCGACAGCTCTCTGAGTGCTCGCCGTTTCCTTTCTTTAACGTCCAAAATATTGCGGAGTTTGAAAGCACACATTTCGGCTTCTCTGCACGTGATGTTAACGTACTGACCTCCTCTGCCGTTTTCCACTCCGCAGACACGCACCACTGTGGCCCAATTACAAAATCTTGAGGTGGCGGGCGTGAATCTCTTCGAATCAAAAAGCTTTTCTGAGATGCAGCTGGCGAGCGGAAGAAACATGCTGCAGCACAGATCCTGATCGTCAGATGGAAGTAGGTCCAGGTCATAGCAATCTATAAAAAGGGTAGAAAATCGGATGCACATAATTACCGGCCAATTTCACTGACATAAATTTGTTGTAGAATCATGGAACATATTTTGTGTTCAGACATAATGACCTTTCTAGACTCTGAGTAGCTTACCTGCAGAAGCCAGCACAGTTTTAGGAAACAGCGGTCATGCGAGACACAGCTGGCCCTCTTTGTGCATGATATACAACAGGCTCTAGTTACTGGCTCCTAGGCTGATGCCATATTTCTCGACTTTCGAAAGGCGTTCCACTTAGTTCCGCACTGTCTCTTGCTACAAAAAGTGTGCGCTTACGGTCTATCCAGTGACATATGCGGTTGGATAGAAAGTTTTCTAACAGACAGGGAGCAGTATGTCGTCCTGAACGGGGTGACTTCAACAGAAACTAGAGTAACTTCAGGTGTGCCCCAGGGCAGCGTAATAGGTCCTCTGCTTTTTACGATTTACATAAACGATCTGGTTGATGGTATTGACAACGGCCTTAGACTGTTTGCCGATGATGCTGCAGTCTACAGGAATGTAGTATCACACGAAAGTTGTGAACAAATCAATGAGGATTTGCAGCAAACAAATGCGTGGTGTAATGACTGGCAGTTATCTCTCAACATTAGTAAGTGTAACCCACTGCGTACAACAAGTCGAAAATCCCCATTAATGTACGAGTACAAAATAAATGATCAGTCCTTGGAAGCAGTAACATCAGACAAATATCTGGGTGTGACTATTCGAAATGATTTCAAATGGAATGATCAGATTACAAAAGTAACGGGTAAGGCTAACTCTAGATTGCGGTTTATTGGTAGAATCCTGAAGCGATGCAGTCCTTCAACAAAGGAAATAGATCACAAGACGTTAGTTCGTCCAGTCTTAGGGTATTGTTCGTCTGTATGGGACGCTTACCAGTTGGGTCTGATTCAAGAGATTGAGAAGGTCCAAAGAAGAGCGGCAAGATTCGTGACTGGTACATTTAGCCATCGCGTGAGCGTTACAAATCTCATAGAAAGTTTGAAATGGGACAAACTTGCAGATAGACGACGCGCTAAACAGAAGGGGCTGCTCACTAAATTACGAAATCCAATCTTCACCGAGGATGTTGTTGTTGTTGTTGTGGTCTTCAGTCCTGAGACTGGTTTGATGCAGCTCTCCATGCTACTCTATCCTGTGCAAGCTTTTTCATCTCCCAGTACCTACTGCAACTTACATCCTTCTGAATCTGCTTAGTGTATTCATCTCTTGGTCTCCCTCTACGATTTTTACCCTCCACGCTGCCCTCCAATACTAAATTGGTGATCCCTTGATGCCTCAGAACATGTCCTACCAACCGATCCCTTCTTCTGGTCAAGTTGTGCCACAAACTTCTCCTCTCCCCAATCCTATTCAATACTTCCTCATTAGTTATGTGATCTACCCATCTAATCTTCAGCATTCTTCTGTAGCACCACATTTCGAAAGCTTCTATTCTCTTCTTGTCCAAACTATTTATCGTCCATGTTTCACTTCCATACATGGCTACACTCCATACGAATACTTTCAGAAATGACTTCCTGACACTTAAATCAATACTGGATGTTAACAAGTTTCTCTTCTTCAGAAACGCTTTCCTTGCCATTGCCAGCCTACATTTTATATCCTCTCTACTTCTACCATCATCAGTTATTTTGCTCCCCAAATAGCAAAACTCCTTTACTACTTTAAGTGTCTCATTTCCTAATCTAATTCCCTCAGCATCACCCGACTTAATTAGACTACATTCCATTATCCTTGTTTTGCTTTTGTTGATGTTCATCTTATATCCTCCTTTCAAGACACTGTCCATTCCATTCAACTGCTCTTCCAAGTCCTTTGCTGTCTCTGACAGAATTACAATGTCATCGGCGAACCTCAAAGTTTTTATTTCTTCTCCATGAATTTTAATACCTACTCCGAATTTTTCTTTTGTTTCCTTTACTGCTTGCTCAATATACAGATTGAACAACATCGGGGACAGGCTACAACCCTGTCTTACTCCCTTCCCAACCACTGCTTCCCTTTCATGTCCCTCGACTCTTATAACTGCCATCTGGTTTCTGTACAAATTGTAAATAGCCTTTCGCTCCCTGTATTTTACCCCTGCCACCTTTAGAATTTGAAAGAGAGTATTCCAGTCAACATTGTCAAAAGCTTTCTCTAAGTCTACAAATGCTAGAAACGTAGGTTTGCCTTTCCTTAATCTTTCTTCTAAGATAAGTCGTAAGGTCAGTATTGCCTCACGTGTTCCAGTGTTTCTACGGAATCCAAACTGATCTTTCCCGAGGTCGGCTTCTACTAGTTTTTCCATTCGTCTGTAAAGAATTCGTGTTAGTATTTTGCAGCTGTGACTTATTAAGCTGATAGTTCGGTAATTTTCACATCTGTCAACACCTGCTTTCTTTGGGATTGGAATTATTATATTCTTCTTGAAGTCTGAGGGTATTTCACCTGTTTCATACACCTTGTTCACCAGATGGTAGAGTTTTGTCAGGACTGGCTCTCCCAAGGCCGTCAGTAGTTCCAATGGAATATTGTCTACTCCGGGGGCCTTGTTTCGACTCAGGTCTTTCAGTGCTCTGTCAAACTCTTCACGCAGTATCGTATCTCCCATTTCATCTTCATCTACATCCTCTTCCATGTCCATAATATTGTCCTCAAGTACATCGCCCTTGTATAGACCCTCTATATACTCCTTCCACCTTTCTGCTTTCCCTTCTTTGCTTAGAACTGGGTTTCCATCTGAGCTCTTAATATTCATACAAGTCGTTCTCTTATCCCCAAAGGTCTCTTTAATTTTCCTGTAGGCGGTATCTATCTTACCCCTAGTGAGATAGGCCTCTACATCCTTACATTTGTCCTCTAGCCATCCCTGCTTAGCCATTTTGCACTTCCTGTCGATCTCATTTTTGAGACGTTTGTATTCCTTTTTGCCTGTTTCACTTACTGCATTTTTATATTTTCTCCTTCCATCAATTAAATTCAATATTTCTTCTGTTACCCAAGGATTTCTACTAGCCCTCGTCTTTTTACCTACTTGATCCTCTGCTGCCTTCACTACTTCATCCCTCAAAGCTACCCATTCTTCTTCTACTGTATTTATTTCCCCCATTCCTGTAAATTGCTCCCTTATGCTCTCCTTGAATCTCTATACAACCTCTGGTTCTTTTAGTTTATCCAGGTCCCATCTCCTTAAATTCTACCAGGCGGCTTCCTCTTTCATTTCTGTCCCCCAATCCATATTCACCTACTATGTTTCCTTCTCTCCCATTTCCTACACTCGAATTCCAGTCACCCATGACTATTAAATTTTCGTCTCCCTTCACAATCTGAATAATTTCTTTTATTTCATCATACATTTCTTCAATTTCTTCGTCATCTGCAGAGCTAGTTGGCATATAAACTTGAACTACTGTAGTAGGTGTGGGCATCGTATCTATCTTGGCCACAATAATGCGTTCACTATGCTGTTTGTAGTAGCTTACCCGCATTCCTATTTTCCTATTCATTATTAAACCTACTCCTGCATTACCCCTATTTGATTTTGTGTTTATAACCCTGTAGTCACCTGACCAGAAGTCTTGTTCCTCCTGCCACCGAACTTCACTAATTCCCACTATATCTAACTTCAACCTATCCATTTCCCTTTTTAAATGTTCTAACCTACCTGCCCGATTAAGGGATCTGACATTCCACGCTCCGATCCGTAGAACGCCAGTTTTCTTTCTCCTGATAACGACATCCTCTTGAGTAGTCCCCGCCCGGACATCCGAATGGGGGACTATTTTACCTCCGGAATATTTTACCCAAGAGGACGCCATCATCATGTAATCATACAGTAAAGCTGCATGCCCTCGGGAAAAATTACGGCTGTAGTTTCCCCTTGCTTTCAGCCGTTCGCAGTACCAGCACAGCAAGGCCGTTTTGGTTATTGTTACAAGGCCAGATCAGTCAATCATCCAGACTGTTGCTCTTGCAACTACTGAAAAGGCTGCTGCCCCTCTTCAGGAACCACACGTTTGTCTGGCCTCTCAACAGATACCCCTCCGTTGTGGTTGCACCTACGGTACGGCTATCTGTATCGCTGAGGCACGCAAGCCTCCCCACCAACGGCAAGGTCCATGGTTCATGGGGGGGGATGTAGATCATATATTATTACCACCAACTTCCAAATCGCGTAATGATCATCATTCAAAGATAAGGGAAATCAGAGCTCGTACTGAGGCGTTCAGACATCGTTTTTCCCTCGCGCGATCCGCGAATGGAACAGGGGGGCGGAAATATGACTCGCGAATTGTGCCCTCCGCCACACACCGCTCGGTGGCTAGCGGAGTATATATGTAGATGTAGATGTAGATTCTGAATTAAACGTACAACTAAGCTATGAATTCATCTGTCGTATTTCCCTATACTCAACTATTACTTTTTCGATGCAATACTTTTCAGTTACAACGGCTGCATAATCACAAATTATCTGCTAACTAATACTTCCATGCGACTTTACTACGAAGACGAGTATCGAAAGTTGATATTGACCCTCCTTCATCCTTACACTTCTGGTAATGAGCAGCATCAGAACAGTGCAAAAATGACGCCCCAAAAGGTAAAAATACGGAAAACGAGAACATCGGTTGAATAGAAATGAGCCGAACTATGCTGTCATGTGTTGGGCTCACCTCTCTCTGCCTCTGTGATACCATTAGCTCTTGCATTTTTCGCCCATTTTCGAGGTTGTAAGCATTAAGTGGGTTGGGTTGGTTTGGGTTTCTTTGAAGTATTCAACCCATCAAGCAGCTTGTCCATCGTTGGTTTCCCAGTTTCATTATTTATGGGGGCGTTCGCTTTTTAGCTTATTTACACTGTTGCTTCAGCACCTTACTTCTACGTATTAGCACATAAATTACGTCATGAATCCGTCACTCTTTCTCTGTTCCTCTCTGTCGGCCAATTTTCTCTTCAGCACATGTACCTAAAAGAATCCTTAAATTTAAACCATTGCATTTTAACGTCATCAGATAGATCTTGAAGTACCTGTAATCGATTTTTAAGGCTAATTACGAGTGAAGTTTCTACTTCTTTGTCGTTTACTTTTGTCACATCAGATGATCGCTTAGGTTGTCGGGGTCGTTGTGGCCTGAACTTCTGTTTGAAGTCCACTCGGACCAAGAAATGGTCCGACCCAACATCGCAGCGCGACAGGTTCGAGCAACTCACAAAGTTGACTTCTGTCGGCTATTTATACAAACGCAATCAATTTCATTTAGACTGTCTCCATCAGACGAACGCCAGGTTTTCTTACGTATCATTTTATATTGAAAGAAACTATTTATTGCCTGCACAGAATTCATGAGTGCTACAGAATAGTCTAAAACGTTCACCGTTATCATACTTGCGTTGTGCTGTCGCGAAGGGCCCAACAACATGCTGAAAGCCATTATAGTCATTGCTAAGTGTATTGTTGAATGTGTTACAGTTCTCACTCATTCTTTCTGAGTACGTCACTGATCCACAAACGCTCCCAGACACTATAAAGTAAAACCCAATGTACGTATACAGGTCCATTCTACCTTAACATAAAAACAGCAATACGCCGCTTTTAATTAACACTCTTTACTAAAAAGCAGCAACTTAGCAGTTCCGAAAGCACAGGTTCATGCTGAAACAACTATTCAGATTTATTTTATATTTGCATAGTGCTGACAGAATAATGTATGTTATCGAATCTGCTCATCTTACTATATACGGGGGTTGGACAATAATATGAAAACACAGCGAGAAATGGGGTGGTGAAGATAAATGCAGATGCTAGCCCAGCCTGCATGTCGCGCTACCATATTTGACCACGAACGGCACCTTTGCAGTGTCCTCAGTACGTTACAAGTGCCAGCCGTGACCAGAACAGTGTTCCGAGTAATTACATTGTGTCGGAGATAAGTGAATTCGGACGTTGGCAAATTGCTGGTGGGTGCTTTCGTAACCAAGGTAGCAGAAGTGCCTGGTATTTCAAGAGGCGCTGTATCGAAGATTTATACCGCATGCCAGGAAAGTGGAAAAAGACATCCGCTAAGTCACAACGCGGACGAAAGAGTGTGGAGTGATGGTGACGGAGGATCATTGAATAGGTGTGAGAAGACAGTTAAGAGGACAACAACTGCGAACGTCACTGCAGAACTGAATGTCGCACTCTTGACCCCTGTCAGCACCAAAAGAACACGGAGGGAATTCCATAAGCTGGGAATTTCAGGGCAAGTTGGAATTCCAAAACCGTCCATCAGTGATGCAAATACTCGTGACAGGAAACCATGGTTCCGAGGCCATAATACCTGGACTATGGAGCAATGGAAGACTGTCGTTTGCTCGGATGAGAGTTGTTTCACACTGTGTCCAACCTCTGGCAGAGTTTAATTCCCATGAGGGGTAGGTGGCGCTCGTTCCGGTGGTGATTTGGGCAACCATGGACTATTCCATGGGCCTCAGGGTTCCTCTACAAGATCACATTGTCAGGGATTATGTGACCATTTTGGCTAACCAGGTCCGTCTCATGGTACAGTGTTTGTTCTAGATTGGCGATGGCCCCTGTTTACACAGGTCGCATCGTCCAGGACTGGTTTTATGGGCACGAGGACGAATGTTCGCATCTCTCCTGGCCGCCACAATCACCAGTTTCAATATTATTGAGCCACTGTGGTCTGTTTTGGAGAGATTCACCTTCGTCATCGGTACCTAAACTTGCCACTATTTTGCAGGAAGAACGGTTTAAGATTTCCTTGAAAACCACAGAAGATCTGTGAGCCATGCGTGGCTCGTGTTCGTGTCATTTCTTATTTTACATCTTGTTTTTACCGTACTGCCACCTGCTGTCTTGCCTGCCCGTGAGCGGCAGCAGCAGCGCTTATCGATATAGGCCCTGCCGTGTTATCTTTGCTGGACTGCTTTTACTTCCCGGTCGTTGTGTGTTGTGAGTTAGTTCGGACCAGGCAGTGTTTGAGTTGGCACGCGGCACAAGTTCAGTCGGCGCGCGGCAACAGTGAGGTCCGGAGTGCCATGACTCGCCCGACGGTTGCCGACACACATGATTGGAGTGCGGACGACTTTGGTTCGTCGTCGGTCGGTCGTCCAGCCGGACGACGTGTATTTGGCCTGCGATCGCTTATGGGTTGACTGTGTGTGTCGACTCGTAAGTCGTCACTATTATTGTACAGTCGCTGCAGTTAGCATTGTCTAGTTCTTCGTGCAAGTGTTCGTGAAACTGTGTGTAGTTTGTGAGATTTGACTGACAAGTTATTTTAAATGTTGTCGGCGTACTGGCTCTGAGGAGTCGGTCGGTTGGCGTGGAGCAGTGAGGATTTCTCGACGGGGCGTAGTTTGGCCGGGGCCCGCTGGCGGTCTCTACGCGGTGTCGGAGTGTGCGGTGTTATTCCCATTGCTACGAGGTCCGCGGCTCACCGACCCTGGACACGAAAGTTGAGTTTTGATTTAACCTACCAGCAAGTCAAGACTGTTCACATTGTGTCGTTTGGAGTCCGTTGCCGGTTGTTGGGATATTCCCGCGAGCAACAACGTGGTTTTCGAGTTGGAAAATTCTAGCCACCCTCCGGTGTTGTCTCACTGTATTTGGATATTTGAATTGAAGTGCACCTGCGGAATCTTCTGCCTTGTGGCCGTTAACGTTCCGGTTACTTGCCCTGCCGGCTGACGTAAATTTCAGGCAGTGTAGTTTCCTCATCGTGTTGTTGCTGTCCAGCACGGTGTGTAGTTTGACAGCTCCGTGTATGATTGGTTGGGGGCGCCAATATCTTCTACGTTGTTCCGTTGAACTCCCTGTTGTGCCCTGGTCGGGTGGAGTGGAAGTTATCTTGTCGGTGGGTCCGCTGACTGTCGGTCGGTTGGGTCGTCGTCGGATCGTGAATGGTTGGCCCGACTGCCTGTCTCACCTCAGCGAGGGTTAGTGTTTGAATTACAGGCCGACTCTCGAACATCAGGGCGCCCTTGTGTGTACTGCCATATTTTTTAAAAATTTGTTCTCGTTGTGTATGGCTTCTAGCCGGTTTTGTGTTTGAAATTAGAGTTGTTTTCCTCTTAAGGCTTTCAGCCTAGTGTAAAGTACTGTTTCTTGGCATTTAATTTTTTTTTTAATTTTTAAGTCTTCGGCCTTCAGCCGATTTGAATTTAACTTGTTTGCTTCAACCTATTGAATTTTTAAGTCTTTGGCCTTCAGCGGGTTTGAGTTTCAGTTATTTGTTCTTAAGGCCTTCAGCCTAAATTAAAGAACTGTTTCACGTAAGGACTTACGTTTTTTTTTTTTTAAATTAATTTTTTGGAGTTTTAAGTGTTCGGCCTTCAGCCGATTTGAATTTAACTTGTTTCCTTTAGCCTAACTAAAGAACTGTTTTAATATAAGGTTTGCCTTTTAAACTTCTGATTACACTTGCGTTTTAAGTTATTCGCCTTCAGGGGTTTTTAAATTAAAGTGGCTTTCAGCCGGTGATTAAGTCCCAAAGATTAAAGCCGTCTGTTAAAAAAAATATTTTTTTTTTTGCTCTTGTAATGTTTGATCAAATAATAAAGTTGTATGTTTGAGTGTAACTGACAGCCCCTTATTTTGACTCCTTTCCACAATTTATTCTATCTTTCCTGTCCTGCGGGTTAAGCAGGGCATTTCAACCTTTATTTATCCATTCTGAGTGGACTGGAACTGTTTTGAATGCCAACGGTTCCCCTACACTTTTTAGGCACGGTAATGTGTTTTTCTTTTCGTCTCTGCATCCATCTGAACCTGCTGACTGTAATCAGGTTTTGCTCTCCCTCCCCGTTATGCCACAGAGCGAGTCTTACCAACCGATTTCATCTTTTAGCCAAGTTGTGCCGAATTTTTTTTTTCTCCCCTCCTATTAGACTGTTCGAGGAAGATAGCATAGTGGTTAGCACACTGGACTCGCATTCGGGAGGACGACGGTTAAACCGGCGTCCGGCCGTCCTGATGTACGTTTTCCGTGATTTCCCTAAATCACTTCAGGCAAATACCGGGATAGTTCCTTTGAAAGGGCAAGGCTAACTGCCTTCCATATCCTTTCCTAATCAGATTTGACAGATGACCTCGCTGTTTGGTTCCTTTCTCCAAATCAAACAACCAACCAATTCTCTTAGATTTCGTCATTAGTTATTCAATCCACCCACTTATTCATCAGCATTCTTCTGTAGCACCATATTTCAAAATCCTCTGTTCCCTCCCTATCTGAACTGTTTATCGTCCATACAACGATATACTTCAGACAAATATCTTCAGGAAAATTTTCTGAAACACATTTATAGTAGACGTTAGCAAATTTATCTTTTTGAGTACAGACTTTTTGTTGTTACTTTCCAATCCCAAAGGAAGCAGGTGTTGACAGATGTGAAAGTTACCGAACAATAAGTTTCATAAACCACAGCTGCAAAATACTAACACGAATTCTTTACAGACGAATGGAAAAATTAGTAGAACCCGACCTCGGGGAAGATCAGTTTGGATTCCGTAGAAATACTGGAACACGTGAGGCAATACTGACCTTACGACTTATCTTAGAAGAAAGATTAAGGAAAGGCAAACCTACGTTTCTAGCATTTGTAGACTTAGAGAAAGCTTTTGACAATGTTGACTGGAATACGCTCTTTCAAATTCTAAAGGTGGCAGGGGTAAAATACAGGGAGCGAAAGGCTATTTATAGTTTGTACAGAAACCAGATAGCAGTTATAAGAGTCGAGGGACATGGAAGGGAAGCAGTGGTTGGGAAGGGAGTAAGACAGGGTTGTAGCCTCTGCCCGATGTTATTCAATCGGTATATTGAGCAAGCAGTAAAGGAAACAAAAGAAAAATTCGGAGTAGGTATTAAATTCCATGGAGAAGAAATAAAAACTTTGAGGTTCGCCGATGACATTGTAATTCTGTCAGAGACAGCAAAGGACTTGGAAGAGCAGTTGAATGGAATGGACAGTGTCTTGAGAGGAGTATATAAGATGAACATCAACAAAAGCAAAACGAGGATAATGGCATGTAGTAGAATTAAGTCGGGTGATGGTGAGGGAATTAGATTAGGAAATGAGACACTTAAAGTAGTAAAGGAGTTTTGCTATTTGGGGAGCAAAATAACTGATGATGGTCGAAGTAGAGAGGATATTAAATGTAGACTGGCAATGGCAAGTAAAGCGTTTCTGAAGAAGAGAAATTTGTTAACATCGAGTATAGATTTAAGAGTCAGGAAGTCTTTTCTGAAAGTATTTGTATGGAGTGTAGCCATGTATGGAAGTGAAACATGGACGATAAATAGTTTGGACAAGAAGAGAATAGAAGCTTTCGAAATGTGGTGCTACAGAAGAATGCTGAAGATTAGGTGGGTAGATCACATAACTAATGAGGAAGTACTGAATAGGATTGGGGAGAAGAAAAGTTTGTGGCACAACTTGACCAGAAGAAGGGATCGGTTGGTAGGACATGTTCTGAGGCATCAAGGGATCACCAATTTAGTATTGGAGGGCAACGTGGAGGGTAAAAATCGTAGAGGGAGACCAAGAGATGAATACACTAAGCAGATTCAGAAGGATATAGGTTGCAGTAGGTACTGGGAGATGAAGAACCTTGCACAGGATAGAGTAGCATGGAGAGCTGCATCAAACCAGTCTCAGGACTGAAGACCACAACAACAACAACAGCAATTTCTGCTTATAATGATTAGTTTTCAGCAAACGTCTTCATGTATCATCACTCTGTATTTACGTAACTATTCCTTAGCCACTAACTCGATTAGGATCACCTTATTCGTACCTGCGATGAAATTAAAAAAAAAAATATTTGTGTGGTAAGCGCTTTTTGCCCGTTTAATTTTTGAAGCGTTGTCAGTAGCCTGTAATAAGTATTTTTCTCTATTAATGCATTTGCTAGAATTGTTATGAAATTATTAACAAATTTCCATAACATAGTCTTTTGGTGTTAGTGTCCGATGACAGAGTACAAGTAAATAGTTTTAAGACGTTAATTTCACTTACTACTTCATTTGGTTCCTTCCTCACACCTGTGCCGAGATGGAGTTGTATTTTATTTTCCTGTGCAATCTAGAATGTTCTGCCACAAACATTTGCATGAACTTTTTATTCTTTTAATTCATTTTTCGAAATGCGTATGCAAATGTTTTCGTCTTCCTTTCGTGTATTTCATTGCCCTTACCATAGTGCCGTAAGTTTCGGTATAGAAAGTTACAAACGCAGGAGATGTTTCTTTTTGGAGATGCAATTTGCTAAGGATAAATGTCATAGTTTTGTAGCCACTATTGTCTTACGAGGGCAATTTTTTTTTTGCAACCTACTATCGATCTTGAAATTAAAATCACAGTGAAAATCCGGTGAAGCTCTGCGAAGATGTGTTGTGCTGCGTCTTTAGCGTGCCCATCAATAGCGTCACGTCGCCATTTTCAATTCTGAGTGCACAGTGATCACGTACAGATGCCTAGAACAATAATACGTAGGCTGTATTAAGCTCCGATCGGGCGCGAAACCGAAGTTACAGTGGAATTCCGATGAAGTTTTGCACAAATTTGTTGGGTATTGTCTCTAGCATGCCCATCGACCGCGTCACGTCGCTCTTTTCGGTTCTGAGCGCATAGGAGCACATACAGTTGCCTAGAAAATAGTGTCTCCCGCCAAGTATGAGGTTCAAAATGGCTCTGAGCACTATGGGACTCAACTGCTGAGGTCATTAGTCCCCTAGAACTTAGAACTAGTTAAACCTAACTAACCTAAGGACATCACAAACATCCATGCCCGAGGCAGGATTCGAACCTGCGACCGTAGCGGTCTTGCGGTTCCAGACTGCAGCGCCTTTAACCGCACGGCCACTTCGGCCGGCGCCAAGTATGAGGCCCTGGTCAAAGATATCGCCTGATGTCTTGCAACCCATATACCTTTTATGCGTTTCCTTCTTCTTGACAATTCTCGGTCGCACTTCACAGGGGTACTAAAGATGCTCCTGCAACGTTTTCGATGGGAAGTGTTTGATCACTCACAACGCAGCACGTAATTGGCTCTCTCTGAGTTTCACCTCCACTCACATGAGGCGGTTGTGAAGACATTTTGGCACAGACGACAGGCTGTAGACCAGAGTAGGAAATCGTCGGAGAGCACAGGTGGCTGCTTGCTGTGACAAGAGTACTGGAAAGTGCAAGTGGGAGCGGCGACGATGTAGAGAAGTGGCTGGAAGGTGTAGCTAAATGCTGCAAATAAAACATTTTTTTAGTTTCTCTGTGGTTTTCACTTCGCTACCGAACGGAGGTTGAAAAAAATACAGCCATCACATAATCGTTTGCTGAGCATAGACAGTGTTATACACATTGCCTAGCAGCCATCGTTATCGGAACTTAGCACAAAATACCAGTTTTTTTCTTTTTTAAGCTGGCACAGTTTACTCAGATTAACCCTTCGGGAAGGCCCAGCTTTAAACAGTTCTCTTATTAATAGTGATGTGAACTTCATATGCACCATCCAGGATTAATCGATTCTAGATGAACTGAAGCCTCAGCACATTGAATGGTTGTCCCTACACCATAGGGTTTGTCTAATTCCCGACTTCGGACTATACTTTCAGTTTTTTTTTCAACCTTTTAATTGGCCTTGAGATCCAGAATCGCAATATAAACAAGTGGTAAATCCACAACATGACAGAATGAGATTTCCCTTCAGTCGTTCCCCGAGGTTGCTTCCTTTATTAAAAACGGACAACACATTCTGTCATTGCTAAGAAAATTTATCGGATATCTGACAAAGCTAAAACTACCGAGGACAGCCCATTGTGTCTTGATTACATACCAATAACAAAAGCAAAAAAAGTGTAGAAGCAATGAGAAAGAGTGATATACATGTGATCACTTGCGTAATTTCGTTGTGTATGTGATACAGTTAATGATGAATGTCATAGTGTAATATTGAGTGGAATGAGAGTTTAGCGGCAGGCATTTGGAAACAGGTCCTAAATTTATGCGGCAGTTCTTCGTATCACAACACGCAGCTCACAGTGTGAAACGCTAGAAATGTTGCAGAAGGATGAAGGGGGAGAGCTGTGGTACCCTTTAAAATATTTGAATATCTGTTTTCAATTTCATGAAGCGCTTTCGTCTTCCATCTTCAATACTTTGCAAAATTTTCAGAAAGCAAAGAACGAGCTTCGCTGAAGATACTAAATCAATAAAGTTGTAAAAATGCTATAAGTAAAGGGTTAAGTTAAAACACGGAAATGCTTTAACAAAAAGAGACAAACGAAGTGGCTTGAAGGGACTGTTATCACTTTCGTCTGCACAATCTGAGCGGAGGAAAATTGTGGGAAGCGTGACGTAACACGGAAAAGAAAAACAAATCTGTCTTGGACGGAAACGAAACCGGCATTACTGAAAAGCCGCCAGGGTCACACCGAATGAGTACGGAAGTGAGGAAAGCGGAGGAAGTACGCATTACGTCACAGACGATAACTGGCTTGTAACCCCACGTGAATGAACTAGTCGTTTTATTACAGTAAGACATCTCTCTGATATGGCAAGAACTTCGTGCTTTATACTTATTGTAGGTAGTGCAATATCTACTGCAAATTTTCTGAATTAGTGCGCATAGTTATGACCAGTGTGAATCGCTCAGACTCGGAAGAACAAGGGTTTTTAAGGGAACACATCATTAGCGTCAACTTTCGTAAATGAGTTAGACCAGCTGCCGTCTCGGAGTCGGTAATTCTTTTAATATCAAAAGCCGATACTGATATATTTGTGATTATCGTTCTCGCCAGCGGTCGGGCGCGGCAGCATTCGTGCGCTGCTAACGCCCGACATGATGCCAACGGCCAGTGGGTGAACCCTTCCATAGGCCACGAGGGACGTCGCTGATTATTGTTGCTTTTGAACCTTGTATGCTCCCTTAATAAGTATTGTCAGTTGTTCATAACATCCGATGACGTACGCACCTGTACGTAGTAACGTATATGCTGTTAGGAAACTGTATTAATAAACGAATTTAACAAAATGCGAAGTGGTGATGATCGTCATATGAATGTGAAATATTTGTTCTTTACATGAATGCTGATGAGAAGTGACAGCTTCTAAAAGCGATGAGATGGACCGATGTACATCTGAAGAGAATAAGAACGACCTCCAGGTCGAAAAAACATAATAGTCTCGATTCGCATTGAAACACAAAGCAGATACCACTGCTAAAGTTCTGATCATGGCTGCGTGGTCAGCGACCGTTTACGAAGTAAAATTAAAGCAATAACAGCCCTCGGTCGAAAAAAATAAATCTTTTGACCTAGGTTTCGGCGCTACTATGAGTGCTTTTATCAGAAGTAAAACATTCAAACTGGCCTATAACATAAGTACAAAATTATAGGAAATTTTTTAAATTTTTTTAAGTGTAAGTACTGACTAACAATGGAAGACAGAGACAGTACTTACATGTCACGTTAAGCTAAATATCAAGCGATAAAGCTTTAGTGACAAAATTTTTGAAATAGCATACATGGAAGGTAAGGCACTATGGGTGCTCACAGATGTCGAGCTACAGGTAGCAGCAGACAGAGGCGCCCGCGTTAGCAATTGCGGGCAGGTGAACGTTTGGTGAGTGCCACATAGTAGCCGCAAATATAATCAGGCTACTTAACATTCAGAATATAGACAGATGAATATTATGATGAACATTATTTAGTACATGAAATAAAAGGCTATATTTTATCTGACAGCAGCAGACATTTTGTGTACAGAAGAGCTTAGAAGCACGGTTTAAAGGCTGAAAAAGCCATCATTGAGTTACGAAGGTGCTGAATAACTCAGCGAGCAGAAAAACGGTATAACATGAAATGCAGCCAATATAAACCATTTAATAAACGAAAAATTATGAGTCGACTTAGATAGAAAAAATATTTCGGTAACTGCACGAGGGAACACAAATCAAATATGAAGTAACGGCTTTATACCGTTGAAGAAGCCTTTATTACGTAATTGTAGCTGCTCATTAACAATGAGGCCATCATTTCGAGAAAGATGTTTAAAAATTTCTAATTCTTCGAGAACATCTAATCTACGCCCTTTCTTCTCAGTGTGCAAAACGTTGACACAGTGAACAGCTCTAGGCGCGTGACCTATAATCACAAGGTGGTCGGCAAAGGACGAATTTTAGGTGCTAGTGCCATTTTTTCTTACAAGATGTTCTTTGTATCTGACTGTAAAGACACGTCCTCTTTGCCCTATGTGGTAAGAAGAGCAGGTGTCGCAAAAAATCTTATAGACACCAGAGTTTTCCAAAGGGGAACGGGTCGATTTTAAATTATGAATAATTTTTTTTTTCAAATTATTATTGGTTGAAAAGGCGACATTACAGTCGTATTTATTACGTGAAGACGTTGAATCGGATAGGAGATGGGCACCAAGAAAGGAATAGAAAGAACCATCTTTATGTTGGATTCAATGATAGAGGGGGCGAGTGTAGTAACTCTTTTAACAGTTTTCTTTTTAAGGACGTCATCTACTATAGCAGTTTCCTATTCGTTATTAACTGCTATCGTTTTGATCAAATTAATTTCTTCTTCAAATTTTTATTTCGAGAGTGGAATAGAAGTAGCTTTATGAATAGCAGATTGAAAGAAAGCGTTTTTATGAGATTGTGAGTGCATGGAAGACGTAGGTACGATATGATCGGTATATGTTTCTTTATAAAAAACATTAAATGATATTTTATTTTCTTCTACTGTAAGCGTGAAGTCAAGAAAGTTCAATTGACGGGCCACGTTTTCGAGTTCACTGGTGAAGGATATTTTCTCGCGAAGTTCATTAAAGAGATTGAAAATACGGTTAATGCCATCCATAGGTCCTTTGTAGATGATTAAAATATCATCGACATATCTGAAATAGGAGAGAATGCCTAGTGCTGTAACTGAGAAACAATTGAAAAATTTCTCTTCTAGAGAGTTAATGAAAATGTCATCAAGGATACCACCTAACGCTTTCTTTCACTCTGTAATCACAGAGCTATTTCTATTCCACTCTAGAAAGAAAAATTCTAGGAAGAAATTAATTTAATCAAAACGATAGCGGTTAATAACTAGTACGAACCTGCCGTAGCAGATGACGTCCTTAAAAAAAATCTGTTAAGAGTTACTACACTCGGCACCTCTATCATTGAATCCAGCCTAAAGATGTTACTCTCTATTCCTTTCTTGGTGCTCATTTCCTATCAGATTCAACGCCTTCCTCGTAATAAATACTTAGTTTACACGTCACATGTAAGAACTGTTTCTATCTTGTACTTTTAGTCAGTACTTACACTTTAAAAAAAATTTTAAAAATTTTTCCTATAATTTTGTATTTATGTTATAGGCCAGTTTGAGTGTTTTACTTCTGATGAAGATACTCAGAGTAATGGCGAAACCTAGCTCAAAAGACTTCTGTTTTGCAACCGAGGGCTGTTATTGCTTTAATTTTTATTTTATTTGGGTAACACTGTATTTCGTTTAGAGGAATCAGACACCAAGATCCAACGTGAACTTGGCTCTATAAACTCAGATTTTCTAGACCGTTACAGACACCAAGATACAACCTGAATTTGGCTCTACAAAACAAACTCCGTTTGTAAGCTTGTGATCTGGATTAAGCCACATGACAAAGCAAAGCGAAGAGATTTCGCAGTGATCATACTGAATTGAGTACCGGGGCCCTCCTGCCGGAGGTTCGAGTCCTCCCTCGCGCGTGGCTGTGTGTGTCTTGTCCTTAGCGTAAGTTAGTTTGAAGTAGTGTGTAAATCTAGGGACCGATGACCTCAGCAGTTTGGTCCCACAGGAATTCACACACATTTTTTCAGTACCGACGGATGAAACATTCCTTTTTTTTTCTAGTGATGAGGCAGCTTTCATTGCTTCAGGTAACTGAATATCCGTCATGCAAGAAGCTAAGAGTCAGAAATCCTACATGCGACCCTAAAATTTCTCCGAGATAGTCTAAAGGTGAATGTGTGATGTAGAATGATCTACAGTCAAATCAGTTATCCACATTTCTTCAAGAAAACAATTACCGCAAATGAAAACGTTGACGTTTTTGCCGAACACGTGACATCATAGCTGCTTGGGCTCCCGCCAATCGTTGTTTACTAGCATAATGCTGCACCACCACAGAGGCCTGCTCGTTCGTGACTTCCTAAATCCAATCAGTTGACTAGACAACACAGCCCTATTGCCTGGTCACCCAGTTTATCTGGTATTACCTTGATGGATTTACATAAGGGTGGGTTTGCCATGGACATTGTTTATCGAACAACATTCCGTGACATAACTGATCTGAAGCAAAAGCTACTCATCCTATTACCACTGTTGGTGAGACAATGTCACAACGGTCATAGCTTTGACTTCTGTGGTCGTTTTCCCACCTTTAGATTTGATAGCAAATTTTGTGAGAAGAAAAAAAGAATGAACACTGAAAAACGTAGTCTTCACTGAGCTTGAAACACGGGTAGTCCAAGTTCGTAGGAATGTAATCTGATCACTGTTTTTCCTTCTTCGCAATGAAAATAATAAAATTACGACACATAAAATTCGCAACAGCTTTCATTATGAAGCCAGAGAGTGAAAATCCCGCACGAAGAGCGACTCTGACCCATGTGCATCAAAGTTGACTTTCATCTGAAACTAAGCCTTCTAACACATGGGCATCGCCCTACTTAGTAAGCGCTTTCTGTCTCTAGTAAATCTGCAACGGCTGGAAAAAAGCAATTCTTCGATTTCTCGGAAGTTGTTAGATTTCAGGCCTAAAGTGTTTAAGAATAATTTCATTATTTTGGGGATTCCTTTGTGTCCATCTGGCCCAAAACATATACCGTTTCGTGACGTTCGACCTCGATTATTTCGAAACCGAAGCGTAGTCATGGACACCCCGATGTTTCGAGTGGCCCCGACTGCTACCCCGGAGTTTGTCGACATCTGTGTGTCACAGGATCTGACATCTCCTTGTAAGGCTTATGATAAAGGAAAGAAGTTCTGCAACCACTGACATTCACACACAAGAACCTCTTGCATCTGTTCTGCACATATACTGCGTACCAGCAGACGACTTACTGAGCTCCGTGCGGATCATATGTTACTTTGAACGTGTGTGCCGCTTTTTTGTGTGTCAAAACATCCACTTCACTACATTCTCGTGGTTTATGCACCACCAATAAACCTTTTGCACACACAGAATGCCAAACAGTGCTGACTTGTCGCGATCTTATAAGCACACCTGTTTCCCCCTGCCAGTTTTGCCACTATTGTCGAAGAGTTGGTGTCGAGAGATCTCACAATGAAACAAGGCTAGTGAGTTGTCGAAAGCTACTGTCATTATGCTGGCGACACGATCGTCATGTGCCCACGCGGTATCGAAGCCTTCAGCATCTTGTAGAGCATATGAATACCCTACAACCTAACATAAAGTTTGCGATTGAAAGGGAGACACAAAAGAGGATTCCATTTTTAGATTCTGTACTTAAACTTAACCCAGCTGGATGTCTCGGCCACTCTGTACATTGCAAAATGACACATAATAATTATATCTCATCGACAAGGATATCCAACGAGAATCACTTAAATTCCCAAATTAATTGGGGAATTAGTTCCTAAAGAACAGATTTGAGGGACAAAACACTCAGTCGTTAAGTCATCAGAAGATGATCAGGCTTTCTACTAGTGCAATAGGCAGTAGCCTAGGCTGAGTTGCCTTTCAGCGCGTTTTCCAAGATAAAGTATATCGTACGATCGATCATAGAGTTCCTGGGATTCATAACGTTCATTATATGAGCTGTAGCAAATACACTATATGATCAAAAGTGTCCGGACACCCCCAAAAACATACATTTTTCATGTCAGGTGCATTTTACTGCCACCTACTTCCAGGTACTCCATATCAGCGGCCTCAGTAGTCATTAGACATCATGAGAGAGCAGAATGGGGCGCTCCGCGGAACTAACGGACTTCGAACGTGGTCGAGTGATTGGGTGTCACTTATGTCATACGTCTGTACGCGAGATTTCTACATTCCTAAACATACCCAGGTCCACTGTTTCCGATGTGATAGTGAAGTGGAAACGTGAAGCGAGACGTACAGCACAAAAGCGTACAGGCCGACCTCGTCTGTTGACTGACAGAGACCGCCGACAGTTGAAGAGGGTCGTAATGTGTAGTAGGTAGACATCTATCCAGACCATCACACAGGAATTGCAAACTGCGTCAGGATCCACTGCAAGTACTATGAAAGTTAGGCAGGAGGTGAGAAAACTTGGATTTCATGGTCGAGCGGCTGCTCATAAGCCACACATCACACCGGTAAATGCCAAACGACGCCTCGCTTGGTGTAAGGAGCGTAAACATTGGACGTTTGAACAGTGGAAAAACATAGTGTGGAGTGACGAATCACGGTACTCAATCTGACAATCCGATGGCAGAGTGTGGGTATGGCGAATGCCCGGTGAACGTCGTCTGCCAGCGTGTGTATTGCCAACAGGAAAATTCGAAGGAGGTGGTTTTATGGTGTGGTCGTGTTTTTCATGGAGGGAACTTGAACCACTTGTTGTTTTGCATGGGACTATCACAGCACAGGCCTACATTGACGTTTTAAGCAACTCGGGGATGGCGATTGCATCTTTCAACACGATCGAGCACCTGTTCATAATGCACAGCCTGTGGCGGAGTGGTTACACGACAACAACATCCCTGTAATGGACTGGCCTGCACAGAGTCCTGACCTGAATCCTATAGAACACCTCCGGGATGTTTTGGAACGCCGACTTCGTGCCAGACCTCACCGACCGACATCGATACCTCTCCTCAGTGCAGCACTCCGTGAAGAATGGGCTGCCATTCCCCAAGAAACCTTCCAGCACCGCACTGAACGTATGCCTGCGAGAGTGGAAGCTGTCATCAAGGCTAAGTGTTGGCCAACACCATATTGAATTCCAGCATTACCGATGGAGGGCGCCACGAACTTGTAAGTCAGCCAGGTGTCCGGATACTTTTGATCACATAGTGTACACCTGTCACTCTAAAAGTGCAGTGTCAGAACGCCACATTATACATCGAGATTTTGACAAATTGGCGATTTTCGAGCACAGGCTCACAAAGAAGCGCCTACTTATGTTTGAAGAGGCAAAACAGATGTCCCATGCAGTCACCTATAACGTGCGTCGATATCAAGCGAAACGGATGCTTTACTTCTAACGTTGCACTGAAGCGAGCATCCCATGCTGAGAGGCTACGCAGGAATAATTGGGTTTATTGACATTTCAACTGAATCGATAGTTCTAGCAGCATTCCTCCATTGCGGATGTCGACACAATGTCTGCTGCCATACGTAAGGGGACTCAGGTCAGATGTCCGAGAGAAGTGAGGGTACATCGTCGCCAGTAGCACCTTACTTAGTAAAACCCAGCGGTATTCAAACAAATCTTGTGATTGGGAACTGCTTAGTTCATTTACTTATTATACGTTAATTCCGTGGCCTTCACCGACTCTTGCATATAAAGTACCAATCAGGCCCTGGAAGTCGTTCGAAGCTTGATATACGGTCTGTATCTCACTCGGCAAGAAAACCAAGAGAGTTATTTACAGTGAGTTATCAACATTGTGAAATTACATAATTCTTTTTTTTCTAATTTCAGTATGATATATTTACTTCAGCTGGCAAGTTTAATGCCTTCCGGCCCTCACTTACTTCTGACCAGTCGTCCTTAGTGATTTAACATTACAGTAAGCATGGTACATAAGATATTCATGATGTTAACGGATATATCTGCCTCTATACACTGCGAAACCTGTGAAGTGCTTGGCAGAGGGTACTTCCCATTATACCACGTACCAGGGTTTCTAACCATTCCATTCATATATTGAGTGTGGGAACAAACAATTCTTAAATAGCTCTGTGCTCACTACAATAAGTCTAATCTTGTCCGCACAACACCTATTGGACGCGGTTTGTAAAGGGCCGTATTGAATTCCTAGATTCCTTCCTTAACGCCTGTTCTTGAAATTATCGCGGGATAACTCGAGTTCCCCTTCAAGCGTCTGTCAATTCCGCTTTTTCAGGAATTCCGGGACGCTCTGCCACGGGCCAAACAAACCTTTGACAGTATAATGTTTCCTCCTCTTGGACTTCTTCCTGCGAGCAGGTTCTGTCAGTTTCGAGAAAAGGCAATTAATTTCTAGATCAGTATATAATTGCGAACACAATTTTGGTCTATTTTTATCGCTGATATGTAAAGGATACAATCCTCTTTTTTATTAATATAAATATATTTTCTTACAAGCTGCAAATTGCTCAGTGGAGCTAATTGAACTTTTTCCAGCACCTCGCAAGAGAACCAAGAAAGGTTAACAAATCCTTAATGTGGGTAACATTCACAAGACTTCCTGAGAAAGTGACGTCGTTTTGACGTCACGCGCAATATCGACAGCCGCAGGAACTGCTATCGACTTCCGCTGGCGTTCGATACGGGCCCCTCAAAAGACTACATGAACGCATGTCGGAGATATAGAAAAAACCCACCGATCTTGGTACGATTTATTATAATTATTGCTATAATTAAATGTCCCATAATGATTTGTGGACGGTTAATGCTTTCGCAGAAGAATGCTCTCTGGAGCGAGTTGTTATCGTCAATAACTTAGAAAAAAATGGCTCTGAGCACTATGGGACTCAACTTCTGAGGTCATTAGTCCCCTAGAACTTAGAACTACTTAAACCTAACTAACCTAAGGACATCACACACATCCATACCCGAGGCAGGATTCGAACCTGCGACCGTAGCGGTCTCGCGGTTCCAGACTGCAGCGACTAGAACCCCATGGCCATTTCGGCCGGCAATAACTTAGAAAGTAAGCGTGAAACACGCTTGTGTCACAATATACTGTATGTTGCTTCAGTTTAACGGCGCAGTGAAAATTTATCACAAACATGTCAGGTAATAATGCAGCTATCAAGAGATACCAAGGTAACCAAAACATGACACCAGCGTCACGTGACGAAGTGCTAGCACAGTGGGTAGTATCGTAGTTTATGTTCGAATCCCCCCCCCCCCCCCCCACACACACACATGCAATTACCGTTTTTCATCTTATCGTTATTAACATACTCTCGGACTTTCTTATGAGTGTAATGCAAGTATGTTCTGCAGTATTCGATATTATTTAACGTTTACTCCCGATTAACAACGAAAGATGAAATAAATATTTGACGATTTCCGAGTGTAGGGTTAGGTTAGGCAGGAACCCAACAAGACAGCTTTAATTGCTGCGAGTGAAACGAGCAGCAAGAAAATTCATGTTCTTCCTTTTCACAAATATTTGCCCCTGCATTTCCGAACATGTGGCGACTTCTAAGGTGGTGGTTAGGCATGAACCTAAGAGGACGATTTAAATTGATGCGAGTGAAACGACGCCCAATGACGTTCACATTCTTCCTTCTCACAAAGTCGCTAGAAGTTCCTGCAGTTGTCGATACTGCGCCCGCAGAAAATCTTGAGAAATGTTGTATTGTATTGTACTATATGTTAACCGGGGACCTAGAAACGACGGAGAGGCTCCGTCCCCGCCGCAGCCGCAGTGGTCCACAACCCCACGACGACTTCCGCAGTCCACTTCACCCCTCCGCCGGCCCACACCGAACCCAGGGTTATTGTGCGGTTCGGGAACGTCTCACACCAGACGAGTGTAACCCCTATGTTTGCGTGGTAGAGTAATGGTGGAGTACGCGTACGTGGAGAACTTGTTTGCGCAGCAATCGCCGACGTAGTGTAACTGAGGCGGAATAAGGGGAACCAGCCCGCATTCGCCGAGGAAGATGGAAAACCGCCTAAAAACCATCCAGACTGGCCGGTTCACCGGACCTCGGCACAAACGGATTCGTGCCGGGGACCAGGCGCTCCTTCCCGCCCGGAAGGCAGTGCGTTAGACCGCACGGCCAACTGGGCGGGCTTGTGAAACGTTGCTCCCTTAATGTTAACATGCAAACTATATATCTGAGGCAGCACTGAGTTCGTCATATGGATCTCTCTGTCCTGCGCAACGGACAGTTAATACTGTGCGGCAGACGAACTCCAGTCGCCCGCCACGCTCGTTCGCCCCCACGTGGAAAAATGAATCGAATTCTTCCGAAATGCCGTCGAAACCTTAAATAATAATATATTAAACGTGAAATTTACCCGTGCTTTCGCTAGCAGTGGGAGTATGAATTACCCGGCCAGAGTGGCCGTGCGGTTCTAGACGCTACAGTCTGGAACCGAGCGACCGCTACGGTCGCAGGTTCGAATCTTGCCTCGGGCATGGATGTGCGTGATGTTCTTAGGTTAGTTAGGCTTAATTAGTTCTAAGTTCTAGGCGACTGATGACCTCAGAAGTTAAGTCGCATAGTGCTCAGAGCCATTTGAACCATTTGGGAGTATGAATGTAAACATGAACAATTTTGTGACATTATAACAGTTCGCGCTGCACTCTTTGCATAGGTTCAATGTCCCTGTTAGACTTGCATTGAAAAAAAATGAGTAATACTGGAAAGGAGAGGTGGGGGAAAGAAAAACTCGCGTTTATCCCCTATATTCGGCCTCGTTCCGCCAAGGTTTCTAGAATACTCGAAAAGACAATGTTAAAGCCACCTTTCGACCGCCACGAAAAACGAAACGTGTAATTTGCTCCGTAAAGGATAAACTGCTAACTGTGAATATCCCTTGTGAGTGTGGCCTCCAGTACATCAGGCAAGCACGGCGTTGTATCTCCGAACGCTGCCTGGAACATATTTGTTGAGCACGTTTGAGGCGTAAAGACAAGTGAGCAGTGGCAGAACACAGCCGCAATGAAGGACATAGTTCGAACTTGAGAAAATAAAAATGTTGCGCCGAGCTAGTGGCACCTGGGGGGGGGGGGGGGGCATTGTTAAAGAATTATTGAGAGAAGGCTTCATGGCAATCTCGTCAACGGTGACGAGGGCTATCAGCTAAGTTTTGCACGGAGCCCTCCACTAGGAGCTATACGCATAGACCGCGCCCAAAAGCGAGTCTGGGAAAGACTGAATGCGTCGAGAGTCGAACGGCGATCTTCCCCCCCTCCCCCCCCCCCTCCCCCCACTCCCTCTCTTACCGCCACTACTACAGGGCGGCGACTCCTGCGTCAGGGGGGATAGGTGGGGAGAGCCGGCGGCAGCTTAGGCATGTACAGTATACGGGTTGCTCGCTTAATATCGACATGGGAGTGCCACTCACCGACACGTCACTGAATTTCAGTGCAGCCACTCTGATGGAAACCCGAGCGGAGTCTGTTGTCACTACTCAGCTATCTACTAAATTTTGCACTCAGATGTTGATATGAGTTAACGGATTCTGTTTGTGACTGTTTGGCGTTGTAGTAATAGGTACTAGTTTTCTCTTTTCATGTAACGCCCAGTTTTACATATCTGAACATTTAAACCAGCTTGTCGATCCTTTTACAACTTCGAAATTTTCTCAACGTCTGAATGGGTATTTGTGCAGTTGTTTTCAAATAGTTCTTAGGTTATTATAGACAACAACATCGTCTATGAAAAGTCTGAGGTTGTTATTCATACTGTATACAAGGTCATTAATATACAACATGAACGACAAGGCTCCCAACGCGCTTCCCTAGGGCCCTCCCGGCGTTGCTACTACTTCTATCAATGGCTTTCCGTCCAAGAATACAAGCTGTGCCCTACCTACCAAGAAATCTTCAGCCAATAACGTATTTTGTTTGATACCCCTTTTGCTTGTACTTAATAAGTGCACAGCTTTACATTTCTGGTGTGGTACCGAGTCAAATGCTTTTCTTAAGTGAAGAAATACTAGAAATACTACATTTGTTTGATTTGTGGCTTTCAGAATATGATACGAGAAAAGTGTATATTGGGTCCCACATTATCGATGTTTTCGGAGTCCGTGTTGGTCGACATGGAGCAGATCATTCAGATTCAGGAACCTCTTTATGTTTCAGATATGTTCTAAGATCCTACAAGTAATTGATGTCAGTTTTTTGTATTTATTAATAGCGTTTGGACACCACCAACACAGCCAGCCTCGCAACGATTTTTTAACGTTTAAATGTGTAACAGCCCGAAATTGTTCAAAATATCAGTAAAACATTACAATAATTTCACCTGAAATTAAGTCTATGATCTAAAAAATAAAATAAAATACATTCACTGATAGAAAATGGAAGGCTCCTCTTTTACCGTATTATTACGTAAAAAAAATAATGTAATGACAAAATCGCTTTTCCTGTATTCTTATTTGTTCTTCTGCTATAACATCGTACATGTCTTCTGTCATTAAAAAGAGTTTAATATTCGTCGGTAATGCATTGCAAGCGGGCATGACGCTGCATTAGTTATTCGTGGTTTCTTGATATCTTCTGTAGCAACCAAAGAAAATGTGAAAATCTTCCTCACTGGCGCATTTATAAGAAGAAGATGGTTGAAATGGCTCTGAGCACTATGGGACTTAACAAAAAAATGGTTCAAATGGCTCTGAGCACTATGCGACTTAACTTCTGAGGTCATCAGTCGCCTAGAACTTAGAACTAATTAAACCAAACTAACCTAAGGACATCACACACATCCATGCCCGAGGCAGGATTCGAACCTGCGACCGTAGCGGTCACGCGGTTCCAGACTGAAGCGCCTTTAACCGCACGGCCACACCGGCCGGCCGGACTTAACATCTGAGGACATCAGTCCCCTAGAACTTAGAACTACTTAAACATAACTAACCTAAGGACATCACACACATCCATGCCCGAGGCAGGATTCGAACCTGCGACCGTAGCGGCCGCGCGGTTCCAGACGGAAGCTCGTAGAACCACTCGGCCACAACGGCCAGCGAAGAAGATGGAATCATGTTGAGGCGGTAGAGACGTTATCGCAATATCCCATGGTTAAATCAAACCATTGTCACTAAGCTGTGTGTAGCAACTGAACCAATGTAATCAAGTGAGATTCCTCTGACTGGAGAGAAATCACATATGGGGTTCCACAGGGCTCAATCTTAGGTCCTCCATTGTTCCTCACATGTGTAAATGACCTTCTGTCTAATATACAACAGGAAGAACTAGTTCTTTTTGTGGATGGCGCTAGTATTGCAGTCCATCCAGGCATACATACGGCAACAGAAGAAACGACAAACAATGCTCTTAACACTGTCATTGACTGATTTTCTGCAAATGGTCTCACTCTCAATTTTAAAAAGACACAACATACCCAGTAGCGTACAGCTAGAGGTACAAAGCCATGCCAAAATATACAACGCCGGTGAAGAAATAATAGCGTGGAAACTCCAAAAGTTTTAGGCGTCAATGTTGATGAGAATTTAAACTGGAAAAAGTATATTCTAGTATACCTGAAACAATTGATGTTCCTCATATTGCGAAATATATGTATACTTCGACTGAGGTGTATCGCTGATGTCTACAACATGTCATGAAAACGTACAAATTTGTACAAAGGTGGATTTTTACTGCATATCGTGTTCGCTGTTGGACAGAAGAAAAACGGCTGCAATATGACGAAAGGGAAGCCATGCTAATGATTACAAGTCAAGCTTTAATCTCTCCTTGAACGCTGGGTGGTTTCGGATCAGTCGCGTTCCTGGATAGTTTTTCCGGAATTCTATGGCTGAAACGGAGCAGAAGACGGAGAAACATTTAGTGTTATCCACTGATACACCCAAGATGGTGGACGTATCAGATCGCCTGTTGCCGTTATGGAATTGTAACAGGTATTTGATATGCGAGAGGAGAACGTGATCAAAGCCCTTAATGTCGCACACACTTCTTATGCAATCATTGTAGGCTAGCTCAAGTCGTCTGGAATACTCACTATTTGTACTGTGCTGAACTACATCACAGTAGTAAAGATCAAGGCGCTCTCTGACTGGACGTGAAAGCGCTCGGGGACGAGGAGCTGGTCGGGTTTTGTGACGTCATAGCGTGGAATTTCGCGTTCAACTACGCTGCGAAGAGTGAAAGAGAGAATCTGCCAATTCAGACGCTTGCTTCGTGGTCAGTGAGATGCAACATCGGTTTTACGTCACAAGCAAAACTGAGGAGACGCCATATTAGATTAAGTCATATGGTGTATGGCGATCTTTGGTGGTTTCTACATTATCAAGCATATGCTATGAATATAAGCTGCTTCATAGTACCAGCACATTGACAATCTCTCAATAACGCGTCTTTTTTGGTACGATTTGTTACAGTAAAACGACTGGAAACTATATATTTGTAGTTTAAGGTTTCTCGTATTCGATTATTTTCGTATAATAACTTGCATGCTATGCAAGTACACTGTCTCAATGCCACGGCGTATTGGTGGTTTATTAAAAGCACGTCGTTTGGGTGCAATTTGTTATAATGAATTATAAAATAGAAACACCTGTAGTTACAGGCTTTAGAGATAACGTGTAACTCAGACACCACCTTCACGTTAAAACCATAGCGTGGTGCTTAGATTTGTGATTTATGAAGAGGGAGACAGCATATTCGCATCTGGCTATTTGAACGTTTCTTTTTTACCTAATGTTTCCTAATAGAGTCTGATACTCCTTTATTAATTTAACGGAAATAACATCTGCAATACTCGATGTTACTCACTACACGTAAGACCACTCTCCACCCAGGAGAGAATTTGTTCGGTTCTGTAAATATAGTACTGTGGAATTTACAGAAGGAAATTGTATGGATGTTATGTTTAATGAATGATGAGCTACCACAATCACAGAGCTTTTTCCATTGAGAAGATGGTGTTACTTCCAGGGCCTCGACAAGAAACCTAAAGAAATATAAATATATTTACTTTAATGCAGTGAAAATAAATGTAGAAAATTTAAGATAACCTAATAATCAAATAGACAGTTTTGTGAAATTTATTAGCAGTGAATTCAGACATTTTAAATGTACAAAATATCTGAGGATTATAAAACAAAACAATGAAAGTTATATGTGTAGAGCTTGAAAAACAAAACATTTTGTGAATATTAAATGGTGTTTATTTTTATTGTTAAATGTGTATCGCTTCTCAGAAATGGAATTACATTACAGTTTCAATCCTGGTTAGAAAAATGAAGTAATATGCTGTCAGAATATGTCCAATAACGTGATGTAAATGAGTGCATTATTCTGTAAGCATTACGATTATGTAACTGTTCACTGTCATTGAATCGCTTTTTATGTTGCCAATCCAAAGAACACCATATAGAGTGTGGGTTGATTTTCTTCTGTCTCCATTAGCATTACGATCACAGCTAAATCAGTTATATTTTCTCGTTTTTATATATTCTTTGCTTATGCTGCATTCCAACAGCTGGTGAAATGCTATATTTTAAGCTAGTATTGAGGAATGATTTATCACTTGTGTCAAGCCACTCACGAATCCAAAATTTCCTTCGCGATTTTCTCCGCTCTTCTTCGACGATTACTAACAGAACTGATGTAGCTATTTTACGCTCCTCCATTTTTCCTAAGCAAAGTATGCGATTTGCGCACCAGATGCAGGCGACAACTGCAGCTGCTGAGCACTGTGGTCATAAATCACGATGTGGAGCACGTTCCGTGAGACGTAGCAGCTCGTTCCAGAGCTTGCAGCAAACCACGACAGTCATCTCGTTTGGCGTGCTTCACGATGACAAACACGTCCCACGTGAGGACAGCTGAAATAAAGACTGAGTTAGTTTTATTTTTATTTTAGGTGGCATTGTTTTTCTAATTTTTGAATCTGATGTAGGCAAGGGATTGATTTTCTGCATGTTGTGACAGTTGTAATCATCCAAGACTACGCTGAGCTCTTTTACCATATTTTGATAAGACCCCATGAAACCATTGAGGAGTGCGAAAGAAAAAATGTCATGCCCATGTTCACTGAACTTTCGGTACGATACTCACTTACGTGTGGTTTCTACTGGTTTAGTTTAATACCCAAGTATACAGAACAAGAGTCAGCATTCATCCCTGCCAGGGCAGAATCGAGGATGTTACCAGCATAAATTGATAGGAGGGATGGAAGTTTAGCGTCACCGTAGACAATGAGTCAACAAGATCCTTAGAGATGAAACACAAACTTGGATAGAGCAACTATTTTAAAATTATCTTGAACGGTTTGTTCAGAGGTCCACTCGAAATATAAGTGGTTGCGAAAACATACTTGACCTCTTAGCAACAAGTGATCCTGGGCAAATGGGGAGCATCATGATGGGAGTGGTAGGATAACAGGGGTGTCACCCCACATTACATTGTGGATTGCAGCCGGCCGGAGGGGCCGTGCGGCTCTAGGCGCTACAGTCTGGAGCCGAGCGACCGCTACGGTCGCAGGTTCGAATCCTGCCTCGGGCATGGCTGTGTGTGATGTCCTTAGGTTAGTTAGGTTTAATTAGTTCTAAGTTCTAGGCGACTGATGACCTCCGAAGTTAAGTCGCATAGTGCTCAGAGCCATTTGAACCTTTTTTTTTTTTTTGTGGATTGCATTCATTCAGAAGCAAGCATCCACTCAGGGGCTAAACTACTGTCATGCTAGCCGACACAATCACACTTTTTTTGATACCAAATTAATTTCCTAAATAATTAAATGTACATTTAATTACCCCATCCCCTGCCTGGAAAATCCCCTAGCCTACTCCTCTGCTTCTTCACTTCCCTCCTCTCTGTCCACAAAATAATTGCGTAGATTGTGAAACGTCCCCTTTGAACAATTATACAAGACTGTGCTTAACCTGACACACAATATTTTTAGCGCAACGCAATCTGACTTTCAGAAATCCTCCTTACAAAAGAATGGCCCTTACTAACATTAACCTGTACCTTTCACAAATCACTTACCTCACAAAAATCTTCATTACTCGAACTACTGCAATACAGCGAGCACCACTACTGCCAGCTAAATAAAAGATTCAAACTATGGAAGGCACTAACTACTGATAGGGATAGTTAGCAAATGAAAGATATTAATAGAGAACAAACACTGTATTTACCTTAATAGTCACAATATATATAGCAGTTCATGACAAATTACAAAACTCCGCCATCTCTCTCCCCACATCCACCACTGCTGGCGGCTCACCTCCAACTGCGCAACGCTACGCGCTGTTCACATCCAGCTGCCGCTGCCCAACACTACAATGGCAGACAACAATGCAAACTAGCCACAGACTGCACACAGCACAGCCAGTGATTCTCACACAGAGCGCTACGTGGCGTTACCAATAAGAAAACCTAAACAGCCTACTTACAATTGGAGGTGCGTCTTGTTGGAAAATTTACATGTGTGCTCACCTTGACATGCAGGGATCGACTGAGCCAGTGCGGAATACCATCACCAGTGGACGTGCCACCCACCGCCCCCCCCCCTCCCCACCCGTCCCATAAAAAAAATGTTGGGCACAATCACAGAGCTGGTGGACTGGAAAGGTTCCATGACAGGAAATTTAACTAACTGTAGAGGGTATAATAACGTATTGGTTATTTATAGAATTTAATTTGGAGGGGTTCAATCTCTCTTTTATTTGGCGGGAAAAGCTCATCATTCTCTGCAGGTTAGGAAGATACACAATACATTGAAAAGAGGTAATTAAATCGGGAAACAGTCTATGCTGAGCTGGTTGATTGGAAGTTGCAAGTAGTATCTTGTCCAGCAACTACACATACTAATTACGTAACTTCACCACTGCAGATTGAAGGTGTTGTCTTGCTGGAAAATTTTCTTGTTTATGCTTACCTTGACATGCAGGGGTCAACTGACGTAGCGCACAATGCCACCATCAGAGGATCTTCCATTTCCCCATCCCCGAGCCCTCCTTCCTCACATCATCCAGAAAAAAATTGGCTGGAAAAAGACTCAGTCTGTAATGGAGAGGAAGATCCTCATGACATGAAATTCAAACCAATGTCAATAATACGAGGATCACTCCAAAAGAAATGCACACTATTTATGTAAAAATACTGTTTTCATTCTGCATGTGCGAAAGCCTTACAGTGTGTAGATACATCCTTCCCGCTTGTTTTCAAACTTAGTTCAACCTGTTCCCCTGAGTGGCGCCGTCACAGCATGTCTTCAAGATGTCTGCTACACTTGACGTTCGTCAGAAGCAACGTGCCGTCATAGAATTCCTGTGTTGTGAAAACGAGACAGTGGGAAACATCCACAAGAGGTTCAAAAAGGTGTATAGAGATGCTGCTGTCGATCGCAGTACAGTTAGTCGGTGGGCAAGCAGGTTAAGTGATGAAAGTGGGCACGGCAATATTGAGGATTGTCCTCGCAGCGGCAGCCCTCGTACTGCACACACTCCAGACAATGTGCAGAGAGGTAACGAATTGGTGACTGCTGACAGACGCATCACAGTGAACGAATTTCACGCTACGTTGGGATAGGGCAAGGAAATGTTTGCAGAATACTGAAAGTGTTGGCGTTAAAAAAGGTTTGTGCCAGGTGGGTTCCAGGATGTTGATAGTGGCTCACAAAGAAACAAGAAAAACGGTATGCAACGAACTTTTGGAACAGTACGAGAATGGTGGAGATGAATTTCTTGGAAGAATTGTGACAGTTGATGAAATATGGCCCCATCATTTTTCACCAGAGACGAAGAGGCAATCATTGCTGTTGCACGACAATGCACGGCCACATGTCAGTCAAAAAACCATGGAAGCGATCACAAAACTCGGATGGACAACACTGAAACACCCACCTTACAGTCCTGTACCTGGCTCCATGTGACTATGATCTCTTTGGGAAACTGAAAGAGACTCTTCGTGGAACAAGGTTTGAAGATGATGACTCCATTGTGCACGCTGCCAAACAGTGGCTCCAACAACTTGGGCCAGAATTTTACCGTGCGGGTATACAGGTGCTGGTTCCAAGATGGCGTAAGGCAGTTGAGAGGGATGGAAATTATGTAGAGAAATGAAAATATTGTTCCTAAAGGATGTATCTACACACTGTAAAACTTTCAAACATGTAGAATAAAAGATAGATTTTAAACAAAATAGTGTGCATTTCTTTGGGAGTGACCCTTGTATATTGATGCATATTCTTTATTTAATGAGTTCGCAGGAGACAGGGCTCCCACACTTGGGTAGAATTGACATCCACACCCCCCACCCTCGCTTGCCATGCCGTAATAACTGTAAACACCAAGGAATGCGGTATAGTAGCCAGTGTAGTCCTGCGCCCGTCTGCCTGTCGTCCAGGCACCGCCACAGAGGTAAAAAACCGCCCGATGTCCTAATTATAGATCACGATACGAAGTACCACTGACCACAGATCGGATATCAGCTTCCTTTGATCTTCTGGCCCCAAACAAAGCATCAGATGGCCGCAGTCTGTTGATGGATAATTCCAGACTTGTTTCCTGTCTCTTTCTTTCTCAACAGGTTACTTCCTGTTTGTGCTTGCGAACTAATGTTTTCAAACATGCAGACAGAGGCTTTCATCTCTCGTCATAATACTGTCTTCCTATTGACTAATGCTGGTGACAAAGGGAGAGCTGACGCAATTTCGATATCAAAAATAAAGGGAAATATTCCATTTACTACCCTAACAAATTAATAGTTTAACAATTTACAGGAGCCAAATAGATCGATTAAAACAGTTACCATCACCTTACGACCATACTACTTCATAATAAAACGCATTTTCAACTTTTGGGAATCACACACAAACATTTTGCAAATCAAGCAATTAAATATCCACCGCAAATAGATCGTATTACTAAATATATCAGAGGTCTTGTATGCATCAATGACCTACAACACATGCGTCCTCCTCTGCCACAATGTTTACACTAAATATATCAAGTGTAAAAATCCTATCAATCACACACACTCATGATTGCAAAGTACACACCATCCGGCACCTGCAGAGAGCCGTTGCTGTGACGCTGGCCAGGACATTGTGTCGCTACACGGGTGCTGTCAGGAGAGACCCGCACATGCATTGGCAGCTGCACGCCCATCCTCCAGCATCCACAGGCCTGCCATGCCGAATGCTAGGAGGCTGGAGAGGCTGTCACCAAGCAGTCATCTGTCCAATTTACGTGGGGGGATTAATCGTCCAGTGCAAACACCCGTCATTTTGAATCTTCTCACGCAAAATGAGCGTCTGCTTCTGTCACTGCTTACCCTGCATACTGGTCACTTTGCAAGTCAGTCATCCAAAGAGCGCCGCCATTTGGACTTGTCCCCGTGGCTGACAGGTGAGAGCACTCTCTGTGACTAATCGAACATCACTCTGCGACTTCTATCCACCTGAGCTTCGTGCACACTCACGCTATTGGAAGTATCGCACTGTGAGACAGGCTGGCGCAGCTTGGGCTAGTTCTAGTTGCAATTCCACCCTGAATAAACTCTCCACAATTTAAAAAATCTACTTTACCCAATCCGAGACAGGGATGTTGTTGACCATACACCTCGAATTTCTCACACGAAATGTAGATTTCCCCCTTTCAAACGAGCTATTTTCGAAGACATAAAAAATCGGGGCGTCGCATGCGTTTTCACATCGATAAAGTATCTTTACTTGTGGTGAAAATCCTGTAACACTGTACCATAGGCTATATTTCCTCATCAGATAAAAAAAATCTGTTCTAATCAACTTAATATCTGTTACATATTGCGTCACAGGAGTAGAATATTCACTCATGACAGAGTGCTAAGATCTACCTCTGTCAAAGGATACTTCCTCACTTTTGAACTCTCTTAATGCAATCAAATGCTACTGCACATATGAAGTCTCTTAAGATAACAGGACAGAGATGCTGTAAATATCAGGTTTATACTATGTATCACTTTATAAATTCTGTAATATAGCTGATTTTATTACAATGGTCATCTCTCCCTGTGTAGATGGAAGACAGAAATTACGTTAAAAGATATCACCACAACGAAAAACCTCCTGATTACCACTCCAATTCCCGATTCATATCCGTGGTAATTTAACCCTCGCTTTCACCTCCAGGGTGGCACGTCATTGATATCAAACTTGAAAGGCTAATTAATTCAATCGATCATGAGAGTCACTTTGCATGGCGAGTAATTTTTTTGCAAGCAGTCGAATTACATTCGCCAGGTAACTCAAATGGGAATCCCTGGAAGCAAAGCGACGTTCTTTTCGAGGATAACTACTAAGAACTGATAATTGAAGCTGGCCACAGAACGGTCCTAACACCTCCAACATATATTTCGCATAACGGGTGCTGATGACCGCGCAGTTGAGCACCCCACAAACCAAACATCATCATCATTTCGCATAAGGAACACGAAAATACGATATAAGAAATTAGAGCTCATAATTTTATTTAATAAAATTGTAGCCAAATAGCCATATACAGTTACTTTGCTTAACATTTTACATTTAAATTTTACATTTTTGCATATTCATTTATCGATTTCACTCTTTTACTGCACAGTTCTATGTGATATCGTTCACAGGCTTCGTTACGCAGTTCACATACACATGTTGTGGTTGGGTCATGATAAGTTTTGTTTTTGCAGGTTAGGTGATGAAAGCCGTGAATAGAAAGTCTAGTTACGACATGTCGCTGTTCGAAGTTTGGTGCTGTCCATGAGCGGTTCGTCATTGCTTCGGTGCCATAGAACTCCGGCCATATTTTTTTTCGTTTGTCCCCCATGATCTTCAGTTGCTTTCTGGAAGCCCTGGTGTGTGGCATGATGTCTTCAGTTAGGAATGTCTCTCTCGCTTGCAGGTACACTAGTCTAGATCTTGTTGTCTTTGAGAGACCTAGTGCTCTTTTTAGATAGATCGATTTTACCTTTTCTAGTGTTTCTGCATTTTTTTCTGTCAGGTGGTCCAATTAAACCTCCATCCCATAGGCCAGGATTGGCAAGATTTTTGTGTTGAATAATTTCATGGCTGTTTCTAGACTGAGTATGCGGATGTTTTTGATGTCATGTATTGCTATTGTTGCTTGGGCTGCACGTTCTGTTGTATGTTCTGTGAAGCAGTTGGCTGTTGGTTGCAGTGTCATTCCTAGGTATTTAAAGTCTAATGAGATTTTTATTTTTTGTCCTCTGATGCTGATTTCCGCACTCTTGGGTGTATTGCCTCCTCTTCCGAAAATTACCATTTCTGTCTTTGTTATGTTTATGTGTAGTTTGTGTTCACTGTACCATCTGTCTATTTTCTCAATGATTCTCTGCAGTTTCTGTATATCTATTGAACCTACGGCTATGTCGTCAGCGTATGCATAGTACATATACATCTTCTTCACTTTCTCCAATTCGGAGTACTTCTTCAGTGGCAAGAATGTACAGCA
This sequence comes from Schistocerca serialis cubense, assembly GCF_023864345.2. Lineage (NCBI taxonomy): Eukaryota > Metazoa > Arthropoda > Insecta > Orthoptera > Acrididae > Schistocerca > Schistocerca serialis. The sequence continues at coordinate 141,268,066 of NC_064642.1, read as the reverse complement.
AAGGGCTCATTGGGTCACCCTGTAAGACTCCGTTCGACTGCAGAATAGGGTTCGAAAAAGAGAGGTTGTCTGATATTGTGATTAAGTTGTATTCGAGGATTGACTTGATTATTCGTGCCCATACGCTATCTTCTCCCATTGTGTTTTCCAGTTTTCGCACTATGAGACCTCTCTCCAAACGATCAAAGGCTTTGGTAAAGTCTATGAACACTGTGTAGAACATCCGTTTCTTTTGTAGCGCTTCGTCGATGTTGTTTAGAAGAAGCCTGACGGCCGTAAGTGTTGATCTTCCAGATCTGAAACCTATTTGTCGTTCTGGGAGATGACTGTCCACGGTGGCTTGGATTTTTTGTGTTATTATCTTTGAAAACATCTTGAATCGAGTCTTTTCCAGTGCTATGCCTCTGTACTTGTTTGGGTCCATTGGGTCTCCTCTACCTTTGTAGAGGACTTTTATTGTCGAGTGTCTCCATTGTGCCGGAATTCTTCCAAGTTCCAGGCATTTGTTAAATAATTTGGTCCATATGTGTTGGAGGGCCTCTTTTGCATCTTTTATATGTTCATTAAATATATTATCGGGCCCTGCTGCTTTCTTGTTCTTCAGTGCTCTTATTACTTCTTTCACGTCTTCTTCATTTAGAGGTTCCCATATATTGTCTTTTTCCTTAGTTTGATGTTGTTTCTCTTTCTTTGGGGTGTTTTGATTCCTCGCTTGTTCAGTATCGTACTGAAGTGGTCTTCCCATTCCTTCAGGTCTATATTTAGTGTATGAGCCATTTTTCTTGGTCTTGCTGCTATGTATGGATATTTCTCTCCTTCATCCGCTTCTCTTTTTGCCTCTCTTTCTATGTATTCTTTTTTCTTCTCTTCTATTAGTTTTTATAGATTCTCCTCTCTTCTGCGTACAGTTTGTATGTTTCCTCGTCATACTGGTTTCTTAGTCTGTGGAGCGTTCTTAGAACAGTGTTCCTTTTGCTGTAGCATTCAGGATCGATCCATCTTTTTGCCGTCCTTGTTTTGGGGATTGTTCGTATCACTAAATTTTTTAGGTCTTCTATTTGGTCTGTTGCTTTTTCAAGGTCTCCTTCCTCTATGAAAGTTTCTATTTGTGTTAATTGTTCCTGCTGGTTTGTTAATTTTTCTATATCAATTTTTCTTTTTTGTGATTTGGTGGGTCTTTCTTGCTGGCGGTGACGTGACGATATTTATTTTTATCTTCATTGGAAAGTGCTTTCGTATAGGAGTAATGGAGTCATGCCATATTGGTTGAATACTTCCTTCTATTTGTCCTCTTGTTAATGCGATATCAATGGTGCTTTTCCCATTGTGGCATATGTATGTAAGTATCTGTCTATCGTTAAGTAGGGTGAAACCATCTTCTTCTAGGGTTTCAATGACCAGTTTTGTTTTATAGTTTTCTGTGTCTATTCCGCAGTTGAGATCGCCTGCAATAATGGTGGGTTTGCTGTCGCATTGTTTGATGAGTATGACTATTTCGTTAATTATTTCTACAGCATTTGTGTGCGGTTTAAAATAGGCTGCAATAATATTTATGTTTGCTGCTTCTACTAGCATACTATTTTCTTGTTTTATGATTTTTTTGGTGGGCATCATCCAGGGTTTCAGTAGGATAGATATTCCTCCCATGGGTCGTCCTCTTTCTCCCTTCTTTGCCATTAGGTGATAATTATAGAAATCTTTATGTTGCCAGCTGTCTATCAGGAAGATTTCTGTTAGAATTGCAAGATACGAGTGTTTCAGAATGTCTGTTGGTGTTAGGTTAAGAGCACTTTTTACTCCCTCTGTATTCCACAAGACTACTTTTACTTCTTGCTCTTCTGGTTTTCTTCTTAGTTTAGTTGAGCTCTGCTCCCTCTTCCATTGATCGTCTTGGGAAACGAAATCGACGTACTTGTATGTTTTCTGGCTAGAATTCTGGTTCTTGTGTGACTTGTAGCTTTTCAAACGGAATGCCTACTTTGAAAGCTTTTTTGTCGCCCAGTGTGCGCAGTTCTTCACATTCTAGTTATTAGAGCTCATAAGGAGACATGTAGGTAGTCTTTTTCCCTCATTCTGTTTGCGAGTGGAATAGGAAAGGAAATGACTAGTAGTGGTACAGGGTACCCTTCGCCACACAATGCACAGTGGCTTGCGAATCTTCATATTAGCTCCTCATTTTCTCGTTACAGTTTCTTAGTGAAACAAATGTGAGAGGTTGTAATATGTTTGCCCACTGAGAATAAGCAGTGTAGAGCACACCTCTCAACTCCTGTTTCATCAGAGTATTGCTTACCTGTCGTATTCTCGCGAATCTTCCAGTCTTCGATATATAGCATTTGAATCCACATGATTTCCACGAGTAAGAGATGTCCTCCACCAAGTCAGAGACCCAAGATTTCCCATCACGTTCCAAAAGCAGTGTTCCATTAGTCAGAAGGATGTCTAGTCACTGACTACGTAGAGGGCTATCGCAAATGAGAAAAATAGCACATTAAAGTACAGGAGGAAATTCACAACCATGCAGAGTAGATGCAGAGAGAGCAAAGAAATTCAGAAGCATAACATCTATAATTCATTGATATCGAATGACACTCCATAAATATCACCCTCTACATGTCCTGATAGCTTTTGCCTTATTCTTATGATTACTGCATTAGGAATACAACAGAATAATGGTGTTTCTGTATCTCTCTCTTCCATTATATCGAAAACAAACACTATCTGCATGTTGAAATCGAGCATATTCAATATACACATATTGGTCCACTGGAGAAGGTGGCCAATGATCAAAGTTGCTTGCACAGACCTGTGTAAAGTTTTGGTGCACCATGTTGTAGGAGGATTATATCCCATGCACTCTTAGTCACAAGAGAGGGTTCCTGTGTTTTCCTTTTATAAGTAGTTAGATACATTGTTTTTCTGCTGTAAAACATCCAAGCAGTGTATGACTACAGCTTTGCACAGCACCATACATTTTGTTTTTCTATCATGACTTTGAGGTCAGTGTCAAGTGCTGAACCAGCATTAACACATTTCAGTCTGTCAGTTCCCACAGAAAGATGGAATTTTTATGGTGTAAGTTAAGCTGCTCCCACAACACACTGGATGGTTGAAATAAAAGAAAGAGGCAGTGTTTCTTCTTGACAAAAATGTGCAAGATATCTCAGAATATAGAAACTGGAAGAGTCTGCGTTGTGGTTGACCGTTTCCATACAAATATCCAAAGATGTTGACCCCTACATTTAATCTCATCTTCCACGGCAGAAGATATCTTGGTGTTCTGTTTTCGAACAAATCCCAAGCATTGATCCATCATATTGGTGGTGCATGTTGCTCCCAGATATGTGATCCTCCTAAGTGGTAGTCATCCCGCTCCCAAATCCTTGGACGTAGCGTCTTTCACTTTTATGACTTCCATTGCATAACCACATATGGAACAACGGGATATTCTGAGGGACTTGAACCAGGCTCATCCAAGAATTGTGCCCCGCAGGCGCGAGGCAGTGTAGATCAGAGCCTCTTGCGTGACCGTGTGTCAGCACTCAGCGTAGGAGCGAGAGAGATAGCTGCGGAGCGAGTGAGACCACACAGCACTTGTCTGCGCTGGACTGTCCCGCGGTCAGATCCAACCGTAAACAAAATAACAGAGGAGGCACATCTCTGTAAAAGTGGAATATGAGCGGTAAAACAAGCAAACCATTTACTGTTTAAGTAACAGTTAGTGTTCGTGTGGCAGAATCACTACGCAAAGCTTTAGAAAACAATATCCAAAACAAGAATCAAAGAACAACTTAGTAGTTTTCTGACTCACAGGTTGATTCTATTAGTAGTGCACATGCAGATCCGTCATTCGTACAGTAGGCGTCTTCTGAAAGATATATCAATTTCTTAAATGAATGACTGTCATAATACTCTATTTTGGAAATAATTTTACACAGGGGCTATAGTGTCCCATTTTTACTGTTAGTAGTTACAAGTAAATATTTTGTGTTGTACTTCATGCTACAGCTTTTTGTATCCTTGTTCAGAGTTTAGTCACCGGATCCTTAGTTTGCTGTTTTCTACACAATAATTTTAATTGACCAAGTTTGAAAAGTTATAAAAAATAGGATTAAGGTTGTAAAGATCTTTAATCCTTACAGTCAACATTGTTAAAGAAGACAATTAACATTTTACACGTTTTTCTTTTTCGAGGAAATTATTTTGTCTAGGTTTAGTACAACATTCCGGGAGACTGCTAACCTCAAAGGATTAGTCAAATTTTTATCGCTAAGTAGTGAACGGTTGTTAGTTTTAGCAAGCTTTAAAAGGAAGAACAAGCGCTCACAAATATACGTGGAACCAAACATTGAGAGAACTATGGCCGCATGCTTGTGCAAAAGAGGATACTTCTGTCGTGGAAAACAGCTGTAAAAGTCATCCAAAGCGGTCCTTCAGGCAGATATCACACTGCAGGTCAATCAGCTTTAGTTGAAACACTCGTGAGACATTCTCTGCCAGAAGGGGAAGTGGGCGAACAAATATATCTAAGGCCGGTAGAAGCTCACTTATCTCCAAAAATCTGACTTCAAACTCTTCTTGTAGTTCGCAAATGATTTGAGCATAATCTGAAAAATCCACATCTTCTTTAACGCTGTCTAATGCGGGAAAGTGTCCACAATTCTCCTCGCGCAACTGTTTTTTCCCATAAAATAAGCTTTTTTGAAATGCTTAAATCGTCTGCACTAAATCAACAAGAGAGCTATTTTTGCCTTGGAGTGAAATGTTCAAAGTATTTAAATGACTAGTTAGGTCACTCAAAAAATCTAAATTCGCCACTCACTTAAGATCATGAAGTAATTCTTCTGGACGTTCTTTAATTTCCAAACAGGTATTGATTTCGTCCCTCTAGGAGAAAAACCGATGAAGCACCTTCCCTCTGCTCAACCATCTTACTTCCGCGTGGTAGGGGATGTCCAGGTAGTCCGCTTCGATATCAGCCAGAAATTCTTTAAATTGGCGATGTGTGAGCCCATGCGAGCGGAGATAGATAACCGTTCGAACAACTGTGTCCATAACATTGTTATGTGCCTCCTGGCGTATCATACAATGGACTCCCACGAATAAGGAACAGCCGACTTCATCCAATTTTGACCTGACGTAACCCAGGAATCCAGTGTGTATCCTTCGTAGCGCAGGGTCTCCATACGTTGTTACACTGGTAAGGCGCTCCCATTTTAAACCCATTGACTCGGAAACGATTTTCAAGGCCAGACAAAAATTCAAACCCGTGGCAGTGTCTTTCAATGGTATAAGGTCGAGAAATTCTTCGGTGACACGTAGATTGTCGTCGATACCCCGAATGAATATGACGAGCTGAGACACGTCCGCAACGTCAGTGGACTCTTCAAGAGCGATAGAAAATGAAACGAAGCTCGCCGCTCGTTCCATTAATTACTGCTCAATATCTGAGGCCATATCTTCGACTCTGCGAGCAACAGTTTTAGGCGAAAGAGCTATTTTTTTTTCAAATTTTTCCGTGATGTCTCCTGGACAAATACAATCCGCTGAGTCGACCAGGCAATACTTGATGAGATTTCCAGCCGCAAAGGGTTCCTTGCTTTCGCAGTTTTCAGCATTTGTAATTTGAGCGCAAACTTTGCCGACCTGTTTCCTGCTCCTACCAAGAAAACCCTACAATTAATTTTGTACAATCCTGCTTTTAAAACATTTAACATGTTAACAAGTAATTGCTTCATTCATTGAAACCCAAATAAAAACTATCAAAGAAAGACTGATTTTAGGTGCGTTTTCCTCCATTTCCTCTGAAAAACGGTCATAGACGCTAGCAAGGACAGCGAAATCTGGTCGCAATATAAATTCTTATGTTTTGGAATATTTGCATTTTAATTAATTGAAAACATAGATCAAACTACAACATACGTTTTCCCATCCATCAAAACACAAACACACAAAAACAAAGAATTTCTCTTAACGACACTTTGTTGTCCCAGAGAGCGTTTGTGACGGCTTTTCAGAAAGCGACAAAAAATAACGCACCTGAAACTTTTTCTTATGTTTGTGCGTCGCTATTTAATGCAACCCAAACATAAAAATTAACCGAAAAGAAATGTTCGTTGTTGCTGACAATCTGATATTCGATAACTGACTCGTTACTAAGTGACATATCAGATTATAAAATATAGTTTTATTTATCATTTTTATAAATAATAAAGAGTCGTACGATAGCAAACATTTCACTATAATGCTGCTTTAAATTTTCTTTACCGAGCGATGTGGCGCAGTGGCTAGCGCACTGGACTCACATTCGGGAGGACGACGGTTCTTTCAGTTCCTCAAGCTTTAACTGGCGTTCCTCTTGCGACAAATTTTCGAACTGATCTTTGTGATAGGTATTAAACTGCGGTTCAATCAAGCACTTGCTTAAATACACGAAGTTCCGATGACATACTAAACATTTGGCATGATTTTCGACAGCAGTACAAAAGAAATTAATATCCCACTCGGGTTTAAATCATGCGGGCCCGCCGCTCCTCCTTTTTTTTCTGCTGCTATTGATCATCCATCTCGATCCACTGTAGCCTTACGTCTGTTGACTCACGGCTTTGTGTTGCATCAGTGCTTTTGACCGCTGCTGGCGAGGCGGTCTGTCTTCCGTACGAAGCGCGCGTACAGCGGCATGGCGAGGCCCGGCGGGCGGACCGCACGGTCAGCTAAGCGACACGGCTCGGCCACTGCAACAACATACGGCCGGCCGTTGTGGCCGAACGGTTCTAGGCGCCTCAGTATGGAACCGCGCGACCGCTACGGTCGCAGGTTCGAATCCTGCCTCGGGCATGGATGTCTGTGATGTACTTAGGTTAATTAGGTTTAAGTAGTTCTAAGTTCTAGGGGACTGATTACCTCAATGTTAAGTCCCATAGTGTTCAGAGTAATTTGAACCATTTGAACAACATATGAATTCGCCCAAGGCGCTGGTCCCGGGCGAATCGCGGACGCTAGCGCCCCAGGGGCACAGTCTGGACGAGCGTGACTTAAACCCATAGGGCACAGATAGTATGCACCATCACTGCTCATTTCCACCAGTGGAGGAATCGAATGCTTTTCATACACCCAGGTGGGCTTGTAAGTACCCTCATCCCTCCACATTTTGTGTCATATTGTCATCAATTTTAAGTACTTTCCATCAACTTTTGTAATTTTACCAGGTTTTCTGTAACTTGGACCCATTTTACTGAGTTACTTGCGGTCCAAATCACGACTCTCAATGAACGTCTACAGACGTTAAAGTAGCCTCTGGCGTGCCACAGGGGAGTGTTATGGGACCATTGCTTTTCACAATATATATATATATATATATATATATATATATATATATATATATATATATATATATATATATATATATATATGACCTAGTAGATAGTGTCGGAAGTTCCATGGGGGTTTTCGTGGATGATGCTGTAGTATACAAAGAAGTTGCAGCATTAGAAAATTGCAGCAAAATGTAGGAAGATCTGCAGCGGATAGGCACTTGGTGCAGGGAGTGGCAACTGACCCTTAACATAGACAAATGTAACGTATTGCGAATACGTAGAAAGAAGGATCCTTTATTGTATGATTATATGATAACGGAACAAACACTGGTAGCAGTTACTTCTGTAAAATATCTGGGAGTATGCGTACGGAACGATTTGAAGTGGAATGATCATATAAAATTAATTGTTGGTAAGGCGGGTGCCAGGTTGAGATTCATTGGGAGACTCCTTAGAAAATGTGGTCCATCAACAAAGGAGGTGGCTTACAAAACACTCGTTCGACCTATACTTGAGTACTGCTCATCAGTGTGGGATCCGTACCAGGTCGGGTTGACAGAGGAGATAGAGAAGATCCAAAGAAGAGCGGCGCGTTTCGTCACAGGGTTATTTGGTAACCGTGGTAGCGTTACGGAGATGTTTAGCAAACTCAAGTGGCAGACTCTGCAAGAGAGGCGCTCTGCATCGCGGTGCTGTCCAGGTTTCGAGAGGGAGCGTTTCTGGATGAGGTATCGAATATATTGCTTGCCCCTACTTATACCTCCCGAGGAGATCACGAATGTAAAATTAGAGAGATTCAAGCGCGCACGGAAGCTTTCCGGCAGTCGTTCTTCCCACGAACCATACGCGACTGGAACAGGAAAGGGAGGTAATGACAGTGGCACGTAAAGTGTCCTCCGCCACACACCTCTGGGTGGCTTGCGAAGTATAAATGTAGATGTAGATGTAGACTGTCATATCAGTAAAACATCTCATCGTGTTGATCCCGTGATGCTATCAGTCAATGACACTGCAACACGGTTCTCAATTTCCGTGTCATTGCTAAACCACCCCTTCTATTACTTTGTGAGAGTCATATACATGTGGACATATTGCGAACCCTGTTACACTGCTTACATCACATGACACAAATACTGTTTCTTAGTGCAGGAAACAGCCACCAGAAGAGAGGAGGTGTAAAAACTACGTTTAGCTGATATACTTTTTTAAATTCGGTAGGTTTTCATTACGATTTATCTCTTCCCCTATGTGGATGGGAGTCACAAAGTACTCTTATATTCGCAGGACAAAGTTGGAGATTCAAAGATCTAGCACTCTGTCCCCTATTTCGAAATGAACTACCCCTTCGTTGAAACTGTCGCCTAAAGATCCCGAACAAAACTCTAGATGGCTTCTTTCTAGGCATCTCTTAACTCTTCCTCCGTCTTTAACCAACCCTCCCTGCAAAATTGTCTCTGGCATAATTTGGAACTGACCAGAAGTAAGAGGGTTCTGTACCCGCTGCAACCGACGTCTCATGAAGGACAGAACGAGCTGTGTTCCACAGAATCTATACACTTCGGTATTTTGCTTTTGCAAAGAGTATAACAAGTGTTCCAAACTTGTACTGGCCAACGCTAGTGATATGGACTGATATTCTCATTCCAATACTGTAATTGCCATTCTGTGAAGACTGTTCCATATCAGTCTTACTGATATCACCCGTCCAATTACACATGATCTCTTTAGATGTTTGCATGCTGAGGAACTTAGCACTCCTTATTGGTCTATACTAGGTATGAAATGTTCAAATGTGTGTGAATTCCTAAGGGAACAAACTGCTGAGGTCATCGGTCGCTAGATTTACACACTACTTAAACTAACTTCAACTAAATTATGCTAAGCACAACACACACACCCATTCCAGAGGGTGGACTCGAACCTCCGGCGGGAGGGGCCGCGCTACTAGATATGAGCCCGATACATTTGAGAGTATTGTGATGATATAACAGACAGTTAAAAAGAAGAAGAAACGTATAATTTACGTATTATGGAAGGAGTTTGAAACATTTGACGTTAATCTCCTGTGCTATCAATTCTGTAGAACTGTTGTAGTGTTTGGATTCAATGCCAAGAAGATACGGGAAGAGAGAAATGATCGTAGAACATAAACACACACTCCTTAGGCTACATGGTTCTGCATTTAAGCCATGCTATAATGTTAAAGCAGTGTGGTTTCCAATTTATTAGTCCTGTGGAATGAAAAGCTGTTAATACTCCAATGCAGGAAATATATCTAGAACACATGACATGCATTCACCCTGCAAGTTTTCCAGGCCACTCACTATGGTAAAAAACTTTAAGATGATAAAACTGCTACCTACTACACTAAAGGAAAAAATATATAGTTTTTTGTGATCGATGCATTATATGGCTTTCTGGGGGTATATAACGCCCATTGTTCACATCCTATTACAGTTCATAAATTGTGCTATGCTCGTATCAGTCCTATAAAATTATCGTCAGCAACGGAAAATGCATGAAACAACGACATTTTATGAGGAAATAGACAAAGGCATAGCAGTGGTGTTTGACGTGTGAAATTCCATGCCATGCTGGTCTGACCCCGTGAAGTGAACACAGTCTCTTCCATCCACGACATCTGTCAAGTAATGTGCACTAACTTAGAATTACTGCAATGACGAAACTGAAGACTCGATTTATGTCCAAGATGTGACATGGGGATGGAGTGCTTCGCATACATCTTCGTTTGTCTAGAGATAACATGCTGTTGTGTAGGAGTCGAACGCAGGTTATACCACGCAGCTGATACACCCCCAGAGAACTACGATGCAGTGACTGTTCTGTAAGGTATTTGATAGCTGACAACGCATGGTTGTTTTTGGTAGAGGGTACAGAGAAGCAAATTATAAAAAAAATGCCTGTTAGAGTTTCAAACACGTGAACAGTCTTGCACAGGGTCAAACAAGCGATCCATTCTGTAGTTGTATATTGTAGCCCCGAAGCTCTTTAACTAAGGACACTTTATAAATATCTATAAGGTGGATGTTGGTACCTATGGGGTCGCATCTGGACTTGCGATCCGACATGTATAAATTTATTACTTTACATTTAGTTGTCATCCACGTTAAACAATCTATTCCAGCCGCCTTATCACTGTCCACGAAAAAACTGTTTCCCTGGTTCCCGCGCTTCCATGTCAACTTTTTCTGTTATTCTTCTTGCCGTCACATAATCATTGCCATGTACAAGAATTTTCCTGCACCAAGCAGACATTTAAGTACTCCCTCATTATCCCTCAGTTCCCCAGCATTTTGGCGTATTTTTCCTCAATTTTTGCGTATTTTTCCTCAGTTAACGTAATTGTATCGATTTTATGTCACTTCTGCTCATGTGATCACGACATCACTCCTCGCCATGTATTCTAAAATTGCTTTTAAATGTAATATAGTTGTCAATACCTAGCATAACTGCGCTAGGTGTTGACAACTGTGGTGCAGAACATAACAGGTATTAAGCTGTTGAGGACAGATTTTTTTATGTGATGAGAGAATACTTACTGGAAATGTACTGTTTCAGGACTTTCACGACAAGTAACGATTCTTTAGCGATGTGAAAAAGCGTGTGTGGCCCGATTTCTTCTGTCCTCGAAAATAGCTCGATAAAAGGGAGAAATATACGTTTCACGTAAGAAATTCGAGGTTTATGGTCGACAACATCCCTGCCTCAGATTGGGTAAACTGGATTTTTTAAACTAGGGTGAGTCTACGTTGGGGTGGAGTGACAATTATAACTATACATCCAAGCTGCGCCTGCTTCTCTTCCAACGCGCCGCAGCCACCAGCACGAGTGGGTGTGAGGCCTCGGTCGACCATAAGTTTAGCCTGTGAGGGGTGGCTGGCTGCTTTCCCGTGGCCGCAGGAAGAAGTCCCGGCACCAACGCTCTTTGGATGACTGACTAGCTAAGTGACCAGGATGCTGGGTGAACAGCAGCAGAAGCGGACGCTTATTTTGCGTGAGAAGATTCAATATGATGGGTGTTTGCACTGGACAATTAATCCTCCCACGTAAATTGAGCGATTGACTGCTTGATTGAATACTCGGTAAGGCCGGCATGTGGATGCTGGGCGATGGGCGTGCAGCTGCCGTTGCACGTGCAGGTCTGTCTACTGACAGGTGTCTGTGTGGCGACGCGCTGTCCCGGCTGGCATCGCAACCGCGGATCTCAGCAGTAGGTGGGCGCTGCCTTCTTTGTGATAGCGAGTTTGTGTGATCAGTAGGATTTTTTTCACCAGATATGTTTAGTGAAAATGTTGTAGTGCAGGAGGTCATTTCCATTGTGAAACACTGGTGCATACAAGATCTCAGATATATTTAGCATTACGATCTATTTGTAGTGGATGGGTGCCAGAAGGTGCTGTATTAAAACTCGTCTGAGCTTTCCAAGTGATTTATTGTTTTCGTGCTACAGTGCGCTCGTTCCTCTTGGTCTGCATCACAGGGCCCCACCATGCTGAGGAGGCACCCCTGCGGCCTGTACAACACAATGCTGTGTCGAGCCGGCCTTGTATGCCAGCGGAGTTGCGGCATCGTCAGATGTCGGGAGCTGGCTCAGTGGTCTGCGTCAGTGGCGCTTGGTGTGAGCTGCAGGCGGCCAGCTGTGTCCTTCTCGCTGGCGTGGCTGCGACGACAACTAGCGTCTGCGATCCGGCATCCCAATCTATAGCCCTCGCCTCGAGAGGTCTCCGGCGTGTGTCGGGAGCTGAGATGACTGCCCAAGGTAGCGAGCTGAAGAGTGGCCCGCCGTTGGCTGGCTGCGGACCCCACGTCGGCCTCAGGGGGTCGAACCAACGACCCGCTGTGGACTGGGACGCTGGCTCCCCATCTGTTGCTGTGTGTAGCCGGTGGAGTGACACGCCCTGCCGTCCAGGAGAGCTGCCACACTTGAATGAATCTCGTTAGAAAACAGCACCTATTTACACTCAGCTGTGCGCCTCTGTTTGCCGAGTGCGCTGCTTCGCATCACGCACACATAACACGCTAAGTTGGCCAATGGCCCATTCTGCCTGTGACTTGCGCCGTGCAAACTGCTGTGTGTGTGTGCCTTCTCTGGTAATTCTACTGCCCTGTGGCCTCTATTTGCCCTCGCAACTGTTGGTATGCATAACCCACTGCAATCCGGCCTGCACCTGGCTGTAACTTGTGCTCAGAATATCGCACAAAACTAACTTTCCCTACCCTAAACGGTGGTGCCGCTACATATTTGTGGAGGAAATTTCATTAATTGATTTGCATAATGTTTGCATGTGACATTCAAACGTTGAAAATACATTTTATTATGAAAATGGATCATCGTAAGCTGGAGGTGAGTATTTTAAACGATCTATTTTACTCCTGTTAATTGTTAAACAATTAATTTGATAGGGTAGTGTAAATTGACTATTTCCCTCTATTTTTGATATCAAAATTGCGTCAGCTCTCCCTTTGTCCCCAGCATTAGTCAATAGGCTCACAGTATTCTGAGGAGAGATGAAAGCCTCCGTTTGCATGTTTGGAACCTTGGTTCACTCACACAAACAGGAAGTAGCCTCTTGACAGAGACCGAGACAGAGACAGGAAGAGGGTCTGGAATTATCCGATCAACAGCCACTTGATGCTTTGTTTGGGGCCGCATTGTGCACTAGCTCAGTTGGTCCCTGCATGTCAAGGTTAGCACACATGCGAAAATTTTCCAACAAGACAACACATCCAATATGCAGCAGTGTAATTATGTAATTAGTTCATGTAGTTGCTCAACAGGGTAATAATACCTGCACCTTCCATACCAACAGCTCTGCACAGACTGAGCGATTTTCCTGCGAATTTTTTTCAGGTTGGGCTAGGGGAGAAGAGGGCTCGGGTATTTTCCAGGAAGAGGAGAGGTAATTAATTGGCCAATTTATAAAATTTGTTAATTAATTTGTTGTCAAAAGTGCTTGTATCAATGAGGGAGAGGGGGACGAGTGGGGACAGAGGGACAGATCATCTCCAGGGGGTCATAAATCAACCCGCAGGGGGTCATAAATCAATTAGTATAGCAATAGGTTTGTCCCTGAATGTATGCTAGCCCCTCAATGTATGTAACCCGCAATGTGGGTGACACCCCAGTTACCCTACTACTGACAGGTACAGGGATTAGTTACCACAAAACCGTTGTATCGAGTATGAAAACCATAACACCCAAATCCCCCCAAAATAGTCGCAAAATATATCTGTATAAGAAAGCAGGTTAAAATTCGCTTGATGCCTTTCTAAGGAACGGTCTTCACTCATCCAAATTAAATATGTAAGCATAAACCGGAAGCGCCTTCAGCTCAAAGCAATACTATCAATGGCAATTGAGAGATTTATTCCAAATAAATTAATAAGAGATGGCATAGATCCTCGATGGTATACAAGATAGGTTAGTATACCGTGTAAAATATACGGAAAACCTATGCCAAATTTAAAAGAACGCAAAATCTCCACGACTGACGATGTTTTACTGAAGCTCGAAATTTAGCGAAGCCTTCAGTGCGAGATGCTTTTGATAATGCCCCTAACGGAACACCGTCTCGGAATCTCGCAGAAAATTCAAAGAGATTGTGCTCGTATGTAAAGTACTCCAGTAGCAACACACAATCATTGAGTCTGTGCTGATAACAATGGTCATGTTACCGATGGCAGCGCCACTAAACCAGAATCGCTAAACACAGTTTCCCGAAATTCCTTCTCCAGAGAAGACAGGGTAAAAAGTCCAGATTTCGAATCAAGAACAGCTGCCAACATGAGTAACTTAGAAGTAGGTATTCTTGGTGTAGCGAAGGAGCTTAACCCAATACAGCCCAGTCTTCTGGTTCAGACTGTATACCAATTAGGGTCATCTCAGAATATGCTGATATATAATTACTCCATACCTAGCAATCATATACAACCGCTGGCTCGGCGAATGATCCGTACCAAAAGAAAGGAAAGATGCACAGGTCACACCAATACTCCAGAAACAAAATAGGAATAATCCACTGACTTTCTGACCCATATCGCTAATGTCGATCTGCAATAGGATTTTGGAACAAATATTGTGTTCGAAAATCATGTATTACGTCGAAGAAAACGATCGATTGACACACAACGGGCATCGATTCAGAAAACATGGTTCTCGTGGAACACTAGCTCTTTATTCACACGAAAGACATAGAGTCTCAGACTGATCCTATACTTCAAGATTTCCACAAGGCTTTTGACATCGTTCCTCGCGAGCTACTTCTAATCAGATTGAGTACCTGTGGAGTCTCGTCTCAGATATGTGACTGGTTCATGATTTCCTGTCAGAAAGATCACCTTTATTAGTAATCGGCAGAAAGTAATCGACTGAAATAGAAAAATGCCTCTGCTGTGTACCTAATCCATATGTAAGATTTAGGAGCCTATCTGAGCAGCCCTCTGAGATTTTTTATGGATGATGTTGTCATTTACAGTCTCTTAAAGTCATCAGAAGATCAAATCCAATTACAAAATGATTTAGACAAGATACGTGTAAGTTGCGAAAAGTGGCAGTTGGCTCTGAGTAATGAAAAGTGTGGCGTCAGCCAAATGAGTACTAAAAGAAATCCGTCAAATTTTTGTTACACGACAAACCACGCAAATCTAAAGGCTGTAAATTCAACTAAGTACCTAGAGATTCCATTACGAGCAACTTAGGGTGATCACATAGATAATGTTGTAGGCAAGGTGAACCAAAGACTGTTTCTTATAACTAGGACATTTGGAAGATGCAACAGCTGTACTAAAGAGGCTGCCTACACTACACTTGTCTGAACTCTTCTGCACAGTATGGGATCCGTATCACATAAGAGTGATAGAGGACATCAAAAAAGTTCGAGAAAGGGTAGCCTCTTTTGTATTATCGTGAAACAGGATAGATAATGTTACGGATATGATACGAGAATTAGGCAGGCAATCATTAAAACAAAGAAGTTTTTTGTTCAGGCGAAATCTTTTCACGAAATTTCAGTTACCAACATTTCTCCTCCATATCGGCAAATATTTTGTTTGCGCCCACCTACAAAGGGAGAAATGATCATCGCAATAAAATAAAGAAAATCAGAGCTCGCAGGGGGAGATATAAGCGTTCCTTTTTGCCGCGCTCTGTTCGAGAGTGGAACGGTAAAGAAATTGTCTGAAGGTGATTCGATATATTCTCTGCCAGGCACTTCAGTGTGAATTGAGGAGGAGTCTTGTAGATGGATAGTGGAGACAATTAGCCAGACTAATTGTTGTCATAAGTCGTTCGGATAAAAGAAAATTCGGATAGTTGAATTCATCAAGAAAAGCGATTTTTGCCTTTTAGGCAATGTTAAGTGTTCATATTTCTACGAATAATAATCAGCGTTAGGTGTTTATTTAAAACAAGAAAAACAAATTAAACTTATTAAAATAAACAAAAATCAGTGTTCATTAAAAGATTAGATACACTTTTTCATTTTCTTAAAATTACTAAAATATTGTAACCTTAAATATGAAATGCGTAATAAAGGTCAGTTAGGATAGTCACTATAGTTTAATTTTGTGTAAAATATTTGGTAACTGTCGTTTGACGTAAACATTTTTCCAATTGTTGCTGCAATATCATGAATTCGTCTGAACGTTTTTTTTTTTTTTCGAACAATTTGAAATCTATTTCCAGGGATTGAAACACTTCCACACGAGATAGTCCTGCGTCATTTTCTGCAGCTACGTTTCCTCCTGTTTCATCTTGCATTTACTGATTGCTGTTCGTTCGCCCGGCGGTCGGACAGTGCACAGACTTCACAGAGCAGAGATATCTTCTCGCGGTTAACAATCCGGATAATCGCGAATCCGTATAATTGAGGTCTGGATAATCGAGTCTCCACTGTAGACATACGGGTAAAGAAATTGATCGTTTCCTTTACAAAGCAATTTTCCATCGGTGTCAGGCACAACTATTATTTTGAACAATTACTTCAGGATCTCATTCGAAACGAGAAAATATAGTTGTCCCTTTAGCCACAAATAATCCTGAGGAAATAGGGAGCATCATGGCGGATGCAAGGATCAGTGATAGCAAGTTCGTTGTAGCGAGACTGAGGACGATAAACGTCCAAATCCACCAAAAACAAACGCAAAGAATATCTACTTAAAATAAAGATAGAAATACGCTCGACAACTTTCCAAAAAGACAGTCTCCACTCCGTTCAAACTATGTAAACGCAAACCATAAGGAGTGTAAGTTGAAAGAAACAGCATCGACGGCAGCTGAGACATTTATACCGATAATGTGAGCTGGAACTGATCGCCGTTGGTACATAAAATATGTCAGTACACTGTTGCGGAAATAAATGGATTAGACGATAAACCACAAAATCCAGAGGCTGTAAGTTCAACTAAATAACTAGGGATTACAATTAAGAACAACGATCCCATAGACAACGTTGTGGGGAACGTGAAACAAGAATGCGTTTTATTGGTAGAACACTAGGAAAATGCAACAAGTCCACCAAAGAGACTGCCTACATTACACTTGTCTATCCTCTTCTGGACATTTTCTGCGCGGTATGCGATCCGTCTGATGGAGGACATCGAATGCGTTCAAACAAGGGCAGCTCGTTTTGTATTATTGCGAAATAGGGGACAGAGTGTTACGTATATTATTCACGAGTTTTGGTGGCAATAATTGAAACAAAGGCAAGATCTGTTCAGGAAATTTCAGCCACTAACTTTCTCCTCTGAATGCGAGAACATTTCATTGATGTCAAACTATACAGGGATAATTTACCATCGTATTAAATAAGAGGGATGAGAGCTCGCAGGAAAAGATATAAGTGTTCGTTTTCCCTTGCGTTGTTCGAGAGTGGAACGGTAGAGATAAAGTCTGAAGAGGGTTCGATGAAACCTCTGTGAATCGCAGATTAGTCTTGTAGGCATGAATGTATGGGGAAAGAATCTGGGTCGTGTCCTTAACAAAGAAACTTTCCCGCCGGTGTCAGGCAGGGAGGAAACACCATCTATGGTCAGGCCAAACAGAGCAACCAAGCTCTTTCCACGAAACAGCTTTGTACACTGCCGAGCCGTTTCACATTCGTACGAACTGTGCTGTACACGCGCTATGACCAGTTTACCCAGAGCGTCGTCCCTGAAGCAACTTACGTACCCGCGAACTCAGCGAACCGCCTACCCTGTGTGGGCGCAGCGCTCCTTGCCTCGGCCAGCGTTACACAGCCGTTGTCGTCCATACGCGCTAGCCCAGCTGTGACTCGGGAAATAACTCCTACAATCTGCTGAATATTTTACAGATAGACACTACAAACAAAGGCGTTCTGACAGCTGCAGCTGGACCTTTGGCCGGCCTTTCCTTGTCATACATCACCTGCAGAATCTACTCACCCCACAAAATTTTGATACAGTGTGTCGACCTAAGAGGGGACTACTTTGAAAAATAAGTTCACCTAGAGACACGGAATTTTTCACCTCGTCCTTTTAATAATCCAGGGAAGCGATGTTGCACAAATTGATAAGTTCCTGTTAATTATACACGACTGGCCATTAAAATTGCTACACCACGAAGATGACGTGACACAGACGCGAAATTTAACGGACAGGAAGAAGATGTTGTGATATCAAATGTTTAGCTTTTCAGAGCATTCATACAAGGTTGGGACCTACAACGTGCTGACATGAGGAAAGTTTCTAACCTATTTCTCATACACAAACAGCAGTTGACCGGCGTTGCCTGGTGAAACGTTGTTGTGATGCCACGTGTAGGGAGGAGAATTGCGTACCATCACGTTTCCGACTTTGATAAAGGTCGGATTGTAGCCTATCGCGATTGCGATTTATCGTATCACGACATTGCTGCTCGCGTCGGTCGAGATTCAATGACTGTTAGCAGAATGTGGAATCGGTCGGTTCAGGAGGGTAATACGGAACGCCGTGCTGGATCCCAACGGCCTCGTATCACTAGCAGTCGAGATGACAGGCATCTTATCCGCATGGCTGTAACTGATCGTGCAGCCACGTCTCGATCCCTGAGTCAACAGGGATCTGCAGCTGTCAGACAACAACCATCTGCACGAACAGTTCGACGACGTTTGCAGCAGCATGGACTATCAGCTCGGAGACCATCGCTGCGGTTACCCTTGACGCTGCATCACAGACAGGAGCTCCTGCGATGGTGTACTCAACGACGAACCTGGGTGCACGAATGGCAAAACGTCATTTTTTGGATGAATACAGGTTCTGTTTACAGCATCATGATGGTCGCATCCGTGTTTGGCGACATCGCGGTGAACGCACATTGGAAGGGTGTATTCGTCGTCGCCATACTGGCCTATCAACCGGCGTGATGGTATGGGGTGCCATTGGTTACACGTCTCGGTCACCTCTTGTTCGTATTGACGGCACTTTGAACAGTGGACGTTACATTTCAGATGTGTTACGACCCGTGACTCTACCCTTCATTCGATCCCTGCGAAACCCTACATTTCAGCAGGATAATGCACGACCGCGCGTAGCAGGTCCTGTACGGGCCTTTCTGGATACAGAAAATGTTCGACTGCTGCCCTGGCCAGCACATTCTCCAGATCTCTCACCCAATGAAAACGTCTGGTCAATGGTGGCCGAGCAACTGTCTCATCACAATACGCCAGTCACTACTCTTCATGAACTGTGGTATCGTGTTGAAGCTGCATGGGCAGGTGTACATGTACACGCCATCCAAGCTCTGTTTGACTCAATGCCCAGGCGTATCAAGGCCGTTATTACGGCCAGAGGTGGTTGTTCTGGGTACTGATTTCTCAGGATCTATGTACCCAAATTGCGTGAAAATGTAATCACATGTCAGTTCTAGTATAATAAATTTGTCCAATGAATACCCGTTTATCATTTGCATTTCTTCATGGCGTAGCAATTTTAATGGCCAGTAGTGTAATTCTCCCTTACTAATAATTTGAACTGTCCTTCATTTCACTGTTTACACACTCTCAAGGACCGTGTTCAGTGGTGGCAGGGTGTAATATGTACATACTGTAGTGTTATAGAAGTAGTGATTCATTTGCCACTGGCATCGGCCGTCAGATGGCGCTGAGGAGGACTGGTTGTGCAGCGTCTGTTTTGATCCTGCAGGCAGTTACTGTGTTGAGTTTAGAGGTGAACAGTGTTTGCAACATTCATTCTATGTTACAAACGTCCCACCGACGAGTACGTACTCCTGCTGAACAGTCTTAGACATTTGAGCGCGGTCACATTATGGGCATGCCGGAAGCTGTACGGACGTATCGACGGAGTGGTGCACATGTTGGGCAAAATGTATCGGTGGTGTGTCGATCCTTTCAACTGTGATCTATGGAACCTTTCCGCACCTGCAGATCATGTTCTTGAAATCCACGTAGTTCAGATGCAAGGTCGACATATTGCGGGAGCAACGGCGTCCGTCATCCAGTGACGAAATCCGGCATATGTTGCACATTATGAGTCATCAGGGACTTTTGGGCACCGTCTGCTTGCAGCAGGATTAAGATCACCCGTGCCTCTGGCCAGGCAACCACTGACCCCAGGACACCACCAAGCAATGCTATTCTGGTGCCGTGAAATAGTATGGAATGGGACTCGGTTATCTTGAGTGACGAGATTAGGTTCCGTCTGTATGCGAGTAATGGGCGTAGACCTGGTGAGGTGCCTATTCCAGAGTACATTCGCTCACGACACCTTGGTCCGGTCCGAGGCTTCATGGTCCGTGACGCCACCAGTTACAAGTCGCAGTCACATTTGGTGTTTCTGCGGGGTAAAGTAACCAATGTCCGGTACATTGCACAGGCAATTATCTACGTGCTACTGCCAGTTCATTGACAGGAAGGTGATGTGCTTTTTCAGCCGGTCAATACGCGTCCACTTACGCTGCTGCGACGCTACGTGCTCTTCGTGGTGCACAGCAAATGCTCTGGAGAGCAGAATCACCAGGTCTCTTGCCAGTTGAGCACGTATGGGACATGACGAAGCAGGAACTTCTTCGTTCTCCAGGGCCAGCATAAACTGTTGCCGAACAGCAAGATGCTCAGGATAGTCTACCGCAGGATGCCATTTGGCACTTTATGATTGTTTCCATGCAAGAATACACGCCTGCGTTGCCGCCATGCAGTGTTTTATTCGGGAATAATGTCGTGGGAAGAGGGAAGTTAATTTTTGCGATGGTTCCCACTTCCGAAGAACACTCCAATTTACAGCTCTTGGGAAGTTCCCTAGGTGTTCTTAGTAGAAATTGTGTTTGCTTTTGTGAAATATATACGTACATTTCCAAGTCGGAGCAGGCCTGTGCACATTTTTCACCACCAAAACTTCTTTTGAATGCCTGTAGTCGTCGGTAAATAGTAGTCTCCTTTTGCTTGCATTTCTTTTCTCTGTGATACCAGACTGCGTCTCCGGAAATTTGAATACAACCATGTGGTGAAATAAGTTAAAATAAATATCGATTAATTAATCAAGACCACTACATTTCAATATTTTCTCCAATTGCTTTCAACACGTCTGAATACCGCAAATACAGAAGAAGGAAATATGCTTCAAAAAAATAGCCGTGGCAGTCCTCAGCTCCTTCCTCACGGAATATACATCCTTTACATTCATAGGTGTACATTGCTTGTTGTCAATGACGAAAACTACTCTGATGAGCAACGAAAAAACAAAAGTATATCTTGGCTGTCAATATATATATAGCTTGGTTCGGAGCCATCTTGTGGCAGTAACGTTTGCTTCAGGCCACAAGTGGCCCATCGGGACCATCCGTCCGCCGTGTCATCCTCAGTTGAGGATGCGGATAGGAGGGGCCTTGTGGCCAGCACACCGCTCTCCCAGTCGTTATGATGGTTTCCCTTGACCGGAGCCGCTACTATTCGGTCGAGTAGCTCCTCAATTGGCATCGCGAGGCTGAGTGCACCCCGAATTGGCTGTCAATAAAAGGACAATAAAATTTTTTTGGGATTGATCACTCATCTGATATAGAATACACTACGTCCAGAGAATGGGAGGAGGGGGGGGGGGGAAATACTTGTTATAGATGCTACTGTTTGAGCACTCTTTATTGTGAAGTGTGTGTTCCATTTGGTCTGAATTTGTTATCATATATTCCTGCAATGAAGGCTGCCTGTCACCTCATCTGTTCACAACCTAGCCTTGTCCTAGAGGGTGCTGCATTTCTTTCAGTAGTTTGTGTCTAATATGTTAACTGTTTCAGAGTTATACATAGTACTTTATCAATGTCTTCTGGACGTTACAGCGCCTATTTAATTCAAAGGGGTCCGCATTTTCCGTTTCTTGCAAACGGCTACGTCAGTGGAAGGTGTTTTGGTGCAAGGAGTGTCAGACACTTTAAGAAGAAGCGATCAGTTCCTATCTGGCCATTGACTTACGCAATGTTTATGGTGCCCCCTGAAAACGCTAACAATGAAACACAGTGAAAGCCTATTTTCTTAAAGTGTAAGACCCCTGTGCTCCAGCTTCACTCGTCTCCAATCTTTAGAAGAAGCAACATGTAACACGATAGTGATTAGCGGTAGCTTGGTTCGGAGCCATCTTGAGGCCAGTAACGTTTGCTTCAATTCCAACTGCAATCATGAGATTAGCAGAAACAAGATACAGTTTTACAGACGTCTGCATCACCTATCGATTGGAAATATCATATACAGGACTGTTAACCTACCTGAAACGAATAACTGCCACCTAGAGACTCGCACGGAAACTCAAATTGTAGTGACAGCATTCTACGGCGACGACCGCCGGCCGCTTTTGATATGCGCAGGAACGCCTTGTTTTTGCAAGGACTCAATAGTTACTGAGAGCACATCGCGAATCCTTCTTCTTCTTCTTCCTATACAGAGAAGTTGGAGCATTAGAAAATTGCAACGAAATGCAGGAAGGTCTGCAGCGGCTAGGCACTTGGTGCAGGGAGTGGCAACTGGCCCTTAGCATAGACAAATGTAATGTATTGCGAATACATAGAAAGAAGGATCCTTTATTGTATGATTATATGATAGCGGAACAAACACTGGTAGCAGTTACTTCTGTAAAATATCTGGGAGTATGTGTGCGGACCGATTTGAAGTGGAATGATCATATAAAATTAATTGTTGGTAAGGCGGGTATCAGGTTGAGATTCATTGGGAGAGTCCTTAGAAAATGTAGTCCATCAACAAAGGAGGTGGCTTACAAAATACTCGTTCGACCTATACTAGAGTACTGCTCATCGATGTGGGATCCGTACCAGGTCGGGTTGACAGAGGAGATAGAGAAGATCCAAAGAAGAGCGGCGTGTTTCGTCACAGGGTTATTTGGTAAGCGTGACAGCGTTACGGAGATGTTTAGCAAACTCAAGTGGCAGACTCTGCAAGAGAGGCGCTCTGCATCGCGGTGTAGCTTGCTGTCCAGGTTTCGAGAGGGTGCTTTTCTGGATGAGGTATCGAATATATTGCTTTCCCCCTTCTTATACCTCCCGAGGAGATCACGAATGTAAAATTAGAGAAATTCGAGCGCGCACGAAGGCTTTGCGGCAGTCGTTCTTCCCGCAAACCATACGCGACTGGAACAGGAAAGGGAGGTAATGACAGTGGCACGTAAAGTGCCCTCCGCCACACACCGTTGGGTGGCTTGCCGAGTATAAATGTAGATGTAGATGTAGTATTAGGCCTAGTAGGCCTAGTGACCTGTTACGGTCTCAGTCCACCTTCTTGCTGGTCTCCCTACATCTGAGTTGGTATTTGAAGATTTTATGGGCGGATCAGGCCTATCTTCATCTGTAAGATGTTATTTAGTTCTGCACTATATTGAGAATTGGTTTTCCTTTGAAATCCTTAAGGGTGTCATCAGATATTTTCCTGCCCGATAGTGTGCAGCCAGCTGATCTTTTCATGAACCACATCTCAGCTCTCATTAATCTCCGTTCGTCGTCTCTACGGCGAGTCCAAGCTTCTCTGCAGCACAAGAGGGTTGCTTTGGCCGGGATGTTGCATAGCAATCACTGCAGCGCGAATTTCGTTCTTCATCCACCATCCAGTTCGTCACCTATGCAGGCCGCCACCTCCTGGCTGTGTGCTCATCGCATTGCCAGCCTCGGCTGCAGAAGCGAGTAGAAAAGAAGTCACTCATTCTTAAAGCCCAAAACGTGATGTCTGTAGTGGTTTGAACCGAGGAGACGCGCACAGTTCCCTGCGGTGGTCAGTGAGAAACCTCGTCCAATACAGAAACTGTCACTGCGGCAAAATTACCTCACGAGCCACTGCCACGGGTGGGACGCCTGTCGGTGTGTCGCAACAGCTGCAGGTGGAGGAACGTGGACGTTACAAGTCGGACAGGTGATTCACGCAGACACGTTACTCATGTCGTGCCGCCATTACGAGTTTCCATAGGCCGGAGTCAGGCCTCGGCAGGCGTCCGCTCCCAACAGGGCGCACTGCGTTGCACCCGCTCCCTGCTTCGCTCCCGAGGGATCGTCCCTGACCGCCAACACACCAGCAAGTTCCCTGCGTCAGTCAGGCGCCGATCCAAAGTTCGGTTTGACCAGCCGCGGTGGTCGAGCGGTTCTAGGCGCTTCAGTCCGGAACCGTGCTACTGCTACGGTCGCAGGTTCGAATCCTGCTTTGGGCATAAATCTGTGTGATGTCCTTATGTTAGTTAGGTTTAAGTAGTTCTAAGTTCTAGGGGACTGATGACCTCAGTCCAATAGTGCTCAGACCAGCGTTCGATTCCGTCGAGAGGGGTCACAACTTTTTACTGTCGTTACCCGCCCTCACCCTTCACGTCAAATTCAGGGTGTCACAAAAGGAATGGTCAATATTCAGGAATATCACAGGACCGCAAAATATTCTGGTAATCATAGGGTCTAAAATCCATATCTTAACAGCTATGTGCACTTCATCATCTTCGATATTCTGAAACAAATCTCTTTTACTGTAAGCTCTTTGCTTTCCGTATTTTGGGAGGTGTTAGTATAAACCAAAACTAGAAAAAAAACGCCCAGTAAACAATGCATACCTTAATAACTATGAGCAATTGTACATCTTCGAGACTGCGCAACACATCTCTTCTACTGAACACGTGCTCATAGCTCTTAAGATACGCAGTTTAGAGTTCATGTTTACTAAGCAATTTTTTCGTGTTTTGGTACATACTGTCTCTTTCTAAAACATGGAAGGCAACAAGCTTGCAGTAGAAGAGATTTGTTTCTCAGTAACGAGAATAAATAAGTGCTCATAGAACTTACGGTATCTGTCATATCCCGGTATATTGAGCACTGCTTATACCACTGCTTATACCCTGTATAAGCTGTCGTCGCCTTCCTCCCCAACCTTCATCCCCCCCCTCCCCCCCACTCTCTTCCCCCGTCCATCACTTCTAACGCGCCTCAGATGCCTAGGATTAAAAAAAAAAAGACTGTAAAATACCGGGTGATCAAAAAGTAAGTATAAATTTGAAAACTTAATAAACCACGGAATAATGTAGATAGAGAGGTAAAAATTGATACACATGCTTGGAACGACATGGGGTTTTATTAGAACCACTCTATATTGCTAGACGCGTGAAAGATCTCTTGCGCGCGTCGTTTGGTGATGATCGTGTGCTCAGCCGCCACTTTCGTCATGTTTGGCCTCCCAGGTCCCCAGACCTCAGTCCGTGCGATTATTGGCTTTGGGGTTACCTGAAGTCGCAAGTCTATCATGATCGACCAACATCTCTAGCGATGCTAAAAGACAACATCCGACGCCAATACCTCACCATAACTCAGGACATGCTTATAGTGCTGTTCACAACATTATTCCTCGACTACAGCTATTGTTGAGGAATGATGGTGGACATATTGAGCATTTCCTGTAAAGAACATCATCTTCGCTTTGTCTTATTTTGTTACGCTAATTATTGCTATTCTGATCAGATGAAGCGGACATTTTTTGAACTTTTGTATTTTTTTGGTTCTAATAAAACCTCATGTCATTCCAAACATGTGTGTCAATTTCTACCTCTCTATCTACGTTATTCCGTGATTTATTCAGTTTTCAAATTTATACTGACTTTTTGATCACCCTGTATATAAAATGTCTTATTTTAATAATGTCAGTTCGTTTCTACAAATGAGTAAAGCGAATACAGGCATAAAAAAAATAGACATTGACAAGAAGTTCAAAATATCTAAGCAGAAATTGTTAGAGGACAAATGGAAGGCTGTACAGAAAAGCGCATACAGCTAGGGTAGAGGTAGATATCGCGTGTAGGAAGATTAAAGAGACCTTTAGAGAGAAAAGAAGCAGTTGTATGAATAGCAGGCAAACCAGCGCTAAGCAGAGAAGGGAAAGCAGAAAGTGGAAGGAATTACAGAGTGTTTCCATAACAGCGCGCAAAAATGTGACAAGACATAGATAATGCTCCACTGAAAAATTTTAAATAGGGAACATGAGCTAGGAGAAGCCAGTTTAAGGAGATATGGAAGTAAACTCGTCTACCGCTTTGTCTAGCACTACTGTTTTCCATTTTATTTACGACTAACAAGTTTACGTGTACTGTGTTGTTTATTTACACTTCATTCTTTATTTCCTGCAAGAATTACCAGGAAGTCAAGATGCAGGTTTCTTTACTTTACTTGTCTATGACGTAGCTCTGTTGTATCGTATTTACATTGTCCCTTGACAGAACGTGCTGTGAATCAACGACAGACCCATTCATTATTCAGTGCTATTTGGAGACGTACAGTGCAATACGCTGGAGCAGTGCCGATACAGTATTTCCTGGTCGTTGGATTGAAGTGGGAGTTCCTATTCCATGGTCTGCGATGTCATCCGACCTGAATCTCCTTGATTATATCCTATGGGGATATCTAAAGTCACTTGTGTATGAGACACCAGCGGATACGGAGATGGAATTAGTTGACAGAGTCGTAGCTGCCTATGATTTGGTTCGAAACACATCAAGGATATTTGTCAGGGTGCGTTAGGAGCTTTTTCTCCGATGCCATGCTTGCATTAAGGATGATGTCCGTCAGTTTCAGCACATGTTGTAAGATACGGTACAAATAGTACGTTCATTGTGTCAATGTTGGTATTTGCTGTTAAGTAACGTAAATATAAAAGTATACAGTAATGTGGTTTTATTCATATTATCTCCTTAAGCTGGCTTCTCCAACTCCAGGTTCCCTACCTCAAATCGTTCACTGGAGCATCCTCTATGTCCTGTTAAATTTTTGCAAGCTCTTACAGAAACACCCTGTACTGACGGGCTGTACAAGAGGAAAAAAATTGAAGGCAGTATTATAAAAGGATAGATAAAGAAAATCAACATGGCATGGGAGGTATGATACTGTGAGAATAATTTAATAAAGCACCAGAACACCCAAGTCGAAACAAGGCCCCTGGAGAAGACAACATTCCTTCTTTTGATATCCTTGGGAGCACCAGATATGCACGTGACGTGCAAGATACATGAGACATGCGAAATACCCTCAAACGTCAAAAAGACTGCAATAATTGCGTAGAAACCAGGTTCTGACGGATGTGAATATTACAGAACGGTCACGTTAATAAGCCATGGTTGCAACATACTGACGCGAATTATTTACACAAGAATAGGAAAACTGGTAGAAGACGACGTCGAGGAAGATCAATTTGGGTTCCGAGAAATGTAGGAAAACGCAAGGCAATACTAATACTACGACTGTCTTAGAAAACAGGTTAAAGAAAGGCAAAGTTATGTTTATAGCATTTATAGACTTAGACGAAGCTTTCGGCAATGTTGACTGAAACAGACTCTTGAAAATTCTGAAGGTAACAGGGTTAAATAGCAGGGAGCGAAGGCTATTTACAAGGAAGGAAGATAAGGGCTTCACGTCCCGTCAGCAGCGAGGTTCTAATGGCGGAGTACAAGCTCGGTTCGTTTCAAAGATGGGGAACGAAATCGGCCGTGTCCTTTAGAAGGAACTATCCTGGTATTTGCTCGAGCGATGTAGGGAACTCACGGAAAACCTAAATCGGGATTCGACCCGTCTTCCTCCCGAATGCGAGTTCATCGACGA
Source organism: Schistocerca serialis cubense (assembly GCF_023864345.2). Lineage (NCBI taxonomy): Eukaryota > Metazoa > Arthropoda > Insecta > Orthoptera > Acrididae > Schistocerca > Schistocerca serialis. The sequence goes on along the minus strand of NC_064642.1, from coordinate 141,240,670 downwards.
CAGTACTGGTAAACAGAATTACTAAACACAGACTTCCGAAATTCCTTCATCAAAGAAGACGAAGTAAATATTCCAGAATTCGAATCAAGAACAACTGCCAACTTGAGTAACTTGTAAGTCTTCGGAGCAGTGAAGCAACTTAAATCACTTAATAAAATCAAGTTTTCCGGTCCAGACTGTATACCAATTAGGTTCCTTTCGGAGTATACTGATGCAATAGCTCTGTTATTAACAATCATACAACCAATCAACGAAAGATCCTTACTCAGACACTGGAAAGTTGCACAGATCACACCAATATTCAAGAAAGGCAATAGGAATAATCCACTAAATTACAGGTTCATATCATTAACGTCCACATACAGCTGGATTTTGGAACATATATTGTGTTCCAACATCATGAATTATCCCGAAGAGAACGGAAATGGCCACATGATCTAACTGAAATTCTCCTAAAATTGGGTTGGGTGATACCCACGTTTTAGCTTTTCTTGGGAGTTTCCTAAAGACGTTTGACACTGATTTCAGATGAGACATTTGACGTGAACTGTTTAGCGCCATATCATTTACGTTGGTTCTTCTATGAACTAGACATTGTCCCACTACAATTCTAAATTTCTTTTCTCTACATATTTGTGCATTGAAGTCGCCTAATAGTAATTTTGGATATTTCAGTTTCTAAAAGATCCCATAGTTCCTCTGTTTTCTGTGGGTTGTTCCTGTTTAATTCATTTATTGATCCATGGCAATTAACAAGTGTTTGTATATTGTTTTAGCATTTAACTGACAGTAAAGATATTCTCTCTGAGGTGGACTTCATTCTGTTAGATTTCCTGTTATACTTTTATGAACATAGAAAGCTGTACTCAATAATGGTATCTGGTTCATAATTTTGGTTGCTGGTGTGTCTTTGAAGATAATGAAGTTGCAAGTATCTAACACATTTTCATCTAGGAAACTTGTTTCTTTAATTGCCAAAATCTGAATTTTGTTTTTCTCTAAAAGAATATCTAGTTCTTTTGGTTTATCAGTTTTGAGTAGAGAATTTACGTTTACAGTGCCTGGAAAGATTTTTTTTTTTTAAATTGTGTTTCAGAAGGATTCCAAGGTAGCTACGACTCAACCTTTTGATTGTAGTTGTTGGATTCCCCAGAACGCTTGGTTCCAATGCACTCCGTGACGCAATGGTGGATTTCTCTCTCGAGTTACCACCTGGGTAGTGCATTTATTTTGCTGACTTTCCATATTGAAATTGCAACTGTATTACATACAAAGTAAGGAATTAGATTCCAAGAAAAGATCGGATTATTAGGCCGAAATTTTATTTGTAAACTTTTTTGACATCTTTATCCGTTTCAGAGATACAGAGTTTCACAGTTACCTAGTCTGTACACGTAAAGATGCACGTAAAATCTGATCTGAGGCGCAATATAAATAACAAATAACTACAGAAAATTGTTCAAATTATGACGTGATATTTTCTAAGAATTTATCTAGAAGCGCCATCTTTCTGTTTTCAAAAATCTTTGTCCGCTATCGAGAAATACTACAATAACATGATTTTTGGGTATCATAACAGAACAGCAGATTCCAAGACGGCTACGCACAGCAAAAGGGTGTAGCTCTTGCGATATATTCCTAAGAATTAGATCTCAAAAAATCTTATAAGTTTTCTTGATATCTTTATTCATCTCTGAGATACAGAGATTCAAAGTTGTACACGTGACATACGCAAGTAAAATCTAGTGTGAAGCTAAGCAGTTTACAAAGAGAAGTAACATGCTGAAAAGTGTTTCCTTTATCGTTGGAAGGGCTCTGGGAACCCCATGTTGTAGTACTGAAGCACATGCAACATTTCTGTGCAAGTAAAATCCGGTCTGAGGTGTAAAATTAGTTTTGCGTTATTTTAATTTCACGAAAGTAAAATATAAAAAATATACCGGCCTGTAAGTTTCTTTCCATATGATATACCCTGATGTGGCAAGAAAAAGATGGAAACCAGCCGAAAAATGCTCCTAACGGAACACAAAAGAAATGAATATGGTCCTGTTAAAAGGACTCTGACTGAAAAGTTTACCTTCCTCAGCACCTGTAAAAATGTTCCAACAATTTTTGCGTGCGGATATATTCGCGCCTTTTTATGCTGAGAGATAAGGAGTCAGTGGCAGTAGGAAAGAGAAGGAAAAGTAATAAATAGTGGAAGATACTAGACAGTGGTTGTGGTGTAGAAAGAGCGAAGGTAATGAAGGCAGTCGTAAGAGAAAGAGAGGGAAACAGAGGCAGTGGAATATAGTCGACAATGACAGAATAGTGCCAGGAAAACAGTGAAGAAGACAGTGCCAGTGGAGAGGAACAAAGAGAAGGAGAAAGTGGAAGTGCATGAGAGCCAATGATATTGAGACACAGAGTCTATGACAACGGCAACGAGGAAGAGAGATAGTGACAGTGAGAAGACACAGCAACAGTGAGACAGAGCAAGAGGGAGACAGTATCAGGATAGATGGAAGGAGACTGTGGCTATGATAGGCCGCGCGGGGTAGCCACGTGTTCTGGAGCGCCTTGTCACGGTCCGCGCGGCTCCTCCCGTCGGAGGTTCGATTCCTCCCTCGGGCATGGGTGCGTGTGTTAAGTTAGTTTAAGTTAGATAAAGTAGTAAGTAAGCTTAGGGACCGATGACCTAAGCAGTTTGGTCCCATTAGATCTCACCACAAATTTTTTGTGGCTGTGAGACAGGAGACGGCAACAGTTAGAGAGACACAAAGAAGGAATGGCAATAAGTTGGTATGAATGAATGAGAATGGGGAAGTGGCAGTGCTGGGTAGGGTACGAGCGACTTACTGTAATAGACTAGTTGGTGTGAGCGAGTTACTGTTAGGGGAGCTTGGAGTGAGAGGTGAATTGCATGTTAAAAAGAGTGCAAATACGTTCGCATGCAAAAATTTTTGGGAAAGTTTTTATGGGTGCTGAGGAAAGTAGAAAGGGGCAGCAGGTACCCCACTTTTCAGTCACAGTCTTTTAAACAGAAGCACATTCGCTGTTATTGCGCTCCTATAGGAACATTTTTCCGCTGATAAATAGTTTATGTTGTAAGACGTCATGGTCTCCTGACCATCATTGCTTACATATTCCGCCCTCACAATCATATTCCGCACATCAAGACGCTTCATTCGAACCCAAACTCGATAAGATAAAGTCAGTGTTGTATGAATTCATGTAAACGACATGCAAATAACTAATAAATCGCAAGTGCGCACCATGGTTGAAATACTCGAGGCTGGCGTACACACGTACATTCCAGGCACGACGGTCACAGGAGCTTTTAGTTCGAGAGAGGCAACCACACGCCAGGAGGCCAGTCCCAACCCATCTACGTCGGCCGGTGGACATCCGTGGAGCAGACAGCGTTCGCCCGAGGGAAAGGAGGAACGACCCCGTGTTCAGCTTAAAAGCAAATTCCGCTACATTGTGTGGGAGCAGCCAGCCTACCCATTCTTTACACATAGCACGCAGCTTCAGAGATTTTCACAGGGATACAGCAAACGCCAAACGCCGATACTACAGATTTCCGGATTGGTCGCCTTAAACGAAACGTCATTCTCCCGTTTTAGAAGAGCAATGCTGATTGGCAGACGATATTTCTGACGCCTTGAGCTGAAGGAGTAATGGAAGAGACCGAAAGATATATCCCTTCACGTCTGGCGTGGAGAGGCTCCGTTCCGTTGTCGCTCTTGGAGCGAGGAACAAGTCTCTCCTCAGTACTTCACTGGGAGAGCACCTCTGTCGAGAGCGAATCGAAGTGCGACTCTATATTGAGTCCTTGCGATTAAGCATTGTTCACTGTGTTTGCCACCACACTTATTGTGCAGTGTGAACGGACAGAGTTATAGTTAAACGCCTGCGAGCGAATTTTTGAATGGCATTGCGGTGGACTGGTTATCTGACTGGTGTATCACGCCAATAGTTAGACTAGGGGCAAATAGGAATCCTCGACTTCATCAAGGCGTAGGGAGAGTTTGATTGGCGAATGTCAATCCAGATAGAACGAGAGTTATCTTATTTGTCAGCAGCGAGCGGCACAGACAGCAGTCATCGCAACTTATGGTATTGTGCACTACAACTATTGCGAGCCCCATATTTCCCCCACAACAGTGCACTTCACTGCATTTCACACGCGACAGCCTCGACCGTACCTAGCAACATTCTAAAGGATAATTATTCAAGTTGAGTAGGCGTGCCTCTCAGCCATTCTTCCAAGTCGACAACAATCTTAAACTTTGTATAGAAATTTCATTAGCGAATCCTATCCTTGAGAGGTAACTTCACATTCCAAAAAGAACCAGGATATAACTTGGTCAATTCATAACTTAAAGTGCCATTGTGATTTCTCAGAATTTTTGCAAAATAAATAATATCTTTCGTTAGTTTCATGTTTTTCTTACACTAACTAGCACTTCTCCAGTACCCAGGTATCCCACTAGTTATGTAAGCAATTTTGTGAATTTTTGTGTCATTTCCTTACAGTGGACGGCTCCAGAGGATATTTGTTGCTGAAAATTTTTCAGGCATTTCTCTTTAGAACGTTAGGAGCGTCTGTCTGACTTCTGTGGTGGTGTGGGGGTGGAAATTACATCTTGCAGGAGCCACAGGGTAAAGGGTACATCTCAGATTAAGCCGTTGCACAGAATAACAGAACCTCAGATCCACCCCACGCTCACAATGTGAGAATCGGAACCGCAAATTTTGGGGGCTCTGCCATCATCAACTTTAGGAGTGACAAAGCAGATTTGGCCGTCTGTTTACGATGTTTATGACGAAATTCGCTCAGCGCCGTTTCGCCCGCGACGTGTGATGCGTGATTTTGGATCAAAGACGAGGTTTCACACATTAATGACGGTTAGCGACGCAAGGAGAAATTTAAAAAGTCGTGACGAAGGGAGAAATATTCGACGATACAAAAACTAGTAGACGAAAGAAGTCATAACTTGGAACGTAAAACTGAATCCCGTAACGACACGTTTATTTACGCATTAAATTCGAAACGCTAGTATTCGTTTGGGCTATTTTGGAGCGTTATGAAGCGTGAAATGAGTTGATAAAAAGTTTAGAAATGGCAGCAGCAGGGAAATCTAAAAAGTGAAAATATAACCTTCACACCGGTTAAAGCCGTTAAATCTTTAAATAGGTTAATTATCCAAACAGCTCCAGACGACAGAAAATATCGAAACGTTGGAGAGTATTTCCTGGCTTTACTTTTCAAACTGCAGCTGGCGGACTGGAAGGTGAGATGTCATTTCGTCATATTCAGATACGGAACTGGGACCAATCTTCAACATATTGTTTGCAGATAGTGGGACGAAAGTGAAATGATTACCGCACTTTGCTAGTATTCATCCAGCATTGACGAAATCTAGCTGAAAATTAATAATGAAACAGAATGTGAAGAGGCTGGTGATGATGCTGATGGTGAAGAAGACTAGTCCAGTAACAGGGTACTTTTTGCTTGCAAGAAACGAGGTAGAATATTTTATTTTTTCATCCTGTGCAAACAGTTGAGAGTATGTTGAATCCAAGTATTCGACCTCCAAAACATGGTCGCTATCATCTTGAGTGGGTATGTGTGATTGTTGATACCACCAATTTACAAATTTACATGCCTAAAAAGTATGTTGTTTGGACTGGGTGGAAGATGGCCTGGAAACTTGGTCTGCTATTCTGTGTGCACAGAATTCATACACGAAGTGGATTACTGAGCCGTTATCGTAGGCACTTGTTGCAATTGTTTCAAATGGTTTAAATGGCTCTGAGCACTATGGGACTTAACATCTGAGGTCATCAGTCCCCTAGAACTTACAACTACTTAAACCTAACTAACGTAGGGACATCACACACATCCATGCCCAAAGCAGGATTCGAATCTGAGACCGTAGCGGTCGTGCAGTTCCAGACTGAAGCGCCTAGAACAGCTCGGCCACAATGGCCGGTTTGCAATTGTTTTTGAGCATATTAGTGTGTAGACTATACAAAGTTTTTCACAGCTACCCACTGTGCGTAGGGTTCTTTACACTATGAGTTTAGGACTGAGTTAGCAAACAAATGTCTAAATAATTTATCAGTTCACATTTGGTTAACTGCCACCTCTAAAATTGTTTGTAGGGTTTGAGCCCTGTTGGTAATTTATCAGGGTTATTTGAGCTGGCTTCCTGTAAACTACTTTGTACTCAGGGTGAGTGTAAGGTCTATTTTACTACCTGCTGTTTTAGTTAAAGCCATGTGGGACTGTTGTGTAAATTTGTATACATCCTTTAAGGGGATAGCCTCAGTTGTTTGTATTCAACTTAAAGGACTGAAATAATATATCTCTGATTTACCTAAAGGCTATATTTTAATTTGTTTTATAGCTGCTGACTGATTGTTCAGATCTGCTGAGATTATAGATGTTGTCTGGTGTATTAATAAATGTTTAGTGATGCTTCAGTATTTTTATAGCATGTGTTACTCGAAATCCTTTCTGTGTTTTTTTGTGATTTGTGACTACTTAATGTGATTTATTGAAATTATTTTGAGACAGAGGCTTTATGTATGGTCATGCTGCCAGGTCGTTGACTTTAAAATTTCTCGAATTTCAAATATCAAAGATTTATTGTTTATTTTCTTACATTCAAAAGAGATTGTTAGATTTAACAATTTCTTCAATAAATTTCTCTTTTCTGAACAAAGCGCTTTGTTTCATGTTGCCTGGTATCTTACCACTGCCAGCTCCTTGCTTGCTGAAGTATTCCAATGGTAGCAGAGCGTGGTTACATGGTTGAGTGAGATATCCCACCAGAAAAGGCCGGTAGGAGACGAGATACTGGCAGAAGTAAAGCTGTGAGTACCGGGCGTGAGTCGTGCTTCGGTAGCTCAGATGGTAGAGCACTTGCCCGCGAAAGGCAAAGGTCCCGAGTTCGAGTCTCGGTCGGGCACACAGTTTTAATCTGCCAGGAAGTTTCATATCAGCGCACACTCCGCTGCAGAGTGAAAATCTCATTCTGGAAACATCCCCCAGGCTGTGGCTAAGCCATGTCTCCGCAATATCCTTTCTTTCAGGAGTGCTAGTTCTGCAAGGTTCGCAGGAGAGCTTCTGTAAAGTTTGGATGGTAGGAGACGAGGTACTGGCAGAAGTAAAGCTGTGAGTACCGGGCGTGAGTCGTGCTTCGGTAGCTCAGTTGGTAGAGCACTTGCCCGCGAAAGGCAAAGGTCCCGAGTTCGAGTCTCGGTCGGGCACACAGTTTTAATCTGCCAGGAAGTTTCATTAATTTTGCTGGTCAGGAGTGAAAGGGTGTCACTAAGCAAAAGAATAATTTGCCTGGAATCTCTTCTCAGTACCACAAGAGTGGCTCAAGTGTATGAAATAGCGGCGACTTTAAGGTGTGATAAAAAGCGACATTTTGCTTGGATTTGTTCGTTTGGATGTGAAAAACATAAGGAAAGATAAAGTTTATGTGAGTGAGGTTGGGGGAGCCAAGTTTGATGGCCACCCAAGAGGTTTAACCACTTATGTGGAATCAGTAAGTCCTTGCTATCCTTTCTCTGTGCTGCTCTTAACCATGAACTGGTCTGTGGACTCTTAGATTCAGGCAGCAATATTTCTTTGCTTAATTATGACTAGTTTCTCAAGAATAGAAAGATTTGTAAAATTTCACGCTGCGAAACCACTAGGTACACAGTTTCAGACTGGTAATGGCCAGTCACTACATTTTTTGCGGAAGATAGGTGTTAATTCAAAAACTCAGCTATTCTCAGGGCCTTTTAAAATCTTTGCCGGTGAACATTTGTCTACTGATTTCCTATTGCGGTGCGATTTCTTAGAGAAGAACGGTTGTATCGTAGACTACAATGGAAACAAGTTAATCTTTAAATTTCATTCAGGTAAGGATTATAAGTAATGTAGTTGTAGTCAACTGCCTTTCGTCAATAATGTCAGTTGCAGTGATTTTCAATTTTATGTCTGACTTTTGTGGGAAGATTAAACCCAACAGTTGTCAAGCTTATTAAGTGAGTTTCCTGGAATTTTGACCAAAAGTATGTGTAACTAATAAAATCAAGTATCTAGCATAACTCGTTCATTATGCTCCAAGTGCATAAATCACTTTACTAATTATCACCACCCAAAATTCACGTGTTAAGGCAGCTTGATTGTTCGGTGGTCTTGTACTTGCCTGTATACCTTAGCAATGTTTTTGGTTCTACAAAGCAATGGCGGTGGTTGTAGACTTATTGTCGACAGCCGAGTACTTAACCAAAAGGTAGTTTCAGAATTGGTGCTTTTGCATGATTTTCACATATTTTACTTAGTTTTCTGGAGTGCTCTACCGTTTTGAATCTGAATCAAACCTACCAACAAATACCTATAGCTGAAAAGTTTAAGCCGCCGACTGATTTCTGGACTGATTGGAGCTTGTTTGTGTTCTACAGAGATCTCTTCAGGTTGTAAACTGATCTTCTAGATTCCAACTTGGGCAAACTGAAGTTCAGTTATGTGTACAAATACTTTAATGATGTGGTTGTTCTCAGCAAGATCCTTAGTGTGCACCTTTAACATCCTAGGCAGCTGTTGTCCCATTTTAGAGTGATGGGATTAACAGTGCACCCAGTTTTAGCCATTGGGGTTAAAACTGATAGCGAGTGCATCCCTCCTCCGCCTTGTGATAAGAAGAAAGTTGAAGAGTTTATCGGAATGGTTAACTTCTTCAGGAAGTTCACTCTGAACTTCGCCCAACTAGCGTCTCCCTTAAATCAACTTCATCGTAAGGGAGATCTGCCTCAGTGGCCAGATATTCAGCGATCAGCTTTTGATGCATTGAAGCAGGCTCTCTGTAATATTCCACCCAGGCATCCCGGACTTTCAACGTAAGTTTTTCTCCCCAGACTGTGCATCCAACTCTGGAGTCGCTGTTGTTCTGTTACAAAAATTTGATCCAGACCATCAGCGAGTCATTTAGGCGTCAAGGGTTCTTTTGGCGGCAGAGGTTCCACACTCCATGTGTGAGTTGGAAGCATCAGCATCTTATTTCGCCTGGACCAGTTTAAGTACAATTTTGGGCATAGACACTTCCCATTACAATTACATAATCAGTCAGTAAGCTGCATGCTGTCTGGGCCCTATAACAGTAGCAGGATATCACACTGGGCAGTTTGAATTTCAGATTTCCAGTTAGCTGTAAAACATATGAAGGGTTCTGACAATCAGCTGGCCAATGCGCCAAGTCGTACGTTTAGTGGGAATCAGACGTCCACTGAAAACATACACTCAGGCGCTAATCTTCAGTGTAGTACTGCTGTACTAACTAAGATTCCACCCCTTGAAGGAGCAACAGGTACAGAATCAAGTTTCAGAAAAATAAGGTGCAGTTTCTCAGTGGTATGCAAGAGGCTGGGTATCACTTTAATAATGGTCTCTTATGTTATTGCGCCCACTATGAAGGCAAATTAAAGATTTATAGAGATTTGCCTCCCCATAGAATTAATCCTAGCTATATTTAAGTATTTTCATTATTCTTTGTGTGGGGATCATAATAAAGATTAAAGAGCACGTTACTTGTGCATCTGTTAATTCCGACCTTGGAAGTTGGTCAGGAAATGTAAGGAATGTCTGCCCTACCTAATCCACATTATCGTCATGGTTTGTCATGTTCTAGTCGGGAATAGAGGCTATTGGACAAATTATTTGTGGATTAATTATGGCCACTTCCACACACTAAGAGTGGTCACAAGTATATTTTTGGCGTGGTGGATGCTTTCAAGCAGTTTCTGTGCCTTGTTCGAAATGGTTCAAATGGCTCTGATCACTATGGGACTTAACTTCTGAGGTCATCAGTCTCCTGGGACTTAGAACTACTTAAACCTAACTAACCTAAGGACATCACACACATCCATGCCCGAGGCAGGATTCTAACCTGCGACCGTAGCGGTCGCGCGGTTGCAGACTGTAGCGCCTAGAACCGCTCGGCCATTCCGGCGGGCTCTGTGCCTTGTACCAAGTAGGGATATGACTACTGGTTTAACAATGTTCAACAACTTGTTAAAATAGTTTTTTACTTTGGCTGTCACAAGACATGTACATAGTTCACATCTGGAAATTTTGGCATTTCTGTCTTGGTAGCATGATACTGCATATCATCACTGTCCCTTATTATCTTCAACCATAATTTTCTGCGCGCCTTAAATCAGAACCTTAAACTAGCGCTGATTATTTATCATAGGCAATCTAAGAATAGCTGGGATAAATCCATCAACCGGCTTAATTTTGCTTTCAGTTCCGCTGTGCCAGAGATGCATAAGACCACCCTCATAAAGATAACGCTTGTGTACCTGATTAACTGCCTGATATCCCATCTTCAGTCCAACAATCAGCTCCACTCGAGGAAACTGATCCTGACACCATTAAAAGAAACTGGAGTAAGGCTGTTGATAACATTCGTTTCGCACACAAGCGGGATCTTGTTCCTCGTAAAAAAAATTTTAAGCTCAGGGCAAGGGAGCAGACAAAATGTCTGCCAATCTGTTGTCATATGTTGATGGACCATGTCACATTCTAAAGAAGCGCAACGCGGTTGGACTCCCAGCTAAACATCTGGCTGTCAATGAACTTCATAGGATTTATCTGTCAGGTCAAGGTTGGCATCTCTTATAATGATTTCGAAGCCAGTGGTGCTCAATAAAAACGGAGGACAAGGCCTTCAGCCCGATTATCCCCACTCCATCCCAGGTTTGACTTCAAGAGGGGAAGGGATGACCTGCATGCATTTCAATATGAAACTGAAAGTGCAATTTAATCTCTTTACCTGTATATCTAAGCGACTGCCTCCTTCAGATCTGGCCAGGAGGCATGCGTGCTCTCTACCTCGCTGGCTAAAAAGTGATGCACATGAGATCACTCTTAGCTGTTCACCACCAGTAACTGCGGGATGGCCATCCGAAGGCAAGTGATGTCCTTTATGTGGTGCATGGATGCTATCAGTTGAATGCCAGTTTACACGCCTTGAAAGCACGTTGCTTGGATCTGGTAGAAGATGGCCTGGGAATTTGGTCTATTGTTTGATGTCTACAGAATTCAAGGGCAAAGTGGGCTACTAAACCATAGTCATAGGCACTGGTTGCACTTATCTGTGAGCACCTTAGTGTGTAGACTACACAAACTGTTTTTCAGAGCTACCTGCTATGCTGTAGTGTTCTTTATTCAATGTGCTTAGGTTTGAGTTAACCTCATTTTATTTAAAGAGTTTATTGGTTCCCATTTGGTTAAACGCCGTTGCTAAAGTTGTTTACAGAGTTTGAGACCTTTTACTAATTTATCAGTCTTATTTTTGAAGGTTTTCTGTAATTTATTTTGTACTCAGGTCAGTGTAAATTCTATTTTACTACCCGCTGTTTAGTTGAAACCATGGAGATACTGTTGTGTACATTTTATTTATACATCCTTTTATAGAACTAACCTCATTTATTTGTATTCTACTTAAAGATTTCAAATAATATATCTCTAATTTATCTAAAGGTTATATTTTAATTTGTTTTATAGTGGTTCAAATGGCTCTGAGCACTATGGGACTTAACATCTATGGTCATCAGTCCCCTAGAACTTAGAACTACTTAAACCTAACTAACCTAAGGACATCACACAACACCCAGTCATCACGAGGGAGAGAAAATCCCTGACCCCGCCGGGAATCGAACCCGGGAACCCGGGCGCGGGAAGCGAGAACGCTACCGCACGACCACGAGCTGCGGACGTTTTATAGTGGTTCATTAACTGTTCTGATCTGCTGTGCTTGTAGGTGTAAACTAATATATTAACTAATTGTTTAGTGATGGTTGACGAAATGTTTTGGAACATCCATTAATTCAAATATTTTCTGTGTATTCTAGTGACACCTGAATTCCTACTGTGTTTTATTGAAATTATTTTGTGACAGTAACTGTACACAGTGTCATGTTGTCAAACCTCAACTGAAAACGTCTCGAATTCCAAATACCAAAGATTTATTATCCATTGTCTTACATTCATTAGAGGTTGTTAAATATAACAACTTCTTCAATAAGTGTGTCTTTTCTTGTTTTTTTTTTTTTTCTTTTTGTGGTTCGGTGCCTTCCAATTGCCAGCTCCTCACATACCAAGTATTCCAGTAGCGATGCTAATGGATTAAGAAAATCGCGATATCGCTCTTCTTCACCTCCAAATATCTGACTATATACTTTCTTTTGTAGGCAATATTAGGAAATTGACTTTGACAGGTTCAGTTGATAAGAGATAATGGCGAATCACAGACTGTAAAATTTATTACTGAAATTATTATTCAATTCAAATCAGTGAAACTATAGTTTTAGTAACATCGCACATGCCACAATACAACATTAATCATTTCACACTTTAAACCTGTAAGGATGCAACACTCATAATTGGGCTGAATCCATTACTCCCAAACATGCGTGTTACACGTGAGCATGGCCAATCAACGATAACAACAGACTCCAATTTCCAACTCGTTAATACTATTCTAAATAATATGAGAATGTAGCATGTGTAGTTAGCCTAAATACATTATCCAAACATACACATCTCAATGTGTACATTTAGTGAAGATGGCTGACCATTGTCAACACACTACCATTACTACGCGATTCCAAGTGCGTGCAAGAAACCAAATGACAATCCTAATTCAAAAAGTTTTGTCAGTGTGCGAAGATCACAGTTATATTCTGGTGGCAGCTTATGCAGTGATAGCTCCACGAATATAAACCACATACTCTGTGGCTAAGCAACAAATTAAAAAAACAAACAAATGTGTCACACCAGCTGAAAAATGCTCCTGACATAGCACAAAAAGGTGAATATGCAATTTTTCAAAAAACTGTGGCAGGAAAGGGGGGAACCAGATGCCTCAATCCTCATTCTGCCGCCCTCACCAAAAATATTGGGATGCGAACATTTCTGTACTCTTTTAACACAAAACATTCCAAATCCTTTTACACAGTCTCTCTTCGTAACGAAGCCTTCATACTCAGCATCTCCCTCTCACTGCCACTGTGTCCCTGTCCCAGCCTCCTTTCTATCCCATTACCACATTCTCCTGTCTGTCTCTCTCACTGTTACTGTCTTCGTCCCTTTTTCTCACTCTTCCTTACCATTGTCTCCTTCTTCACTACTATCACGGCCTTTTTGTACCAAGGCCATTGTCTTCGTCCCATTCTTTTTGTCTACCATTGCCACAGTCTCCTTCATTCTCGTTGACAGTCTACTGTCTGCATCTTCAATCACCATTTTCTCCTCTCCACACATGTCCTTGGCGATGGTTTGCTCGGTGTTTTTACTCCCAGACTGGGAAACTTTAACACATATGTATAGGGGATGGGAGAAAGTGGGCAATTTTTTTTTTTATGTTGAAGTACACCAGTCCAGGGGAAGGCGAGGAGGGAAGGATCCAAACCCGCACAGCCTGTGTATGGTCTCCATCATCCCTGTTTTTCATTTCCACTGTCTCCTCTCTCTCTCTTGTGCTCCCACTGCTATTGTATCCATCCATCTCTCTTGTTCTTTTACTGCCATTGTCTTCTTACATCTCTCTTTCTCTCTCACTGCCACTTTCTCTCTACCACCATCACTATCTTCTCTCCCTTTCTCTCCCACTGAGATTGTCTGATCTCTCTTCCACCATCACCATATCTCTGCCACTCTCTCTCTCAACAGAGAAAAGCGTGAATATTTTGACATGTCAAAAATTTTTATGAGGAAGGCGAAACGTGGGCTGAGGCAGCTAGTTCCCCATTTTTCTGTCAGTCTTTTAAAGAAGACCATATTCGCTTTTTTGCCCTGGCAGCAGAATTTTCAACTGACTCCCTTCTTTTCCCTGTTACAGGGTAGTGTGCTGCTGGTACACTGCATGATAATTGTAAGGAACAACTGATACTTGCTAAAGAACGACTTCCAGTTGCTACAAAACAACATATAATTGCTACAGAAAACCCGACCAATGATAGCAGAAGGAAATGTAGAAGGCGGGACTTGATAATTGCAGCGAAGCCTCTGCGTGAGCGCTCAGTATGCATTCGACAATTCATGAAGTTTGGTGTTTGACGAAGTTTGTTGCGAAAGCGATTAGCGTGACATTCCGTTTGCTACAGCAACATGTCTGCAAGACGCCATTGGAGTGATTACGATAGTGGACGAGCAGTTGGACGACGCGAACCTGATCAAAGTGTCCCTACTGTGAGCACAGTAACGGGTGTGTCCAGAAGTGTCATCTCGCGATTAAAAAGGACGCTGAAGGTGGAAACTCTATGCGAAAGGATGTCGTAGACAGGCCACTACACAGCAAGAGTATGGACACGTAGCTCCAGTGGCGATAAGGAACAGACTTTCCATTCCTAAAAATATCACTGCAGATCCTGCAGACTCTAACAGCACACATCTCTCTGCCAGAACCATTTCACAGCGATTACATCAGGCTAGTTTGTATGCTCGGAAGTCGGTTAAGTCCATTCCAGTTCAACTAGGCCATTGTCGAGAAAGAGTTCGTTGGTGTAAGTAGCATGTTTTTTGGGCTGAACAACAGTGGTCCAGCATGATGTTCTCTGACTAAACCTGCTTCAGTGTTGCAAGAGATTCTGGCCACCTGTTTGTTTGGCGAGGCAGGAGAACACGTCACACACCACAGAATGTTCATGAACGTCTTCGATCTGGCTTAGGCTTCATGATGTGGGCAGGTATTATGCACAATGGCCAAACACCGCTGCATACTTTTGTACAAGGAACCGTTAGAGCACAGCTGTATTGCAGGGAGATTACCCTGGATCCATCTGTTTAGGGCATTGGTTTTCAAACTGTGCCGCCCCCCACCCCCTCACCCCAATCAAGGGGTGACCGGTACCAAGTCATTACGATTAGCCCTTACGACGAACTGTATACCGGGTACCCAGAATTTCCTACAGTAGCAGAATATTGTCAAATGACTTTTCACAAAATCCAAAGGAATTTCATATGTAAAGGCATCAAAGTTAGTGTCCAGTCCCTGGTGAATTAGACAGGAACTGAAACTGAGGGTAGCAAAGCAAAAGCTAAATTGCATAACTCCATTTTCAAATGTCCCTTTACAAAGGAAAACCCGGGAGAATTACCCCAGTTTAATTCTCGTACCACGGAAAAGATAATGAAATAAGTGTTGGTGGAAGTAATGTTGAGAAACAGCTGAAATCGTTAAAATGGAACAAGGTTCCAGGCCCCGATGGAATCCCTGTCAGATTCTATACTGAATTTGCAGTTGAGTTACCCCTCTTCTAATTATCCCTCGAACAAAAAACCGTGAAAAGGCACAGGTCACACACGTCTACAAGCAGGGTAGTGGAAATGGATTTCGAAAACCGAAAACATCGAACATATGATACCCAACTCGCTACGGTCGCAGGTTCGAATCCTGCCTCGGGCATGGATGTGTGTACAGTCCTTAGGTTAGTTAGATTTAAGTAGTTCTAAGTTCTAGGGGACTAATGACCTCAGATGTTAAGTCCCATAGTGCTCAGAGCCATTTGAACCATTTTTGATACCCAACTCGCATTTTTCTCACATTACATACTGACTTTTTGCATCAAGGCAACCAAGTATATACAGAGTTTCTTGATTTCCGAAAAGCATTTCACTCAGTACCACACTTACGCTTATTGTCAAAAGTACGATCATATGGGGTATCAAGTGAAATTTGTAACCGGACTGAGAACTTTTTGGTAGGGAGGACATTGAATGTTCTCTTGGATGGAGAGTCATCGTCAGATGTAGAAGTAACTTTTGGGTGTGCCCCAGGGAAGCATGTTGGGAACCTTGCTGTTCGCCGGCCGCGGTGGTCTAGCGGTTCTGGCGCTGCAGTCCGGACCGCGGGACTGCTACGGTCGCAGGTTCGAATCCTGCCTCGGGCATGGGTGTGTGTGATGTCCTTAGCTTAGTTAGGTTTAAGTAGTTCTAAGTTCTAGGGGACTTATGACCTAAGATGTTGAGTCCCATAGTGCTCAGAGCCATTTTGAACCTTGCTGTGCATGTTGTATATTAATGACCTTGCAGGCAATATTAATAGTAAAAGTGGGCTTTTTGCAGATATGCAGTTATCTATAACGAAGTACCATTTAAGAGAAGTAGCATAAATACTCGGTCAGATCTTGATACGATCTCAACGTGGTACAGAGATTGGCAACTTGCTCTAAATGTTCAGAAATGTCAAATTTTGCACTTCACAAAACGAAAATACATACTATCCTATGCCTATAATATCAGTGAGTCACTGTTGTAATCGGCCAACTCATACAAATACATGGGTCTAACACTTTGTAGGGATATGAAATGCAATGATCACATAGTTTCAGCCGGGGGTAAAGCAGGTGGTAGACTTCGGTTAGGCCGGCCGTTGTGGCCGAGCGGTTCTAGGCGCTTCAGTCTGGAAGCGCGCGACCGCTACGGTCGCAGGTTCGAATCCTGCCTCGGGCATGGATGTGTGTGATGTCCTTAGGTTAGTTAGGTTTAAGTAGTTCCAAGTTCTAGGTGACTGATGACCTCAGATGTTAAGTCCCATGATGCTCAGAGCCATTTGAACCATTTTTTGAACTTTGGTTTATTGGTAGAATACTGGGAAAATGCAATCAGTGTTCAAAAGAGACTGCTTACAAAGCACTCGAGCGACCCATCCTAGAATATTGCTCAAGTGTGTGGGACCCCTACCAGATAGGACTAACAGCGGATATTGAACATATTGAAGGGCAGCACGAATGGTCACAAGTTTGTTTGATCCATGGGAAGGTGTCACAGAGATACTGAGAGAACTGAACTGGCAGACTTTTGAAGACAGATGCAAACTATCCCGAGAAAGTCTATTAACAAAGTTTCAAGAACTGGCTTTAAGTGATTACTCTACCGATATACTACAACTCCCCATGCTTCGCTCACATAGGGATAGTGAGATTAGAATAATTACTGCACACACGGAGGTATTCAGACAATCATTCTCCTCGCGCTCCACACGTGAATGGAACAGGAGGAAAACATAATAAATGGTACAATGGGACGTGTTTCCTGCCATGAAAAAAAAAAAAAAAAAGGCTCAAATGGCTCTGAGCACTATGGGACTTAACTTCTGAGGTCATGAGTCCCCTAGAACTTAGAACTACTTAAACCTAACTAACCTAAGGACAGCACACAATATCCAGTCATCACGCGGCAGAGAAAATCCCTGACCCCGCCGGGAATCGAACCCGGGAACCCGGGCGCAGGAAGCGAGAACGCTACCGCACGACCACGAGCTGCGGACTCGATTCATTAAACTCACTGAACTCGAAACTGCAAGGTGGAGATTCAGACATAATTTATCACAGTGTATAGGTACTGATAAGTTGCAACTCTGGAAACGTAAAATTGCAGACTTCAATTATACCTGTTTTCCCAAATTATTTGTAATCCTGGAAGAAACACTCTTTATGGAAGTCTTTAAGCAAATTGATACTCCGAATAAAACATTAAATCATTTGCAGCATATAACTGATGAATTGAAACGCTGCTTCCCTAGCTCGTTTGTCAACAGCTTTTACAGGTAGGCAATAGATCCTTTTCATATGCTATTCAGAAACACTGCAAGAACCAGCTTTGGAAATTAAAAATGATTCTGCAGCCAAATTTGACTGTGAGGCGATGGATAAATTATTATTTTGAGTAAAATATCTGAAAGTTTATCCCAGCACAGCAAAGCAAGCACTGCAGCTGTACTTACCATTTTCAAGACTTAACTGTTCAAAATGTCGTTTTCAGCAGTTCTGGTAATGAAAACGAAATACAGAAGCTAACTCAGTATTGCTAGTGATTTGCGTTGTGGACTTTCTTCTATTCAACCAAGAACTAAAAATCTTTGCAAAAGTATGCAAGTTTATCTATCACAGAGACTTAATTATTTTCACAAGATTTGCTAAAAATAAGCGCCGAAATTGAAATTAGCCATCTCTGTAACGCGCAGAACCCGAATTTCCATACAAATGCTTGTATTGACCATTTTAGAGAATAAGTGCATATGTTGAAGAATTTTTTATTTAATATCTTGTATTTAGAAATTTATTAGAAATACAAACAATTTTCTTGGCTTCAATGGAGATGCTACAGTAACCCGCAGAGGTATAAAAGGTGCTCTCTTATCTCATGTGAATTATGATCAAATTGAAGATAATGTAAAACTTATAATAATCTAGTTAGAACTGAAAAATTTTGGCAATTTTTGGAGGACTTTGTTTCATAGAATTGTGTGTAAAATACAACGCAACAGGTCTAAACCATTTTCTTCCCATGTCTATGTTAAGATGTTAGTCGACAAAGCAAGAATGTTTCCTTGTCACCCACAAAGGAAAGTGGCCGAGGGAACTACAATACGCGCATTTTTAGTCGTTCTCCTCGTGGTATGTTGGAACAAATCGAACATTTCGTATCGATAAACCTCTTTTCCCCATGGCGCCATCGTCAAAATCTTACTGTTTTGGTATCTTTAAGACACGAGGAAACTGGTGATGTGTTGTCTTATTTTGTCTGACGCTGACAATTTAAAAAATAACGAAAAGAATGATTAATTACTAGTGGTAATAACTGTATTAAAATAAAATTATCTGACACGACCTAAAATGCTGAATACGTTTTTGAAATGTTTTTCTCTACTAATTACTTCGTGCTACAACACGTTTAAAACGGTTTCATTTTCCATGATACCTGCGACTAACGCATTTGAAGATGAGCATCTAACTGTATAATACGCTATCTCGAATCTTTGCTTCCGTGTCATATTTATATCGCTGCAGCTTTTTGGTACGATGCAAGCGAACTCGTCAGTTGGCAGCTGCGAACGGAGAGAGATAAACATTCCCTTCTCGCGTCACTCCTCACTGCATCGACAACTCTCTCTCTACTCCACCTACACGGTCTTGAGATAAAACACTTAACTTCGAATGCTCTTACTGTAACAAATGTTCCACCTCTCGTAATCCAATGAACGCATGAACATCATTATAAATTTGTGTAGAACTGTGAAGCGTACTCACAACACTTACCAGTATTGCAAGATGAGACCTTGTCCCAAAATGAATTGAGGAAACAGTTTTTAAGAATAGAATTTTTATTGTGGTAGTTGTATGCGCAATTTTAGTTTAGAGGTTTACCTCACAGCCGTGCGCGATGCAGAAGGAGTGTTGTTTAGCTGCCGTGTTCGTCAGAGGGGGAATGTTGACTTGGCTCCACATCGGTGGTCCCAACTCACAATTGTGTGCACTTCGTACGGAACGCAACTGGTGCCCGACGGCCAACGTTTTAGATAAAAGCATGTGCCAAAGTGAAGTAAATATAAACATAAAAATGAAACTGAATTCTGATGTTGCATGTCTTTAGTGTTTTCTGTTTCATTATGCAATTTTAGACTTGTGACAGTTGCATGCATGTTTAAGATATGATAGTGCATGGAAAATGGGGCTCTAAGAATGAGTCTTTATGACCCCATGTTACTTCTGTGCGGTATTTACACCGTGCAGGCTGATCGGTACAAGGCGCGCATATCACTTTCATGTTGGCTGTGCCGAGAGAGAAATTAAAACATACGCATTTCCTCCTTCACGACCCACTCTCCTCACCAAGTCCTTGCTACTTCCCATTTTCACTCCCCCCCCCCACCCCCTTGAAGACAATGAGCTACTCAGTGACATTTTCAGGTGTTTGCTGTAGGTAATACAATATTATTATTGTGAAAGGGGGGGGGCGGCGCGAAGTTTCCATTTTTGTCAGTAGAGGGGCGCGCCAAACAAAAGTTTGGGAACCCATGGTTTATGAGTTCGTTAGGTCCTGACTTTATGTTTATGGACGACAGTGCTCTCTTACACAGGACCGCTGAGGTGTCGGACCTATTGGAAACTGAAGAGAGTGAACATATGGAATGGCCTGTGTACTACCCAGAACTGAAAATTATGCAGCGTATCTGGAGTGGTCTTGGCAGACGTGTTTTTCAGTGGACATCCTCTCCCCGAACGGTCTACATCTACATCTACATCTACATTGATACTCCGCAAGCCACCCAACGGTGTGTGGCGGAGGGCACCTTACGTGCCACTGTCATTACCTCCCTTTCCTGTTCCAGTCGCGTATGGTTCGCGGGAAGAACGACTGTCTGAAAGCCTCCGTGCGCGCTCTAATCTCTCTAATTTTACATTCGTGATCTCCACGGGAAGTATAAGTAGGGGGAAGCAATATATTCGATACCTCATCCAGAAACGCATCCTCTCGAAACCTGGCGAGCAAGCTACACCGCGATGCAGAGCGCCTCTCTTGCAGAGTCTGCCACTTGAGTTTATTAAACATCTCCGTAACGCTATCACGGTTACCAAATAACCCAGTGACGAAACGCGCCGCTCTTCTTTGGATCTTCTCTATCTCCTCCGTCAACCCGACCTGGTACGGATCCCACACTGATGAGCAATACTCAAGTATAGGTCGAACGAGTGTTTTGTAAGCCACCTCCTTTGTTGATGGACTACATTTTCTAAGCACTCTCCCAATGAATCTCAACCTGGTACCCGCCTTACCAACAATTAGTTTTATATGATCATTCCACTTCAAATCGTTCCGTACGCATACTCCCAGATATTTTACTGAAGTAACTGCTACCAGTGTTTGTTCCGCTATCATATAATCATACAATAAAGGAAGGAAGGAAGGATGAAATCCGCCTCGAGAGAGGAGAGGAACAATATCTTCCAAAGGCTCCTCAACTGTTTGGTAGCCAGCTTAACAAACACAAAATGTGCATTAGTGCCTGAGGACGGCCTGTACCTTACTGAGAGTGCGATATCGACCTATGTGAAATGTCTGTTATCTTGCTTTCGTCTGTGGTGCAATCTGTAACATTTGTTGTAATCAGTGGAATACTCCACTTCTATTACGTATACTGTGTTTCACGTCGTCCATCATTGCCTGTGATTATTCCTGTTCAACAATGCCTTTGTTCCTTAGCAATTGTCAAGCAGTGTGTAAAACGAATTCTGTAGGTCACTAAATTTTGACAGTTTACTTGTATACTTCAATACATTTACATATTTTGACACATATACACAACAAATAAGTACACATAATGTATGGTTAACTCAAAATCTTGTTACATCCAAGCAAGTTCGCTTAACACTACCTTTCATAAAAATGCATAACATTTTAGGATTATCCTACAGTATTCCAAAAATGTGGTGTCTGATTTGTAAGGCCAAAGAATTTGCTATGACAAAATAATTTTTGTAAGTTTCTTCTGCCACCAGGTAGTACCTCGAATAATTTCCAGCAAGACAACCTATATAAACGTGAAGCGACAGCGGGTCATAAAGTTTTATTTGGGAAAAAACGGGGACTAAAATACAGTTTGCTGATCTCAGAATCCTTTTGATGAACCCAGAACCCCTACGACGTGTTCACTACGTCATTTAAAACTATATTTCCGCCTCAAACCGGATATTACGTGCATAAGTACGGTAAATTTGAACGTTCGGATCTCGGTAACTAATAATGACATCGAAAACTGTTTCAAGATTTCCCGAGAACATCACCTCAAGAAAACTTGCTAAAAATTTCAAAGATTTACCATTAACAGAAGTTGTAGAAGTGGTCATCCCCAGAAACGGTACTTTTGATGCCCGAAACTCGTGTTCTTCGTGTGCATCTTGATAACGGATAATGATTTTCGAAATCGAGAAAACGGCGTCTCTAGATAAATGTCTAAAGAATGCAGAGTTAAAATTTAAATCATTTTCTGTGGTTGTTAAGATAATGGCGGCCCACGGAGCAGAAGCGGCTAATAACCGATTTTTACTGTTTTCTGCATCAGCACAGTAACTTAGAACCTCTAGATTTAGTTAACAGACACTAATATCGAAAAAAGTTTCGGAAGTTCTCCGAGATCATAATCTTAAGAATATATTGTAAAAATTTCGACTATTTGCCACAAATAGCTTCTACAGAAATAGCCATCCGCCAATTGGTACTTACGGTACTCAATAATCATGGTTTTCCGGTATTTTCGGGAACTGCCCTTGAACAAATGCTGCTTTTATAAGCCACCTAAGGCTCACCCTGTTTAAATTTTGACCCTGTACTGTAGAATAGCTATAGTATGCCCACTCTTACGATAGGTACACAAATGGTCGCTAGACCAAGGGCTATCGAAAACACTAGACCCCTTCTTTCTTTGATTAATAGAACGCGAGATCTGACTGCCTGAAAAATCGCATTTTCACGATCGGCCTTTTGTAAGTGTCTTGGATGGACCAATACTCTGACGTGGGAGGATATACACTACTGGACATTGAAATTGCTACACCAAGAAGAAATGCAGATGATAAACGGGTATTCATTGGACAAATATATTATACTAGAACTGACATGTCATTACATTTTCACGCAATTTGGGTGCATAGATCCTGAGAAATCAGTAGCCAGAACAACCACATCTGGCCGTAATAACGGCCTTGATACGCCTGGGCATTGAGTCAAACAGATCTCGGATGGCGTGTACAGGTACAGCTGCCCATGCAGCTTCAACACGATACCACAGTTCATCAAGAGCAGTGACTGGCTTATTGTGACGAGCCAGTTGCTCGGCCACCATTGACCAGACGTTTTCAATTGGTGAGAGATCTGGAGAATGTGCCGGCCAGGGCAGCAGTCGAACATTTTCTGCATCCAGAAAGGCCCGTACAGGAGCTGCAACATGCAGTTGTGCATTATCCTGCTGAAATGGGTTTCGCAGGGATCGAATGAAGGGTAGAGCCACGGGTCGTAACACATCTCAAATGTAACGTCCACTGTTCAAAGTACCGTCAGTACGGACAAGAGGTGACCGAGACGTGTAACCAATGGTACCCCATCCCATCACGCCGGTTGATAAGCCAGTATGGCGATGAGGAATACACGCTTCCAATGTGCGTTCACCACGATGTTTTTTTTTTTTTTTGCATGCGTGGGCGGTGCCGCGGCGCGGTTTAGGCGCGCTCGCCGCGGATGCGGCGCGCGAGCTGGATGTCCTTGGGCATGATGGTGTCGCGCTTGGCGTGGATTGCGCACAGGTTGGTGTCTTCGAAGAGGCCGACGAGGTAGGCCTTGCTGGCCTCCTGCAGGGCCATGACTGCGGAGCTCTGGAAGCGCAGGTCGGTCTTGAAGTCCTGGGCGATCTCGCGCACTAGGCACTGGAATGGCAGCTTGCGCATGAGCAGCTCTGTGCTCTTCTGGTAGCGCCTGATTTCTCGCAGGGCGACGGTGCCCGGCCTGTAGCGGTGGGGCTTCTTGACGCCACCGGTGGCGGGCGCGCTCTTTCTCGCCGCCTTGGTGGCGAGCTGTTTGCGCGGCGCCTTTCCGCCGGTGGACTTGCGGGCCGTTTGCTTTGTGCGACCTTCGTGATGCTGTAAACAGAACCTGGATTCATACGAAAAAATGACGTTTTGCCATTCGTGCACCCAGGTTCGTCGTTGAGTACACTATCGCAGGCACTCCTGTCTGTGATGCAGCGTCAAGGGTAACCGCAGCTATGGTCTCCGAGCTGATAGTCCATGCTGCTGCAATCGTCGTCGAACTGTTCGTGCAGATAGTTGTTGTTGTCTTGCAAACGTCCCCATCTGTTGATTCAGGGTTCGAGACGTGGCTGCACGATCCGTTACAGCCATGTGGACAAGGTGCCTGTCATCTCGACTGCTAGTGATACGAGGCTGTTAGGATCCAGCACGGCGTTCTGTATTACCCTCCTGAACCCACCGATTCCATATTCTGCTAACAGTCATTGGATCTCGAACAACGCGAGCAACAATGTCGCGATGCGATGAATCGGCTACAATCCGACCTTTATCGAAGTCGGAAACGTGATGGTACGCATTACTCCTCCTTACACGAGGCGTCACAACAACGTTTCACCAGGCAACGCCGGTCAACTGCTATTTGTGTATGAGAAATCGGTTGTAAACTTTCCTCATGTCAGCACGTTGTAGGTGTTACCACCGGCGCCAACCTAGTGTGATTGCTCTGAAAAGCTAATCATTTGCGTATCACAGCATCTTCTTCCTGTCGGTTAAATTTCGCATCTGTAGCACGTCATCTTCGTCGTGTAGCAATTTTAATGGCCAATAGTGTAGATTACTCACTCACGATTCAGTGATGGGAACGAAACTCCTGTCATAATGCCTGGATGGACAAGTAAATATGATCCAAGCTGCGCTGTTAGCAGCATTTTATAGGTGGTGAGCACTCGAGCAGCCCAGTCTCCACCGAACGTGTGGCCAAGCTGCTACAGTCTCACTGAGCAACATCGTCAACTAGGCGAAGCTGCTGATCTACAAGCTGTCAACTACCCCTGATGGTTCTGTCCTTCGACCGGTACCTGCTGAGGCTAGTAGGTGCCATTACCTGACGCAAGAGCCAGCCTGGTATTGGTTTCAACTGGAGGGTGCCCACACGTTACTGCTAGTCGCCTGCAGTGCAAGGTAGCCTGTCGCAAGGTTTTTCTCTGGAGCTGACACCCGTCTTGCGTCAGCAAGGATGCTGTCGATGCCAGCCGCTGTTACGTTGCCACAGCTTTCTGCTGCCTCAAAGTAGCCACTCGCTGCACTCTAGCTGTGGTCAGCTGCTGGGCCATAGCCATCGACCTCCTGTATGGGAGCATCAAATAATAAAGAATATTGTTGTTGAATAAGTGTTCTTGACTCCTCGCTCTCTGTGGTAACAGATCCCATCCCACAGTGGTGACCATCCTGCACCACTGTCTTCGATCGGCTACCACACTGCTGTCAGAAGAGCCGGTGCCTACAAGCGACATCACAAGCGACGATCTGTGGAGTCATGTCAACATGATGAGTGAAAATGTACTGTTTTTCGTATGGTAGGGTTAGGCACACAGTGTATAATCGCCTGAACAGGAGGCCTTTACATTACTCCTGGGAATGTAGGGAATATCCATTGTTGGCACATAGGAATTAGATGAATTCAGTGGCAAGAAATACGACTGTGGTGCTGGTGATGGTTCCTTTCCCATTGCGTTTTACCTTTTATTATGGTCATAGGCGTTGCAATGAACGAATCGGGGTGAGAAGGTTACCACTGCAGAGCTGCCCCAGACCCTCTTCAATAAGATAGTACAAATGCAGGCACGCAATACAGAGCTCCCAAGAAGTTGACTGCAACGAGAAGGCTAGAAAGGTCCAGTCCTCGTCCAGTAAGTCGGTATCCATTCATAAAGCTAGTATTGATACCTTTGTCTCTCCTCCTTCTGGTAAGGCAGAAGTGGATACGTCATCATTGATAGACAACTCGTTAACAGCCGTAAAACTGGAGATGTTGATCGAAGGAACAGCTTTCACATGTGACCAAATTACGTTTGCTGGGGAATGCTAAGGCATAAGCAACGTTTCACAAGGAATTAAGGAAATTCTCGACATTTGAACTTCTGATATCAGGTTTGGCGCAGTGAGACAATCAAAATAACTGTAGATATTACATGGAACAACTGAACAATGTGTCGTTAAAATGGAGAGAGTCAACTGAAAACTTTGAGGCCAAGGTTAGGAAGCTAAATCTTAACGTCACATAAGTTGACAGAAGATGATACCAACACGATCCTTCTGCAAGAGAGAGAACAGAAGGCATTGGATACATTTTCATGGGGATTGCCACCTGAGGCGTCAAGAAAAGAATAAGAGTTCTCTAATAACTCACCTGAAGCCATAGCAATTGCGATAGCACTAAAAGAGGTGCGCCCAGCGACCCGATTTCGGGATAGAAGGGGATTTTCACCGAAAGTGTTAAATGTTACAGCGTTGACGGACTGCCCTCATACAGCAGCAATAAGAAATGCGTGCGAACCGGGCATTCGGAACGGGATTTGCAGACAAACGCCAAACGGGGGTGTGATAGGTGCACATTGGGTGCGAATAGTAACTCACCGTTAAGCAACAATGGGTGCTCCAGAGTCGCCGTGTGGTGCTCCCAATAAATATGAACAGAACCAAAATGTGTACAATGACGGAATTTTGCTTAGATAGCTTCGTGGATGGAAGGAAGCATAAGTTTTCATTGGACACAGGTCCACAGGAGTCTGTGGCAAGCTTGAAGTTCGTGGGACGTTAAATTTTGACCCCACCGCAAGTGGAATGGTTGGAAATTACGTGTGTTGGTTGAATTCAGCGGTGTTGAGTTTACAGGTTGGCGAAAAAATTTCTGACTGAGTATGGAAGTTCCGCCTCGCATAACCAATGGTTGTTGCACACTCCTAGGATTAGATTCCTTTCTTAAGATCACCCTAAAGTCTATTTAGAATGATGTCTAATGGAGCTGGACGGTACATTGTTTCGTTTAGGTTCTACTGCTGATAATGTGGAATTGTCATAAGACACACCTCAGACGTAACGGAAGCCACTTAAATTGTGGGCACAGTCTCTTAGAATCGACTTGATCGATAAAATACTCAAGGTACAAGAAAGCTACTGCGGTTGAGTGTAAGAAATGAGTTGATGGTAAACGTATTGCGTGTAGTGGAGCTGCTAGAGCAAAATGAGAATTTAGACAAGGTGTGGTGCTTCATATGCAAGAGTGCTGTAGACTTACAGGAGTTAGATGATGAGCAGATAGTGCCATTCGGATTACATCATTTTCGAACAGCAGATGTGGCTTTATTCAAGGGGCTGATGAACACCAGTTTGGAGATTTTGCGGTAAGTCCACCTAGACAGAGCAAATTTGGACCCCAGGCTTAAGCAAGCCACCATTTAGCTGCATTACGGGAGAAGACAGCACATTTGGAAAGGGCAGAGAAGATAGCAATGGAGCAATGATTTTTAAAAATGAGGGTCTGCCTTCGTATTGTGAACTGTACCATGTAATACATCACCTGCAACCAATGGTGAAAGAATTTATTAACTAGCAGTTACAAGATTATATCACTGAAAAAAGTGCTACTCTCTGGTATTGGGGCAAGGGTAATTCTACCCCACAGGGTGCCCCAAAAGTTCCATCACAATGACGTCATGATGTGGCGATGACATCACCCCCACCCTAGTGGGACACTACCCCACAGGGTGCCCCAAAAGCTCAGTCACGATGATGTCATCCAACACGGCAGCCATGATGTCATCTGATGATGTCATCCAAGATGACGGCTTTTGGTGGGATACTTTGAATTTTGGTGGGAAGATATGTTAATTGGGCTACCTCCACTAACCTAACCCTCTCCCCCAGAAATGGGGGGAAGTTTAAATTCCATCAGGATAATGCAGCCTCTACTAACGTAAGAAAAATGGCGGGAAAGAAAGGGCAGTTGGGCTACCTCCAGTAACCCAAGTCATCCGACCATCACCTCTTCCTAGGGATTGGAGCAAAGTTTGAATTTTGGTGGTAAAGAAAGGTCACTTAGGCTCCCAGCACCCAGTCCCCCCTGCTGGTGGACCAAACTTCGAACACAGAATACGTTTTTGAGTGTAACACATGGCTGGTCCACCTGTGAAGCCTAACATTGGTCCGGATATATAGTCCATGGCAGATCCACACTCAAGAGCTAACTCAGATGTGGATCTGCATCCCAACATCGCTTTGTACATTATGCATAGCAGATCCACCTTCAAACCCTATCCCATGTGTGGCATACTGTGGATTCGCATCATAACATTGCTCCAGATATAACACGAGGTGGATCCACATACAAATGCTAACTCAGGTCTGCTGTGGGTCCTGGGAGCCTTCCGCAACACAAGCATATTCACAGACATACAGGAAACAGAGCAAACGCTCTCCAAATGTTGAGGTAACTGGATACAATCGAGTACAGTGCTATACTACAACTCCCAATCAGTGCATTTGGGCTAGGTGTTGGCAGCTGTGTTACATTTACAAGCAGTTTTAGAACACAGAACGAGAGGTTATGTCATGATCGCATGGATAGAACTGACATAAAAAAATCGATAGAATTGCGAAAAATGATGGGGAATAGGTATAAATTGACCGAATATACACCAAAATGTCGGGAAACTGAGGATATACGTGCATGTCTTCTGGTTCTTGCTGAGCAATTTCTACATGGGAATAAGTATGCGGCAGCAAGAGGAATCTGAGAAAACGTCGACATGGAAGCAAAGGGAATCAGGGAAGCTGTCAATTTTTTTTTGTCGAGGTAGCATTATACTGTATGTCTGTTGAGGTACCACTGATACACGCGAGTTGACAACCGTATTTCATGCTTTTCAGGAAGGCAGAGAACCATCCACCTCTAAAGTTACTTGCATCTGTGTTAAAGGATAACAGAGAGTGGACAGGGTGATAGATTGAAATGGAGCTGTAACAAGGTACGATTTAATGGTAGACTGATGATGCATTCTAGAGAAGGAGAAGTTGCTGCAGGTCTACTTTTCCACTGCTTTGTCAGGATGCATCAATCACATGACATAGCCTGCGTTCGACTCGTGTACAGCCACGTGTTCTGCACAGTAAATCTGTCGGTCATCATGGGACTTGGTCATCAGAGGACTTCCATCTCATGTGTGATGAAACGTGACACACTCCTCTAAGCGAACTTTGATTTATGCGATGTACTCCAGCCACCTGTCCCATCTTGGGTGTAAAATCGAGACTTCAGCTTCATAACTAAGTTAGTGATAGGTGTTTGTGAGGTACTGCAATCCTCGTGTATACATTGTCCTGACAGACACGGTGTTTACGAAGTTAGTCGCGGATTGATTACAGAGTCCAGTGTCTTTGGTGTGACGTCATAAGCGAGTGACTGCGTGTGACATCGCTCTCTAAGTTTTGATATATTTTTATGTTTCAGATACATATTTTAACGGTTTTTGTGATATTATTTACTATATAAGTGACTTATTAGTGGTTTCTTCATTCACCTCTGCCTTTCTTGTGTTGTGACCTGATATTTGTGAGTGTTTCGTATCGAGCAACTTAACCTCTTACCTGTGTTTACATTCTGCGCTGACCAGTTGCAGCTGTAACGGCGCATGGAAAGCTAAGTACTAATTAATTGTGTGTGTATCGTGGTTTTATTTAGGAACTTTAGTAGTCTTCAACCGGTGTTCTTGGTGTTTTCTGGTGAAATAATTTCAGAAGAACCTTTTGGGAACTGTTTTCAATTTCGTTACTGTGTCATTAGACGTTTGATTCTCTTTCTGTATTAGTCTTTTGTTATATTTTCATTTGTTGTTGATTAATACTGTTAATAATGGTAGTTACTTCTCTTGTAGAGTAAGTCTGTGATTATTGTAGTCAGGTTTTTAACATCTTCTTATTGTAGTAGCGGAACTTAGATAAGTAGTTTTCTTGTTTCAATAAGAGTAAAATTTTACCATGAGTGAGAAGTGTGGGCTTTGTCGTAGGTTCGTGAGTAGTGGATTGTGGTGTGAAACTTGTTCGAAGTATTTTCACTGGGGGGAATGCAGTGGGGAAGCCAGTGGGTATTCTGGTGAGATCCTCTCCTGGAACTGCAGGTTATCTAGCAAGAGTATGTTGATAGAGGAGCAGGAGCGTAAGATCTATGCCCTTCAGCTGCAGTTGTAAAACGCACAGGAGGAGCTAGATAGGATGAGGAGGGAGAAGGGGGTTGGGGAATGGGAGCTGGCTGTTGGCAAGAGATCTGCTAGGAGAAGAAGATTTTCAGATAGTTTAACTATTGATGTTTGCAACAGATATGACCAACTGTCAGAGTCCAGTGGAGAGGAATCTGTAGTAGCTGTAGATGTAGGAAGAATGCAGCAGACCTCAGCAGTTACGGTGGCTAGGACAGCTGCAAAGTCGAAGAGGTGGTGGTGGTGGTGGTGGTGGTGGTTAGTGTTTAACGTCCCGTCGACAATGAGGTCATTAGAGATGGAGCGCAAGCTCGAGTTAGGGAAGGATTGGGAAGGAAAGCGGTCGTACCCTTTCAAAGGAACCATCCCGCATTTGCCTGAAACGATTTAGGGAAATCACGGAAAACCTATATCAGAATGGCTGGAGACGGGATTGAACCGTCCTCCTCCCGAATGCGAGTCCAATGTGCTAACGACTGCGCCACCTCGCTCGGTTCTAAGAGGAAGAAGAAGGTTCTGCTGTTAGGTAGTTCTCATGGCAGAGGTGTAGGCCAGCAGTTGCAGGAAGTGTTGGGGAGTGAGTACCAGGTCACCAGGATTGTGAAGCCTAATGCAGGATTGTCTCAGGTGACTGTTAACATAGGGGGGCTATGTAGAGATTTTACTAAAGAGGATCAGGTAGTGATTGTGGGTGGGGCTGGTAATAGTATTGATAGGGATGGGGAGTATGACATAGATGGTGACCTGGAAAAGATAGCCACTCAGACTGGCAACACGAATGTGCATTTCGTGGAACTGTTTCGGCATCACGATCGGCCTCATCTTAATACAGCCGTCAGGCGTAATAACAGGAGACTTGGGGGTGCACTGATGACAGAAAGCATGAGTCACATTTCAGTGGTGTCGGTGGAGTCTATCAGCAGGACGGGTTTCACTAGACATGGCCTGCACCTCTACAGGTATGGGAAGGGGAGGTTGGCAAAGCTTATAGGTGACAGCATAGGTGGGGGTGGTGGGATCACTCATGGGAAAATTCCTTCAGTAGTGGGTGTTAGAGCTGCACCTTTATTAGATTGAAGTCAGCTGATAGGTATTCCTGCTTAAGGGAAGTCTCTCTAACAAAGGAACCACTTTTGACAAAGCTTAGGTATCCGAGTAATGAGGGAATTAGTATATTTCATCAAAATATGAAGGTATTAGAGATAAAGTTAGTGAACTGCTTATAGATGTTGACTCTGGAATTATTGGTATATCTGAGCACTTCTTAAATAAGGAGATAATTCAGAGGCTTCCTTTACCAGGATACAGGTTGGCTGGCAGCTTTTCTAGGAGCTCTTTGCGGTGTGGGGGAGTAGCCTTGTATGTGAAAAACGGCATCCCATTTGAGTCAATTGATGTTTCAAAGTACTGCACTGAAAAGGTGTTTGAATGTTGTGCAGGTGTGGTTAAATTTAATGGAGATAAACTTCTAACTTTTGTTATTTATAGATCCCCAGACTCCAACTTCACAACATTTTTGCTAAAGCTAGAGGAGGTTCTTGGTTCACTTTATAGGAAATACAAAAATTTAGTTATATGTGGTGACTTCAACATTAATTGCATAAGTGATTGTGCAAGGAAAAGGATGCTGGTAGACCTCCTTAATTCACAGAATCTTATGCAAACCGTATTTTTTCCGAGAGTGCAAGGGAACAGTAGAACAACCATAGACAATATTTTTGTTCATTCCTCATTACTAGAAGGGCATTCTGTTAGCAAATAGGTGAATGGCCTTTCAGATCATGATGCACAAATTTTAACTCTAAAAGATTTTTGTGGTACAACACACGTTAAATATAGTATCAACTGTTTAGGAAAGCTGATCCAGTTGCTGTAGAGACCTTTGTAAACCTTATCAAGGAACAAGAGTGACAAGATGTTTATAGTGCTGATACAGTAGATGATAAATATAATGCTTTTCTCAAGACTTTTCTCGTGCTCTTTTAAAGTTGCTTTCCGTTAGAACGTTCAAAACAGGGTACTAGCACAAACAGGCAGCCTGGGTGGCTGACTAGAGGGATAAGAATATCTTGTAGAACAAAGTGGCAATTATATCAAAACGTTGGAAACAGTCAAAATCTAAATGCAGCAGCCCATTACAAACAGTATTGTAAGATGCTTAAAAATGTTATTAGGAAGGCAAAAAGTATGTGGTATGCAGATAGAATAGCTAAGTCTCCGGATAAAATTAAAACCATATGGTCAGTCGTAGAGGAAGTGGCTGGTCTGCAGAGACAGGTTGAGGATATAGAATCAGTGCGTAGTGGGAATGTCCGTGTTACTGATAAGTCACGTATATGTACAGTATTTAATAATCACTTTCTGAATATAGCAGGTGAACTAAATAGAAACCTAGTCCCAACAGGGAATCACATAGCGCTCTTAGAAAAAAGTGTTCCAAGACTGTTACCTGAAATTCTCCTCCATGATACTGACAAGAGGGAGATTGAGTTAATAATTAAATCACTAAAGACCAAGAACTCTCATGGATATGACGGGGTATCTAGCAAAATACTGAAGTATTGTTCTATGTATGTTAGCCCAGTACTTAGCCATATCTGTAACTTTTCCTTTAGGAGTGGTCGGTTTCCTGACCGATTAAAGTACTCGGTAGTGAAGCCACTATATAAAATGGGAGACAGGGATAATGTTGACAATTTTAGACCTATTTCTATGCCATCTGTGTTTGCTAAAGTTATCGAGAAGGTTGTATATACAAGGTTACTGGGGCATTTAAATTCACATAATTTGCTGTCAAATGTACAGTTTGGTTTTAGAAATGGTTTAACAACTGAAAATGCTATATTCTCTTTTCTATGTGAGGTTTTGGACGGATTAAATAAAAGGTTGCGAACGCTAGGTGTTTTCTTTGATTTAACGAAGGCTATTGACTGTGTTGACCACAAAATATTACTGCAGAAGTTGGACCATTATGGAGTAAGGTGAGTAGCTTACAATTGGTTCACCTCTTGTTTTAAGAACAGAAAGCAGAAGGTAATTCTCAGCAATATTGAGAGTGGTAGTGATGTCCAGTCCCAATGGGGCACTGTTAAGTGGGGCGTTCCTCAAGGGTTGGTGCTGGGGCCACTGCTGTTTCTTATTTATATAAATGATATGCCTTCTAGTATTACAGGTGATTAAAAATATTTCTGTTTGCAGGTGACACCAGCTTGGTGGTGAAGGATCTTGTGTGTAATATTGAAACAGTATCAAATAATGTAGTTCATGAAATAATTTCGTGACTTGTAGAAAATAATTTGATGCTGAATCACAGTAAGACTCAGTTTATACAGTTTCTAACTCACAATTCAACAAGAACCGATATTTTGATCAGACAGAATGGGCATATTATAAGCGAGATGGAACAGTTCAACTTCCTAGGCGTTTGGATAGATAGTAAGCTGTTGTGGAAAGCCCACGTCCAGGATCCTGTTCAGAAATTAAATGATGCTTTATTTACCATTAGAACAATATCTGAAATAAGTGACAGTTCAACACGAAAAGTAGTCTACTTCGCATATTTTCATACACTTATGTCGTATGGTATTATTTTTTGGGGTAATTCTTCTGATTCAAAAAGGGTATTTTTGGCTCAAAAATGGGCTGTTCGAGCTATGTGTGGTGTAAGTTCTAGAACCTCTTGTCGACCCCCATTCAATAGTCTGGGAATTCTGACATTGCCCTCACAGTATATATTTTCTTTAATGTCGTTTGTTGTTAGCAATATTAGCCTATTCCCAAGAGTTAGCAGCTTTCACTCAGTTAATACTAGGCAGAAATCCAAGCTGCATGTGGAATGCACTTCCCTGACTCTTGTGCAGAAAGGAGTGCAGTATTCTGCTGCATCCAGTTTCAATAAGCTACCACAAGAACTCAAAAATCTTAGCAGTAGCCCAAACTCTTTTAAGTCTAAACTGAAGAGTTTCCTCATGGCTCACTCCTTCTATTCTGTCGAGGATCTCCTGGAAGAGCTACAAAATTAAGCAAATTCCAGTGTTACATTGTTGATTTTCTTTATTTAAACTTAAGACTTATCGCCTGAATATGTTTTTTATATTTCATTTTATCTGTTTCTACTATCGTTTTATAATTCCATGTATTGACTCGTTTCATGACCACGGAGACTTCTCCTTAATTTGGTCCCACGGAACAATAAATAAATAAATAAAATGACTTGTAATTTTCACATGTCGGATGCTGTTGCTATGTGTTTATCTGTTTGCTTGTAAGAGGTATCCCCCATTACTAATGATCATTTTATATAGGGATGATGCGGGCATAGTATAATTCCGAACCATGATTGGATGTGAACAGTGGACGCTGTACATCTCCAGAAAACTCTGTTGTGCTCTTATCACGTAGAGCAAATGTTTTAAGGAGGTAGTTTTTTCGTTTTATGGTTCGATAACATAGTTTACTGTAGAGAAACCTGGAAGAAGGATGTATGTTATGTGCTTGAAATATATTTCTTACATTGGAATATTAACAGCGCCACTCCCATACGACTGATAGGTCGGAAACGCAAGCGATCTAACATTATAGCCCATTTTAAGTGCAGAACGTTGTAGCCTCAAGAGTGCATGTGTACCTTCCAGGTACTGATCCTGGACTCTGGAATAATACTTTAAAATTGATAGCTTCGTTGATTTACCTAAAAATGCTTCGAACTCCATCAGTCTGGAGCTCCATCACGCATAAAAATCACCCTTTTCTTGTTCTTCTTAACCATCTGCTATTACATTACGACACTTCCAAATCTGTTTCTATGCATTGATGAGGAGTGCTAACCTCCTCGACATGGGTGCACCTTGAGAAATCTTGTGCACTTGGATGGGTGAGGACTCGGCAAGCTCCATTCATTCATGAGATGTGGAATGTAGCGGTCCACTTCTGGTCAGTTGTAGATTAAATTGGTAATGGTGCTGCAGGGTGGGTTGGCCGATGACAGTGTGAGGAGGGTCTTTCACTCTCTAACTTTACCCTAAGACAGCGAGAACGCTTTGTGACTCCCATTCACAGAGAGATAGATCATAAATTAAGCACTATACTCGAAGTGTTAGAAATATGTAGAGCTCTGCCTGATATACGTTGGTGGTGTATGTGTTCGAGAATTAATAATGAATGGACGTACTGGACAGTCATCTATCTACATTCGCAATAATACTCGTAAAGTGGATGAGGGGTGGTTTAGCTATGATACTGTCATTGGAAAACATGCTGTCATCTCGTTGGTTGGTGTTGAAATTCCTGTAAAATTGCTAAAATTGTTCACACTATCAACTGTGATGCTTATTATTAGAGTACATCTATGGTGTCTTTTCCATCCCATCCATCCACTGGCATGCTATTGGTTACCAAATAATGATTGACTGACATCGTTTGTTTGAGTTGGAGAAAGAGTTTTGGTGCAGGGGCAGCACCTTCTGGGGTGAATAGCATCGAAACAGTGATCGTGTACATGACTGCAATATGATTAATCATTCTAAACGAAACGTCGTCAGCTATTGCATCAGTATGATAGATGACTTTAAATGTAGAGCCCTTGTATCACCTTCGGACTGTAGTTTGGAAACTCTCCACAATGCAACCAAACTCTCCCAGTTTCTTTATGTTCTAACTGTCTTTTATTTAAATGCATCCAGTCTCTGTGGTTCTGTGGTGTGTTATGGTAGCCACAGTAACAATATGATTTACACTGTGTGATGTTTAGTTTTCTGTAAGAGGCTGTGGATCAGAATGTCTTAATGTCGGTTTAGAACCTGACACAGACCTCGAAGTCATGGCATAAAAACAAAATTTATGGCTGTGTATAAAGCATGCTAAAGCAGAAAAAATATGATTTACAGTGTATTCTGTGGGATACGATCTCCCTGCTGCAGTTCAGGTGATGAAACTTTAAACTGGCCTCTGCAGTGGATCAATACCTGTATATTTAATATGATAGTCCCACACGGGCAGCAGCAGCAGTTTGACAGGTGAATTCAGTGGCAGGTGGGCTGTTCCGTTAGAATTGCTAGGAGGAATCTACCCTGTGCTATTCTGGGAAGCATTGTGACATCTCTCTCTCTGCACTGGACCCCCACCACAGCTATGCATCATCGCGCCAGCATCAGTGCCTGTGTGAGTTCTATATCGGATGAAGTTAGTGGAGCTTTTATAGTTTGTAATTTTTCTCTGTTGGATGGTACAGAATAATGATGATAGCATGTTGGGCTGATAGATGTGAATGGACACGGATCTGCTTCAGACTGTAGTATCTGTATCTGGTTTGGAGACGCACCTCAATGCCCACATTTCCACCAAATGGTCAAAGAATGGTCCTTTCGCACTAACTCAGGTAGCTCTGTTTCTATGTGGGTTGCTGAAGGTGGTGGATATGACTTTCTCCGACTTCTGCTCAGTCCCAACTTAAATTGGAATGATTACATGCACAAAGCTGTAGAAATGGGAGTAGTTGCAAGATGCGTAGGGGCTGGCTAAAACCGGGTTGTAATTTTGCTGTAGCAGACAGGTTCGAGAAAGGTGACTCGTTTCGAGATATGAGAGGGCTAAGTGAGTAGTGGTTGTAATCATTAAAGGACTTGTCAATAGGATCCAACGAAGGTATGTGCTTGAATGGAAAGACCTGATTCCAAATCATAGACATCATTTCTAGCGGATAGCATAACACTAGAGATCTGAAAAGCTAGTGTACATTTTCTTCTGACCTCAATCAGCACACCATCTACTTCTACTGTTTGTGATGCTTCTCAATCAGTCATCGCCTATAACTCAGTGGATATATCGCAGAACCTCTGACATGGTATTGAGACAGAATACGTTACAAATACTGTAGAAATATCTAGCTGGGGTGGCATGAGGGAGTCACAGATATCGCTTACATACCACGTTCCTAGCCGAGTCACTTTAAAAAACCAGCGATTTTATCACAAGGTTGCATCGTGGGCTATGTGTAACAAGACTGCTGGTCTGATAATATATACTCCCACGATCATCGTCTCGGTATTTGTCTGGACAAAAATCCACCTCATTCAGAGGTAATGTCGTACCTCGATTTATAAAGCAAGTATAGCTTTTAACGTGGATACTTGTGTGCACCAGTAGAACCAAGAGCGCTTGTGACAGTAACATAGAGTAGTTGTTGCGATCAGGTTTTTTAACATATGAAACGATTACGCCTGTCTTTCTAAGACATAGTGGTATCACTCACAAGAAAAACGTATTAGACATGTCCACCCATCGCTGATTTTCTCTCAGTATTATTTCGTATCGTAGGCAATCAGTTATTGATGAAGTATTATACTTAGTAGTAGTAGGGGATATGTGATAGGTTCACCTTGAGCATCAGGCTTATACAGTATGTGTTTGTGTTACAACATGTGCAAAGGAGATGACTGTGGAATACTGTGATAGCAGAGGGAAGAATATGTCAAGTCATAAGAATGGACAGATATATCTATTTCCAGAGCCACAGCCGTCAGCAGGATGTATTTCCGATACTTCGCTCATTGTCAAATGTCATTCAACTGAAACCGCAATTGTAACATTTAATTGTAAGTATAGCAATAAAATATATATGTGACCGATTTCGTAGGATAATTCCACCTATGTGTGGCCTGTGGTGGGGATGATTCACGTTTCCAGCTAACAACAGAAGCCATACGAATGGAGACAGCCGAGTAGCGAACTAATACATAGTATGTGTTGGACAGCTTTCGTGATCGCATGGAAATTTGAGAAGATTCAATGTGGAGGTCTGTTTGCGCTGGACCATTATTTCCTCGAATATAAATTGTTCAGTTGATTGCTTCTGCACATTTCGCGCCTTTATTTAGTTGAGAGAAGATTGATTGTGGTGTGTGCATCTAGCATATGGAAGACACGTTTGCCGATTCTTCAGACATGAGAGACACCTTAGTTGACTTTGTAAATTATAGTGATGATTTGGAATCTGCTACATCACTGACATCGGTATTCGCGAGTGGAAATAGCAGTTTTCTCTAATTTTTTCTTCGAGTTTCCGCATAAATGTCTTCGCAGACGTGACAAGTTTCTAGTTAGTCAGTGGTTTACAGATCGCCCCACCTAGCTAAAGTTTTGGGTTTGTAGAGAAACAATTTCAAGTCTATATCTTCCGAATTATGTTGCGCGAGCGATCGGTAGGATACTGCCGTGTGCTTAATATCGAGAAGTACCGCGAAAATGGTGTCATATTATGGTAAACCATGCGAAAATACATGTGTTCTTGCAATTCCAGAGTCTGGAGATGGGTGTAGAAGAGCAAACAAGCAAGCAGGTCCGGACCAGAAACAGTAACGCGTTTGTGCCGAGGGGGTACGAGCGCGAATTTGTAGAACAATTCAGAGGGTGACTTCGGTCCGTTGAGGGTGCTCTGGTCACTGATCAGGGATGGATGACCACAGACCTCGCAGGGAAATATCTAGTGCTGCGAGGAGTGTATACAGTGCTGTCTGTCTTCACATTATTTGTATGAATGATGTAAAAGGACTGATTTTGTGTGGCACAGGATACGAATTGTACACTCCTGGAAATGGAAAAAAGAACACATTGACACCGGTGTGTCAGACCCACCATACTTGCTCCGGACACTGCGAGAGGGCTGTACAAGCAATGATCACACGCACGGCACAGCGGACACACCAGGAACCGCGGTGTTGGCCGTCGAATGGCGCTAGCTGCGCAGCATTTGTGCACCGCCGCCGTCAGTGTCAGCCAGTTTGCCGTGGCATACGGAGCTCCATCGCAGTCTTTAACACTGGTAGCATGCCGCGACAGCGTGGACGTGAACCGTATGTGCAGTTGACGGACTTTGAGCGAGGACGTATAGTGGGCATGCGGGAGGCCGGGTGGACGTACCGCCGAATTGTTCAACACGTGGGGCGTGAGGTCTCCACAGTACATCGATGTTGTCGCCAGTGGTCGGCGGAAGGTGCACGTGCCCGTCGACCTGGGACCGGACCGCAGCGACGCACGGATGCACTCCAAGACCGTAGGATCCTACGCAGTGCCGTAGGGGACCGCACCGCCACTTCCCAGCAAATTAGGGACACTGTTGCTCCTGGGGTATCGGCGAGGACCATTCGCAACCGTCTCCATGAAGCTGGGCTACGGTCCCGCACACCGTTAGGCCGTCTTCCGCTCACGCCCCAACATCGTGCAGCCCGCCTCCAGTGGTGTCGCGACAGGCGTGAATGGAGGGACGAATGGAGACGTGTCGTCTTCAGCGATGAGAGTCGCTTCTGCCTTGGTGCCAATGATGGTCGTATGCGTGTTTGGCGCCGTGCAGGTGAGCGCCACAATCAGGACTGCATACGACCGAGGCACACAGGGCCAACACCCGGCATCATGGTGTGGGGAGCGATCTCCTACACTGGCCGTTCACCACTGGTGATCGTCGAGGGGACACTGAATAGTGCACGGTACATCCAAACCGTCATCGAACCCATCGTTCTACCATTCCTAGACCGGCAAGGGAACTTGCTGTTCCAACAGGACAATGCACGTCCGCATGTATCCAGTGCCACCCAACGTGCTCTAGAAGGTGTAAGTCAACTACCCTGGCCAGCAAGATCTCCGGATCTGTCCCCCATTGAGCATGTTTGGGACTGGATGAAGCGTCGTCTCACGCGGTCTGCACGTCCAGCACGAACGCTGGTCCAACTGAGGCGCCAGGTGGAAATGGCATGGCAAGCCGTTCCACAGGACTACATCCAGCATCTCTACGATCGTCTCCATGGGAGAATAGCAGCCTGCATTGCTGCGAAAGGTGGATATACACTGTACTAGTGCCGACATTGTGCATGCTCTGTTGCCTGTGTCTATGTGCCTGTGGTTCTGTCAGTGTGATCATGTGATGTATCTGACCCCAGGAATGTGCCAATAAAGTTTCCCCTTCCTGGGACAATGAATTCACGGTGTTCTTATTTCAATTTCCAGGAGTGTATTTTTACTACATCGACATTGTACATGGTGATATATTGCTGGGTTAGAAAACTGTTTTGCGCTCTATTATTCAAGCTGCTGTCCTCAGCGGGAGAGCAGTGTAATTGACTAAGAGTCTTTCCACATTTGATGATCTGTAGGGCACGTTTCAGGGTTTAATTGTTGGTGCAATATGGTGATCTGCACAAAATACAATCGTAATGCTCTTTTCATTCACAAGACATTCTTTGTGCCGGGATGTAGGAGCGTCTACAAACTGATTCGAACAAGATGGAGTCAAGGTATGTATGGAAAGTTCTGAGAAAGCAAGTGTTCAAAGACAAGTTGAAGCAGACCATCCATCTCTGGCGGGGATGCTGTCACTCATCCACCACAGTGCCATTAGGACATCTTGAGTCCTGTAGCTGTAGGTACAGAGAATTCCGGCCATTTTTTCTCTTCCGTAAGACAGTGCTTCGAATTCTGTTTGTGTTATTGTTCTGGTCCCCCCCCCCCTCCCCCATCTGTGCTTAGAGAGTGCTCTCTTTCCAAACAACAAGAATGCTTTTATGATTAATGGTGTTTTCTCAAGATGCACAGGCTTTTGGCGGTGAGAACGTTTAACCTTTCTGAGACGTATATTGATAGCAGGATGAACATTTTGCCACACTGGGTATACAAACACGGCTAGACACAGCTCGCATGTTCTGTTAGAAATGTGAGGAACAATGGACCCTGTGATATTCTGGAATCGATTTCTGCAGTGTCTGCGAGGGTGAGTCGCTCGGCAATTAGGTCTTCACTGGACCACAGGTAGAGAGAGGGTTCACACCAGCAATGTCAGTATAACACTCGAAGAACTTTCATATGCCATCAGCAGCGTCCCTGCACTGGCTCGCGCTGGCTGGCCCTGATAGCTGCAGTTGGTGGTAGTTTGGAAGCGTTTTTTACGTACACTGAGTGTTTGTGCACTGGATTTTTTCCCTCTGTTTAAGTGTTGTGAGCATTAGACATGCAATATGGTTTAAGGATTTATTAGTTGTTTTGGTGTTCGTTGCATTATTTTGTGAATGGGTGTGCAAGCGTGATTTCGAAAGTTGATGATTAGCAAGCGTGTTTGGGGATTCTTTTAGATGGAGTCGATGCGCGTGCCCCCTTGGAGCGTCTGCAGTCTGCAAATAGGTCTGTGCTCTGCAAATAGGTCTTCGCCCGCATGAGGTCATGTCAGCAATGGTGCCTAGGTGATCACATATTTCGAGAGGAATTTCTGGGGTATCAAGTATGAAAGGGGTGCCGCCGCCTCATGCTTGTGGCACCTGTTGATCACTCCACGGAGGCTGTTGGTGCATCTCGACTTCCAGGAGTGTGTGTGGTCCAGTGGCCTGGGGGTGGCAGCCAGTTTCTGCGCATGTCTGTTGCATTATTTTGCGAGCAGGTCTGTAGGCTGTGCTATGCGTTATTTGGACAGTTTATGAATACTGAGCGTGTCTACACATCAGTGTACTGCATTGTTTAGGAGGAGTTTGCAGGTCTGTGTGCTGTGTACTGAAATTATTTCGGTAATTTAGGAGTTGTCTGTAGTGTGTTACTTAGGAGTAGTTTACAGGTCTGTAGGCTGTGTGGCGTGCCCCCAAGCATGACAGAGCAAGTGTTTTGTATGAGTGTGACAAATATGCTAGATCGGTAAATAAATTGTTCCAAAATAAATAAAGTAGACTTCCTCCTCTCTCCAGCAGCCCAGCATGTAGCTACAATCTGTGATATCAGTATGTGCGTCATACATATGCCATGAGTGGTGGTACAGTTATTTCTATTGCATGATCTATGACATCAGTATGCGCATTACACACATGCTGCAAGCAGTGGAACAGTTTTTCTAGAGCACGAAATGTGATAACAGCGCATGCATCACACACACACATGTCGATGACAGCCCCTCTGGTGGCAGTACTGTGTACTAGGTCAGTTGGACTCCAGGCCCCACAGTGACTACACTTGATGGTGGTACTGCTTCTAATTATTTAAATAAATAGTGCATGTAAAATAGAGACTTATGTCCAGTATAGCCTGCCAATCCCTAGGAAGAGGTGGTGGTTGGTTGACTTAGGCTAGTAGAGGTAGTCTGGGTGCTCTTTTTTTCCCGCCATTTTCTTAGGTTAGTAGAGCTATCTCAAGTGACCTTTCTGTTCCCCGCCATTTTCCCCACCATCTTGGATTATGTCACGGAACAGACGACAGTGCACTCTGGTGGTGGTACTGTGTACTAGGTCCAGACCTCGTGGCGAACACACTTGGATAATGGTACTTGTGTTACCAGCTGACGTCATGACGCCATCTTGGATTATGTCATGGATGAGAGTGCCCTCTGGTGGCCATACTGTGTACTAGGTCAGTTGGAGTCCAGACCTTATGATGAATACACTGGATGTCTGTACTGCATCAGATTGTTTAAATAAATAGTGCATGCAAAATAAAGACTTACATCCAGCACAGGTCGAGTCCTCTTCTCGCCATTTCCTAGGATGAGGTGGCAGCCGGGTGACTTAGGTTAGTGGAGGTAGCCCAAGTGCGCTTTCTTTCCCGCCATTTTCTTAGGTTAGTAGAGGTAGCCGAAGTGACCTTCCTTTAGCGCCAAAATTCAAACTTCACGCCAATCCCTAGAAAGAGTTGGCTATCGGATGACTTGGGTTAGTGGAGGTAGCCCAACTGCCCTTTCTTTCCCTCCATTTTTCTTACGTTAGTAGAGGCTGCATTATCCTGATGGCATTTAAACTTCCCGCCATTTTCTGGGGGAGGGGGTTAGGTTAGTGGAGGTAGCCCAATTGACCTATCTTCCCGCCAAAATTAAAACTTTTGCCAAAAGCTGTCATCTTGGATGATGTCATCAGATGACGTCATGGCCAGCATGTTGGATGACGTCATCATGACGGAACTTTTGGGGCACCCTGTGGGGTAGAATCACCCTTGTCCTAACACTGTCTCTAGGGAGTGCCAGTCGTGACTGAAATGAAGAAAAGTGCAGACACTATGAAATTACAGACTAATATCACTCAATTCTGTTCGCTGCAGAATCTTTAAACATATATTCAGTTTGAATATAATAAATTTTCTTGAGACAGAAGCTTATGTCCATGAATCGGCATGGTTTTAGAAACCATCGCTCGTGCATGTCCTTTTCGTATATGATATTCTGCGAACAATGGATGAAGGGCAACAGGCAGATTCCATATTTCAAGACTTCCAGAAAGCATTTGACATGGTGCCCCATTGCAGGCTGCTAATGAACGTATGTGCATATGGAAGAAGTTTATAGATATGTGAGTGGCTTGACGACTTCTTATGTCGACATCGAGTGTTCCTCAGAGACAAGGCTATCGTCAGGAGTGCCCCTGTGAAGTGTGATAGGACCACTGTTGTTCTCTATATATATAAATGATTTGGCTAACAGGGTGTGCAGCAATCTGCTGTTGTTTACTGATGACTCCGGAAAGTGCAGTAAGGTGTCAGAACTGAGTGACTGTAGGACAAAATTTCCAGTTGCTGTGATGAATGGCAGCTAGCTCTAAATGTGGAACAATGTAAGTTAATGCGGATGAGAAGGAAGAACAAACCTATAATGTTCAGATACAGTAGTATTACTGTCGTGCTTGACACAGTCAAGTCATTTAAATATCTGGGCGTAACGTTGCAAAGTGATATGAAATGGAACGAGCGTGTGAGAACTGTGGCAGGGAAGGCGAATGGTTGACTTTCGCTTATTTGGAGAATTTTAGGAAAGAGGGGTTCACCTTTGAAGGAGACCGCATATAGGATGCTGGTGCTGGAGTGTTTGGGATCCATACCAGGTCGGATTGAAGGAAGACATCGAAGCAATTCAGACGCGAGCTGCTATATTTGTTACTGGTACGTTCAAACAACACCTAAGTGTTATGGAGATGCTTCAGGAAGTCAAAGAGAACCCCTGGAGGGAAAGCGACGTTCTTTTCGAGAAACACTATTGAGAAAACTTAGAAAACAGGCATTTGAAGCTGACTGCCGAACGATTCTACTGCCGCCAACATACGTTGCACATAAGGACCACGAAGATAAGATATGAGAAATTAGGCCTCACATGGAGGTATAGTGACAGTCGTTCTTCACTTGCTCTCATTGCAAATGGAACAGAAAAGAGATACCCTCCACCACACACCATACAGCGGTTTGCTAAATATCTATGTAGAGGTAGAGGGCATATCGATTTTGTTGTAACTATTAATGCCTTAACAAGCATGTGGTTACAGGTGCTTACCCAATCCCAAATACAATGGAAACTTTGGATAATCTAGGCTAATGTAGATAGTTTTCTACCATGAATCTGCAAAGTTGTTACCACCAGTTAGAGGTAGAACCAGAGGATTACCCACAATAGCATTTATGTT
Organism: Schistocerca serialis cubense; assembly: GCF_023864345.2. NCBI lineage: Eukaryota > Metazoa > Arthropoda > Insecta > Orthoptera > Acrididae > Schistocerca > Schistocerca serialis. The sequence goes on along the minus strand of NC_064642.1, from coordinate 141,196,662 downwards.
CCTCTCATGACGTTATTAGTATTGGCAAACGCAATTTGGATTGTGATATGTCCCAGTCACATTTCAGCATCTCTTAGAGAGTATTGTGGGGGTTGAATCTTATGCAGTGTATGGTTCATTTAGATGGCATAATTTTCTGTGTAAATAACATGGTAGAGCATGTATTGTGGCTAAGAGAAGTGTTATAGTAGTTCTGTATGCTGCACCTAACGCTCGTTTTTGAAAAGCATCATTTTGTTCTAGGAGAAGTACAATATTTAGAGCATGTAATTAATCACGGTGGCGTCCAGTAAATCCCAGGATACTGAGAGCCATACAGGATTTTCTAGTACCATGTATGGAAAGAGAGCTTCAATGTTTCTTAGATTTGGCAAATTATCATCAGAAGTTTGTACCGAAATTTGTGGAAATTGCATGGCTACTTATTCATCTATTGAAGAAGGAAGTGGAGGTTCACTGGTCGGCAGGGCGTGCAGATGCGTTCAGTCACCTGAATGCACTGGAATGATATTACTTTCCCAAATTATGAGAAGAAATTTGTGTGATCACGTGTCAAAAGCAGTCATGGAAGACTGTGTATAAAGTCAGGAAGTGGACAGGACAGAACATCGAGTAACCTGCGCCTCATGGCAGTTGAATAGAGCAGGAAAGATGGAGAAGGAAATTCTGAGCCTCATAAATGGCATAACATACTTTCGTTGTTGTTTGTATGGGAAAAAAATTCATGGTCTTAACAGATCACGCAGCTTTGAAATGGATATTACATTTGCAAGATCCATCGAGTAGGTTAATGCGCTGGGGGCTAAATCACAGTGAATTTGATTTTGAGGTGATTCAACTACCTGGCAAGTCACATGGAAATGCTGACGGCCTGAGTCAGGTAGTAAAACCAGTAAGATCCACCACTGCAGAGTGGGAGAAGCTGCAAGCTGCTAAAGAAGATAGCAAGCTTATAGTACCTGATCCTGCTGTCTCCCCCAGCTCTTAAAGTTCCAGATGACGAAAAAGTAGGTAAATATTAACAAGCTGCTGGGATTTTAAATTGATTTCCTTTCCGGTATCCGACCAATGTAAGACATCACAAAGTTTCTGATTGAAGGGGTCTATAATTCATTTGCTTACAGGGAACTGTAGAGGGATACAACAACACTGTTAAGAAAGAAATTAAGGAGTAATAAAAATACATTTTTAAATCAGGATTGATCAAAATTCAGAATTAAGCTGAGGACAATCTTCACTGACTTTAGAGAATTGCAAACGACACAAAAAAACATTTACTGAACCATAACTATATTCACAGGAATACGATTAAGTCAGAGAAAGAGTGCTGAACCGTGAGAAGCACATTAAAGCGACCAGGGAGATTTTAGTGAACTTACCACATGGCTTGAAACGCTGGTTTGTAGTCATAGCGTGAGATATTCGCTATCGTCGAGTGAAAAAGACGGTGTACTTTTTCGAATGACATCACTGTTTTCTATTTAAAGTAATGAACAGCTAAGCTGCTGCCGGTTCACGATGGTAAATGCTCATAGCAAGACTTGGTCATTAACTGTGGCAGGCTCTCCAGCTGTTTGTTCCTCTTGAAGCTCCAAATGAATGGGCCAGACATGGTTTTGGCCAGATCTTTTGTGGGCTGACTGGCATCACAACCTGGCAATCTACTGATTTCAAGAAACTGAGTCATTGCCGACGACGTAGGAGGCCAAGGGACCGAGCTTGCCCGCTGAGGCGTACCACAGTCACTGCCTATCCCATTTTTCAGAGCCGGCCGAAGTGGCCGTGCGGTTAAAGGCGCTGCAGTCTGGAACCGCAAGACCGCTACGGTCGCAGGTTCGAATCCTGCCTCGGGCATGGATGTTTGTGATGTCCTTAGGTTAGTTAAGTTTAACTAGTTCTAAGTTCTAGGGGACTAATGACCTCAGCAGTTGAGTCCCATAGTGCTCAGAGCCATTTGAACCATTTGAACCGTTTTTCAGACTGAGGTTTCCTTTACTGGCGCAGTCTCAGTTGTCAGAAGGACAGTTTTCACGTAACATTATGCCTCTCATGAGGAAGAAGATGTCCACTCAAAACTTGAGCAGTTTTTCACGGTTTCAGCCATTTTGAGTAAATTATGAACATTCCTCAAAGTGACAGCAGCCGCAATTTGTTTCCATATTTCGGTTCTTCAGTATGTTAGGAGTTACTATCATGAAATCTCCAATCTCTCTGAAATTTCGTTAAAGGTTTAAATCATAATCGAAATTTCAAGTAAATTGAAATAAAATTACTAGAGAAATTAAGGATGCACTAGCGGGTTGATCATTACTAAACGGACCTCGAGCTTTGATGAGGGTAGAAGCTGAAACAATGAATTAAAATTTATGTACTACAATGCTATTGTAGCGTAGTGGTTAGTACATCTGCCTAGAAAGCAGAAGATCTGGGTTCAAGCCCCGATCATCATACAAATTTCAATTCATTGCTTCGGCTTCTATCCTTATCGAAGCTAAAGTTACGACTCACAAGTCTCCAGGAAACTTTAATTCCATCAGACCAATAGATCCTGTATCTGTCATCTTACTGATTGCTTCTTAATTCCCACTCGATTCTTCCTTTGTTTGCGTCCTTGTACAACTGCCCATATGCACCTATTGACATGAAGAGGGCCTGGGAACATTCATAAAACGTGATGTTACATGCTATTTCCAACACAACTACAGTTCGTTGTGCATGGCAGATTGTTATGCAAGCAAACTAAACTTAGACTATGTATTGTGATACTAGCTAAGCTGCAAAATAAAGTTTTAAAGTGAGTGTATGTTCGTGTATTAGCAGGACGTCGAGGCTGTACGCTATGTATCCAAACAATATTGACAGTGAACACATAAGAAGGATGTATAACAGTATTTAAGGACTTGCGTACCCCGTGCACCAAGAGCTAAATTAAATCATCAGCGTATTCTGCTGTAAAGGTTCTGGATGCTAGGAAACAATCAGTTTGAACATCTCAGTTCCTTTTGGGCAAACCCCAACAGGGGATCATAATATGTTAATGATAACAGATCATTTTTCACAATTCGTAGTAATGACAGTTATTCTGAATCAACAAGCCAACGAAGTAGTGCAAGCCGTGGTTAATAATTGGTTCTTAAAGTTTGTTGCTACAGAAACGTTGAAATGGTTCAAATGGCTCTGAGCACTATGGGACTTAACATCTATGGTCATCAGTCCCCTAGAACTTAGAACTGCTTAAACCTAACTAACCTAAGGACAGCACACAACACCCAGCCATCACGAGGCAGAGAAAATCCCTGACCCCGCCGGGAATCGAACCCGGGAACCCGGGCGTGGGAAGCGAGAACGCTACCGCACGACCACGAGATGCGGGCAGAAACGTTGATTATGGTTCACGGTATTAACTTCAGGTCGGAAGTGATAAAGAAACTTTGTTGTTTGTTACAAATTCATGAAGTGAGAATAAGCGTGTTACACCATAAGCATATCGCAAAACGGTACAGGTTCATAGAACGATAATAAAGATATTGACTCACTGTGTCAGCGGTCATCATAGTGACTTGGATATGCTATTATTTTGCATAGTGGCTGCGTACAGTTCGAAAATACACAGGAGTATGGGTCTGTCGCCATATGACGCAGTATATGGACGAAAGATGACATCATCATTTGAGACAGTAAAACCCAGAGTGGGTGAAGAACTAAAAAAAAAGTTACAATCGTTATCAAGATCCATACCAAGAGGTTGAAATGAACCACAGGTAAAGGTGAAATTAAAACTCCCTAGTCGAAAATCAGTCGTCCATGTTAGTTTTTCGGTCTTTCCAGAACGTGCTGTGGGCATTACCACCTTTACTGGCGTCGATAGCAAAGAAGGGAGGAGGGAATAGGGAAGGAAAAGTGGCATAACGAACTGAGTAGGCCACTCCTCTGTGGCCTACACATAAATTGACAAACAGGCTAAGATCAAGAGAAAGGCCGACACAGAGAACAGAAGAAGGTGATTGGAGTAGCAGTCACTGACAGAAGATACGAATGCAATGTGATGCACCTGTATCCAGTGAAATGAGACTTTACGGAAATTTGTACATCTCTTATAAAGGGAGAGACAGGAAGATTCGCGTGTTGGTAGCAGCAGAACAGCTGCGCCCATGCCAGAAGGAGCAGATTACAGTATGTCCCTCTGTGGTGATCCAGACTGTCGCAAATCCATTCATAATAGAACGATTTCTTGGTGGAATAGATGCGGAAGGTTGCCCATTGGACATCCTTACCACCCACCCATATTTTCAGAAAGTAAGACCTCGCTGGGTGTACACTGTGTACTACTCAATCGGAGTTATGATCACATGCTACACCAAGGACGCTCAAAGGGAACAGATCGATTTGAATCACAGAAAACCAGGGTACCGCTAAATGAGACTCAACGGTACATCTGGGGACCACCCTTTTGGCTTCCAGCGATAATAACAAGGATTACGACTCTGAACTTAATGTTTCCTTTGCTGTGTTTATCCAGTAATCCTTTTAAATCCTGTCATCAAAGAACCTGACCTACCCAAATACTATCCTTAATTCCACAATACTTTGTTCCCTCGATAAATTGTAGGAAGTACAGAATCGATGCATTAGTGCAGAACTGTTGCTACAGCATATTCAGCAATACTTCAGTGGATACTAGCAGAAAATCGTGGTAATGGGTATTTCATCCTCAGAAACTTCTTAAGCCCGGTCGTCAGTTGTATGGCTGACTACAATCATTCACAGAGAGCTACCTACCCACCCAGTCTCCTAGTCCCTGAGCTACAAACCCAGTGGATCAGCCACAATGTCTGACTAAAGTGATGGAACCTTGTGGGAACACCAATTGCCATATGAAATATGATGAACTGTGTAGTGAAGGAGAACAGACAATGTATAAACAGTAGTGTATGAGAAAGTGTACTGTAGGAGCAGTAGGGAAAATATAGTACTACCATGCTGTTTTAGTAGTTCACAGGTTAGCAGCAGCCTGGAATTTGGAGGACCAAACGTTATGACGTGAGCCTTAGGCATGTCATCACAATCAGCCAAGAAGTCTGTGGGCCAGCTACCCTCTGTTGAGTTCTGGTCATATAGTATTATGGCGTTCTACCATTAGCGATGAACGAGACTGCTACATCCAGTGACACCAAGCAGCATCTTGACAGCCGATTACATTATAGGAACGTAGCATCTGTCATAACACCCCCAGCCAGAGCTAGCATATACACTGTGGTGACAAAAGTCATGGGATAGCGACATCCACATATACAGATAATGATAGTATCACGTACACATAATATAAAAGGGTAGGGCATTGGCAGAGCTGTCATATGCATTCGGGTTTCCGACGTGATTATGGCTGCACAACAGGAATTAACAGACTTTGACCGTGGAATGCTAGTTGGAGCTAGGTGTATGGGACGTTCCGTTTCGGAAATCGTCAGGAAATTCAATATTCCGAGATCCACAATGCCAAGAGTATGCGTAGGATACCAAATTTCAGGCGTTACACCTCACCACGGACAATGCAGATTCCAACAGCCTTCACTTAACGACCGAGAGCAGTGGCTTTGCATAGAGTTATCAGTACTAACTGACAAGCAAAACTGCATGAAATAACCGCAGAAATCAACGTGGGACGTGTGACAGGCGTTTTCGTTAGGACAGTGCAACAAAATTTAGCGTTAATGGGCAGCAAACGACTGATGCGAGTGGCTCTGCTAACAGCACGACAACCCGTGCAGAGCCTCTCCTGGGCTCGTGATCGTATCAGTTGGACACTAGACGTTGGCCTGGTTCCCCGATTTCAGTTGGTAAAAGCTGATATAGGGTTCGAGTGTGATGCAGACCTCACGAAGCCATAGATCCAAGTTGTCAATAGGGCACTGTGCAAGCTGGCAGTGGCTCCTTAATGGTGTTGAAGCAAACCAAGCGCTGTATCATGTGTGAGATACACAGAGGCGAGCGAGTGCGCCGGGACTTACCCCAGTTCACTGCTTGTAGCGCCACGTCACTTTAACGCGTCTGCATGTAGGGCGCCAGTATGGCACCACAATTTAGTATGAAATTGAAAATCAAAATTTATGTCTAAAACTTTGTTAAATTATAGTTTAGTGTAATAATGTTCCAAATACCAAGTCTTGATGTTCTAAACTTAATAGTTTACGGTAGAGGCGCTAAATAATGACGCTAGGAAGCCAGAATTTGGTCAGAAGGTGCAGTTAGAAGCTATAAATAAGTGATGCTGGTTTCCAAAACCATAAAACAAAAAATAACGCCAGAATCCACGTTTTTCGGAAAAATCAGAGGCGCTAAATAATGGACTTCGAAAATCGAAAATTTGTTTTATGGTTCAGTACACCCCAAAAATAATAACACAGAGACCACGTTAATCTACCTCTTATAGTTTTTGAGTAATAAAATAAAAACTAATTTTGTAACTAAAATGTACCTAAGTGTTGTAGATTAAGTACTTGAAATTTTAATGATAGAGGATTGTGGTTAAACCAGATGATCAAATATATCAAATAATAGAGCTACACCAAGTTTAAGACTTGTAACATAAATAGCAACTGATATAAGTCTTAGCAAAGGTATGGTTCAGAGGTAACAATCTACCATTAGTTCCACTAAATAAATTCTATTAAGCAAAGTTTTCATTCTAGCGAGCTGAAACTTTCTACGTGCCTTCAAACTGCTTATCTGCATACCAGAAAAAACTAAGAAGTTTCTGAAGTAATTGATAACTATATTATTAAAGATTATGTGCCCGAGATAGCGCTCGTTTGTTGGCTGCCGCCGTATGCAAATAGACAGAGACAACAGACGCTTTCTCGGCAATCCTCACCGGCACCTTATAAATACAGCCCTTGAAGCAGTAGAAAGGTTCACTTCGCTCTCAGACACTCTGAGGTCCACGCCAGTTAAACTTCTGGTCGCGCTCGCCCTCGGATGACGTCAGAGCCGAGCTGTGACAAGCGCGTATTTGGCAGTGAAAACGGATAGTGAACTAGCGAGGACTGTACACCGTCCTGGTTCGTTTAGAATTCGGTAAAATGTTTGTGTGCCGTCCGTGTGAAATTCAATTCCGCGTGTCAAGTTGTGAATTTATTTCCACTTTTAAGGCGAGCATTAATTTTTGAACATTTATTGCGAACTTTCAATTGAGTGATGTTAGTCAGGACAAAAAACAATCTGGTAGGAAGTTACCGTAGAGGTCGCCTCTGAACTACTAAAGGAGCTGTTAGATTAGAAAGACTTGTTTTCAATTGAACATAACGCAATTTTAAGTGTTGTTTGTGAGAAACTTTAATTAAATTAAATCTTGATTGGAACTTTAAACTTTTACTGAAGTCATTGTCCTGATCCCGCAAAGAAATGGGAAATAGACACTTTTCTTTCAGTGGGCTGGACCGGAGTGTGGCCGTGCAGACTGGAAACTAAGGTCAGTATGTTTCCCTTCGCTTTCTGGCTGACCACCAAACTAGTTGCCAGGCTCACGTGATTAAACACGGCATCAAAACTTTAAACCAGTGGAAGGAACCTTACTCGCCGTCCCACAATGTGTGCTGTGTTCACATGTGATGGACTAAGTCCTCTGGTCAAACTGAACGGATCATTGACTGGCGATGGCTACATTCAGCTACATGTTCCCAAACGACAGTGAAATTTTAATGATTGACAGTGCACCATATCAGAGCATTCTGGACAAATCCCACACCGGCAACCCTTTCGCAATTGCGGACAACTGCAGAGGCAGCATGGCTTAATATTTCTGCAGGGGGCGTCGGGGCCTTCCAACGACTTGCTGAGTCCATACTACATCAAGCTGCTGCACTACGCTGAGAAAAAGGATGTCTGACGCGAGGTATCCCATGACTTTTGTCAATTCAGTGTATGATCCCAGCTTAGCCATTATCAGCATTCTACCACCTATGTGCACTCAGCTGGCATAGTCTGCGTGACAGTCACCAACCAAATGTGTGATCAAGCTGATACAGTCTCACTGGGCAGCATCATGAACTACCTGAAATCGCTGGTCTACAAGCTGCCAGTTAGCTGGGCAGTTCTGGGCTTCAAATGGGACCTGTTGATGCGTGAGCAGCCAGTGGGTACCGTCGTCCGACACTCCAGCCTGTCTCTGAGGGTCCTGAGTTCAATTCAGAGTGCTTGATCGTTGCTACCAGCTGCCACAGGCTGATTGCAGTGTACACTTGCCCGCCACAACGTCTTGCTTGTCTTGCATCAACAAGGGTGTCATTGACTTAACGCCACCCACAGTTACACTGAGACAGCATTCTGCTGCCTCAGCGTTCCCTCTCACTTCCCATTACCTACGCGCTGCAGCTATCACCCACCTATACGCACAAATCACATAATAAAATGTGCAGTTGTTGTGTAAACATTCTTGATTCTACACTAGCCTTGGTACAGAAGATCCCATTCCACAGCCACATTAAAATTAGTATTGGCCATCATACAACACTGTCGTCAGCTAGCTGTAACAATGTATGTACTTTTGCTAGCATGTTAGTAGATATAATTTGTATGTTCCGGCTCAGTTTCCAACGAAACTCGAAGACTCAATTTTTTTTCAGTATAAAACTGTATTTTATTTTTTCAAATCCAATCGGCTAAAATTTAATATTTCGCCGATGAAATTTATTCAGACAAAATTTAATATTTTCTAGACTACTCTATTTTGAAATTCGATCAGTAATCTAAACACAGAAATGAACCTTATGTACCATAGTAAGTAACTTACGGCTGTTTTTTAAAGTATTCATGAACAATACTAATTTCCTCTCCATGTAAATTACACGTCAAGGCACTGGCATAAATATGCATATTCAGATACAAAGATATAACCAGGCAGAATACAGCACAGTGGTCGGCAACGCCTGTATTAGATAACAAGTGTATGGTGCAATTGGTAATTTGATGGCAGATTATCAAGATTTAAATAAGTTTGAACTTGTGTTATAGTCGCGTACGAACGATGGGACACAGCATCTTCGAGGTAGCGATGAAGTGGGGATTTTTCCATACAATAATTTCACGAATGTACTGTAAATATATATAACCGGTAAAACATCAAATCTCCTACATCACTGTGGATGGAAAAAGATCCTGCAAGAATGGGACCAACGACGACTGAAGGGAATCGTTCAGTGTGACAGTAGTGCAATCCTTCCACAAATTGCTGGAGGATTTCAATCCTGGGCCAGCAACATCATCAATGTGGGTTTTCGGAGCTGAAGGGCCACTTTTGTACCCTTGACAACTACACGAAACAAAACTTTATGTCTCACCTGAGCCCATCAACACCAACATTGGATTGTTGCTGACTGGAAGCATGTTGCCTGGTCAGACGAGTTGCATTTCAAATTGTATCATGCAGATGGATGTGTATGGGTATCCATGGACCCTGAATGTCAGCATGGGACTGTTGAAGCTTGTGGAGGCTCTGTAATGGTGTGGAGCCTGTGCAGTTGGAGTGATATGGGACCCCTGATGCACCTAGATACGACTCTGGCAGGTGACACGTACGTAAGCATCCTGTATGATCACGTGCATCCATTCACGTCCATTGTGCATTCTGACAGACTTTGACAATTCCAGCAGGAAAATGCGACACCCCAAATGTCCAGAATTGCTACTGAGTGGCTCCAAGAACACCCTTCTGAGTTTAAACAATTCCACTGGTCACCAAACTCCCCAGACATCAACATTATTGAGAATATCTGGGATTCCTTGCAATGAACTGTTCAGAAGAGATCTCCACCCTGCCATACTCTTACTGATATATGGATAGCCATGCAGGATTAATGGTGTCATTCCCTCTAGCACCACTTCAGACATTAGTCAAGTCCATGCCATCTCATGTTGTATCACTTCTGTGTGCTCACGTGTCCCCTACATGATATTAGGCAGATGTACCAGTTTCTTTGGCTCTTCAGTGTATAAATAATTCACATTTTCATCAGTAAAATGATTTAGAGCCTACATCTTCGACATCTCAGGATAAAAGTAAGCACTATTTTTCTCATTCTTATTCTGTAATACACTTATTTATAAAAAATTGTTCAAATGGTTCAAATGGCTCTGAGCACTATGGGACTTAACATCTGACATCATCAGTCCCCTAGAACTTAGAACTACTTAAACCTAACTAATCTAAGGACATCACACACATCCATGCCCGAGGCAGGATTCGAACCTGCGACCGCAGCAGTGGCACGGATCCGGACTGAAGTGCCTAGAACCACTCGGTCACTGTGGCCAGCTAAAAAATTGTTATTAACCTAGACAAAACCATAAGGGTTAAGAGGTAATGATGAAATCAGTATTTAATGAAATAAATTTCTCTGCTTTAAATTAAAAATAGAAAAAAATTTAACTTATTCAAATCAGCTTTGTGAAGTGAATAATTATTATTTTTTTAAATCATGATATATGAATTTATAACTGATTTTTTTCTTAGTTATTTTTATTTTCAGTAAAGATTTTAGTATATCAAACAGGAAGAGTAATTTTATATTAATTGTTTTGAACTAATAAACACATGTGTCCATATGTAATTGTCAACATTTGACGTTTTTGAAACACAGTAAGGTTCAGTAATTTCCAATTTTATAACTGACTAAATATTACTATACAAATTTTACTATAACTTTTTAGTTCATTTAATAGTTCCCCTTTCTCATTGTCCATGATAATTTTTCCTTTTATTTATATAGGAAAAATTAAGATTTTTTAATGTTTACATTTGAAATGAACTTGTATTCTTTCCTATTTTATATACAGTAAACGAATTTCAACCTTATACAATTTATAAAAGTAAAAATCTAAATTTTTTCTGTATAAGTAAAAGGAAAACCTGAAATACATTTCAAGCATAAACAGTTTGAAAATTAAAATTTATGTGTATAAATAAAAGGAAAAAATCCCAAGTATATTTCAACATACATGTTATAAAAAATAAAAATCTTATTTTTTATGTGAAAGTTAACTCAGAAAAAAATGAACACATCAGTAAACAATCATAGATTACAGAACTTACATAATTTTTGTAGAATAAAAAAACTGGAAGGTAATTCAAAAAAAAAGAATGAACTCGGGGCGTTTATTAATAATTGTAATAATATAATAGAACTTCAAGAAATTTGTAAAACAGAAAAATTAAAAACATTATTCTAAAGTAAATAGCAACAGTTAAGCAAACTCCTTGAAAATCCCAATGTTAATAGTGACTAAAGATAATGATCCGAAAAATAAAACTATAAAAGAACTTCATGAAATATTTAAAACGAAAAATTAAAAATATTATTCTAAAGTTAATAAACAAGAATTTATCAAACAAATTGAAAAATCAGAGAATACTGTTAATAACAACAATAATAAACTGAAGAATAAAACTTTTAAAACTACTTCATCAGTATGTAAAATGAAAAAGTTCAAAAAATGTTTTAAACTTAATAAACAAGTATTACAAATCCAGTATTATAAATCCTCAAGGCCATAATGACGATAATGGAATGAGAAGTTAATAAAACCATGTCTAATGGATAAATATTGAGAAATTTAACAAAAAATCAATCAGAAAATTTTTCAGGTTATAACTTTCTAAACTTTGATTATGATGAATTTAAAACAAATAAAAAAATTAATAGAAAAGCTTTAGCTTCTCAGTCAATATGAAACTAATAATACCAATAATATTGCAGATCAACAAGAATTTTCTAATAAAAGTAAAGATGAAGTAATCTGTAAATTAAAGAATATATTCGAACAAAGAAGATCGATTACAGTTAATACAAAGTTTTACTGTAGGTTTAAAAGACAAGAATAATCCAAGAATTTAATTTTGAAACAAGAAATGAAGTTTTATTATGAACAATGGATTTAGTACATTATTAACAGAAATGGAAGAAATCCAAAGGAAAAAATCTGATTGCCCTTTATTCTTTATAAACAATTAAGAATTCAGTGTTAATAGACACAATCCAATTTTTTGTTCTTCATATACTGATTTACCAGAGAAAATTAAAAGCCAAAAAGCTGAAATTAATACTGAAAACAATGATAAAAAATGTTTTCATAATTTAATGAAAGCAGCTTTACATCCAGTAAAAGATATGACGGAAAGAGTTACTAAACACAAAAAATTGGTCTTGAAATAGATGAAATTTTTGAAAAACAAAAATTAATTCTCCTTTAAATTTGAAAAAAGTTTCCGTTAATGTTTATGCTTATAGTGAAAAAAGTATTGTATACCCACTATATCATACAAAAATAAACAAGATAAACCTGTTAATCTTCTTTTATGTATTCTATCCAATATTCTAACAGTGATGATAAAAGCCCTGTACAGTATACTGATATAGATTCAGCAGAAAAATTGAAATGGTAAAACAAGAATCCAGAGAAAATGAAGGAAATATATAAACGAAATGTACCAATAATAATGACTAAAAAAGACAGAATAAAATTTAATAATTCAGAAACTTATTTTATTTGTGAAGAAAAATCTATTGGAGCAGATATGAGATTAAGAGGTCTTTCTCATTTATAGGCTGACTCTTACACAGATGATTACAGCAACCAGCCACTTTTTTACAATGCATTTATTTAGGTTCGTCTTCAGATGCCTAGTTTCCTTTTTACATTACATTTCGTGTTTTGTTTCCACACCTGACGAAACTTTCTTGGGGTGGTGCTGCCCTACAACCAAAACAAGATGTGAGACAACATCTTTTTAGTTGTAATAGTGCATCACGACAATTTTAAGTGATGTGAACAAATTATTATTATTCAGTGGAAGACGTTTCAGTTACATACAATGAATACATTGTACATGAATACAATGAAAACTTTGTAAGTAAATTTTCTTATTTTTATGTAATTTATTACTTAAATTTACAAATTTTTGTTAAAATTTATTCCAATGCTGGTTCTATTTTCTTAATTATTTATCAAATTGATTATTTCATTTTTCTAATTATTTTTTAAAATTATTTATTTTTTGAGCAATATTACCTAATTTATTAAGTATTTCTTTATTTTAGTTCTTGATTCTACTTTTCATTGTACATAACATGAATAATATCCAAAACTGTCTACTTATTATATTTAAAATTTTATTAAAATTGTAACCATTTGAAGATGAACAGATAGAGAAAGTGTATGAGGATTTTGAAAGGGTAATGCAGTATGTAAAGGGGGACGAAAATCTAATAGTCATGGGCGACTGGAATGCAGTTATAGGGGAAGGAGTAGAACAAAAGGTTACAGGAGAATATGGGCTTGGGACAAGGAATGAAAGAGGAGAAAGACTAATTGAGTTCCGTAACAAGTTTCAGCTAGTAATAGCGAATACCTTGTTCAAGAATCACAAGAGGAGGAGGTATACTTGGAAAAGGCCGGGAGATACGGGAAGATTTCAGTTAGATTACATCATGGTCAGACAGAGATTCCGAACTCAGATACTGGATTGTAAGGTGTACCCAGGAGCAGATATAGACTCAGATCACAATATAGTAGTGATGAAGAGTAGTCTGAAGTTCAAGAGATTAGTCAGGAAGAATCAATACGCAAAGAAGTGGGATACGGAAGTACTAAGGAATAACAAGATACATTTGAAGTTCTCTAACGCTATAGATACAGCAATAAGGAATAGCGCAGTAGGCAGTACAGCTGAAGAGGAATGGACATCTCTAAAAAGGGCCATCACAGAAGTTGGGAAGGAAAACATAGGTACAAAGAAGGTAGCTGCAAAGAAACCATGGGTAACAGAAGAAATACTTCAGTTGATTGATGAAAGGAGGAAGTACAAACATGTTCTGGGAAAATCAGCAATACAGAAATACAAGCCGCTGAGGAATGAAATAAATAGGAAATGCAGGGAAGCTAAGACGAAATTGCTGCAGGAAAAATGTGAAGACATCGAAAAAGATATGATTGTTGGAAGGACAGACTCAGCATACAGGTAAGTCAAAAAACCCTTTGGTGACATTAAAAGCAACGGTGGTAACATTAAGAGTGCAACGGGAATTCCACTGTTAAATGCAGAGGAGAGAGCAGATAGGTGGAAAGAATACATTGAAAGCCTCTATGAGGGTGAAGATTTGTCTGATGTGATAGAAGAAGAAACAGGAGTCGATTTAGAAGAGATAGGGTATCCAGAATTAGAATATAAAAGAGCTTTGGAGGACTTACGGTCAAATAAGGCAGAAGGGATAGATAACATTCCATCAGAATTTCTAAAATCATTGGGGGAAGTGGCAACAAAACGACTATTCACGTTGGTGTGTAGAATATATGAGTCTGGCGATATACCATCTGACTTTCGGAAAAGCATCGTCCACAAAATTCCGAAGACGGCAAGAGCTGACAAGTGCGAGAATTATCGCACAATCAGCTTAACAGCTCATGCATCGAAGCTGCTTGCAAGAGTAATATACAGAAGAATGGAAAAGAGAACTGAGAATGTGCTAGGTGACGATCAGTTTGGCTTTAGGAAAAGTAGAGGGACAAGAGAGGCAATTCTGACGTTACGGCTAATAAAGGAAGCAAGGCTAAAGAAAAATCAAAACACTTTCATAGGATTTGTCGACCTGGAAAAAGCGTTCGACAATATAAAATGGTGCAAGCTGTTCGAGATTCTGAAAAAAGTAGGGGTAAGCTATAGGGAGAGATGGGTCATATACAATATGTACAACAACCAAGAGGGAATAATGAGAGTGGACGATCAAGAACGAAGTGCTCGTATTAAGAAGGGTGTAAGACAAGGCTGTAGCCTTTCGCCCCTACTCTTCAATCTGTACATTGAGGAAGCAATGATGGATATAAAAGAAAGGTTCAGGAGTGGAATTAAAATACAAGGTGAAAGGATATCAATGATACGATTCGCTGATGACATTGCTATCCTGAGTGAAAGTGAAGAAGAATTAAATGATCTGCTAAACGGAATGAACAGTCTAATGAGTACACAGTATGGTTTGAGAGTAAATCGGAGAAAGGCGAAGGTAATGAGAAGTAGTAGAAATGAGAACAGCGAGAAACTTAACATCAGGATTGATGGTCACGAAGTGAATGAAGTTAAGGAATTCTGCTACCTAGGCAGTAAAATAACCAATGACAGACGGGGCAAGGAGGACATCAAAAGCAGACTCGCTATGGCAAAAAAGGCATTTCTGGCCAAGAGAAGTCTACTAATATCAAATACCAGCCTTAATTTGAGGAAGAAAATTTTGAGGATGTACGTCTGGAGTAAAGCATTGTATGGTAGTGAAACATGGACTGTGGGAAAACCGGAACAGAAGAGAATCGAAGCATTTGAGATGTGGTGCTATAGACGAATGTTGAAAAATAGGTGTACTGATAAGGTAAGGAATGAGGAGGTGCTATGCAGAATTGGAGAGGAAAGGAATATGTGGAAAACACTGATAAGGAGAGGGCACAGGATGATAGGACATCTGCTAAGACATGAGGGAATGACTTCCATGGTACTAGAGGGAGCTGTAGAGGGCAAAAACTGTAGAGGAAGACAGAGATTGGAATACGTCAAGCAAATGATTGAGGATGTAGGTTGCAAGTGCTACTCTGAGATGAAGAGGTTAGCACAGGAAAGGAATTTGTGGTGGGCCGCATCAAACCAGTCAGTAGACTGATGACCAAAAAAAACCATTTCATAGTAGTTCTAACACAAACAAACATATATGTCTACAAATAGATTCATTAAAGTACTGTATTCTTTCAGTGTTACAATATGTCATTTTTCAACAAAAAATTTATTAATTCTTTCAGTATATACCGACCAAACGAATCAAAAACAAATTTCGAATTTTTTGATTCATATTATCATATCCAATGAGTATCAAAATAATCGCCCATTTCTGAATTTACTATTCTGCATTCAAGATTTTTTGGATTATTGAGTAATTTGTCAGTCATGAATGCACTAAAATATGTAATTTTTAATTGTTTAACTAATTCTTCTATATAAATATTCGATAAGGGATCATTACATTTTTTATTATTATCTTTTTATTATTATTTTAATTTTTACATTTTTCAATCCAGCACCAGCTGGAGCAGGCTTAACACTGCATCATGTTCATTTCTGTTCCATTGTTAAATTATGTCTTTTTTGTTCTTCTAATTCTTTATCGATTTTCTGTTTATTATGAACACATAAAACAATGAACCAATTGCACCCAAAGAAGCAGTTAAAAGGGGTAAAACTGCTCCATTATATTTTATTAATTCAGAACCTTCTTTCTGTTTCATTAGATATTCAACAATCTTTTCACAGGAATACGTAATGTAATAAGTAGATTTCTGCCAGTTTTCTTATCTGTCTTTTCTTTTTGAGTACAAGTTAAAAATTATCGATACTAGTTAACTGTTCATTATTAAATTAACTTTAATTGATTTTGGTTAATTTTACCACTCGAAAGTAAAGTATAATCAGTACCAAAGTTATTCATTTACATAGATAAAAATGAATAAAGAATTTTATGAGCTCCATCCAATTTCCATCAGTTTCAATACCCACTCCTAATTTTCTTTTCCATACATTATTCCTCTAATAGCTGTTGCCACCAATTTTTCACCGAATGAAACATCTTCTGAATACATTCTTCTTTTGCATTTAACTGATGTTATTTAGCAGCTTCATTTCTTTTATACAAGCTTTTATTGTCTCTATAAAAAGTGTCATTTTCTTACAAACTTCTTCGAATCTTGTTTCAGGACCACAATAATTATAACCAGGAATATATCTACATCTACATCCATACTCCGCAAGCCACCTGACGGTCATGTATTAACTAATCCTTTTCCAAATTTTCCGATTTCCCAAATGTATAATGAAGGTAATTTAAGAATCTAATCAAATACAAAATTCTTTTTGGATAAGTAATAATAAAGTCACTAACAATTACTGATAATCTATCGATTAAATGATGAACATCGTTTACACAAACACATTTCATTAGCTTTTCTGTATATTTTTTAATAAATCTTTCATCAATTTTTTCTTAGGAATTGCCGACATTTTTTCTGAAAAACTAGGCAAATATTCTACAACAATTGTTTTTCTCAAATTATTATGTTTATTTCCTTTACTTGATTTTATTTTATTTGGATTATTTTCATTGTATACTGCAGTGGATTCGAATAAAATTCTGGCAAAATTTTATAGATCAGCAAAACCAAATTTTTCAGCTGACCTTTCATATTAATCTGTTTTTTAGTTAAGATTCATCAATCATTAGTCTCTGCACATGTTTTTTTCAGCTATCAATTTATTACCTTCACATTTTGCTGGCAATTTTCAATTTAAATCTATCAACAGGTATTGATCAAGAAACTGTACCTCCATTGTTGTTGATAAATTCTAACATTCTTCGAATTCTATTTACTTTTTAATGTTCGATTACTCTTCTTCACTTTTGACTTTTTCTATCTTTAATTTCTTCATATTTATTAAGTAAATCTTGTATTTCCGATTCACTAATCGTATAATCATGTTGTGAAGTTTCATTGTAATAAAACCAAATTCATCATTATTCCAACAGTTACTACACATTTGTTTAAAATCATCAAATTTAAAATCACCTCCAGCGAAATCATGATAAATATGATTTAAATTTGTATCATCGTTTCTGAAAATATTTAAAAAATTAAGATTATTTCTAACCAATTATTTCGGTATTTTTGAATATGTTTGAGTTAAGTAAAAACAAATTATTCCATTATGTATACATCTAGTAAAATATTCTCTAACAGCATGCTGATTTTCAAGAATTAAATCATCAAATATGACTGAATTATCTTCTCATTCATCTGATGGAATAATTTCTTTACTATCTCCAATAAAACTAGTGATTTTTCCATGAATTTTGTCTTCTTTTTTCCATTTTTCACAAGTTTTTGATATTTTAGTTGATCTAAGTTTTTAGTGTAAATTTACAAATGGTTCATTTATTCCAGTTCAACTATCCTGGAGCTATAATATAATTACCAATCATTATTGTTGTTTTTCCAGAACCAATGGGTCCTATTACTGAACATCAAACATAGAAACACTCAGAAAAGTTGACCGGGTTTATTTTTTGGCTTTTTCTCTTTGATTCTTATTTTCAGTTTAGAATCTGTCATTTATTTATATAATATTTATTAACAATAACGGTGTGTGTTTTTCAACTGAGTGGTTGATCAACTGTTCTTAAAAAAAGATTAACAGTTCCTATATGAGATACTTTAAAATTGTTTCATTGGTTTGATTTCATTGAACTTTATAACACCACATATTACACTGAAGAATGATAAATTATACACTAGTGAGGAAACAATAGAAATCCCTGTCAGTCAATATAGATTGAAAGGCCTGGAAAAATTTATTCATTTAAAGAACCTAATATACACATCAATTAATATAAAATTCTTAATATAGGTACTATTGAAAGTGATGTTAAATTATTTATGTATGAACATGATAGTATTGGGCAAATTTTAGGTTTTAATAGACAGATTGTTGAGCCCAATCAAGAAACAACTGGTAATAGTTTACCAAAAATAATACCATTCGAATTAATAAATATAAAATTTCATCTCGCAGATGGAATGTTTGTTAAACATACTAATCACTTTCATTGAGAAACTAATATTATGTCTTCATTTAAAACAAATGCCGAATTTGGAGGACCAATAACTTATGAATCAAATTTTCCTGTAAAAATTTCAATTTCTTATATTATTCAGAATTTAGAAATAATAAAACTAATGAAAATGACAATATGTTTGACTTCAATGGATCAACACTTACAATTATTTTAAAAAAATTCTTGATAAATTTTTTCCTTTATAAATGAGTAACATTGAAATTTAGCAGTTTTACTATTTTCCTGTGACTGAAAAAGCTGAGAATAATTTAAATATGCCAAACAATGAAACGAAAGTTAATATTAATATTGGAGATGAATGGATTCATCCTAATCATTCACAACTTTATATGAATTTCAGTATTATTGGAAACGATGTAACAGATTATCCAATGTACAATGGAATATCTAACAAAAAAATTAATCTATAATTATTTTTCAAAACTCTCCAATGTTATCACAGTTAAAAAAGGAAACAGTATTCTCTCTGGGCTAGAACATCCTTTTACTTCTTCATCAGTTCTTATTCGAGTAACATTGTCTTTGTCAAATGAATTAACTATCGAAGCACATATTCTTAATAATGGAAAAACTAAATGTAAAAAATGTAGTACTTTTTTCTGTTAGATTTACTCTGTGTTTTTTGAAAGATATTATTTAATATGGGAAGGAGATTAAACAGTTATTTTCACTTGGATTTTATTCTTAGATGGTCTGATCATAATTGAGCTGATGTTGAAGATGCAACCACACTTCCAAAAGAATTTAAAATTATCGAAGAATAGATGGAAATATATATGAACTGAAATATTCTCTTGAACTAAAATATGAAAGACCGAAAAAAAAATTCCTTTTCCTTTCTTTGAATCACAACCTATTGAAATTGCTAGATGAAACGACAAAAGAAATTTGTTATTAGATATGAATAATCATTATAACTTTGCAGAATTTGATATGCCATGCTTTTTTACTTTATTTTCCAAACAAGACAAAAATATTCAGTTAATAGAATCTTTTTTATTCAGTCATCATAAATTACAAATTATCTATATCAAAATGGAAGAAACAAAGTTTTTCCTCAAGAATTGTGGAATCTTGATCTACTGAATAACTTTTTAAAAGTTTATGACACTTTTCGTGATTTTAAATGAATAACACAATTAAATAACGATGCCAATGCATGTCCCTCTAAATTTATTGAAAAGAATCATATCTACATCAGAAATGTGACTAGATGAATGAACGTTTTGACTACTCAAAGAACAATGATGAAATTATGTGCCACTTTTAATGAAAACATGCCAAATAATACACTTGTGCTTCTAATCATGTATGTTAAAAAGAATTTAATTTAGGAATCACAACATAGAATGTTAACAAAGGATTTTTGAACTGAAAATTTTATTATCTTACTTATTAAATGGTTTATGATTTTATTCATTATATTTTTTCTGGGTAACTCTTTTTGTTTAGATTGTGTTAGCATTTTGAATTTTTAAAAGCGGTTAACATTTGACTGAAAAATTAATAAAAAAATGTTTTACCCCTTGCTCTGCAGGTTATACAACCACACTCATTTTCGTGTATTGCAGGAAATTATTTCTAAAAATAAAAAAGTTACAAATGAACTACATTTCTTATACTTTAAACTTCGCATGTCCGGCTGCAGAAATTTGAAAACCTGTCAATATATGGCCTTGAAGTTCCATTTCAATTAACAAGGGAACAATAAATTATTATTTCTTAATATATTAATTTGAGCATTATAACTGTTATTACAAATTCTTTACATCTCATTACATCAAATAAAATACAATAATTAGAAAAAATAATTTATTTACATCCAAAATAAACTGTTAAAAATCACAGAATTTTAAACAACTTCGTCTCTCGAATACCAACTCTATATACAAACTGCCAACCTGTTGTCTGTATCAAACTCTGTATCAGTATGTTGACTGAAGGATTGTGGCCATAAATCTGATGGAGTCTTTCATACATCAAGAATGTGGGGAGAGTTAGCCATTTGACAAAACATTTTCTGTCCTCACATGTGTACCTAAAAGCGACCCAAGAAAAGGAAGGCTTCAGTTAATTCTGAAGTCATTGTTCATCAAGTATCATGTACAAAGGGTCTGAGGCCTGAAACTCAGAAACTAATGGAAAGTGTTTCGATGGGAAACGTTTTGCACTTTTAGCTGATAAGTAAATTTTTACCCACTGAAATTCCATAATAAATAAAAAATAAAATTTGCTTTAATTTTGCAGGGTCTGGAAGCTGAGTCGTATTGTAAATCCAGTTTTAACTGAATAAGTGTATTCAGTTAAAAAATTTCACTGATTGGATCTGAAAAATCTGTGATATAGAAAATACCATTGTTTATACTAAAAAATGTTAAATGTTTGAGTTTTGTTGGAAACTGAGCCAGAATGTACAAACTGTATCTTCTTCATGTGTGGATGATACTTTTCATGTTCTTTAATTTATCAGCATTTACCATGCAGACTTCGTCCAGAATAACTGTTATGAAATTTGCTCCAGTTACTAATAAATTTTACCATTGCTAGGTTCTCAATTCTGATAGCACATTCTGACTTTTTATATCACAGAGTGTATCTCATAACTTCAGTAGTGGGATAAGTGAATAAGTGAAGTGACATTGTTTAATTTTCCATTTCCATGAACACACCGTTATTTGATGGCGATGTTGTTTGCCCTTCCATTGGCATCTAATGCTGATTGGCCATAGCATTAATCAGTCAATAAATTCTGGAGAAAAGCAAGGAGTCTGTGTAAAGAGCAATGTTCCTAAAATTTAATCAATTGAATATTTTACCTGCTTCACCTTTAAATTTAAAAATTATTTAATTATATTTACATAAAAATAGTGGCATTTTCACAAGAATGCAGAGGAGATAGTCTGATACAACAAGTTTCTTTTCTTTTATAAAATCTGTTACATCAGTTACTCATAGCGTTTTCTTAGACACATTACAATATGATACTGTCTCTCAGCTTTTTCAACTTGATTGATTGATGATATAATTCAGGAGGTTCAGACATGTCGTTGATTTCATTGTTATGCACGATATTTTGATGAACAACTTGGTTGTCTTTTTTCAGCTATTGTGAGCTGCTTTGATACTTGTACTCGTTGACTGAGCTCTACAGTATAAGATGTATTTATAGGGCTTAACTTCCAGCGCGTGCTAAGTACTTTCAAACTCATTTGCATTTCAGAGCTTGCATCATTTATATGTGGAACGCAATTTCTCTCAGCTTGCTCAAGCTGTGGTGGTTAAGATGGTCAGTGAGTTTCTAATAAATTCAGTGTCAGACCCCCAACGCTTTTTAAACTGTAACCTTTGCCCCAGTTTATTTAGTTTATCCAACACCTTTGTTTTGAAAGACTTCTTAGTTAAGTTCTCTCAGAAACGATGTTTGCTCTGGTCTTGCTGTATTTTATTTCATGTTTACATTCTAAACAGTGCTCAGTGTCATCTTACTGGTTTAGTTGTTGTAATCAGGCGTGTGACTGATGTTTTTACTCCTTTCCTCGAGTTTCCCAATAGTCTGGCCCATGTAACACATTCCACATGCTCATGGAATAAGGGACACATCTGGCTTTTGGAGACCTAGATAATCCTTAGTAGCACAAAGAAAGACTTTTATCTTTGCTGACAGGAGCGAAATACTCTGAATGCGATCTTTCTGTAGGAGTCTACCATTTTTCTTTATCAGTCTTAATCTCTCCTCAGGCACTGTTCATTTTGTCTGGAACGTCCCTTCAATTTGTTGATATGACTACCCAGTCCTTCAGGACACTAATTATAGGTGTCGTACTTCTTTGGCGAGACTCTTCATGTCTGACAGCACTTTAGCTCTGTGGACCAGAGTCTCTGGCATGCAATTTGTATATGATTGACAATGATATCTCAGGGTATGTTGTGTGCATTGCATTCTATACACACTGTGGCTCAGAATCCATCCATCCATCTGTAGAGGAATGGTGGCTTGTTCTCTTTCTCAAGATCTGTCACGAATTTTATTTCAGTTTTACGTTAGGATGAATAGAGTTTAAATATTACAGGAACACTGAAAGTTACTTCATTTCACATGGCTGCACTATATATCTGTTCACAATGTATCGATCGAGGTACATTGGCGTGAATTTGGTAGATTCCTAAATGTTTGCTTCTAAGTGTTCCATGTATAGGTGCAGCACTACAGGTAATGACAGATCACCCATCGAAACACAACTAATATGTTCAGTCAACAAAGTGGCTGAACATCCAAAGTTACACCATTAAAATATGATGCCATTGATCATTTTCTAATAAACGTGATACTAGAGAGCTTTCCACTGTTGGTATTTTTCTCCAATTTTGTTTCAGACCAACTAAGGATCACTTCAAGACCACCGTTCAATACTCTTTTTCTCCCTCCAAAACCCTTATATTTTTTCAAAATGAGCTTCATTTCTCTCATGTGTCCATTTGACTCCAGGTATTTTTTGTTTGTGTTACCTACCTGAAAATCTATGAATTTTTTGACCTGTAGACTCAATTTTTCTATGTTGAGTGAGGTGTCCTGTGAAATCTCCATATCTTCTACGTTCCTTTTGCATTGCCTCTCCACCTATTTTCTGTGTCTGTTTTTCTGTTTTGGAAGAATATGTGGACCTTCTTTGTTAATCAGTTTTTTTTCTCCATCTCCAGATCTCTGTAGAGTCTAACATACCTTTATCTGTTCTTCTTCTGTCATTTCCCATCGCCATTGTTCAAAAAACCTCTTTTGCTTATTAATAATTTTATCTGTTTGATTCTTATCAAAACAGCAGCTTAAGCCGTTTTTCTGAACCAAAGAGGACTTCTGATTTTACAACTTTATTGCTTTAATGTAACATCTGTTGAGAAACATTTTTCATTGTTCAGATTTCTCACTGTTATGTGTACTCTTTTCAATTTTTCAATTCTGTTTTTAACTGCCTCTTTCTCACTTTTCATGTTTATATTTTCACCCACATATTTAAAATTGTCTGCTTTCCCTATGTTACCATATCTGTTTTTAAAATTCTTGGTAAGTTACTTATGTCGATTATGTATTCTGCCTTTCGAAAGAAATATGCAGACCTGCCCTATCAGTTGTCTGCTTTAGAATTTCTAGTCTTTTCTTTGCATTTCATAAGATTCTGTCTGTTATTACAAGATCATCTACAAAGGCCAAACAGTTTAATACTTCTATCGATCTACCCAGTTTTAGGTCGCTATTTTTGTTTTTCTTCCTCTATTTTCTCTTTTGTTGTAACTTTTTCCAGCACACAGTTGAAAAACAATGGTGACAAACTGTTCCTTTGTCTGACTCCTAATCCAATTTGGAAGGGATTGTAAAATGTTCCAAGAAATTTAACTTTAGATACTGTATTTCTAAGAGTTTGTTTAATTATTTTTGGAGTTTTCCTGACTACTTCAAATTTCTTCATTTAGCAGTGCCTTTTTATCTGTGATTTCATGTACCAGTTATTTGTTTAGGGTTTAGGATTTCCTGAGGACAGGACCTACTACTTCCAAATCCGACTCGATACTCCCCTATTGTTTATCTGACTAAGGGTGTAATGTGTCCAGAAGAGCTTTCGATAAGAGTTTGTAGTCTAAGAGTAGTCATCTAATTCCTCTGTAGTAACTGATATCTGTTTTGTCCCCTTTTTCATGAAATGATTGAACTAATCCAAGCTTCCAGACTTCTGTAATTATTTCAGTGTCCCAAACCTTACCTAGCTTTTCATTTACAATTGTGACACCCAGATCTTCACAACATTCTAGAAATTTTTCTGTGAGGCCATCTTCACATGGGACTTCGTTGTGTTTTCATTTTTTGATGTTACTTTTAATCATGTCAGTGCTTGAGGGTTTTGAATTTTTATGTGGATTATTATAATGGAATTCGAGCTGTTTGGTTGATTTTTCACAATTCATTATCTTTTCAAACTATATTGCCAGTAGCTTAGACTTTTCTTCATTTTTAAGTATGAGTTTTCGATTGCCTTCATGAAGCATAACGATTCCACAATGTACCCAGACATGCAGTTTTTGAATGTGTTATAACGGTCTTGTCTATTATATTTTTAAACTTTCCTCTTCTATCATTTCCCATTGCCTGTTTTCAAAAACCTCTTTTGTGTATTAATAATTTTATCTGGTTCATTCTTATCAAATCAGTAGCTTTTGCAATCACTGCTTGTTTTCCTATTATACTAGTCGTACCAAGCTTGTGTCTTTGACTGATTGAATCTTCACATATGTTATTCATTACTTTTTCTCTTGTGACTTGGAGCTATTTCAAATGCAATTTGTTTATTTTTTTCTTTCAGATTTTTGACATCAATACTTACTTTCTTCAGCATCTTTTGAATATCATATTCTGCTTCCTTCAAAGTTTGATTATTTGGTCTCTAACATGTACTGGTTTGCTTCATGATTCTTTGTTTTCGAATAAATCTCAAGTGATTCTCAGTGGGATTGTGACCTGAATTAACTTCATTTCCTGTTTTGAATTTAATGTTCTCAATTTCTTGATAATTATATCGGAAAAGAGTGATATGGTCAATATTAAACTACCCCAGGTGGGGTTTCAGATTACATTTTTGTGAACTGAGAAGGCTGTTCCTAAAATCACGAAAATATATGATTTGGAAACTCTAACTGCCAGTGCATCTTTAAAAATTAGATAGTTCTCACTAACCATTGCTATTTCGCCATCACATCTAGTTTATTGGGTGGATGCCCTGCAGGATGTTGTTGCTGTTCAAAATATGTATCATTTGCTTAAGTTTCCCACCTTTGCAGAGTTGTTTTGATATTCATGGGTGCAGATTTATGTTTCTTCTTAAATTTCAACTTCACATGAGACAGTTTTCTGTATCCCCCATTGTTCCTTGTGTAATGGTGCAAACATTTCAGAATATACATGTTTGCTTGCATTCCTAATGAATGTGATGGATTGGTCATCTGAAGTAATATTAGTTTTTCATCATACATCATAATTCTCCTATTTTTGCAGTGTGGGTAGACATTCATCTACCAAAGTTAAAAACTAAGATTGTTAATTTTAGAGTGTACTTTCCCCTGACATGGGTTACAGATGCTGACCAATCACTATCAGATTTGGGAACAGATGTGTCTGGAATTTAATTTCCAACTTTTTTGTTCATCCTGAGAACAGGATTGCCTTTTCTGCCAATTCCACCATACCAATAAACTTTATTTCCGCCTTCACTGCAGTTGAAGTCTTCACAATAACCCTTACAAAGAGGCCTCACCAGGGCTGGTGAACACAGGATTTTTTTTTATAAGGTATTACTCTTCTCCCTCCTCTTTCTCAGTTGGGCTTGGGACAGCTACATCAGAAAATAATTTACTTTGCAATAAGAATAGGAATATAAGACTGTGAGTTCTAAGTGCACCAACCATCGAATTTTCTGTTCCACTCATGAGCTGTTTGAGATGAGACTATGCAGTTTGACACAAATTGACTCAGATAAAACAGTGATGTGTGACAGATACACTCAACTGAATGTTTTGTTTTCTGTTTGTATATTGCAGCGATGTTTTCTGAGATTTAGCCATCAAGGCCAGTTTTCAACTCATTTGTAGAAAATGTTTATTCAGTTATTTGAACTGAGTAATGACTTTACAGAAATATTATTCATAGAGTTTGAGATATTTTACTGAGAATTACAATGATATTAGTTACACTGTTGAAACTGCACTGTTGAAACCAAAAAGGTTTTGAATATTACAAAAATATAACATACACTATTCACACCAAAATTACACCATTTATTTAGTAATACCACAAATTAAGGACTCTTATATATTATAAATAATCATATAGAATAAGCAGTGTGGGTAAGAGGGAATCATTTATAAAATAATAAAAAGTTAATCATATCCTATCTTGTTTAACAGAAAAGAATACTCAGAAGCTTGTTATTAGAGAGCAATATCTTCAAAACAAGAAAATGTTAACTGTAAAAATTCTGTTTCTTTAAGTAAGAAAGTTTTTGCTGCTGGGTTCTTCATTTATTTTTATTAAATTCAAGTACACTTTCAATTAGTGTAGCAAACTGTGTTGTGGGAGAAGTGATAAGCATAGTATATTAATAGTGTGGTGTGAGTAAGATTGTGTATGAGTGTACCTAAGTGTGAATAAATCAAATTATTATTGTGTTATATCTTCCATTAAATTGTGTTTTTAGTGTGGTTATGTGTTTAATGTACAGCTTAACATTTCAAACACCAAAGTGAAAATGGTCTAAAGATGAGGACTACTACTACTAATGCAGTAATATAATAACACCCTTTTTCTTCATATTCAGTTAGCAGTGACTAAATAAGAATTGTTTAGTTCCTCTTCTCCAGAAGATACTTTGCAATCATCTTTATACCAACGGCAATAGTTTTCCAAATGTAACACAGTCAGAGTTATAAATTTCACAGTTTACATTGTTGTAAAAAAGGTTCCTCATCTTTTTTCCTAATTGGAGTAAATTTTGAGGTTATTAAAAGATTTCAGGAAGCAGTTTTTCACCTGTTATATATTTGACAGTCACTGCAGTGGATGTACTAACATGTCAAATGAGATGATTTATTTATGCTTCTGCTTCTTCTGTAACACACTGCACTTAAGATATAAGTACTTTATTCATCGCCATAGTTTTGTAAATTAAACTGAAAGAGTCATTCCTATGAAACAAATACTTTTGAGCATCTTAATCCAAAATTTGGATGTATTGTTTTAAGGGAGCACTGCTAATTCCTTCAAGTTTCTTTCATTCTGTCATTGTAAAATAAAAATGTTTACAAATATTCATGTCAGAAAGTGGTTTAAAACTCTAGTTTCGTGTTGTATAATGTATTTGGTTGTATGGTAAAGTATTGTCAAAGGCCAAATGAATAAACCTCAGTCAGAAACACTATGTATAGTTCTTTGACCTTTCAATATCGTTCACACAATCGCCCTCATCAACATGTACATTGCAATTAAATTATGTTGAATATTCGATGACTAGGTATATCAACAATAAAAGGAAACTACTATTGTAAAAACTGAAAGGACTGTTTTATTGCTTATGCAACACATATTTTAGTTATATGAACTCCTAAGAATTCTTCAACTGAATAGCTATAAGCTCTTAAGCTAATTTATAATACTTTACCTCATAAATTTAAGGAAACTTGTTAAAAATGATGTGTTTCTTTACTGTGTACCATACCAAATTTATGTAATTTGAATGGTCGTTAACATGCACAATGAACAGGTGTGGCCCAATAACAGACCCTTGAGGATTTCCTCTTTTTGTCTGGAGTAATTTTGATCACATCTGGTACGTGTATACTATATGTGTGGCTTTGTAGCTCAGTGGATAAGAGTCAGACCACAAGACCAAAATTAGGGACTCGATTTCCAGTTGGTTGATTAGTCTTTTATCTCTTCTGTCACCTTTGCCAATTTCATGTTACTGGTAATGTAAAAATGTCAAGTTTCTCTGAGTTCCACATTATGTTGTAGATGGATATGTCAGTTCGAAGGTCAGAAAAATGCAAAGGCATACTGATTCCAACAGACAATTCTTACATGTCCAGTACATTACATTACATTATTACATGTTCCATGGATCATGAATACAACATTTCATAATGATGTGTAACATGTCAGTCTCACATAAGGTTTCTTTACATGATATAATTAGTTTTTTACAGTTATTACTTCATACCTAAAAATTCATCTATTGGGTAGAGGGAGCTGTCATTCAGAGATTCTTTTAATTTGTTTTTAAGTGCTGGTTGGCTATCAGTCGGAATTTTAATGCTATTTTGTAAATGACGAAAGACTTCTGTGGCACCTCTTTCTCTACCAAAATCCGGTTTAACCCAGAATAGTGAGAATCATCCTTTCTTCTAGCGTTGCAGCTATGCACTATGCTACTATTTTTAAATTGTGATTGGTTATTAATAAAAAATTTCATGAGGGAATATACGTATTGTGAAGCTACTGTGAATATCCCTAGTTCCTCAAATAAATGTTTGCAAGGTGATCTTGAGTGGTCTTCATCTATTATTCTGATGACACTCTTTTGTGCACTAAATATTTTTTCTCGTGATGAATTATTCCAAAATATGATACCATATGAAAGCAGTGAATGAAAATAGGCATAGTAGGCTAATTTACTGATATATTTATCACCAAAATTTGCAATAACCCTAATAGCATAAGTAGCTGGATTTAGGCATTTCAGTGCATCATCAATGTGTTTTTTCCAATTCAATCTCTCAAGAATTCACACACCTAGAAATTTTGAATATTTTTTCTTGGAAATAGACTTCCGTTCAAATTCTATATTTATCAATGGTCTTATGTCATTTTATGTACATAACAGTATATACTGTGTTTTCTCAAAATTTAGTGAGAGTAAATTTGCAGAGAACCACATAATAATTTTCTGAAAGGCATTATTTACGATTCCTCAGCTAATTCTTTTTTGTTGGGTGTGATTACTATACTTGTTTAATCAGAAAAAAGTACCTGCTTTGCGCTCTCTAAGAATATAGAGTGGCAACACATTAATATATGTCAAGAACAATAAGAGACCCAAGACTGAAGACTGTGGGACACCATTCTTGGTATCTTCCCAGTTAGAGGACGCTGCTGATTTTTGTAGACTATCTGTACTGTTAATTTCAACCTTCAGCATTCTTCCAGATAAATATGAATTAAACCATTTGTCCACTTCTCCACTCATATCACAGTACTTAAACTTATCTAGAAGTATTTCATGATTCACATAGTCAAAAGCCTTTGAGATATCACAAAAAATTCCAGTGGGAGACATTCAGTTATTCGGAGCATTTAATACCCGATCAGTGAAAACAGATATAGCATTTTCTGTTGAAAAACCTTTCTGACACCCAAACTGACATTTTGTTAGTGCTTCATTTTTACAAATATGTGAAGCTACTCTTTCTAGAAGCTACTTTTCTAGAATTTTGGATAAAGCTGTCAGAAGGGAGATCAGGCAGTATTTATTAGCATCTGATCTGTCCTCCTTCTTGTACAATGGTTCAACAGTAGCATATTTCATTCCATCCAGAAACAGACCATGTTTCGTTGAGCTAGTACATATATGGCTGAGAGTATTACTTACCTGTTGGGAACATGCTGTAGTACTCTGTTGAAAATGCCACCAGTCCCATGTGAGATTTTACTTTTGAGTGGATTTATTATTTTCCTAATTTCACTAGGAGAGGTGGGTTGAGTTTCAGTTTTCTCAAATAGCATAGGTATTGCCTCTTCCATATACAGCCTTGCATTTTATAAGCAACAGCTGAATCCTGTTTTCTCTATGATACATATAACATGATTATTAAAAAAATTTCTTCTCCTGACTTTTTGTTAACAAACTTTTCATTGCCTATGATAGAAATATAATCTTCCTGTGCTCTCCGTTGCCCTGTTGCCGTTTTAACAATATTCCAAGTTGTTTTAATTTTATTATCAGAGGTGCTAATAGATGTAGTACACATTCTTCCAGACTTTTTAGGAACTTTTCTTAGTACAATGGAGTAGTTTTATAATGTTTGAATGTTTCTGGATCATAACTCCTTGTAGCAATAAGATACATCTCTGTTTTCTGTTTACAAGACATTTTTATCCCTTTAGTAACCCACAGATCTTAGGATGGTTTCTTACAATTATGTTTCACCGTTTTCTTGGTGAAACTGTTTCCAAATATACGCACAAACGTACCATTAAATAGATTAGCATCAGATTCCCTGTACACGTCATCCCAGATCAACTGCTGCAAGCTTTCCCTAAAATTTACAATGGTTAAATCATTAATAGAATGACTATTTTAGAGGACTGCTTTGCATCACTGTACGGAACTATGTTATATACTGTAACTAGCTGTGCATCATGATCAGAAAGACCATTCTTAACAGGAAAAGGTTTTATCTGATTATTTTATCTTGGTCTATAAAAACATTATCTATCACTGCGCTGCTTTCTTCCACTACACGAACAGGAGCATCAATAACTAATGTAAAATTGAAAGGAACAAGTAATACTTCAAGGTCATTCTTTCTATCAGACTCTTTCAGAAAATCTACATTGAAATCCCCACAAACAATAATTTGCTTCCGTCTGTCTGACAAACAGCACAGCAAAGAATTCAATTTTTTCCAGAAATAGCTGAAAATTTCCCAGTGAGGACCTATACACAGCTAAAATCTTAAAAGTACTATTATTTAGTTTAAGCTTATAGGTACATGCTTCTGTATCTTGCTCTACACAAAAATTTTTAGTTTCTAAATTTTTCACACTATGATGAATTTTAACATATATGGCAACTTTCGTCTCTCCATAGTGTCACTGCTCACATGTGCTGAAAGTTTATGTCCACCTACATTATTTACCTTCACATATCTGTGACTATATGATGTCCAGATAGATATAGTACATCTATTCCACTCTCTGTTTCTAAATCTTCTAAACAAACAAGGAGCTTGTCTACTTTTTTATCCCCTGATATTCTGATTTTTATGAGGATCTTGTGAAAGTTTAACATCTCTAGTACCTGCGTTTCTGAGCTTATGATTAATCTTAATTTCATTCAACGTTAAACCAACATTCGGTTAGCACAGATGACAGTTTTACCTTTAGTCTACTGGTAGCTGAGACTCATGTAGTTCCAGTGAGTTATCTTCAGTGCTCTATAGTGCTAACTCCGTAATCTAAATGTTGTGTGAAAAGGTGTCAAAAGGTGTAAGTGTTGCAATCTGCCTTCTTTCATAAATAACTTAAATGTTCATTATCGAGGTTTCATGTTATTATAATGTATAATATCAGAAGCGAAGCGACCTTTGCTGCTAATATTGCATATTACAACATTAGATCATCACAACAACATGTCTAAAGTCAAACTATTGTTTTTACTATTAATAGATGAGACGTACTTACTGTTCTGGTAGCTCAGTGAAAACCGTTGTCTATGTGTAACAAATATCTTGTTTTCAAGTTATGTTCTTCTTTAATAACCATCCTGGTTTTTGCCGTGGAAAATTACTTTTCAGATTATAATTTCATCCACCACGGAAAAATTTGTAAGACTGCGAGTTCTTTTCGTTTCATTATAACAGTACCGGTATTTAAATATCGTGTTTCCTTAAACAACCTTGACATGACTTCTGAATTTGGATATTTCTAATGTGGATTTCAAATTAATATTTTAAGATTTTATGTTTAACTTAAAATAATTTTGTTAGCAAAGCAGAAGTACAATGCATAGCGTTTCGTGACGTCAACAACTAACTTCTGTGCTCTGTGATGTTTATGTTGGCAGTAGTGGTGGGCAGGAAATCGCGTATCTGTTAGAAATCGCAGTGACTGAGAAGTCACAGATATCACGGTAGCAACTTTACAGAATCTAACTGCGATTTCAGTCACAGTTAGCAGTCGCAAATAGTATTTCACATTCAAAGACGTGAGCCATCTATTGGTCGAATTTAGCACTGCTTTCTGCGATTTCAGTGACAAGTCGCAACTAAGAGTCGCAAGTAGCAACTAAAAAGCGCGGTTAACAGTGGCATCTGTTGGCCGAAGTTTGTACTACGTCCATCTCTGCGGTACGCTATGGAGTCTAACTGCGATTTCCGTGACAAGTCGCAACTAAGAGTCGCAAGTAGCAACTAAAAAGCGCGGTTAACAGTGGCATCTGTTGGCCAAAGCTCGTACTACGTCCATCTCTGCGGTACGCTATGGAGTCTAACTGCGATTTCCGTGACAAGTCGCAACTAAGAGTCGCAAGTAGCAACTAAAAAGCGCAGTTAGCACTGCCATCTGTTGAGCAAAGTTCATACTACGCTATTCGCTACCGAGTCAAACTGCGATTTCTGTGACAAATCGCAACTAAGAGTCGCAAGTAGCAACTAAAAAGCGCAGTTAACATACGTTTCCTAGTGTCATCTGTTGACCGACGTACGTACTTCGTTACGAGAGCCTTGTGCCTCACGAGATCGATGTGCTGTGTGTGCATATTTCAATAGTGGTACAAGTCCAGTTTTGTTCATTTTGAGATACAGAGTCGTAAAGTTAAATGAGTGCTGAAAAATCTGCAGTTGAGATACCAGAAATATTCAAGCATATGGCTTCTTGCTAGAGATGAACCTTTATTTTTGTTTGTTTGGATCACTAATTTCAGAAGCATTATAGACAGAAAAGTGTAGGTAATGAACTTGTACCACTATTGAAATAAGCCCTTCATGTTATATGACGACATGCACATTCAGCATCAGTTATGGTTGGTCAAATTCTACTGTGACTCTGAATGTATTATATTAATAAGAAGCAACATTGCCTTTTTCTCCTGAAAATATCAAGTAACGTAACAAATGTGTTTGATTCTGCTTCCAATATGACAGTTTTGGTTAATACTCCACATGCCTACAGGACTTTGCAATGTTAACACAGCAGAACTCAGACATCTGTATAAGTGTAGAGAAATGAAAACAGTCATATGAATGCCTCACTTTTGTTCTGACACAGTTCAAGACTCGGGAGAAAAGTTTTACACCTGGTGTTCTACATGGCAACTTCACACACAAGAACTTTTTGCCGACACTACTACCGCCTACATAAGTAAGCTTTTCCTGTGTCACTTTCAAGTAATGCACTTAAGCTATTCCTGATTTAACTGGAAGATCTGTACTTCCCACTTTCATATCAACAGCCTCAAAATGCATATTGTAGACTTCTATGTTACAGGTCAGTGTCACACCAAGATTGTGGTGAGAAAGGGGGGGGGGGGGGGCGGCACGTCGGTATCCAACAAGTGTTTACCAATAAATAAGTGGCGGAAAATTACGGGTATAGGACGGCTTAACATGTGGAAAATGAGATTTTTATTATTCACTCAATGTATTTAACATTTATTATTCCTTTAAAATCGCACAACAACTTCAATAAAACACTTTAATCAGTCACACACTTATTTCATAATTATTTCACTTTTAAACTTCAAATCCTCTAAGAGCTGTCTTGAATCTTCACGAGTCTCTCTCAACAGCCTTGATGTGGATAGATATGTACAGCAACAGTAATCAGTCAGAACTGCGTCTGCAAAAACACAAGGATTATTAAACAATTTTTGCTGTCACTAATTACTAGCAATATAATTGACAGAGTAGATTGCTAATATTTGCTATATCACATTTGCTAATATTTGCTATATCACATTCGCAAGAACGATCTCACTGAAGTAATTAAGTCCATCAAAACGCTTAGAAACTAACCTCTCCTCTGACGAAAACGGTCTAAAGACTGGCAATTTCTTCAGATCTGTTGACAATGATATTTTGAATTATCACTTTACTGAGTGACTGAAATGTAGTTCAGGTACCTATGAACATAACAATATGTTAGAATTCATTTTCTAAACACGAACTATTACGGTACTGTGCGGCTACTTACATATTAATTACACTATTAATATTTTCACAGTTGTTTCTTTAATACAAAATTAAAGCCAACGGAAGAATAAACGTAAAACATACTTACCAATGACAGGTTTGTTGAGATGCAATTTTCTGTGTGGACAGACGTAACTTTTTCATACCGTGGTACGTCGCAGAAATCGCAGGAGTCACAGAAATCGCAGAAGTAGCAGAAGTCACAGAAATCGCAGAAGTAGCAGAAATCGCAGAAGTAGCAGAAGTCGCAGAAATCGCGGAAGTAGCAGAAATAGCAGTGGCGGAGGGATACGCGACTTAGGTTCCTTAACTGCGACTCTTAACTGCGACAAATCACAGTTAAGAATAACAGATACTGAAAAGTAGCATTCACAGAAATCACTGATATCGGAAAATCGCAGTTTAGCCCATCACTAGTTGGCAGACCGTCTACGGATGTCGGTAGCTGTAGCGCGTAGTGTTGGCAAGGCAAGGTTTTATGAGGAGAGTGTGTGCGGTAGTGGATAAATGGTGTAGTGGATGTGTGTAAGATGAGCAGGACTCCTGGTAAAAATAATATTGAAGCGGAATTTGTGCAAATAGACTCGATTAGAGCGTGGACGCAGCTGTACCAGGTGTGCACCCTTATACCGAAATTCGAAATACTCGGATTGGAAGTGGTTCAAGTTCAAGGACAGATTGTATTCGTAAAATTTCCAAAAATGTTTCATAGTGTTGACATTTGATTACACAGCCAGTCAATAATATCAATTTTTTATATTAAATACATAAAGTATGTTGTATTGTGGAGAACCGTGGTCTGACGGGCATGGACGCCTGTAGATAAAACTTTGTATAATCAATTGTGTTTTACACATAAGAACACGTCTTTCGCCGAATTGAAAACTGCGTGACTTAATGATAGTATTTTGTTGTTTGCTGGTGACTCGTACAGCCCTTGCTTTCGTTGTGTGTTCGACTTTAATTTTGAGCATGTATAAAGACTTTTACTTCATAAAAGTTATTCTTTCCAGCGCATAAGGGATGAGAGTTTAAACAATGATTACACACTCATTGAAGCAAAGAAAGCAGAAAACAAGAATCTTAACAGGTATAGAGATGTCAGTCCATATGATCATAGCAGAGTTGTTCTCACAAAGGGATCCTGCAACTATATCAATGCAAATCTTATCACGGTAAGTGTGTGATGAAACTGTACTTTCTTGAGGTAGTTTATTTTAAAACACAATAGAGTTATTTACTTGTAAATATTTCTATACGGGATCTCTGTCTTCCTTAAGAAGGCGATACAGCTAGTTAAAAGTTAAAATTCATGTCAAACTGAAGTTAATAGTAGGTTGCTAGAGGGCCTTTACCAAGGTAAATTTGCATAGTAAATTTTGTACCAATACCACAGGTTGACATACCTGGAACTTAATGTTGTAAAAGGCTAAAGTGTCTCATTCAGCTGCAGAAATGATGTGCCATACTATTTAGCTCATGATATGATTTTTAATAATACCATTTACATTTATATACACCAGCATTAGAACTGTAGAACCTTTGTTACATATTATTGATGTTCTTGCACTTGAGCATTTGGTAGTTCAGCTGCACATGTTAGATTAATACTTGTTCCGTAGATCATGAATACAACACTTCGTAATGATGTGGAACATGTGAGTTTAACAAAATTTTCTTTACATTCATAACTGAACTTAACTTTTTTTCATCCATTTCTTATGTAAAGATATCAAGGAAACATTGTTAACGTTTTTTGCATTATGCTAAGCAATTGTGTACATGGAATCCATGGACTGTTGTAAAATTCAGTTCCTTAAGACTGTGTGCCTCACATACTAGGGTATCGGCTGAGCACCTAATGTCATTCTTTTCCATTGAAGCACAATGTATGGTCCAGTGCAGTTTCCTCATGTAGTAAAATTCCATAAACCATACTGGTACTGATAAAGGAAAAATTACATGTAGGGTGTTTCACTGAGATCGCTTCTTGACACAGCTTCTCGACTTGCAATAGGCAATTCACCTTAACCCTGCAAATATCCCAACTATATCTTTAATTAGTGTGGTACCCAAGGAACTTCAGATCTATTGTTGTGGTTGGGAACAGTTATATTTAACGTGATTACTTCTGTTTTGTTGTTATTTACTTGTAACACGTTTGTGTAGTACCTAGTTATAAATCTATCTACTGAGTTTGCTGATTTGTTTTGTAACTTCTCCAGGTTGTATCTTGAACAAGTGATGTTGCCAGTGACGTGCAATACTGTTTCACAAGTCAATATTTAGGGCAAATCATTTTCATGTTATAAGCAGAAGAGGTTTAGGAACAGTGTTGTGGTACATATTTAGTCATTAGTAATGAAACTGTTGTCTGGTGATTTATACCCACTGTTTAGTGTTTGGGGACTAGTGTAGCAGGGGATACAACCCGTCGGCTTTGGACAATGTCACAAGTCGCCAAACGAGAAGCGATTCTTCTTAGTGTTGTAGCTCCCTTCAGTAGCTGATAAGTGTTTTTTGGCTTTTTAAAAAAAAATCTCAAGAGATAGAATAAACAGATACACTTTATTAAGCAATCAGTAAAAAAACGAAACTGAAACATAGCAGCAATAGCAAAAATGGTTAACTGCTCTCTGGCGACTTGTGACGTCATTGTCCAAAGCCGATGGGTTGTATCCTCTGCTACACTAGACCCAGTGTTTGTTATGTATGACTGCAGTAATTTACGAGCATTCTCTATAATTCTATAGTGTTGTAACTCTCTCTAATTAGCATGTTGTGAGTCATTGTATCAAATATGGTTTACTAACTTATTCTGAAAGCAATTATATACTTTAATTACAATCCTCAGCTGCTTTTACTGTGGAGATGAGATC
Source organism: Schistocerca serialis cubense (assembly GCF_023864345.2). Taxonomy (NCBI): domain Eukaryota; kingdom Metazoa; phylum Arthropoda; class Insecta; order Orthoptera; family Acrididae; genus Schistocerca; species Schistocerca serialis. Next base: position 141,159,566 of record NC_064642.1, on the reverse strand, counting down.
TGAAGCAATACTACTCAGGGCAAAGTAGGTTTTTGTATTTGAAATGTTGGTTCAACTCCTAAATGCATACAATACTGTTACATTGTAGCAATATTCTTGATATGCCATGAGTTCATAATTTGTGTGAAGTGTTTTCATTTGTTTCTTATGTGTTTAAATTGAAACAGTGTGCTGGTGTTCAGCTCAGAAATTGTAGATGCAACAAATAATTAACTGGTCATACAGGAAGTTAAACTACTCCAACTAACACCTTTTGTTGCTTTGTTGAGAATCGGCAGAAGTGATCCCGATTTTCTTGTGTATTTCTTAATCTTGTTCTGTTACATACAATTGGCACAGTATATATTTAACAGAGAATTGTTGAGGATGTAATGGCACTTGTTGACACCTATTGGCTTTTGTGTTTTGTCTTTGGCTCTTCGGCAAATGTTTTTCATGTTTTTCAATGTTTCCATTAGCATTGGAGAGTGTGCCTTTGATAGTGCCAGTCCCTCATGCTGGCAAAAGTCAGCAAAAACTTTAAACATCGGATGAAGATCGTAATGAAGTAGTCGACATATAATAAATATCTAATATTTCATGAGGATTACTGGTGCTTTCTTTTTGCGATCCATCTGTGTTTTGATGACTCTCAAAGCCACTTTACTACATTCATTTAATAAGGTATTTGGTATTAAATTTGTTGTCTTGAGGGCAGATTCATAATGTTGCATCATAATTGTGTATATTTACTTATATGTTTACTGTGCTATAGTCTCCTAACACACTGGCATCAAGATTCGTACATTATTTAGGTGTAGTGTGCATACCAATACTTAGACGCACTGGTTTCAAACTTTTTCTGCTCATGATATTTCTACAAGGACATTAGTTAAGACGTGTAAGAATTTATCTCGACTCCTTGGCTTTTGTTTGTGCCATTACTTAATTACTGCTTGTCAAATTTTACCTGATTTTTAGGCAGTTTATCTTTCGACTGTGAATCACTCTTATCATTTATATCTGTTCGGTTAGATCAATCTATATTACTTTATGGAGGTTGTCTAAAATTATATACAGATCAGATTATGCATGGTTTAACTGAAAATCCAAGCATGCATTCTCTCTGAGGGGCATGGCATTTAATTTTTAAACTTTGAATTGCTTCTGATGTGATAATAGCAGTTATTAAGTGAAATGACGTGATAAGTGCAAAGTAAACTATATTATGTCTTGACAGTTAGTAAAATTTGGCTAATGAGGTTTACTTATTATGATGATCCATAAATTTAGACAAATAATAGAAGCAGTGGTCAATCAAGAACTATTTAACTTTATTTTAAATACATTTAATGTTGGTATGCATTTTAGGTAAGAAGACAAATGGTTATGTAACATAGCTCCAGTATAATACACACTTCTTTTGCGTAAGTTTGTATTTACTGTGTTCATGTGTACATTCATCTTCTGCCTAGTTTCATATGTCTGTATATAATAGTGTCTGCAAAGATTTTCGTTTTTTGAGACACTCCCTTTTGTGAAAAATCTTATTTAAACTGTTTAGGTGCACCTCCCGCTTCAGATCTTCCTGATCATAAATACCTAGAAATTTTGCACGCTGACCTTAGACACATTTTTTTTCCTTCGATAGTGAAAACAAATTTGCAGGATGGAGGTTTTGTGGGGTGTGGAAGTTAACTGCCACAGTTTTTTCAGAATTTATGATGAGCATATTGGTCCTGAGCCAATACCTTAAGGTGTGCATAACTGATTTTGCAGCCTCCTGCAGATTTTCCTCATTTTGTTATTTAATTAGAATATTAGTGTCATCTGCAAACAGTGAAATGGTTCCATCGTGTATTTTACTAGCCAAGTCATTTATATGCAGCAGAAACAGGACAGGTCCCATAACTGACCATTGTGGGATTCCATACTTGATTTTCTCCTCATCATTGTAAAAACTAGAATATTTTTTGTGTTTCACTATCTTTGTGTTTTATTTCTGTAATCTGCTGATGATTACTGAGGTACAACTGGCGCCACCCCTCAGACTGGCCTCTAATTCCATAATCTGTTAATTTACGCAAGAGAATGCCATGATCAGTAACATTGAAGGCTTTACTTAGATCCAGAAATATCCCAGATACATGTTGCTTGTCATCCACTGTTTTTAATACTTCATTTAAGAAGGCAAAAATTGCTGTCTGAGCTGACTTTTCAGCTCTGAAGCCATGTTGGGAATAACTTATTCTTTATTTAAGAAAACTGTTAATCTTGTAAGGAACATTTTTTCCATAATTTTGCTGAAGCCTGAAAATACTGAAACTGGCCTATAGTTAGCAATATAACCTTTTGCACCCTTCTTATGCAAAGGGGTTATTTTCGCAGTTTTTAGATTCTTTAGAAGTACACCACTCTCATGATGTCTGTTAGTGGTTCCACAATAAATGTTACGCTAACTTTGATGATAATGTCTGGTATCTCATCAGCATCCAAATATTTATTAGGTAATTCTTTTAGGATTCTTGACAGTTCCTCAGGTGTTGCTGGATACATTAATAACATGTTTGGGTGAATTTTTTGATCTTAGTGACTGGCTGGCTGTTTGTCAAGGTGTGTGTATATTAACTGCTGTACTATCTTAGAAAAATAATTGTTGAAAGCACTAGTTACATGTTTGGGCTGTGTCATGTCTGTGTTCTGTACTTTTCCATCAATTAATATTTTCTCTAGAGTGTTTTACGCATTGACGAGCTCAACCTAATGTTTTCAAGTTCCAATCCACACATTTTCTATATTTATGGGGTGAAATATGTGAATAAGTACTAACATGTTGTGATGCCGTTATTAATAAATTTAATGGTGTGAAGTTGGTAATAACTTGCAAATTCCTTCTGCTTATTCTTTTTTGCAGATGGAAAGGGCACACCGTCGGTATATCTTGACACAGGGCCCTTTGCCACATACAACAGGCCATTTCTGGTTGATGATTTGGGAACAGAAGTGCAAAGCAGTGCTTATGCTAAACAGAATAATAGAAAAGAATCAGGTATGTCACTGTATATTTCTGTTAAGTTCTTTCTTATGTTCAGCTAGTTCCTTGTGCAGTGTGCTAACATTAAGTAGGGATAATATTAAGCATTTATACTCCTCACCACTATGGATTTTAAACATGAACTTGTTAGTGGGTCATATGACTGATTAAATCTGGAAAGTTCTCATTATAGCTATATGGACTATTTATATCAAATTTTCATTTGACCACATTATAGAGATGTAGTGGAAGATCCTGGAGCATTTTAGATACTGAAAGATTTTACAGTTGCCCGTTTTGATTACAAATGCACAATTGTATATGTGTAGCATTATTTGCAAGAAAAATGGACTCCTGTACCAGCATTGATCATTTGATATTCTTGCGTTATACAGATAATGTTGACTGATAGACTAGACTGAAAATAGGTCAGCTGGATTTGTTACTTACATCACATATTCTGTTGTAATAGAGGAAGGGTGTGAATTGAAGTATCAGCTAATTATAATACCCATTTCCTTTCGTACTTTCACAGAAGGTATGGCAGGGTTGCTTTGACAGATTTTGTTGCTTGCTTGTCAGGAGTATTTTGTATAATGAAATTCAACAGCTGGAGTATATAATGAGAATTAAACTGGCATTTAAATTTTTGCTTGTTTTGTACAGTAAATAGTATTTTAGGAAGACTTCATTCGCTATTTGAGAAATTAATTCCATGTGAAACATCAGTACTGAGATAAATGCACCTACTATGTTAGTGGATTTTCCCTTATAGGCTGCTGTAGGCAGTGGCTCATCTGATGAGTGGTGGGAAGTCAACAAGATGAATCATGGGTCAGATTTAAATAGCCAGTGAGATTCTTGTTTGCAGTTTCCTTCACTTTGTGCATGAAGTTGGCTTATATTTTATTCTGCTTGCAGCAATTTTAAGATTTGCTGTTAGGTTCCTGCCTAACCACAAACAAAGTAGGCTAATGCAGTGGTTAGCACACTGGACTCACACTGGGGAGGACAGTGATCCAAACTCACGGCCGGCCATCCTGATTTAGGTTTGCCGCGATTTCCGTTAGTCACTTGAGGCAGATGTTGGGATGTTTCCTTTGAAAGGGCACGGCCATTTTCCTTCTCCATCTTATGCTAATCTGAATTTGTGCTCAGTCTCTAATGACCTTTTCGCAGAAGGAGTGGTAAACACTAACCTCCCCCTACCCAACCACAGTGTTGGAAATCATGACTTTCTGGAGGGAAAAAGTCACATATTTGTGGTAACCGATGTTATAAGGTACAGCTATTCTCATTGGCTACTACACACTATCATCGGGCTGGCTACAACAAATGATGACGAATTGTCAACTGCAGCGCACAACGAAAATCCGTTGACACCGTAAGAGCACTTTAGCCAAATTCTGAATGCTGTACCTCTCATGTTTGCAAATGATGTCAGGTTAAGTAGCTTGTTAGAGAATAACAACACTAATATTTTGTAGTGAGCTGAGAGGACCATGTATTGATGCCATTCAGGTTGATTTTATTGTTAAGTCTGTAAGTACTGTAGATTGTAAAAATAGATAATGGATGTAAATTACAAACATGACTGTTGAGAAAGATGATTTAACAGTTTATGGTTCTCAATTGGTTCATGCATGCAATACAACACTCATTTAGAGTTAATAGTGACCTATGAAACAGAGGCCATGAAAAACTGTGTAAAACAGGAAGAACATTTGCTGTCACAAATGTTTGTTCGTGACACCAGATAAAGAATAAATTTAAAAAATGCCAGTTTCAGGCACAAGATTTTCAGTGGACTGAAGCAGGGAGTGTTTCATGATTGAAGCAATGGGTTCAGTATGTGCAAGGGAAACTCAGTGAAAGCATCCCAGTTAAGAAGTTACCTGAATGAAGACCCTGGTGATCAAGAGGAATTTTTCAACTGCATGTGTTCTGCAATTCAGAGCAAGCATTGGCTGATGTAAAAAGGTGGAGAAAAGAGGGTAGGGCTTGTGATAAGACATAAAACAATGCTAGCTCAGCAACTTCCTGCAGCATTTGATGAAAAACTGCTTGTATATTATCATATAATCCATTTAAGGAAACAGTATGACTGCTTGGTAGGCCATGGGGTCAATGCTGATCAGTCATCATTTTATTTTGATATGTTGTCAAATGTCATTGTTTACATGAAGGGTGTTAGAGGCGTTCCTGTAAAAAGTTCTCTCAATAAAAATGCCAGAATAACAGAAATGCCGGGTGCACTAGCAGATTGAAGCAAGTTCCCCCCAATGTGATTATTTGCAGAAAAACAATACCAGAAGAAAAGCTGCCTACGGGACTTTCTTTTAGATGTCTAGAAAGGGATGATGATGAGTGACCTGATGAAAGATTGGCTGAAGATCATTTGGAACAGAATACCATTCTGTTTGCTTTACAGCGGAAAGCTGTTGGAAACGGAGTCTTTCTGAGGGCACCTTACCTGGGAAATTAAGGCTCTATTAGCAAAGAACAACATAGATCTGGCAATTGCTGGCAGCATTACCTCACAGCTTCAAGTAGTGGAAATTATAAATAGACGTTTTAAAGCCCACCTGAGGCAGCTTTACAGTGACTGGCGTCTTTAAGGAGACCATACCCATACTCCAGGTGGTGGGGCTAAAGAAACTAAATTATCCATGCTGGGCCACTGGATCCTTTGTGTCTGGGACTGAATCTCATGTGAATATATTATTAAAGGATTCAAAAAGTGCTATGTGTCCAGTGATAATGAATGCTTCGGAAGTTGGCATATTATGGGAGTTGTCAGGAAAGAAGAAATGCCAGTAGCCTTACAAAAGATGATTAGTATTATTATTAAAATGGAGATATCACAGATGACTTGGTTTAGAAAGTAAACAAAAAAGGAAGTGAGGACACAAATTAATTTAAACCATTTTATTTCTACTGTATTATCAAAATGTAAACAATCAATAAATGGCATAAATTCAGAATAGGCCTAGGTATAATGTTACCTTTCTTAGGCATACACTTAATAACTGTAAAACAGTTTGTTATTCAGGATCATGTTGGTTTGTTAAATACAGTATTTCACTTTTGCCTCTGCACTCAGTGGCGTAGAGGTCAGCAAAGTGCCTGTTACGGTACTCCATCTCTTTTTGGCCTTCCTACTTTTCTTTGTTCAGGGCATTCCTGACTGAGAGCCCTTACCGGAAGTCTTTCTCCACCCATAAAGGTAGTCTCAATGTTCCTGTCATTTTCTCTTCTTTCCCTTTACTTCTGTGTTTAGGTTATATATTCCTAAATATTTCCTTTTAAACTCGTTTCTTTTATGGTCTTTCCACATACATCCTTTCACTAATCTTAAAAACCTCGTTTATTGAGTCTGTATTCTACTGTTTCGATGTCTCATTGTTGCCCATGCTTGACTTCCTTAAGCAAGGGTTTTATGGAACTTCAGCTGGGTTTCTTTGCTGGCATATGTCCGCAAATTTTTATGGATGTTCCACATATGGAAGAGAATTTAATTTTTGGTCTTATTGGTCACTATCATTTTTTTTTAATTTTTGAACTTTTTAATTTCCTAGATTGTATAAATTATAAAACATTGAAATGTGATGTCTAATTTCAGTTGACTGAGCAATGATCTTGAATTGGAGAGCAAGAAAAATACAGAAAATTGCTTTAAATTAAATTTTATGAACTAAACTTCAAAGTTATAAATGTCTGAAAATGAGGAAATATGTAAAATTAATAACACACCACTTATGATAGAATGTGTGTCAGGATATGGTGTTCGAAAACCCGGCATAGTCTAAATAGCTGGGAGCTATTTAAGAAAATAAAGGTGATAGGCCTATACAAAACATACCATGCCCATATGAGTAATGCTTTCAATAAAGAAAAACTGTCATGGTAAAAACCAACTAATTGAAGACTTGTTTGAACAAAATAAACAGAAAAGTATGTTACGTAGTGAAAATTATTAAAAACAAGAATATCAGTAATATACAAAAAGAAACATACTGTGCATGATAAGATTGCTGTCAGTTGTGGAATACATATAAACTGGTACATAAAGTAACTTGTCAAAACTGAGAAATGTTTGTGTTCAGTATGTCAGATTTGACTGTGGCCTACTCATAGCTAGAGCAAGGCTAACTACTGTGTGCTTGCAAAAGCCAAGCCAAAAGTTGCCAAAAAGGCCAGGTGTTGGCACTCAAGTGTGTACAGTTACATCAAGTGGTATGTATAAGAACAAAGTAATTGCAACATAGATTACAAAATATGTAACAACACTGACATGAAGAAAATAGAGGGTGGTGCATATAAAAGTATCATGCTCCCTCTTTGAATGTGAATGCAGTATTTTGACGTATGAAATAAACAGCTACAAGAATAAATAGTTTCATTCAATAATCAATTGTTAGCATTCTTCTATTTGTTTCGTCAATGAACCCTAACATTGTATGTCAGCAACCACTCCGTGGTGAAAAAAATTGGCACTTGGTGCTGTGTAACAGGAACATGCATCATTTTTTGACTCTACCCCAACACAGATCCATAGTTTGTGCTCAACTCGCTGAATACAAGACACTATTGCTTCTTCCAGCAAGATGGGACAACATGCCGCACATCTAAGGTATCCCCGGAACAAGTCCACGATATCTTCTCTGAGGAACGAACTATCAGGAGACCTTTATGGCCACCATGTTGGCTGGATCTAACAACATGCAATTTTTATTTTCCTGTTCGTACGCTTGAAGAGCAACGTCTATGAATCTACACACTACACAGGAACTGAAAGACATCAGCCGTGAAGTTACAGCTGTTGATACCCAAACTTTACTCAGTGTATCTGAATATGCTTTGATGTGTACAGCTGTATATTGATGTTGCATGGGCTCACTTTCAACATCTTCTAGAAACACATTTTTCACTGTATTTTTCATTGTAAACAAATGGTAAGTCCATTTCAGTTCTTAATTTCTGTAATTTCACTGTTTCCTTTATACTTACATGGGCTACTTTCATCTGCACCATCCTTTATAGAAGAATATACGGGAAAAAGTTTGTCATTAAACAGGGCCATAAAAAACAGATGAATGAAGCTACAGAAGCTGCAAATGGAATTCACCATGTTGTAATACGAAGTGTTGTCAGAAAATTACAGTAGAAAGCGTATAATTTATTATACGTGCCACTACATAACATTAAATATATAAAATAGCAGTAAGGTAGGAAGACTGCTGATGCAGATACAGTGCCATCTCTTGGAACGTGGGGGCAGTGAAGGTTCCCATTGAATAAGTAAGATAGCAAAAGACAGCAGTGGAGATCATGGTCTTCAGCTTGTAGTGCCATAAGATGTTTCTTGTGTAGGTTTGCCAGTAATAACTAAAGTAGTACATCAGAAATGCTGAAGAAATTATTCTGATTAAATTGTCCATTCATTCAGTACACAAACGGAGCTCTCTTCTTATTGCTGCAAATCTCCAACTCTTGGGACTACAGCATCTCTCTCGTAGCACCTGCCACTACAGCTTGTCGAGCCTTTCCATAACGGTCTTGCAATTACTAAAACATTGCACGAGCAAACGTGTTGGTCTTGATTAGATCTTATAACTCTTCTATTAATCCTGCTAAGTCCGCAGACTGTTGAACGGTACTCAGTAATCAGTGAAACAAATGGATGAATAACATTTTGTTAAGTCTCCCAGTAAGTCTCAGCCTGGCATCTGTTTTTCCTACTTCAGGTCACTCCAGGCAGTTACTTCTAGGTATTTTGCGGTTGTTACTATTCCAGTGAAATTTTGCTAACAGTGGTATGTTAAATATATGTTCAGGAGCAACTGTCAGTCTTTCCACCAGTCATTGCTCCTCTTCAGGTCTTCCTCCTTTACACCACTACCTCATAGAGGTTCCAGTGTTATCTGTTCTGGTACTTGGGTATTTATTTAGTTTTTTTGTTGAGGCCCCAGATAACGTTTTGGAACAATATTATTTTTAAAAGCAGCTGTAAATAATCCACATATGCTTGTCAAAAATAATTTTTTTATAATCCTAAATTTATTTTCACGTCCATTTTTTTTAAACTCCCGTAAAGTATTTTTCACAACCTTGATAAAGGGTGCTGTGATATTTTGTAGAAAACAATAAGTCTGGTATCAGAGTTTCTAACACTGTCAGTCATAAGTAATTTATAGTTGTTATTCCTTTCTACAGGGTAAAACCAAACTCCAAAAAAAGTCTATGGGTTGTTAAGGGATATTTTGTGAGTGTTTTGGTATAATGAACCCATGGTTTCCTGCAGCTTATTACAGTGTAATTGCATTTAATTTTATTTCCTACTCTCATTTATGTTTGTATATGTATTGTACTGACATCATCTACACAACGGTTAATTTGACAGAATGTGGTGTGTGTATCATTTGGAGGGGGGAAAAAACTTGTTTCATTCACTTGCAGTAGTTGCTCTCGTCAACAGTACTGCCTTCTCAATTCTTCGGCCCTGCACTCGGATTTAGCCATCCTTGGCACCTTCGTGGGCTAGGTTTTTTCCAGCAGTGTTGTATATTACCAGTGACACACATTTACTGACAAAGAATTGGCCGTCAGGCACGTCCTGTTCCTGTTAACTGAAAGCAATGAAAATGTGGCATGACGACATTATGCTGACTTGTCACTGCAGTGGCAGTTACCACATCACAGAACTTCTGCATTGAAGGGTTGTTCCATTACTCTTACTTTACTTTGTACATTTTGGTTATTGCATATTACAACTTTTTTACTTTCTTTGAAGATACTTTAATAGAAACAAAGGTAATTGGGTTTGAAGATACTTTAAGAAAGCAAATAAATTGCTGCTATACTATTACTCTGTAACAAATCAATGGAGACCACATGTTCCTTATTCTGAAATACTATGAAAATAACCCTGAAGAACCTCTGAAATTGATGGTGGGGTTAGGTTTCACCATATAAATGATGATAGCATCCACATTTTATTTTCTTACTTAGTTCTTGTGATAAAAACTGTTTATCAGTTTTGCTGTTGGAGCATAATAAATCGTAAAACATATGCAGTTCAAAGAACAGATGAAAGGTACCACTGAAAATGCTGTTTTCTATATACATAAATGATCTTATATATAAAAACAAAGATGAGGTGACTTACCGAACGAAAGCGCTGGCAGGTCGATAGACACACAAACATACACACAAAATTCAAGCTTTCGCAACAAACTGTTGCCTCATCAGGAAAGAGGGAAGGAGAGGGAAAGACAAAAGGAAGTGAGTTTTAAGGGAGAGGGTAAGGAGTCATTCCAATCCCGGGAGCGGAATGACTTACCTTAGGGGGGAAAAAAGGACGGGTATACACGCGCGCGCGCACACACACACACACACACATCCATCCACACATACAGACACAAGCAGACATATTTAAAGACGAAGAGTTTGGGCAGAGATGTCAGTCGAGGCAGAAGTGTAGAGGCAAAGAAGTTGTTGAAAGACAGGTGAGGTATGAGTGGCGGCAACTTGAAATTAGCGGAGATTGAGGCCTGGCGGATGACGAGAAGAGAGGATATACTGAAGGGCAAGTTCCCATCTCCGGAGTTCGGATAGGTTGGTGTTGGTGGGAAGTATCCAGACAACCCGGACGGTGTAACACTGTGCCAAGATGTGCTGGCCGTGCACCAAGGCATGTTTAGCCACAGGGTGATCCTCATTACCAACAAACACTGTCTGCCTGTGTCCATTCATGCGAATGGACAGTTTGTTGCTGGCCATTCCCACATAGAATGCATCACAGTGTAGGCAGGTCAGTTGGTAAATCACGTGGGTGCTTTCACACGTGGCTCTGCCTTTGATCGTGTACACCTTCCGGGTTACAGGACCTGGAGTAGGTGGTGGTGGGAGGGTGCATGGGACAGGTTTTGCACCGGGGGCGGTTACAAGGATAGGAGCCAGAGGGTAGGGAAGGTGGTTTGGGGATTTCATAGGGATGAACTAACAGACAGGGGTAGCAATCTGCAGTTGTTCACTGATGATAGTGTGGTGTATGAGGAGGTGTTGAAGATAAGTGATGGTAAGTTGGTGCAAGATGACCTAGACAAAATTTCTAGTTGGTTTGATGAATGGCAGCTGGCTCTTAATGGAGCCAGAAAAGAAAAACATACCCATAATGTTCGGATACAGCATTATTAGTGTCCTGCTTGACACAGTCATGTCATATGTGATATGTGTGAGGATTGTGGCAGGGAATGCAAATTGTTGACTTCGGTTTATTGGAAAAATTCTAAGGCAGTGTGGTTCATCTGCAAAGGAGATTGCTTATAGGACACAAGTGTGATCTGTTCTTGAATACTGCTTGAGGTTTAGGATCTGCACCAGGTTAGATTAAAAGAAGACATGGAAGCAATTCAGAGGTGAGCTGCTAGATTTGTTGCTGGTAGGTCCAATCAACATGCAAATGTTCAGAGTATTCTTCAGGAGCTCAAGTGGGAATCCCTGGAGGGAAGAAGACACTAATTTCAACAAAAGCTACTGAGAATATTTAGAGAACCAACATTTGAAGCTGACTGCAGAACTACCCTACTGCTGCCATCATAGATTTCATGTAATGACCACAAAGATAAAACACGAGAAATTTGGGCTCATAGGGACACATATAGACAGTCATATTTCCCTGACTCTATTTGTGAGTGGAGCAGGAAAGGAAATGAATATATGTAGCACAGGGTATCCCCTGCCACGCACTGCATGATGGCTTGCAGAATATTAATACATATAGATGACATGCACTACCAGGTATTAGATGACACATTTACTGTAGTGTGTGGTATATGGATATCTACTGCGTTTTTTTTTTTTTAAATAGGAACCCCCATTTTTATTACATATTCATGTAGTACGTAAAGAAATATGAATGTTTTAGTTGGACCACTTTTTTTGCTTTGTGATAGATGGTGCTGTAATAGTTAAAAACATACGGCTCACAATGTTAGATGAATGGTTGGCAACACGTAGGTTTTTTAAATTAAAATACAGAATGTAGGTTCCTTTGAACATTTTATTTCATTTGTTCCAATGTGATGCATGTACCTTTGTGAACTTACCATTTCTGAGAACGCATGCTGTTACACCTTGATTACCTGTAAATACCACATTAATGCAATAAATGCTCAAAATTATGTCCTTCAACCTCAATGCATTTGGCAGTACGTGTAATGACATTCGTCTCAACAGCGAGTAGTTCACCTTCCGTGCATTGACAATGCACTGATGCATGTTGTCAGGCGTTGACGGTGGATCACGATAGCAAATATCCTTCAACTCTCCCCACAGAAAGAAATCTAGGGACGTCAGCTCCGGTGAACGTGCAGGCCATCCACCTGTCAACTATTAAATACTGCTTCAACCGCACGCGAGCTATGTGCCGGACATCCATCATGCAGGAAGTACATCGCCATTCTGTCATGCAGTGAAACATCTTGTAGTAACATCGGTAGAACATTACATTGGAAATCAGCATACATTGCACCATTTAGATTGCCATCGATAAAGTGGGGGCCAATTATCCTTCTTCCCATAATGCCTCACCATACATTAACCCGCCAAGGTCGCTGGTGTTCCACTTGTCGCAGCCATCGTGGATTTTCCATTGCCCAATAGTGCATATTATGCTGGTTTACATTACCGCTGTTGGTGAATGACACTTCGCCGCTAAATAGAATGCGTGCAAAAAATCTGTCATTGTCCCGTAATTTCTCTTGTGCCCAGTGGCGGAACTGTACACGACGTTCAAAATCATCGCCATGCAATTCCTGGTGCAGAAAAATATGGTACGGGTGCAATCGATGTTGATGTAATATTCTCAACACCAGTGTTTTCGAGATTCCTGATTCTTGCGCAATTTGTCTGCTACTGATGTGCGGATTAGCCGCGATAGCAGCTAAAACACCTACTTGGGCATCATTATTTGTTGCAGGTCATGGTTGACGTTTCACATGTGGCTGAACGATTCCCGTTTCCTTAAATAACGTAACTATCCGGCGAACGGTCTGGACATTTGGATGATGTCGTCCAGGATACCGAGCAGAATACATAGCACACACCTGTTGGGCATTTTGATCACAATAGCCATACATCAACACAATATCGACCTTTTCCGCAATTGGTAAACGGTCCATTTTAACACGGGTAATGTATCACGAAGCAAATACCGTCCGCACTGGCGGAATGTTATGGGATACCGCGTACTTCCACATTTGTGACTATTACAGCGCCATCTATCACAAAGCGAAAATAGTGGTCCAGGTAAAACATTCATATTTCTTTACGTACAACATGAATATGTAATAAAAAATGGAGGCTTCTATTTAAAAACAACACAGTTGATACCCGTTTGACCTATGGCAGCGCCACTAGTGGGCCAACCGTAGCGCCATCTGGTTTCCCCCTTCAAGCTAGATGAGTTTCGTTCTTTGTAGTTTTTTCGTTTGATGCTTATTTCATGAGATATTTGGCCCGGTCACTATCAATGGACCACCCTGTGTGTGTGCATTTAAAATCTCACTGGTATGAAACACAAGATCATACATATTCAAACAGTTGATAACTTCGTATTAAATAAAGAAGTAGGTGAAGAAACATACAGTGTTTTACTATTGTGAAACCGTGAGTGAGGTGATTCTGTAGTTGGAACAAAGGACTTGCAATTTGGAGGACAGGCTCGTAATCCCCAACTGGTCAATTGTGATTTAGGTTTTCTGTGATTTCTGTAAATGGGTTAAAAACGCCATAATGATTCCTTCCAAAGGGATGGTTGTTGTGGTCTTCAGTCCAGAGACTGGTTTGATGCAGCTCTCCATGCTACTCCATCCTGTGCAAGCTTCTCCATCTCCCAGTACCTACTGCAGCCTACATCCTTCTGAATCTGCTTAGTGTATTCATCTCTTGGTCTCCCTCTACGATTTTTACCCTCCACCCTGCCCTCCAGTACTAAATTGGTGGTCCCTTGATGCTTCAGAACATGTCATACCAACCGATCCCTTCTTCAAGTGAAGTTGTGCCACAAACTCCTCTTCTCCCCAATTCTGTTCAATACCTCCTCATTAGTTATGTGATCTACCAATCTAATCTTCAGCATTCTTTTGTAGTACCACATTTCGAAAGCTTCTATTATCTTCTTGTACAAACTATTTATCGTCCACGTTTCCCTTCCATACGTGGCTACGCTCCATACAAATACTTTTCAGAAACGACTTCCTGACACTTAAATCTATACTCGATGTTAACAAATTTCTCTTCTTCAGAAACACTTTCCTTGGCATTGCCAGTCTACATTTTATATCCTCTCTACTTCGACCATCATAAGTTATTAGCAAAACTCCTTTACTACTTTGTGTGTCCCATTTCCTAATCTAATTCCCTCAGCATCACCCAACTTAATTCGACTACATTCCATTATCCTCGTTTTGCTTTTGTTGAAGTTCATCTTATATCCTCCTTTCAAGACACTGTCCATTCCGTTCAGCTGCTCTTACAGGTCCTTTGCTATCTCTGACAGAATTAAATGTCATCGGCGAACCTCAAAGTTTTTATTTCTTCTCTATGGATTTCAGTTCCTACTCTGAATTTTTCCTTTGTTTCCTTTTCTGCTTGCTCAATATACAGATTGAGTAACATCGGGGATAGGCTACAACCCTGTCTCACTCCCTTCGCAACCACTGCTTCCCTTTCATGCCCCTCGACTCTTACAACTGCCGTCTGGTTTCTGTACAAATTGTAAATAGCCTTTTCCTCCCTCTATTTTACCCCTGCCACCTTCAGAATTTGAAAGAGAATATTCCAGTCAACATTGTCAAGAGCTTTCTCTAAGTCTACAAATGCTTGAAATGTAGGTTTGCCTTTCCTTAATCTTTCTTCGAAGATAAGTCCTAGGGTCAGTGTTGCCTTACATGTTCAAACATTTCTACGGGATCCAAACTGATCTTCCCCAAGGTCGGCTCCTGCCAGTTTTTCCATTCATCTGTAAAGAATTTGTGTTAATATTTTGCAGCCGTGGCTTATTAAACTGATAGTTGGGTAATTTTCACATCTGTCAACACCTGCTTTCTTTGGGATTGGAATTACTATATTCTTCTTGAAGTCTGAGGGAATTTCGCTTGTCTCGTACATCTTGCTCACCAGATGGTAGAGTTTTGTTAGGGCTGGCTCTCCCAAGGCTGTAAGCAGTTCTAATAGAATGTTGTCTACTCCCAGGGCCTTGTTTCGACTTAGGTCTGTCAGTGCACTGTCAAACTCTTCACGCAGTATCATATCTCCCATTTCATCTTCATCCTCTTCCATTTCCATAATATTGTCCTCAAGTAAGTCACGGTTTTACAAACCCTGTATGAACTACTTCCACCTTCCAGCATTCTCTTTGCTTAGAACTGGGTTTCCATTTGAGCTCTTGATATTCGTACAAGTGGTTCTCGTTTCTCCAGAGGTCTCTTTAATTTTGCTGTAGGCAGTATCTATCTTACCCCTAGTGATATATGCCTCTACATCCTTACATTTGTCCTCTAGCCATCCCTGCTTATTTATTTTGCACTTCCTGCCGATCTCATTATTGAGACGCTTGTATTTCTTTTTGCCTACTTCATTTACTACATTTTTATATTGTCACCTTTCGTCAATTAAATTCAATATATCTTCTGTTACCCAAGGATTTCTACTAGCCCTCGTCTTTCTACCTACTTGATCCTCTGCTGCCTTCACTATTTCATCCCTCAAAGCTACCCATTCTTCTACTGTATTTCTTTCCCCCATTCCTGTCAATCGTTCCCTAATGTTCTCCCTGAAACTCTATACAGCCTCTGGTTTTTGCAGTTTATTCAGATCCCATCCCCTTAAATTCCCACCTTTTTGCAGGTTCTTCAGATTTAATCTACAGTTCATAACCAATAGATTGTGGTCAGAGACCACATCTGCCCCTGGAAATGGCTTACAATTAAAAACCTGGTTCCTAAATCTCTGTCTTACCATTATATAATCTGTCTGAAACCTGTCAGTATATCCAGGCCTCTTCCATGTATACAACCTTAATTTGTGATTCTTGAACCAAGTGTTAGCTATGATTAAGTTATGCTCTATGGAAAATTCTACCAGGTGGCTTCCTCTTTCATTTCTTACCCCCTATCCATATTCACCGATCATGTTCAATTCTCTTCCTTTTCCTACTATCAAATTCCAGTCACCCATTATTGTTAAATTTTCATCTCCCTTCACCATCTCCTCGTCATCTGTGAAGCTAGTTGGCGTATAAACTTGTACTACTGTAGTAGGCGTGAGCTTCATGTCTATCTTGGCCCCAATAATGCGTTCACTATGCTGTTTGTAGTAGCTTACCTGCACTCCTATTTTTTTAAATTCATTGTTATACCTACTCCTGCATTACCTCTATTTGATTTTGTATTTATAACCCTGTATTCAACTGACCAGAAGTCTTGTTCCTCGTGCCACCGAACTTCACTAATTCCCACTATATCTAACTTTAACTTATCCATTTCCCTTTTTAAATTTTCTAACCTACCTGCCCGATTAACCAGTCTCAGGACTGAAGACAACAACAACAACCTGCCCGATTAAGGGATCTGACATTCCACGTTCCGATCCGTAGAACACCCGTTTTCTTTCTCCTGATAACAATGTCCTCCTGATAAGTGCGCACCCGGAGATCCAAATGGGGGACTATTTTACCTCCGGAATATTTTACCCAAGAAGACGCCACCATCATTTAACCATACAATAAAGCTGCATGCCCTCGGGTAAAATTACGGCTGTAGTTTCCCGTTGCTTTCAGCCGTTCACAGTACCAGCACAGAAAGGCCGTTTTGGTTAGTGTTAAGAGGCCAGATCAGTCAATCATCCAGACTGTTGCTCCTGCAGCCACAGCCACTGAAGAAGCTGCTGCCGCTCTTCAGGAACCACACGTTTGTCCGGCCTCTCAACAGATACCACTCCCTTATGGTTGCACCTACGCTAGGCTGTCTGTATCGCTGATGCATGCAAGCCTCCCGACCAACGGCAAGGTCCATGGTTCGTGGGGGGGTCCTAAGGGATACGACTGATTAACTCTTATGTTCCAAAAATTTAGGGAAAGATAGATTGCTACTTTTCCTACATTGTTGATATTCCTACCTGGAGTTCCTGTTGTTTGATTTTAACTGTTTCTTTTGTATCCTATCAAAGGTTCTGCTCTGCATACAGTTTAGTGATACATTCTGCTTATAACTATATCCATTGGATTTGATGATGATTGCATACTTGAAAATAGTCATCTAGATGTATTTTCAGCAGTAAACCACCTCACGATGTGTGGCAAGAGCATTCTTCTGGTATCACTTTTATTTCTCCTTGCTGTCCTGTTACATTTGGGAATTATACATAAGAAGGGTGACTGATAGATTTCTGCATGAGCTCTAATTTCTTTGATTTTTTTCCCCATCATGATCATTTCATGGTTCATTTCAGAATATGCAGTATCTGAATTCTAACAGCAACTCACATATTGATACACACCGCCTCTCATGTAGTTTGAGGAGTGTCTCTGTGACACTCCCGCATTTACTAAATAAAACCGTAATGAAGTGTACCGTACTTCCTTGTATCTTCAAGGTTTTGTAAGCCACTTCTCTTGTGGATAAGTTACATTTCCTTAGAATTCTTCAAAAAGTGAATCTGCTTGGCAGTTTCTCCTCCTAAAACTAGTAATATGTTTAATGGACCTGTAATAGCTCTTTTACCTATTTGAACTTGGTATGTAATGTCTGTTTACACAGAGGTGAACTCCCAGTCCCTGCACCAGTCACTCATAGTCTGTAGTTCTTCCTCCATTTCATTGCAGCATTGCATCATTCGTGAACAGCTTCATTAAACTGCTAATGTAAACCACTGGATCATTTATATTGTGAACAGCAACAGCCCTATAACACTTTCGGCAACTTCTGAAGTTACTTTTACACCTGATTTCGCCCCATTGCGGGTGACATCTGGATTTCACACTGCTACAAACTCCTCAGTTCAGTTACAGTGCTGATTTAATGTTTATTAATGTGTTTTTTCCACTAAGCAACCGTGCAGACTGTATTGAATGCCTTCCATTGGTCAGTGGATGTGACAATGACACAATTAACTGTGGCCTTTTGGATCTCAAGGACAAGTTGAATTTCATAAGATTTCTGTTAGTCGAATCCCTGTGGAACCATATGAAAGAAATTTTTGCTCTCCAAAAGCTTGTAATATATAAGCATAAAATGGTACCAGATTCTGAAACCGATTGACATCAATGTCTTAACCCTACATCTTTCCAGTGACCCTCTGTGTAAATACTATTGGCCTGCACCTTTTTTCCAATCGCTTAGAACCCTTACGTACTTGAGTGACCTATGATAAACTACTGCTAAAGGGAAGAAAGATCTTTCACATTATCTACACAGAACAGTACAGGTCCAAATGTCTTTTATTTTGTTGAGCAAACTTAACTGCTTTTCCGTTCTGTGAGTACTTATCCCAACACATGCTATTTTAATGTTCATGCAACAATTCAGAGGAAGAACTGTACTAAAACTTACTGGTGTGAAACGGTTTCAGAAGACTGAATGTTGTATTTTGGCCTATTGTTTGTTGTCTTCTGTTTCAATACTGATGGAATTGATGAATGACCAGACAGATGATTTGAGGGGCAATCAGAAAGTTTCTGTTTGAAGGTGGTACAGTCCAGAATCGGTATGCTAATTGGGCAGAATCACCATAAGCACAGCGGCGTGACCCACCGATAGATGCACCAGGCTGAAGATGCTCGTTTGGTAAAACAGTGTTTTGCTGTGTGAAGACGTCTGTAACTGCCTTCTGCACATCCTCATTCGACAGGAATTGTAAGCCATTTGAGGCCATTTTAAGGGACCGAAGGTGTGATAATCACGTCAGAAGAGATCAGGACTGTAGGGCGGATGGTACAGGGTCTTGTATGAGAGTTGGCTAACTTCTGAATTATGAGGCTGGTGTCCCACATAAGTCAGTATCTTGTGTCAAATTGGGACCAGCACAGAACGTAGGGCATCATTCCCCAATGGTGGTTTTAGACAGACGTGCTGCCATCATACGCATTCTTCATTCTTTGATAGATGTCTACCGATCTATGTCCTTCAGCAGCAAAAAAAAAATAAATTAACAGTGGCACATTTGTCTTATTGGACACATTTGTTAATGATGTCATCGTAGTTCATGTTCCCACGTTTAATTCATGCAGAAAGACGTGAATGCCTCGCTAATCCCTTGGCTACATGCCGGTGCTTATATATGTGCATCAGAATTGCACTACATTGCATAAACACTGCAGCAGTGCCCTCAGTTGGAAACTTTTTGATTGTCCCTTACATTAATCCATCTGTTAATTTTATGTAACGGTAATATTCCTTTGGACTGTTTGTCAGGATTCATCAGAATTTTACTTAAAGTTTCATTGAATGCTGCTCACATTGCTCTCCTTATGTTTGTTTATGGCTTCATTGCTGCTTTCTTGTATGTTTACTGAACTACAGCTGTTCCTTCCCATTTCTCATCTTGCACACTGCATAAAAGCTAAATCATATTGTACACAGCGTTTGAATTTACCCGTTGATGTTCCACATTTTTATGTCCATAGATAAATATGTGATTTCAATTGCTCAGACAATTTACAGTATCTTTTCAGACTTTGATTGCTAAGCAAAAGTGTTTTAGCAGACTTAGTCATAGATTTCCTAAGTTAACAAGGAAGTGATTGAAAGCTGTGAGCTCAAAAGTGGATTTACTTACTGAACTGAACTGCTCAAAGTCTGTAATGTTGTAGTGACAGTAACGAAAAATAAAATGAGGTACAGACTATAATTCAGTGATTTTCTCTTTGCAACAGCGACATCCTGAGCCTTAAAATCGATTCGAAAGCATTTACTTTAAACTCCTTTATAATGATGACCATGAAAGTAAGAGGGGAAACACACATTGTAAAACATTTTCTTGTTATATACTTACTGTTTGCTACTGAAAGATAACCTGGAGCTTGAAAACAAATAGTATATTGGCACACGAATATAACATAAAAACATTTGTTTACTTGTGATTTCTATATTTCCCTTTAAGTAGCAGATAATTCAAATTTTAAAAATAAATGTTTTAATTAAGGCTTGTTACTGTTTACTGTGTAGAATGCAGCTTTTCATTTACTGTGAAGTGTAGTACATTAAACCAGCCTGAAACTTGCAGCAAAGCTATATACACCATGTGATCAAAAGTATCCGAACACCTGCCTGAAAATGACCTAAAAGTTTGCAGTGCACTACATCGATAATGCTGGAATTAAATATGGTATTGGCTCACCCTTAGCCTTTTACAGCTTAGCGTTCCAAAACATCCCAAAGATGTTCTATAGGACTCAGGTCATGACTCTGTGCAGGCCAGTCCATTACAGGGATGTTATTGTCGTGTAACCACTTCGCCATGCAATATGAACAGGTGCTCAGTCATGTTGAATGATGCAGTCGCCATCCCCGAATTGCTCTTCAACGGTGGGAAGCAAGAAGGTTGCTAAAACATCAATGTAGGCCTGTGCTGTGGTAGTACCACGCAAAACAAGGGCTGCAGACCCCCTCCATGAAGAAAACTACCGCACCATAACACCACCGCCTCCGAATTTTACTATTGGCACTACACACGCGGGCAGATGACGTTCACCAGACATTTGCCACACCCTGCCATTGGATCGCCACATTGTGTACCGTGATTTGTCACTCCACACAACATTTTTGCGATGTTAAACTGTCCAATGTTTACTCTCCTTACACCAAGCGAGGTGTCGTTTGGCATTTACTATTGTGATGTGTGGCTTATAAGCAGCCGCACAACCATAAAATCCAAGTTTTATATCATCTCCTGCCTAACTGTCATATATTTGCAGTGGATCCCAACACAGTTTACAATTCCTGTGTGATGGTCTGGACAGATACCGGTCTGTTACACATTACAGCCCTCTTCAACTGTTGGCGATCTCTGTCAGTCAACAGACGAGGTCGCCCTGTACACTTTTGTGCTGTACGTGTCCCTTCACATTTCCACTTTACTGTCACATTAGAAACAGTGGACCTAGGGATGTTAAGGAGTGTGGAAATCTTGTGTACAGACATGTGACCCAAGTGACACCGTATCACCTGACCACATTCAAAGTCCGTGAGTTCGGCGGAGCAACCCATTCTGCTCTCTTATGATGTCTAATGACTACTGAGGTCGTTGATATGGTGTACCTGGCAGTAGATGGCAGCACAATGCACCTAAATGAAAAGCGTATGTTTTTTGGGGTGTCCAGATACTTTTTATCACATAATGTACTCGATAGAGTACTTTCTTTTCCATTATCAGTGAAGTGATTGCTTCAGCAATGTTGGTGTCATTACCTTGAGAAACTATACACAAACATCTGATGTTTCCTCAGAGTTTATGTCAATTTACTTTTTGCTGGTTGTCATCTACAGAAAACTGGTTGTTAAAGCTACAAAGCACTGGCCATAGATTTGCTTGCTTGCTTGTGTGTGTGTGTGTGTGTGTGTGTGTGTGTGTGTGTGTGTGTGTTTGTTTGTTTGTTTTTACATCTCTTTCATGTTTTTACAAATTTATCATTGTCGTCTTAAAAAGTAAAGTGTGATTACATCTTGTGAGAAAATTGTTCATGAAGCTGAACCTGAGGAGATGGTGATGTATTGTGCAAGAGAAGATTCATCAGTAACTTGCCCATGATTTGCGCACTTTCAGAACAGTGATAATATCTGTTGTAAACAAAGTTCACAAGCATTGAGACAGAATGAGTTTGAATCAGTAGTGTAAGACTCTCAGTATATTACATTGTGGCGCATACATTGAGACTGATGGTCACTGCTTCTAACTGTTTCTCTACATTTAAAGGGTCCATCATACACTCAGTATTTATTGCACAATAAAGTTGTGTTAATATACTGTGCAAAAGTGCAAGGCCAATAATGGCTCAATATTATAGCGTAACATGTCTGTTAGAGCTTTGCCTTCGTAGCAAACACATCAGTGCTTGATGATGTAGAACTCCCCATGTGTTGTGATTGCAGTCACGTTGTGCTGCAAAAAGGAAAGCAAGAGGAATTAGGAACGGGCAAAAAAAGTCGCTCAGAAGGCATTCTACACCAGCCATATTGACATGCTTAGAGAATCTGCAGCAGAGCCAGATATCTGTCGAAAGACTTTAAGGTCAGAAGAGGAATCTTTCAACAAGTTGATGAACTTCGTTATGCCTTATGTACTCAGGAAAAATACTGTTCATATATTTGTTGGATTTCACTTTCCGTGATATTGGAGACAATTTATAAACCTGAAAAGAGTAAGAAACATCACTGTTGAGTATATGCAAGTAGTGCTGTTATGTATTGCTGCAATAAATAATAGTAGCTTCCGAAATATGCATGTAACCAATTGCAGTGTTATTTCTATGCACTTAAATAACTATGTCAAATACTTCTACAGATAATTACTGAATAAGTATTAAATATGTAATCAAACTACTCCCCTGAATGCACTTCATCAGATGACTCTATCCATTTGTTTCACTGATGTATTCCCATTAATATGGCATCGCTATATCGATTGTTTGCATGTCTGCGGATCATGAGATCTGAGCAGAATCTGTTGCATATTGCATAATATCACCCTTAAATGGTACAGCATATTGTCTGTCAACATTTTTAAGGCTCTGCAGTCTCCTTCAATATATTATGCAAATCGTCAGTACCACTCTCAGACAACAGTATTATTGTGCAGTACTCAGTATTTTGCAATAAATATTATTGAGTGTGTGGGGGCCTCTTAAGTTGTTGTTGTGAGTGTAAGTTGTTGTTGTGAGTGTAAGTTGTTGTTGTGAGTGTAAGTTGTTGTTGTGAGTGTAAGTTGTTGTTGTGAGTGTAAGTTGTTGTTGTGAGTGTAAGTTGTTGTTGTGAGTGTAAGTTGTTGTTGTGAGTGTAAGTTGTTGTTGTGAGTGTAAGTTGTTGTTGTGAGTGTAAGTTGTTGTTGTGAGTGTAAGTTGTTGTTGTGAGTGTAAGTTGTTGTTGTGAGTGTAAGTTGTTGTTGTGAGTGTAAGTTGTTGTTGTGAGTGTAAGTTGTTGTTGTGAGTGTAAGTTGTTGTTGTGAGTGTAAGTTGTTGTTGTGAGTGTAAGTTGTTGTTGTGAGTGTAAGTTGTTGTTGTGAGTGTAAGTTGTTGTTGTGAGTGTAAGTTGTTGTTGTGAGTGTAAGTTGTTGTTGTGAGTGTAAGTTGTTGTGTCAACAAATATTTTATGTCAGAATACTCAGTTAAGCATCCTCTACCATCTATATAAGGTTGTTTCTAAGGGTTTGGCACTGTGTATATCCACTGCAGTGTGAAGTTTAATATTATTAATGCTGCTGAAATTATTTTCAGGTTAAATGTCATCAGTACTGGCCTTCAGGTACAAAACCAGGTGTGGATGAGAGACTGGAATTGAAAGATGTTGGCCTTGTTGTAGAGTTTGTCTCAGAGACTGAAGCCTCATACTATACAACAAGAGTTCTGAGGTAGGCAGTTTGGATTTTACCACACTACATTGATTAACATTTAGTTTTTCCAAACACTTCCCCTGTTTGTGTGATCATCATCTTGAACTACAATTAATTGAATACAGGAAAACCTGTATTTCCCTGGTGACAGCATGTCTAACAGCAGCAAGAGACTTGGACATCCAGTAAAATAATTTTAACAACTGCTGGAACTGATTTGGTTCACAAACTTATGACATTGTGAATACACTGGAACAATATTAGAAAAGGATATTTCGTACTCGCCATATAGCGAAGATGAGTTGCACATAGGCACAGTCATAAAATGAGCTTTAATTGATCCTCTCCTTTTCTACTACTCCCTCTCCCCCTTTCCTCTGTCCTCAGTCTAACCTCCCGACTGCACCTGGCTGCCCTACCCATTCTCCACTTCATCCCAATGCATTTCCACTAGCTGCATTTTACTGTCTCCCACCCCATCCTGCTATTCCTCTCCCACCCCATCCTGCTATTCCTCTCCCTCTCCATCCTGCTATTCCTCTCCCTCTCCATCCTGCTATTCCTCTCCCTCTCCATCCTGCTATTCCTCTCCCTCTCCACCCCCAGCCTCCTCGTACTCCCACCTGGTTGCCTCTTCCATCGTGCGTGTGCTGCTGCTCGTAGTCTGGCTTCAGCTGCCAGAGACTGTGCATATGCACACGCACATGTGTCTGTTGTCTATTTTCGACAAAGGCCTTGTTGGCCGAAACCTCATTTTGTGACCATCTTTTTGTTGTGTCTATCTGCAACTCAGTGTCTCCACTGTATGGTGAGTAGCAACTATCCTTCTCTAATTCTGTCACATTCCATCCTGGACTTTCCATTTTAATACAATGTTAGTTTTACCTCTCAGCATTGTATCTCATTTGCACAGTGACTTCTCCAATGTAATTCTTGTAGCAGCCCTGTTTCCTACAGGCAGTTCATATCTTTTGCTAGGTAAAGAGATCTCTGGTTCTAAAAGCTTCCATTTGTTTGTGCTATCTACATAAATAGTATTCACTTTAAAAATAGTAGTTTCCCATGAATCAGTATTTAGTATTAGTATTTACTTTGAAAGCAGTAAAGAGAATGATCATTTCTCATGAACACTTTGTGGTGAGCTGTCTACTACTGGCAACAAATGTCCCTACACTGTGTGCTGAATGGCTCAAGTCTGTTTTCTATGACCCTTCCACTTATCCTCATGTTCAGCTACTAATATGACCTGAGTGTACCCTGCTGAGGAGTTAGAGCAGTTTTAAGTCACTTTTCTCTTATTTGGATAAAACAAGTGGAATTAGCCTTCCAGCTCTCCATAAATGTTCTGTTGTTTCACTAAATGACTTTAGGTGGATAACAGGATGATTTGTTAAATGAGTCCATGGTTGATTATTTCCCTATTTTTTCTCATAGTTTCCAATTTCCAATGACCTTGGTATTGGTGGAATATTAAATTCAAACTTGCCTGCATTTCCTCCACCCTCCTTTACTGTGTGTAAATTTCTCCCTACATGTGGTTTGTCTGCTTGTGAATTTCTTGACACTCAACATCTGACTGCTGGCTCATTCACTTTTTACTGTAAAAATTCCATACTCATCAGTAATGATGTACAAACATTTCAGAGATATGTCCTTGAGATCTAAGATGCCTTTTTCTTAAGCTAATGTATAATGTTGTAGGATAAAAATGACTTATCTGTTGCTTATTCATTGCTGAAAGCTTTTTATATCTGGACATGTGATGGACCCAAGTTCATATTTTCTCTAACAAAATTCTCTGTGCCAAATTTAACATTCTATCACATGTGATGAGATGCAGGTTGGGGTTTATTATATTGGAATGCAGCACATTGTACATCTTGATCAACTGTTAACAATAAATTTTCTTGCAGTGGTGCACCGTAGGTCTCTAGAAGAGCACAGCGTTCCAAAATATTGGAAAAGGGCACAGGTCATCCCAGTTTTCAAGAAGGGATGTCAAACAGATGTGCAGAACTATAGACCTATATCTCTAACATCGATCAGCTGTAGAATTTTGGAACACGTATTATGTTAGAGTATGGCTTCTGTGGAGACTAGAAATCTACTCTGTAGGAATCAGCATGGGTTTTGAAAAAGACGATCTTGTGGAACCCAGCTCGCGCTATTCTTCCACGAGACTCAGAGGGCCATAGACACGGGTTCCCAGGTAGATGCCGTGTTTCTTGACTTCCGCAAGGCGTTTGATACAGTTCCTTACAGTCATTTAATGAACAAGGTAAGAGCATATGGGCTATCAGACCAATTGTGTGACTGGATTGAAGAGTTCCCGGATAACTGAATGCAGCATGGCATTCTCAATGGAAAGAAGTATTCCAAAGTAAGAGTGACTGGGTGTGCCGCAGGGGAGTGTCGTAGGACCATTGCTATTCACACTATATATAAATGACCTTGTGGATAACATCGAAAGTTAACCGAGGCTTTTTGCGGATGATGCTGTAGTATATCGAGATATTGTAACAATGGAAAATTGTACTGAAATGCAGGAGGATCTGCAAACGAATTAGCATGGTGCAGGGAATGGCAATTGAATCTCATTGTAGACAAGTGTAATGTGCTGCAAATACATAGAAAGAAAGATCCTTTATCATTTAGCTACAATATAGCAGGTCAGCAACTGGAAGCAGTTAATTCCATAAATTATCTGGGAGTTGGCATTAGGAGTGATTTAAAATGGAATGACCTTTTAAAATTAATCATTGGTAAAGCAGATGCCAGACTGAGATTCATTGGAAGAATCCTAAGGAAATGCAGTCTGAAAACAAAGGAAGTAGGTTACAGTACACTTGTTCACCCACTGCTTGAATACTGACATCAAGTAATTTAACAACTATCCACTTTATATGAAGTATGAGGGCGGTTCAGAAAGTAACCTCCGATTGGTCACAGTGCGGGTTGTGGGGGGAGTAGCGACGCCATCTGTGCGTTCACGCACTCTACAGGTCAGTCGGCATCAAGCCGTGGTCGACTGAACGTCGTACCTGCGCTAGTTTAGTTTTTGTGGCAGTTTGAAATGTGTGCTGCAATAGAAAACCCCGCCAAATGTGAAGTGGGTGCTGTCATAAGGTTTTTTACAGCCAAAGGATATTCTGCAGCAGCTATTCATCGTGAGCTTTGTGCCGTGTACGGACCAAGAGTTATGAGTGAAGGAGTTGTCCGTGAATGGGTACGTTTATTTAAAAGTGGACGAGAAAACGTTCATGATGAAGAGAGGAGTGGTAGACCATCATTGGTGACTGACGAACTCGTTCAGACAGTTGATGCAAAAGTTCGTGAAAATAGACGTTTCTCAATGTCGGAGTTGTCTACTGGTTTTCCACAGATTTCTAAGACTCTCTTGTACGAGATAGTGACAGCAAGATTGGGTTACCGTAAGTTCTGTGCACGATGGGTGCCCAAAATTCTTACCGACCACCACAAAACTCAAAGAATGGCCTCTGCATTAGACTTTCTGTCACGTTATGAGGACGAAGGAGAACCATTGTTAAACAGAATCGTGACCGGTGACGAAACCTGGATTAAGTACGTGAACCCTGAGACAAAAGAACAATCAAAGATGTGGGCACATTCAAATTCGCCTACCAAACCAAGAAAACCCTCGCAAGATTTTTCTGCCAGAAAACTGATGGCAACGGTGTTTTGGGATGCCAAAGGGGGGGTGTTGGTTGAATTCATGGAACGTGGTACAACCATTAATCAAGACGTGTACTGTGAAACAATAAAAAAGTTAAGACGGGCTATACAGAACAAACGCCGTGGTATGCTGACTTCCTGTATCGTTTTTTTGCACGATAACGCCCGTCCTCACTCTGCTCGCAGAACAACGGCCCTTCTTGAGTCCTTCAAGTGGGACGTTATCAACCATCCACCTTACAGCCCAGACCTGGCGCCAAGTGATTATCACCTCTTCATGCATTTGAAGAAATGGCTCGGGTCACAGCGGTTTGATGGTGACGAAGAGCTCAACGATGCGGTCACAGGCTGGCTCCAGGCACAAGCGGGTGATTTTTATGCAGAAGGAATTTCAAAGCTTGTGAAGAGATACGATAAGTGCCTCAATCGCTATGGAGACTATGTAGAAAAATAGTGCAAAGATGTAGTTGTAAGATGTATATATTAAAATATTTTTATTTAACTTGGTGTATTTTTTTAAATCAACCGGAGGTTACTTTCTGAACGGCCCTCGTATATGTATCACAACTAATTACATCTGTATCCATACTCCGCAAGCCACCTGACTGTGTGTGGGGGAAGGTACCTTGAGTACCTATCGGTTCTCCCTCCTATTCCAATCTCGTATTGTTCGTGGAAAGAAAGCTTGTCGGTATGCCTCTGTGTGGGCTCTAATCTCTCTCATTTTATCCTCATGGTATCTTCGCAAGATATAAATAGGAGGGAGAAATATACTGCTTGACTCCTCAGTGAAGGTATGTTCTTGAAACTTCAACAAAAGCCCGTACTAAAGCTACTAAGTGTCTCTCTTGCAGAGTCTTCCACTGGAGCATCCATCATCTCCATAATGCTTTCATGATCACTAAATGATCCTGTAACGAAGCGTGCTGCTCTCCATTGGATCTTCTCCATCTCTTCTATCAACCCTATCTGGTACGGATCTCACACCGGTGAGCAGGAGACAGAACTCCCAATATTGGCAGTAGAAACAAAGCATTCAAAGTGTTTGGAGCAATAAGTTCTTTCTTCACTGGAAGAGAGGAATTAGTTGGGAGAGATTTGGAGGGGTCAGGTCACTTTGACCTCAGGCTTGAGAGAGGCCTACCCACTATGAGGGGGAACAGACACAACGATGAAGTAAAAGAAGGCATCGGAATGTATGCTGAAAGACAGTGCACTTGTAAACATTGCACCAACTTCAGTTGAGGGGCTGTGGAAAAGAGAGAAGTTGGGGAAAAGGGGGGGGGGGGGGGGGGGGAGGAATCTAAAAAGTGGAAAGAATAATCCAGTTAAAAAACAGAAAAAAGGGAAGGGGGAAAAGGAGAAAAAGAAGAATAGATGGTTGTATATATGAAGCAGTGGAGGAATGAGTAGGTTAAATCCAGGAGGATGGTGGGTTGTGGCTTTTGGAGGAAGTGGTACTGAGTAGGAGAATCAAAATGGCTCATCTGGTGTAGCAACCTCTCAAGTTTGTCATGTCATCCTGTCAAGCTTGTTAAGTAACTAGATCTGGACATCCCAGTGACTGACATTTTTTCCTGTCCATTGGTGTGTGGTGCCAGTTTGAAGATACTCATCACATTATGCAATGAATCCGTATCAGTTGATAAAACAACACGAACAGTTCCCAGGTTGCTGTGCCATTAATGGTGTACCACTAGGACTGGAGGAATTTGTAGTCGGATGCAGGCATGGGACTGGTTTTACAGTGTGACAGTTGCAACGCACAAAACTTTGGTATTGAGTGTCAGATAGTCAGAAAAAGATCGAACACTAAGTCAACAAATAACTACTGTTATCATGACTACTTACAAACCTAAGGTATACGAACATAAATGTACAGGTACCCATCTCGAATTGTGTTTATATCCTTGCTGCAGTATGTCAAACATTCCGAGTGCCAGATTGACTCACTTAAATTTTCACTACTTTTGCCAGTCTCTCTCTCTCTCTCTCTCTCTCTTTCTCTCTCTCTCTTTCATCCCCCTCCCTCCCTCCCCACATAAAATAATTATGCTGACATTTTGTAACATATTTTGTACACAGATGTAATTTAATAAGGTTCAGTTTCATAGATAACTCATTTTCCAGGTTGATAGATGAAGTGACTGGAGAGAGCCGGCAGATTCTACAGTTCCATTATACTACATGGCCCGACTTTGGCGTGCCAGAGAGCCCAACAGCATTCCTAAATTTC
The DNA here is from genome assembly GCF_023864345.2 of Schistocerca serialis cubense. Classification (NCBI taxonomy): domain Eukaryota; kingdom Metazoa; phylum Arthropoda; class Insecta; order Orthoptera; family Acrididae; genus Schistocerca; species Schistocerca serialis. Next base: position 141,130,017 of record NC_064642.1, on the reverse strand, counting down.
CTGACTGTAGTTCGACAGAGTGGTGCACTGGACCAGAATGTAGGGCCACCAGTTGTGCATTGCTCAGCTGGAATAGGGCGTTCTGGTACTTTCTGCCTTGTCGATTCTTGCCTTGTTCTTGTAAGTTCGTATGTCATTATTCATTAATAAATAATTGTATGTAGTTGGCTTTTGCACTCCATTTTGGCAATACACTCAGTGAAGGGATCACGTCAGTGTGTTGAGGAACGTGGACCTTAGATTTGTGTTGGTAAAATGAGTTAATGTGTAGAGAGAAAACTAGGACTTGAAATTTATTTATTATTTCCCCTATGAATTTGTATTTTGCAATTTCACATTTATTTGTAACTTTGGTGTTACAGCTGTTAAAAAATTTTCATCTTATAACAGTAATTATGGCACAAAGATTGATGGTACTATCTCCCAATTCAAACCCTCCACAGGATGTCTCAGCATTCTGTATTAAATCAAGAGTGTAAGTGATGCTTTGTACATATGTGGAGGAACTAAGTAGTTTTTCTTTCAATTTTGGATTTTGCTGTATGCACATGTTTGAAAGTTTCTTATGAAAGCAAGCTAACTTCATCTTTTTCTTCTACATGTCAGATCAATGCACACATGTAAACCTGCCAACTTTTACGGTTTACCCATAAAATTTACAGAAATTGCAGCATTTTACAGTTTTACATGTGGATGGTGTCATTTTATGACTTTGCGGACAAAAATTTGAAACCTTAACATTCGATAATTGCCCCACTTCCAGACAGTCGATTGTTTGCGAGGGCCAAAGGCAAGTTTAGGCAGTTGATAACTCATTCTTTGATATGATTGGTATTTTTAACCTTGTGATGTTCGTGTCCTCATTGGAATCGAATTTAAAGCCGGGATAACAGTTCTTCCATGTGAATCTTACATGTAAGCAGTCTCTGATCTGCAAAGTATTTGTTCCAGACGCTTGTTGTGATTTAACCAATATTCTTTGGCCATGTAATTACATTTGTTTCGTGTGTGTGTGTGTGTGTGTGTGTGTGTGTGTGTGTGTGTGTGTGTGTGTGTGTGTGTTTACCGCGTACACATTCGTTGTTCACGAGGCTGATGTGTTCATTTAATGGATTATGACTTTGTGTGCTTAGACATTTTTCGATAAAGTGTTTGACTGCCCTGAGTGTTTATTTTACAATTTATGTGATATTCAGTGATCCAGGTTCCTTTCGATGTTTCATGACATTTGTTCTTGAACGTTTTCATACACTGTATTCCTGATGTAGGATTCATAAATAAATCCAACACGAAACAGCACTTCCAGGCATTTAAAGAATAAAGGGAGAAAAATTTGCCTTCTGCATGGTGTGTGAGAGTGATATTAATGTTGCACATGGTGGAAGAAAAGATTTATGTAATAATCTGAAGTGCGGTAAACACATAATTTATGTTAAATCAAAGAAAGGTAATAAGAAAATCAACACCTTCCTTGTGAAGTCTGAAAATGTTGACAGTGACATAATGACGGCTGAGTGTCTGTTTTCTTCCTTTTTGGTGGAACACAATGCACCCTTTTAAGTCCGACTGACTGGTGCTGTATTTAAGATGATGTTTTCCACATCAGAAGTTGCAAATAAATGTAGCTGTGGCTGCACAAAAACCCCATGCATTTTAAGTAAAGTGGCAAAAAATGCATCATCTGAAATTGCTTTCAGAATGGACCATTTCCTTTGGCAGCAGGTGAAAGCAATGATAAGAATGCTAAGTTGTATCCTGTTGTCACATTCTATGATATTCTATTGGGAAAAGTAGTAAACACTGTGCTATCCACACCAGCATTAGATGGGGAACCAGCAGGGTGAAACGTAGGAAACCTGTGTGGCTTTCTGCACTGACAATGCTCCTGTTATTGTAGGACATAAAAATGGGGTTCCAGAAGTTCTGAAGGAAGTTCAACAAGATATTGCAATCATAGGTTGTCTTTGCCACCTGATTAACCTAGTAGCTGGAAGATTACCGCTGAAGGTGTATGAGATCCTTGTTGATATATTTTATTTCTTAGAGAAGAGTGTCAAAAGAAAAGAACACTTTCAGAAATGTCAGAACTTGCACAATAAAGAGGCAAAGAAAATTCTGAAGCATGTATGTACTAGGTGGTTATCTGTAGGCAGACTACTAGACCAGTGGGATCCTTGTCTTTCTTTTTTCAAGGAGGAAGTAACATTATGTGCCCAAAACATTTCCAAAAGGTTGACATCTTTCAGAATACCTAGAGTTGAACAAAGTGCATCCAAAGAGCATCAGAAGAAGAAATATTCTTGATTCTACTACTACACATCCCCTAAAAGAATAGCACATTCTTCCAAATGTGACAAACCCACTGTAAAAAGCAAAGACTTCTGCTACAACAAGTGAGGAAAAATTGAATTTTATCCTGTCCTCAAACTTGAACAAGGCCTTTTGCACTCCTCTTCATGTGATTCTTCCTGTATTTGACAAACTGAACATTGCCATTCAGACTTCTTTCCACAACTTCACTTTTTATTAGAACTTCTAATGGGTTTGAAAAAGCAACTGTTCACATATTTTAAGACCAATCTTCTCAAAAACTCCTCATTGCTTGAAGTTGAGTAGAACTTGATTCAAAATCAAACAAGTGATGATTAGTTAGTTATTGGCATTCAGACTTCGAACATAGTGAATGATCTCCAGGATACAGATGAACCCCTTTTCTTTTCATCAGTGAGATACTACTCTTATACTGCTTGTGACTAAATCGTCAAAAATTTTCCACTTAAGGATGATGTGTTAAAGCATGCTCAAGTTGCTAGACAAAATTGAAGATGCACAGTTTTCTTCCATTCATTTTTTCTTGAAAAAATCTCCTATCATGTTATGAAAGGAAGAGAATGAAACTACAGATGATGTTGTGAATCAGCTTCAGAGGCAGTTCACAGTTCTTCAAGTAGATGACACCTTCGCTGCAAATAAAGATCTGAAAGTGATTCCAGTTGGGCACAAGTATCAAGAATTCATGGAGCCGAAGGACTTCTTAAGTATAAATGAATTTCTAGAGTAATGCTCTCTATTCTCACCATAACATATAGCAATGCAGTGTGTGGATGTGTTTTCAGCCTTGTGAAGCAAAATAGAACAGAGTTCAGATCAATGTCCTATGAATCTCTGAAGTCAATTTCTATTTTGAAGGCCAAGGGTTCTGGTCCCTATTATGACAAAACATCTTCTTAAAAAGGCCACAACTATGAAGTCAAACTAGCATGCGATTTGCAGTGAATGTTACATTACTTCTTGCCTGTGTTACGTTAAACAAATTTTATTGTGTAAAGCTTTTTTTCAATTGTCGCATATCTGCTTAATTTATCAAGGAAGTCTGTTATGTATGTTCCAAACCAATATTCACCATGCCTGCTGCTGTTTAACATGGATTTCTTCTTGATTGTTATGTTCATGTACAAATCTTTGGCCTATGATGTAAGAAGATGTGATTTCATTGAGGGTCCTGTTTGAAGCATGAATTACTGTATTTTGTAGCCCAGAAGTATTATTATTTTCATCAAGCCGGGACATATCAAATATTGTTAGATTCTTTTTGTCGCATGTGAGTTTTACTGATAGCCCTTTTCAAAAGTTGGCAGGTATGACACACACAAGGTTCCAAATTTTATCCACCATACACAATTATGCTTTAATATGAATGTATTACATTATCAAAAGTCTCACTAGATTTTGAATATTAAAACATTTCTCAGAAATTTGTATTTGCTCCTCTTATTGGATCATCCGATACTACGAGGGTTGCCCAGAAAGTAATGTACCACATTTTTTTTCTTCAGCAATTCTTTATTGAACATAATGAGAATTACACACACGAAAGAATGCTGTTTTATCTACACACCATATTTTTCCACATAATCTCCATCCCTTTCTGCGGCCTTCCTCCAGCTCAAAAAAACAGTGTGTATGCCCTGTCAATACCAAACCTTGTCCTGGTGGCGGAGCCAGTGCTTCACTGTGTGAATCACTACCTCATTGTCCTCAACATGTCTTCCACGAGTGGAATCCTTTAATGGCACAAACAAGTAGAAGTCCGAGGGGTCTAGGTCAGGGCTGTAGGGTGGATGGGATAACACTGTTCAACTCTGTCTGGATAATTGCATCCACACTTCCGTTGCTGATTTGACAGATGCAGCACCAACTGCTGAGTCGTAATGCGTCTCTCCTCACAAATGACAGCTCACTGCCACATGACTGGTGTGACAGCCATGAATGGTGTCCCCCAACCTCAGCAAATCATGGAGCTCTGCTGAACTGCCTTTCAATGACCTCACCCTCCGTGCCCTGCGACTAACTGTACTTATGTTGACAGCAGATGCTCCATAGACTTTGCATGAGCATTTGTGAATATTCCCCACAGTTTCTTTCTCTGCAGTGAGAAATTCAATGACGGTGTGTTGCCTGTAAGGTACATCACTTACAGACGCCATTTTGATATGTTGTGCAGCTACGTTATCTGTCAGAAGTGATGGAAACTTGGTGCGTGCACTCAGGAGACTTCAAATAATACATACGTAATGTTTCGCATTCATAGCACTGTTTCCAGCTGAGAAAAAAATGCAGTGCATTACATTCTGGTAGCTCTTATAATACAGTATTTAAATCTTTATTGTTAAATGCATATGTAATAAGTAATGTAAAAGTACTTTGCCATAGTACTTTTATCCATGGATATTTCTTAGTCATATTGCATGAGATTTAACTGACACGAATGGCCAGTATTGTCACGTCTATTATGCAGTCTAATACACACAGTGCACTTAATGTCTGTATATAAAAGGCAATGGACTGACTCACTCACTCACTCACTCACTCACTCACTCACTCATCACCGCCCAGTCCAAACCACTACGGATAGTAACTTGAAATTTGCAGAGGATTTTGATCTTATACTGTAGGCATTGTTTAAGGAGGGATTGTTCAAAATTCCACTCATAAGGTGGTGAAAATGGGATGGAAAGGCTTTTTGAAAATATGTCGCTATTAACACAGTTTTGAAGCTAGAACTACAAAAATTGATATTTGATTTCTGAGTCAGAAATTAAAAAAAAAAAATAGTTTCAGCATTTTTGGAAATTCAACCACTAACAGGATAAAATGGTGGGTGAAAGTTTTTTGTAAACAAATAATTATCGAAGAACTACTAAAGCATTTGTGAAGATACAGGTAATGAAAACTGATATTTGACTTCTCAGTTAGAAATTAGAAAAAAGTGTTTCAGTGTTTATAGAAACTAACACCCTAAGGGAGTTAAATGGGGGATGAAAATTTTTATGAAAATATTTTATTATGAAAGCATATTCAAAGCAGTGTCTATGAAAATTTGTATTTGACTTCTCTGTTTGAAATTAAAATGAAAAAGTGTCTGTCACTGTGCTTGGAAATTAAACCCCAAGAGGGTGAAATAGGTGACGAAAATTTTTAGGAAAATATTTCATTATATTAAAAAAAAATTCAAGATAAATATATGAAAATTTGTTTTCCTGGTGTTGCTTGGTGAGTAGATTTTTTATCTATCTAGTTACATGGTATTTCACTTCTGTTAGACATAAAGAAATATCCATGAAAGTTTATATTTAAATATCACCACAGGTACTCAAAAGGCTTGACTAACAAAAACCACCTACTAGAATTGCTTTTTGGCCAGAAATACATTTGGAAAAGACCACCCTTCTATGGTCTTAATTAGCGTGAAAAGTTTAGGTGTTGCAGTTAGTGAACAACATAAAAAATCACTTAAAGAAAATCAAAAACATCTGTGCAGACCATACAGACTGCACACAAAGCAGCGGGCACTAGGCTAGTAATGTGTAAAATTGATGCCGGATTGTAGTTTACTCATTGTGTTTGCTACCTGCTTCAGCACATGGCTATTATTATTATTGTTGTTGGTGTTGTTGTTATTTCCTAGCACCACTAATTCAAAGCTTTACAGATTTGTGCACTGCTCCAGAAAAGCTAGACTATGTTTATGTCTTTTTCTTCTTATAATTGTGTTCACTACATAGTGTCCTTAATGTCTAACAATTATCTTCTTTCTAAATGTAAGATTGAGGAGAATGGTCTCGACTCAGTAAATGTTGTGGATGTGCTACTGGAAATGCGGAAGTTTCGTATGGGCCTCATTCAGACGCCGGATCAGTTAAGATTTTCTTACTTGGCAATTATTGAAGGTGCGAAGAAACTAATTAACAACAATCCTTTGGTGAGTGTTCCAATGTAGTTTACACAAGTAACTAATTGAAATAAAAGTTATATATGTTAACTGTACTTGCCAGTTTGGTGAAGTATATTATGACTTGTATCACAACTTGAAGAATATTCTTTAGAATTTTCGTGTGACTATAAATGATATTTAATGTTGTCATCTCTGCTGATGTTTCCTTTCACACTTTCTCCTTTCCTTGATTGTAAGAGAGATACGATCTTGTAATTGACAGTAGTAATTTGTGGTTTTCAGCATGATTACAATAATGTGGAGGACACATCTTTGAACCATCATGATGGTTCAACAGAGGAGACTTCAGCAGATGAAGATGACACAGATGAACCACCTCCATTACCTCCACCACGAGGTGATTCGTTGACACGGTCTAAGTTGGCTACAAATAATCATGGTATGAATGGTATGAATTTAGTTATATTTTTTATTCATGAAGTAATTAGTGATATTAGCACTTACTGATCCTTTGTTACCAAATACAACCATCAGTTTAATTAGAGTTGTCAGCTGACAGGTCATGTGGCCTCTCCCTTTCATTCCTCTTCTTCTCTGTCTCCATGTTACTCCTGTCCTAATTCTGAGGAACTTCATGTCATGTGCCTGTAATCTGCTTACGGGGTAGAGAAAGGATAAGAAATGAAACAGTAAGGAAAGTAGTGAAAAAGGAACCCTTGCACAGTAGGACAGAAACATCAAGGCTAAGTTGATACGGCCACTTAAAGAGAATGGAAACTAAGAAGATTCCAGACCAAGGGGGACAGTGGCTGAAAAGTGGGGGGTGGGGGGGGGGGGGGGGGGGGTAGAAGAAAGACCAAGGACTGGACCAGAGTGAGCACAGTCGGATAGTCAGATAGTGGGAAAACAGGACTAGGTTATGATGCTTATGTTCCAAACAGACCCAGCCTGAGGCTACTGTTGTTGTCAATGATGATGATGATGATGATGATGATGATGATGATGATGATGATTTGGCCTGTCAGTGACCATTGTAGTCAGTAACGGTAAAGTGCTAGTAACTGATGTCATGGGAATATTACCCAATCACAAAGATTGAATGATGTGATCAATCCTCCTTACACTTCCAAAGTAGATGATACTGATATTTCTACTTCCTTCCTTTAGCTCATAGCCCAAACATTAATTCTTTTCAGCATCATAATGAGTTTGTAATTTCCAAAGTGGTGATTTGTCAATTGACTCTTAAAAATTAAACTGAGAGCAGAAATAAAGATAGAATGATTGTCTATGTTCCTTATGGAAGCATACTGATTCATGTAAGCAAGGCTCGTGAGTAAGATTGAAAATGGATGCCTGATGCGTTCAGCTTTGAGAGTTAGGTGTAACCAGTTTACACACTGGAATCTTGCACTGCTTGCATCTGCTACTCAAACCTGCCATTTACAGTGCTGCAGCATCGTCCATGTAGGGGCTCAGTTTCTGCTTATGATTGTCTGTTAAATATTTTTAGATATCTTTAAGGTCTATCAGTGTATTGTTGTTCATGTACCAGATGTGTTTTGGAAATGGATTTTATTCTTAACTATTATCCTACTGAACAATAACACTTAAAAATTTGTATACAAATAGCATTGACTTCTGGAAAAACCGATTTCACATCTGTAAAATGAAAATTTTTTGTAAGTCTGTGCCATTTGTACACTAAAGTGTGGGTAATAGTCTGACTACTGGAAATAGATTGTATTTCTGAAATATGTCCAGTATGTGAACAACAAAACACTGATGCAACTTACAGGTAACTAAAAATGTAGTTGTTTAAGAAGTATCCACTAGCTGCAAGGCATATTTGTCCACGCATTTTTTGACTCGCTTAATGCCTGCGATAGCAACATTGTTACACATGCTGTAGGACAAAAGCCACCACCCAACATTCAATGTACGTGATGGGGAGTAGTGGCAGAATTATATTATTGACTGATATGGCATATAGTACAGGGTGTATCAAAAAGAATCATCTGATTTGGCATGTCTGTGTTTCTGAAACTAATAAAGATATACTATGAATTTTGTTTTTTTGATGAACGGGAAATTCAAGAAAGTTCCCCCCCCAATAGCTGTTAAGTAAGTCTCCCTTGAGATGCATGGCATTCGTCAACGCAGAATTCAGTTTGTTTCCACACTGCAGCGAGCATGTCTTGAGTTACTGCTTCCACAGCTGCTGTTATGTGATGCCTCAGTTCATTCATTGTTGTTGGTAACAGAGGCACATAGTCTTTCATAAAACCCTGCAGAAATAATCACATACAGTCTGGTCCAGTGACCTCGGAGGCCAGTAATGTAAGGCTGAATCATTTGGTCCATTCGTGACCGATCCATCGTTCAGTAATCCTATGATTTAAAAATTCCTGCACTTGCAGATGACAGTGCAGTGGTGCCTCATCCTATTGATAAATTAAATCATTTGAATCAGTGTCAGACTGGGAAAAGGAAATTCTCAAGCGTATCAAGACATGTGCTTCCTGTAACAGTGTTCCCGGCAAAGAAAAATGGACCATACACCTTTTCCTGTGAAACTGCACAAAACACATTACGTTTTGAAGAGTCCCTCTCATGTTGTACAACTTCATGTGGTTGTTGCACACCCCATAGTCTCACAGTATGACGGTTCACATTGGCGGTTAAATGGAATGTTGCCTCATCACTTAACACTAAGCATCGAAGAAAACTGTCATCCTCCATCTTGCCAAGCACAAAATTACAGAACACCACATTGTTGTTTGTTACCTTCACAAAGAGCTTGAAGTAGCTGAATTTTGTATGGCTTCATATGTAAACATCAACACGCACGCACCAGATAGACATCGGGGCATGTAGATTTGTCAAGCTGTATGGCAAACGGATTTCTGCGGACTCCTTGTGAAACTGTGGCGGATGTATTCAGCATCTGTGTCAGACATTCAGGGATGGCCCAGCGATTTGCCTTTACACAAACGTGTTTCTCAGAATTGTTCATGCCACTGTCTAACACTCTATGCTGTAGGAGGATCCACACCATACCTAGTACAAAAGTCATGCTGAGCAGTTATTACTGACCCACACTGCACAAAACATGGAACACAAAATACTTCCTGTAGTTCCGACACAATTTTTACTAGAACTGAAGTGGGCGCACACTACTGCTATCTAACAGAAACCATGTAAAATTTGAGTTCTTGCTCTTTCCGACAGTACGTTGTTCACACACAAAAACACAAATAACGTAATAGTTACCATTTTTTTTTTAATTGGAAGATTCCTTTTGATACACCATGTATAATTCCTCGCATTACTGTAAATCTATTTTACTCATCCTTCTCATACTCCAGCTTTTTCTCTAGGACAGATGATGTAGTCGTGGACATGATGTTTAACCTTAACCTGCTTTCCTTCCTTCTGTCCTCCGCCAATCTTCATATATTCCCATAACTATAAAGAAACTGTACATTTATGAATTAGAGATGACTTTATTTGGTAAAAGAAGGAAATGGGGTACTAGACATTGACAGGAAAATTATCTGGAGCACTGTCTTCAAGGTAGGATCAAAACAAATTTGTTTATGATGTTAGAGGTAAAAACTGATATCTTAACTTAACAAAACTGAAGTAGTTGACTCGTTAGCCTCTCAAATTATCTATATCATCACATAAGCAGTTTCGATGTAGACGAGAGGCAGAAAAGGAACAAATGGTGTACAAGCCTATTAGTTAATTTAGTGACAGGGAGTTTAATGGCTGTTTTTTTTTTCGAGTTTAAGGTGATGTGTCAAGGAGGATTGCTGTACAATAACTTTACTTTTATTTGTAAATCAGCATTGAATGCAGACCATATTAATTTTATTTTCATTTTACTGTTGCATGTTATGATCCAATGTGACCAATAGGAGACAAAGGAATGACATCCATTTCAGAATCTCTGTGGAAGTATCTCACTTTCCAATATTTCTCCCCCCAGGGGGTCCACAACTCTTTTGTGGATACGTGCGTGGCGAGCACGGGGCCCCGAGCCATTGCAGCCTTCTTTCTCTCCCGGGCTGCATTTCCTTTCCCTTCCCCTCCTTTCCCCTCCATGCTCCTTTCCCCTCGCCCTCTCCTCTCCCTCTATTGGTGTCCTTGTTTATGTTGGCCACGCTATCCTCTTGGTTCTGTTGGTTTTACACTCCGGCTTTGTTGCGTAATAGTCTCCTCCTTTTGGCATTCCTTGGTCCCCCTCTGGGGTTTGACCTCCATTACAAAATTTCTCCTCCGTAGTGTGAGCCATTTGGGGAAGAGCACCTTACCTAGTGTCTCCGACGTGCGCCCTCCTAGTACATTCCACCTTTTCTTTCACGTCGTTGTTTGATGCTAGGGTGCATAGCCAGCACGGTAGCCAGCCCGTGTGGTGGGGTCGCTATGTACCCTTTTGGTTGAGCCCCCTGAACACACAGGGATCACACTTCTGATACCTGAGCTGTGACCTCCTCATGCATGCCTTGGAGTGGTTGCTCGTCATCCTGGAGCATCGGAACTCCCGGCAATGGCCGCCGTGCCAGGCGGCCCTTGCTGTGGCTGGGTGGCGCCCGTGAGGAGAGCCCCTGATCGGAGTGGGTGGTATCAGGGCGGACGCTATGCAGATGAAACGCATACGGGTCCAAAACTCTGGCCGTTCTTCTGCGGCCGTCTCTCTGCGTGGTACTGATTCCTCAAGTGCTGCTTCTCTTGCCCCTTCGGCCTTCCCTTCCATGGCTACCCCCTGGGAAGAGGGTCAGGCCCGTCGTCTAGGGGCAAAACCTTTCCCCCGTTATCTAGTTTGCACCAGGACTGATGGGGATACTTTCACCAGTGTCAAGCCTTTATTCTTTGTGGAACACATTGAAGACAAGTTCGGCGAAGTGGACTCCCTGAGCAAGATGCGGTCGGGTTCGTTGCTGATAAAAACCGCTTCAGCTGCCCAATCTGCGGCCCTTTGTGCCTGTACCCATCTTGGCACAATTCCTGTGTCCAGTACCCCTCACCAGTCTCTAAATATGGTACAAGGTGTGATTTTTCACAGGGACCTCACCCTTCAAACTGATGAGGAACTTCGGGACAATCTCGGACGGCGGGGTGTTCACTTTGTTCGGCGTGTTCAGAAGGGTCCTAAAGATAATCGTATTGATACTGGTGCCTTTATCCTGGCCTTTGAAGGGGATACCCTTCCTGAGAAAGTTAAGATTATGGTGTATCGTTGTGATGTGAAGCCGTACATCCCACCTCCTATGAGGTGTTTTAAGTGCTTGCGTTTTGGCCACATGTCTTCTCGCTGTTCTCAGGACCCTCTCTGTGGTGACTGTGGACGTCCACTCCATGAGGGGAGTCCCTGTGTTCCCCCTCCTGTATGTGTAAATTGTCATGGTAGTCATTCTCCACGTTCACCAGATTGCCCAGTATATAAGAAAGAAAAAAAGATACAGGAGTATAAGTCCCTCGATCGTTTAAGCTACACAGAGGCCCGTAAGAAATATGCACGACTGCACCCTGTGTCCATGACATCTAGTTACGCCTTGGTTACATCTTCACCCCTTCCTCCCCCTTCCTTACCCCCATCCCGGACCCCTCTCCTCCCCCCCTCCCCTGCGGCTCCCACACCTTCTCCTCTGGGCGCTGCTCCCCCTCCCCAGCCGGAGAAGTGTCCCACTCCTTCGGCGTCTGCCGGTCAAGGGCACCTCTCCAGAGATGCCCCTTCCCGGCACCTTCCAGGTCAAAGGTCTGCTGCCGCGCGGCGACCGCGAGAGCCGCGGGCTGTGGGCCCGCAGGTCACCCGGTCTCTTTCTGTTCCTGATATTGCTGCAGCTGGCTCCATTATGCCACACAGCCCTCCTCGTTCTCAGCCTGAAAAGAAGAAGAAACATAAGTCCCGGGACAAAGAGCCTCTGGTGTCACCGGAGGTCCCTTCCCCGACTTCACAACCGGATTCTGACCTGTCGTTCATGGATGTCGCCCCCTCCTTGTCGGTGACGGGTGGGGACCCGGCGGTATGACTGGTTTTAGCGTGTTCCGCCCTCCTTTAACCCATCATTCTGTGGTTCTCCAATGGAATTGTAATGCCTACTATCGTCACCTTCCGGAATTGAAATCCCTTCTTTCGTCCTACTCTGCAGCTTGTGTGGTTCTCCAGGAATCTCATTTTACTGATGCTCACTCACCGACCCTCCGTGGGTTCCGTGTTTTCTGTCGAAATCGGGTCGGACCCTTGCGGGCTTCTGGTGGCGTTTGTACGTTGGTCCGTACAGACATTGCTAGCACGTGGATTCCTCTCCAAACTACATTGGAAGCGGTTGCTGTTAGGGTCCACTTAGACCCTGCAGTCACAGTTTGCAATCTTTATCTCCCTCCTGACAGGACACTTACACCTGCTGCCTTAACCACCCTTCTTCAGCAACTTCCTCCTCCCTTTCTCCTCCTTGGGGATTTTAATGCTCATCATCCTTTGTGGGGCAGTGCTCTTCCATCTCGACGAGGTCTTCTTATAGACCAATTTATTGCAGACCACGACCTGTGCCTTCTTAATGATGGCTCCCCTACTCATTTCAGTGCTGGTCATGGTACCTTTTCTGCCATTGATCTTTCTCTTTCTTCTCCCTCTCTCCTCCCTTCATTAAACTGGTCGCCACACGACGAACTTTGTGATAGTGACCATTTCCCGTTGATTATCACGCTCCCTTCCCGCTCCCCGATGGACAGATTACCTCGTTGGTCTTTCCACCGCGCCGATTGGCCTCTATACACTGCACAGGTCGAGTTTTCTCCCTCTTTGTCGGGTTGTATTGATGACGTCCTACGTGACGTGTCTGACGCGATTGTTCGCGCTGCTAACCTTGCTGTCCCGCGCTCATCTGGACCATTTCGTCGCCGGCAAGTCCCGTGGTGGAGTACGGCCATTGCCATTGCCATCCGTGATCGCCGTCGAGCTTTGCAACACTTCAAGAGGCACCCATCCGTAGCCAGCCTTACTACCTTTAAACGCCTTCGCGCTAAAGCCCGTTATTTAATCAAACAGAGCAAGCGGATATGTTGGGAACGATTCATTTCTTCCCTTGGTTCCACTGTCCCTCTGTCACGGGTATGGGCTACACTTCGCTCTCTCCAAGGTTGCCATCGGCAGTCCACCCTCCCAGGCCTTCACCTCCCAGATGGCATTTGTACGGACCCATTAGTTCTCGCAGAACATCTTGCGACCCATTTTGCAGTGGCATCAGCGTCAGCCTCCTATCCAGCTGCTTTCCTTCATCAAAAACAGCAGGCTGAAGCTCTCACCTTATGTTTCACCACTTGTGAGCCAGAATCTTACAACGACCCTTTTACTGAATGGGAATTTCTTTCTGCTCTATCTTCTTCTCATGATACGGCCCCTGGCCCAGATTCCATTCATAACCAACTGCTTCAACATCTCAGTGCTCCACAACGGCAACATCTTCTTCGGGTGTTTAACCGTATCAGGCTCCAGGGTGACTTCCCTTCTCAGTGGAGGGATAGCATTGTGGTTCCTGTCCTTAAGCCTGGTAAGAACCCCCTATCTGTTGACAGCTATCGGCCAATTAGTTTGACCAATGTTGTTTGTAAGTTACTTGAATGGATGGTAGCCCGTCGGCTCACTTGGGTCCTCGAATCTCGGGATCTATTGTCCCCTTACCAGTGTGGCTTTCGAGAGGGACGATCTCCAATCGATCATTTACTTCGCTTGGAATCCGCAGTTCGGCAGGCTTTTTCCCAGCGCCGCCATTTGGTTGCAGTGTTTTTTGACCTTCGCAAGGCCTATGACACGGCCTGGCGCCATCACATCTTACTAACCCTTCATCAGTGGGGTCTTCGGGGCCCACTCCCGATTTTTATCCGCCAGTTCCTGCTCCATCGGTCATTCAGAGTTCGAGTTGGTACTGCTTTTAGTTCTCCACGGACCCAGGAGACGGGCATCCCACAGGGTTCTGTCTTGAGTGTCCTTCTTTTCCTCATTGCTATCGATGGACTTGTGGCCTCTGTCGGTCCCTTGGTAGCTCCTGCCCTGTATGTGGATGATTTCTGCATTTGGGTTAGTTCCTCCTCGATGGCATCTGCAGAACGGCAGCTCCAGGTGGCTATACGGCGTGCCTCTGCATGGACCCACTCAAACGGGTTTCAATTCTCTCCTTTAAAATCGCGGGTGGTCCACTTCTGTCGCCGTACTACGGTCCACCCTGATCCGGAGCTCTAACTCGACGCACAACGATTGCCTGTGGTCCCACAGTTTCGTTTCCTGGGTCTTCTTTTCGACAACAAGCTCACTTGGCTGCCCCATATCAGACTCCTGAAGGTAGGATGTTTCCGTAAACTCAATGTCCTTCGCTTCCTTGCCCACTCCTCTTGGGGTGCGGACCGTTCCCTCCTCCTCCGTCTTTATCGTGCTCTCGTTCTGTCTCGTTTGGACTATGGTTGTCAAGTTTATGGTTCAGCTGCTCCTTCCACACTGCACTTGCTGGATCCAGTCCACAATCGTGGTATCCGTTTGGCCACCGGTGCCTTCCCTACTAGCCCTGTTGATAGTCTCCTGGTTGAAGCTGGGATCCCCCCCCCTTTCTGTTCGGCGGTCCCAGCTTCTGGTGTCTTATGCCCTCACTATCCGTTCTTCTCCCACTCACCCTTCCTATTCTATCCTGTTCCCAGACCATGGACGTCGCCCACCCGACTCCCGCCCTCGGGCGGGTTTACCGGTTGGACTGCGCCTTGCGTCTCTTTACCGTCATTTTCAGCTTCCTTCTTTGTCCTGTCTTCCTCGCTCCCTCCCCTCCACCCCTCCTTGGTTAGTTCCTCGGCCTCTACTTCGGATGGATCTCCGCCGCGGACCGAAAGATTCCATCCCCCCGGTGGTGTTCCGTTCCTCTTTCCGCCAAATTTTGTGGGAGTTTCGGGATGCTGTTGTTTTTTACACTGATGGCTCTAAATCTGCTGATCATGCTGGGTATGCCTTCACGTCCTCTGTTGGAACGGAAAATCATCTGCTGCCACCTACATGTGGGGTGTTTACTGCGGAATTGATGGCAATTTCCCGGGCCCTTACCTTTATTAAACAATCCCAACACAATCGCGTTCTGTTATGTACGGACTCGATGAGTGGCCTTCTTGCTATTGACCGCTGTTTTTCGCGCCATCCATTGGTCTCTGCCATCCATGACCATCTCGCTGATATTCACCGTGCTGCTTGTTCTATTGACTTCCTTTGGGTCCCTGGCCATGTGGGTATCCCGGGTAATGAGCTCGCTGATCGTTTGGCTGGGGGAGCAGTTACTTACCCCCCGTTTTCCGTAACCCCTCCTGCAGCGGATTTACGGCTTCACATCAAATCCCACTTCGCACAGTCATGGGCCAATTCTTGGGAGGCTACTCCACTGTCTAATAAACTTCGTGCAATTAAGGTGACACCAGGCCCATGGCGTTCTTCCTTTCGCCTCTCCCGAAAGGACTCGACTACACTGTGTCGTCTCCGCATTGGCCATACCAGGCTGACCCATGGTTTTCTTTTGCGTGATGAGCCACCCCCGCTTTGTGGTTGTGGAGCCTTCCAGTCAGTGGCCCATATTTTGGTTGAATGCCCCCTTCTTTTAGCTCTGCGTGTTAAGTACATACTCCCCCACACTTTACCTTTGATGTTGGCTGACGATTCGCGGATGGTCTCTCTGGTTCTCGGTTTCCTCCGGGAGAGTGGTTTTTATTCTCAGTTTTAAAGTTTTTAATCTCTCTCTGGTGTTGGGGCAGGGCGGTGAGTGTTTGGGTTTCTCCCACTGTAGGCAGTGTTCAGAGATTCCCGATTCACCTCCCTGACTGGAATCCTCTTTTCTTCCCCTTTTACTCTGTTTTTACCCCTTCTTTTTAAGGCTTGGCTAGTCTTTCTATTCCCATACGTACTTTCTGCATTATAGCAGTTGTACCTTTTAAGTCACAGGTGGTCTTGCCTATGCTGCTTCGGCATAGTGTTGGGTTCGTTTCTCTTGCCAACTTCCCTCATTTGTTTTTACCAATGACAACGTGACTGCCCTTTTACGTTTTTCCCTTTTTCCGTTTTATTGTTCTGACTTTTCTGAGATGTCTCGTTAGCAGAATGGAGTATATTTGAAACAAGGGACTGATGACCTCGCTGTTGGGTCCCTTACACCTCAAACAACCAACCAACCATCCAATATTTCTGAGAAAATATTTTGATGGTGTGTCTTATTCTGAGGACAGTGTTCTACAGCCTTTTGCGAAACATGCCTCATAATTGTTTAGTAATGCTAATTGAACTTTTTGTTTCTACCCCTTGATGGAGGGTGCATTGCCCAAGAGTTCGTGTGAATAAAGATATTCAACTTGTGTAGCCTTCGCTGTTAACAAGATCACATTGAATTTCTTCAGAGACAGTCAGTAAGTTTTTGTGTTCTGTTTTTCACATAACCAGTTATGTTTCTTGCATTGGGCCAGACATTTACCCTAATATTTGTGTTAAGTAACTCATTCTTTCAAAATTTATTTCTTCCCACATTATTATTTGTGAACAAGCCCCATAGGACTATGCAAAGAACTTACAAGTGGGCATTTGCCTCCCTTTGTGCCCATGTTTCTTTCATTCTCGTCCTGCAGGCATCCTTTCTCTATTCATACATGTTACAATAGTCTTCTTCTTTGGTTTTCCTTCTTGATCATTTGCCATTTGTGAATTTTGGACGTGTAGGTGTTGCACCTTTGGACATTTTCTTTTGTAATTCCTGTCAATTTCAGATCATTCTTGATCTTGCCAATTCATTTCATTATATTCGTTTTGGCTTCTGTTGTCAAAGAATTAGACTCTGTTTTGTAAATATGTCTGGGTTCATTCTTTTAAAGTGTTCCTAGAATCTTAACTTGCATTTGCTAATGTCACTGTGGATATTGACGTATTTTTTTATTTAATGATTGTGACAACTCGCTTCTACATAAATTGTATGACACCTCCTGGCGTCATCGTACTTGAGCACGCTCCATGACTGTGGATTTATGTCACTTTACTGTCATTTACCTAAAACATGTTGTTCCACCGATTCTTCATAATTAGTCGGAACACACTTCATTTTCCCCATAGTCGCTATAGAACAGTGAACCCCATTGATTTGTGGACCAATGAGAACAACATTTACTACTTCTCCGTATATAGATGACTTTTGCATTTGGTTCAGCTCTCAGTCCATGACTCACATGTAGTGACAAAACTCTAAGGAGTCATATGAAATGATTTGTTTTGTGTCCAAGACCATGGCTTTCATTTCCCCCATGTCAAAACATTGGTCCTGCAGTTTTGTTGTAGCATTAAAATCACCTCAGATGTGAAACTTTCCCTAGGAATCCAGTGTCCCAAGGTAGTTGTGTAATCCCACTTCACATGCCCACCTTTTGATGATAAAATATTTTGACGGCTCCATGTCATCTCAAAACTAGATGCGTGCAAATTTCTCTGTCATACCTCTTGGGTCATGGATCACTCCACTCTGTTACACGTTCATAGGGCTCTAGTTTTATCATGGTTGTACTATGGATGCTGGGTATTTGGTTGGGCAGCAACATTAGCATTGTGATTGCTAGACCCAGTTCGCCATTGTGGGATAAGGCTTGCCACCTGAGCTTCCTAAAAGAGCCAAGTGTTCTGTCAGTGTGAGATCCTACCCTTATGGTTTCATCACCATCAGCTACTGCTGATCTATGCTCCCACTCGCTGCCAATCCTGTAACCTCCCAAGTATCGGATTATTGGATTGTTTCCCTCCCCACACTTGATCTAGGACAGAACTCCAGATTACAGTTTCAATGGAAATCCTCTGTAGAGATTTTTTCCCTCCCCACTTGACAGTATTCATCATATGACTTCACATCATATCTTTCTCCTATGACTTTACTTCACATCCTTCTCCATGAAGGGTACCTATTTGCAGATTCAGCTAGACCTATCCCATTGTCCTTAAACTTCCCATTTCCTCCTTTGGCCATCAACACATCTTCCTCTCTGGTATCTGAGTATTGAGGTACCAAAATTATTCACACAGATGACTATAAAGATATTTGAAGGATATTCTTGTACATATGTTGATCATTAGTAATTGTGGTCTCTGCCAGAGACGTAGTGTCTTCACAATTTTGGCTTTTGCCAGACGCCTCAGTTTTATCAAGAAGTAAGGCCATGACCGATTCTTGATATACGCTGACCAAATGAGCCATTTTTAGGCTGTTAATCAATGCTATTGTCATCACCAAATAGTGTCTACTGTCCATGATCTTCTACGTGGTAGCAGCCACATTGTCCATTCAGTTGTCACCTTCTGTGTGCAAAGTCCTGTGGGAATACCAAAAAAGAGAGATGGGTGATCGCCTAGCCAAGGAGGTGACTTCTGGCAGTGGTGGTACTGAGGCCTAACCTATGAACTCACGAGCTCATCTGCAATACCTGGCCTATCAAAGCTGAAACAATGTATTGTCACGGAGGCCACTGCTGTGTGACATTCTTCCTGCCACTCATCTCAAAGGGATTCCACTATTTTATGCCGGCTCTGTATTGGACACACTCATCTGACCAATGGCTTCATCCTGCATAATGATATTCTTCACCACTAACCCTTTTGTAGCTGTGGACAATAGCTCAGCAGCAGGAGAGAGTGGGTGTAAAAGACAGCACCCAGAGGAAGACGTATTGGTCATTGGGACCACCTGAAATTGGCAACAGATCAGCTTGCTGAAATGTTGCATCATTCTTCCGATGCCACGTGGCTGAATATCTTAGAATGTTTCAAAATTATTTTGTCTTGTTTTATATCGTCTGTGTCTTTCTGATATGTACTGTGCTTTTATTAATTTCCTCTTCCTCCACTGGTCTGGAAGGTACATCACTTTATCAGCTCCCTACAAAGTCAGCTGGGGGCTGGGTTATGGGAGTTGCAGATGAGCCTCAGGTGACCTCCATTTGGTTCCTGGGCTTCAATGTGACCTGACTCTACATTCACTTTATACCTCACACAATTAGTCTAACCCTATTTCTCAACTGTAGTTTTGGCATTAAACCTGCAGTCAGTTATGGCACCACTTGTACACAATTTGCTTCACATCCCATCTCTGCAGAGATGATGTAAGATGATTTTGCTTTGTTTATGAGAAGTCAGTGGCAGTTAATCATACACATGTAACATCATAAAAAACATTAACTTCATCAAATGATCAAAATACACCTGTACCCCCAATCTCTTCTCTTCCCTTTGGGACTTCACAAACTCCTGTATAATGAGGATAGTGTGCGTGGTTATTAATTTGTTTCTCATGTGTTCCACTCGCATGTAAAGGAACGCTAGAGTGGCTGTCCCTCCCTCCCTCCCTCCCTCCCTCCCTCCCTCCCTCCCCCCCCCCCTACATACCTTAATGCCTTTCTTAGTCTGCAATCATTAAAATCTTGTGACAGTGCAGCACTTAACTTATTAGACATATGGATTTCCAAATATATATATATATATATGTCTGCTTGTGTCTGTATATGTGTGGATGGATATGTGTGTGTGTGCGCGCGAGTGTATACCCGTCCTTTTTTCCCCCCTAAGGTAAGTCTTTCCGCTCCCGGGATTGGAATGACTCCTTACCCTCTCCCTTAAAACCCACATCCTTTCATCTTTCCCTCTCCTTCCCTCTTTCCTGATGAGGCAACAGTTTGTTGCGAAAGCTTGAATTTTGTGTGTATGTTTGTGTTTGTTTGTGTGTCTGTCGACCTGCCAGCACTTTCAGTTGGTAAGTCACATCATCTTTGTTTTTAGATATATTTTTCCTGCGTGGAATGTTTCCCTCTAAATAGAGGGAAACATTCCACGTGGGAAAAATATATCTAATATAGATATATTTAGATATATTTTTCCTGCGTGGAATGTTTCCCTCTAAATAGAGGGAAACATTCCACGTGGGAAAAATATATCTAAAAACAAATATGATGAGACTTGCCAAACAAAAGCGCTGGCAGGTCGATAGACACACAAACACACACACAAAATTCAAGCTTTCGCAAGAAATGGTTGCTTCATCAGGAAAGAGGGAAAGACGAAAGGATGTGGGTTTTAAGAGAGAGGGTAAGAAGTCATTCCAATCCCGGGAGCATAAAGACTTACCTAAGGGGTAAAAAGGACAGGTATACACACACACACACACACACACACACACACACACACACACACACACACACACACAAGCAGAAATTTGTAAAGGCAAAGAGTATGGGCAGAGATGTCAGTCGAGGCGGAAGCAAAGAGGCAAAGATGTTGTTGAAAGACAGGTGAGGTATGAGTGGCGGCAACTTGAAATTAGCGGAGGTTGAGGCCTGGCGGATAACGAGAAGAGAGGATATACTGAAGGGCAAGTTAGTAGCATCTCCGGAGTTCTGACAGGTTGGTTTTAGTGGGAAGTATCCAGATAATCCGGATGGTGTAACACTGTGCCAAGATGTGCTGGCCGTGCACCAAGGCATGTTTAGCCACAGGGTGATCCTCATTACCAACAAACACTGTCTGCCTGTGTCCATTCATGTGAATGGACAGTTTGTTGCTGGTCATTCCCACATAGAAAGCTTCACAGTGTAGGCAGGTCAGTTGGTAAATCACGTGGGTGCTTTCACACGTGGCTCTGCCTTTGATCGTGTACACCTTCCGGGTTACAGGACTGGATTAGGTGGTGGTGGGAGGGTGCATGGGACAGGTTTTACACGGGGGGCGGTTACAAGGGTAAGAGCCAGAGGGTAGGGAAGGTGGTTTGGGGATTTCATAGGGATGAACTAAGAGGTTACGAAGGTTAGGTGGACGGCGGAAAGACACTCTTGGTAGAGTGGGGAGGATTTCATGAAGGATGGATCTCATTTCAGGGCAGGATTTGAGGAAGTCGTATCCCTGCTGGAGAGCCACATTCAGAGTCTGATCCAGTCCTGGAAAGTATCCTGTCACAAGTGGGGCACTTTTGGGGTTCTTCTGTGGCAGGTTCTGGGTTTGAAGGGATGAGGAAGTGGCTCTGGTTGTTTGCTTCTGTACCAGGTCGGGAGGGTAGTTGCGGGATGCGAAAGCTGTTTTCAGGTCGTTGGTGTAATGGTTCAGGGATTCCAGACTGGAGCAGATTCGTTTGCCATGAAGACCTAGACTGTAGGGAAGGGACCGTTTGATGTGGAATGGGTGGCAGCTGTCATAATGGAGGTATTATTGCTTGTTGGTGGGTTTGATGTGGACGGACGTGTGAAGCTGGCCATTGGACAGATGGAGGTCAACGTCAAGGAAAGTGGCATGGGATTTAGAGTAGGACCAGGTGAATCTGATGGAACCAAAGGAGTTGAGGTTGGAGAGGAAATTCTGGAGGTCTTCTTCACTGTAAGTCCAGATCATGAAGATGTCATCAATAAATCTGTACCAAACTTTGGGTTTGCAGGCCTGGGTAACCAAGAAGGCTTCCTCTAAGCGACCCATGAATAGGTTGGCGTACGAGGGGGCCATCCTGGTACCCATGGCTGTTCCCTTTAATTGTTGGTATGTCTGGCCTTCGAAAGTGAAGAAGTTGTGGGTCAGGATGAAGCTGGCTAAGGTAATGAGGAATGGCGTTTTAGGTAGGGTGGCAGGTGATTGGCGTGAAAGGAAGTGCTCCATCGCAGCGAGGCCCTGGACATGCGGAATATTTGTGTATAAGGAAGTGGCATCAATGGTTACAGGGATGGTTTCCGGGGGTAACAGACTGGGTAGGGATTCCAGGCGTTTGAGAAAGTGGTTGGTGTCTTTGATGAAGGATGGGAGACTGCATGTAATGGGTTGAAGGTGTTGATCTACGTAGGCAGAGATACATTCTGTGTGGGCTTGGTAACCAGCTACAATGGGGCGGCCGGGATGATTGGGTTTGTGAACTTTAGGAAGAAGGTTGAAGGTAGGGGTGTCGGTGGGGTCAGGAGGTTGATGGAGTCAGGTGAAAGGTTTTGTAGGGGGCCTAAGGTTCTGAGGATTCCTTGAAGCTCCGCCTGGACATCAGGAATGGGATTACCTTGGCAAACTTTGTATGTGGTGTTGTCTGAAAGCTGACGCAGTCCCTCAGCCACATACTCCTGACGATCAAGTACCACTGTCGTGGAACCCTTGTCTGCCGGAAGAATGACGATGGAATGGTCAGCCTTCAGATCACGGATAGGTTGGGCTTCAGCAGTGGTGATGTTGGGAGTAGGATTAAGGGTTTTTATGAAGGATTGAAAGGCAAGTCAGAAATTGCTGGAAGGTTTGGAGGGGGTGATTTTGAGGAAGAGGAGGTGGGTCCCGCTGTGACGGAGGACGGAACTGTTCCAGGCAGGGTTCAATTTGGATAGTGTCTTGGGTAGTTGGATCATTAGGAGTAGGAGTAGGATTAGGATCATTTTTCTTCGTGGCAAAGTGATATTTCCAGCAGAGAGTAAGAGTGTAAGACAGTAAATCTTTGACGAGGGCTGTTTGGTTGAATCTTGGAGTGGGACTGAAGGTGAGGCCTTTGGATAGGACAGAGGTTTCGGATTGGGAGAGAGGTTTGGAGGAAAGGTTAACTACTGAATTAGGGTGTTGTGGTTCCAGATTGTGTTGATTGTAATTTTGAGGTTTTGGAGGGAGTGGAGCTGGAAGTGGGAGATTGAGTACATGGGAGAGACTGGGTTTGTGTCCAATGAGAGGAGGTTGAGGTTTGCTGGAAAGGTTGTGAAGGGTGAGTGAGTTGCCTTTCCAGAGGTGGGAAACCAGGAGATTGGATAGTTTTTTAAGGTGGAGGGTGGCATGCTGTTCTAATTTGCAGTTGGCCTGTAGGAGGATGCTCTGAACAGCCAGTGTGGATGTGGGAGAGGAAAGATTGAGGACTTTTATTAGGATAGGAGTTGACGGGTGTGTTCATTGGCTGAGTTGATGTGTGACCGATCAAAGGCAGAGCCGCGTGTGAAAGCACCCACGTGATTTACCAACTGACCTGCCTACACTGTGAAGCTTTCTATGTGGGAATGACCCGCAACAAACAGGCAGATAGTGTTTGTTGGTAATGAGGATCACCCTGTGGCTAAACATGCTTTGGTGCACGGCCAGCACATCTTGGCACAGTGTTACACCGTCCGGGTTATCTGGATACTTCCCACTAACACCAACCTGTCAGAACTCCAGAGATGGGAACTTGCCCTTCAGTATATCCTCTCTTCTTGTTATCGGCCAGGCCTCAACCTCCGCTAATTTCAAGTTGCCGCCACTCATACCTCACCTGTCTTTCAACATCATCTTTGCCTCTTTGCTTCCTCCTCGACTGACATCTCTGCCCATACTCTTTGCCTTTACAAATGTCTGCTTGTGTCTGTGCGTGTGCGGATGGATATATGTGTGTGAGTGTGCGCGCGAGTGTATACCTGTCCTTTTTTTTTTTTTTTCCACTAAGGTAAGTCTTTCCACTTCCGGGATTGGAATGACTCCTTACCCTCTCCCTTAAAACCCACATCCTTTCGTCTTTCCCTCTCCTTCCCTCTTTCCTGATGAAGCAACCATTTCTTGCGAAAGCTTGAATTTTGTGTGTATGTTTGTGTTTGTTTGTGTGTCTAGCGCTTTTGTTTGGTAAGTCTCACCGTCTTTATATATATATATATATATATATATATATATATAATGGAAGGAAACATTCCACGTGGGAAAAATTATATATAAAAACAAAGATGAGGTGACTTACCGAACAAAAGTGCTGGCAGGTCGATACACACACAAACATACACACAAAATTCAAGCTTTCGCAACAAACTGTTGCCTCATCAGGAAAGAGGGAAGAAGAGGGAAAGGATGTGGGTTTTAAGGGAGAGGGTAAGGAGTCATTCCAATCCCGGGAGCGGAAAGACTTACCTTAGGGGGAAAAAAGGACGGGTATACACTCGCGCGCGCACACACACACACACACACACACACACACACACACACACTCACACACACACACACACATATCCATCCACACATATACAGACACAAGCAGACATATTTAGTCTTTAAATATGTCTGCTTGTGTCTGTAGATGTGTGGATAGATGTGTGTGTGTGTGTGTGTGTGTGTGTGTGTGTGTGTGTGTGTGTACCCGTCCTTTTTTCCCCCTAAGGTAAGTCTTTCCGCTCCCGGGATTGGAATGACTCCTTACCCTCTCCCTTAAAACCCACTTCCTTTCCCTCTCCTTCCCTCTTTCCTGATGAGGCAACAGTTTGTTGCGAAAGCTTGAATTTTGTGTGTATGTTTGTATTTGTTTGTGTGTCTATCGACCTGCCAGCGCTTTTGTTCGGTAAGTCACCTCATCTTTGTTTTTATATATATATATATATATCTCTAAAAAGAAAGATGATGAAACTTACCAAACAAAAGCGCTGGCAGGTCGATAGACACACAAACAAACACAAACATACACACAAAATTCTAGCTTTCGCAACCAATGGTTGCCTCGTCAGGAAAGAGGGAAGGAGAAGGAAAGACAAAAGGATATGGGTTTTAAGGGAGAGGGTAAGGAGTCATTCCAATCCCGGGAGCGGAAAGACTTACCTTAGGGGGAAAAAAGGACAGGTATACACTCGCGCACACACACACATATCCATCCACACATACACAGACACAAGCAGACATTTGTAAAGGCCCACGTGGAATGTTTCCCTCTATTATATATATATATATATATATATATATATATATATATATATATATATATATATATATGGTCATCTACTCTTTGGCTTTAATCCCTTCTACCTGTTCTTGCGTCTCTCTGTGCTTTTTTGTCTTATTTTGTCCATTTTAGTGTATTTTGCCCTTCTGTAGTTCTTGTCGTTTTTCTTTTCTCCAGGATTTGTGCGGTAAGTGTTTCATGTCCCCCACGTTGAGGTTGGTTTTTACCACAGTGTGCCCCATTCACAAGAGAATAAATATATATATATATATATTAAAAAATCATATATTATATGTAAAAACAAAGATGAGGTGACTTACCGAACGAAAGCGCTGGCAGGTGGATAGACACACAAACATACACACAAAATTCAAGCTTTCGCAACAAACTGTTGCCTCATCAGGAAAGAGGGAAGGAGGGGGGAAGACGAAAGGAAGTGGGTTTTAAGGGAGAGGGTAAGGAGTCATTCCAATCCCGGGAGCGGAAAGACTTACCTTAGGGGGGAAAAAAGGACAGGTATACACTCGCACACACGCACATATCCATCCACACATACAGACACAAGCAGACATCTTTAAAGACCAATATATATAAAATCATGTTGTATGGGAATTGATTTTTAAATATTTTCACATGCTCTTATTGAATTACATTTCGTATAATTCAGGTTTGTGGTAGAATTGTTTGCAGTAATTTCCACTGTCCATTGAGAGAATCTAGTTGCAGCTGAAGGATTTTATTGATCTGTTAGTCATGTTCAGATGCCTCCATTGGGTTTTTCCTGTAAAAGGCATATGTGCACATCCCAGCCTCGTAATTCTTATTACCATATACGAAAAGTTAGAACTTTGTTGCAAGTTTGCACTGAGAACAAAATTTGCTGTCATTGCCTTGGAGATATTATACTCAAAACTCTTGGACATTCACTAGTCGCACAATAATATGTAGTTTGAACATGTCTAAACTTGTGGCTGAAAGATTTGAAGACTTGCCTGACATGTAATAATCTTGAGACTATACATTTGCATATTACATGCACAAATGTTATTTTACAGGAGGATTTGAAGCCAACAAACCACTTCCTGTGGAACCTGAGGTCTCTCCAGAGCAGGAGAGTGTGGAAAGATTGCTTGACTCAGCACTTC
Source organism: Schistocerca serialis cubense (assembly GCF_023864345.2). NCBI lineage: Eukaryota > Metazoa > Arthropoda > Insecta > Orthoptera > Acrididae > Schistocerca > Schistocerca serialis. Next base: position 141,103,930 of record NC_064642.1, on the reverse strand, counting down.
AAGATAAGGAAGCCAGGTGTGTACTTATTGTAACATTGACAATGTGGGTGAATATGTAGGAGTAAATTGACTTCACAGCATCATTATTCTGTAAAAAGAATCACTAACTGCTCAGAGAAAGCATTGAGTTTTGGTTAGACTCTCTTGATACCTCATGAAAAGTAAGTTAGGTAACATACCTACAGCATCACTAATGACCTTACTTTTGTGTGTCCCGAATCTTACTCACTGTTACCATAATAAAATGGCTCTGAGCACTATGGTACTTAACATCTGAGGTCATCAGTCCCCTAGAATGTAGAACTACTTAAACCCAACTAACCTAAGGATATCCCACACATCCATGCCCGAGGCAAGATTCGAACCTGCGACTGTAGCAGTCCCGTGGTTCCAGACTGAAGCGCCTAGAACCACTGGGCTACAACGGCCAGCTACCGTAATCATAACTGTGCTTATTACATATATTATAATATTAATAGATCACTGTTTCTCTTGGAACAATGCTCCAAGAATTTTAATTAAGACACTGTTTTGCTCACTGTGTCGCAAAGAATCTGGTTTACATTTGAAGAACACTGTAACACCCCCCCCCCCCCCCCCTCTCACACACGCGCGCGCGCACACACACACACACACACACACACACACACACACACACACACACACACACACAAAACACTCCTCCCATACCTTCAAACAGAAAAAACATAGCTGTTGTGCTTTATGTCCTCAAAAAAGTCATCCTAAATTGCTAACGTCAGTGAAGAAATGGCTGACACTTGGAAAGATCATGCTTAACACTATATTATCACCCTTCTTTTCAGTTCCAGCCATAGGGTAGTTACTTGGTTTGTTGGTTAACATAGCTCGCTCCAGTATTCTTTAATATAGCTTGCCCTAGAAAGATGAGAATAGAAGAGTACAAATTCTCTATCTTATTTTGGAGATTGCTATGTTGTCCCAGCTTGTAACATTAGTGTAGGCCCTACTGCACATGCATTTTCTAGGTGACCCCTTGCAATCTTCCAGTGGTAGTGGATAACATTGCAGTGATATAAGTGAAACCTACGCTCTGTTCTATGGTATTAGCTCTATGTATTTCCTCCTTTGTAATTCAATGTCCCATGACAAATTTTGTGCACGTCAGAAGACTGTGGAACATATGAGAAACAATTTGTAACTGTATTCTTCATCTATTTTCATTTGCTTACTATCTACTGTGGTCTTGAGCATATCGGTACAAAAATCTGAATTATTCTACAAAATTGAGATATTCTTGTGTTTCATTTTGTGGCCACACTCTTTCCTTGTGTGAAGAGTGCATTGTGACTTGTCACACATACTACTGTGCTGGTGAAGAGAAAATTTGTCTTCTGCTGAAATAATGTGTGCCAGACAAAAATTTTGTTTGTTATTAAGTCCACCATTATTTCTGTATTTCACCACTAGGGAACCAAAAGATTTCTGTGGCCTGTTTTGTATGTTTATAACAGAAAGGCTATAGTGTTTTTATGTTCAGAGCAGCACATCATTGTTTTTCAATAATTAGTCAGCAATATTGCACAATTTGAGAAAGACATCTTTAAAGGAAATAATCATTGAATTGGAACTACTGGGTAGCAGTAGACAGGCACACACAGATATTTAGTGTGGAAGTTCAAACTAAACACTGAAAATTACCTGTCTCCTATCAGCCTTTATTAAACAAGGCAAAGCCATGATTGTATGCTATATGGTCATTTGAAAGAATGTCATTTGAGATTATTCAGAAGCATAATCCAGGTTCATTCAGTCTCCACCAAAATGGATCAGACCCAAGAAAATGAATCCAAAAGCTGAGTAGCAGTAACACAGAGGTCTTCCAATGAGTTTAGAACTAACAGTGTGCCCTCTTTAACTGAAACTATCAAGGGCACTTTTTGCAGCTACATTTAGTTTTTGTATTTACTCCTGTTATTATTTAATCCACTAATGTTTGTGGCAACTCCCCTACCAGAATCTGTTAGAACAGTGATATAAATTACTAACTGAATTGTCGAGTCCACACTATAAATAACATAAATACCCTTTGCAGCCTTTGGAAATAAGACAATCTAAACCACAATTACTTCTTAACCCAACCCACTAAAGCTTTTAGGTCTAACTGGTGATTTAAAATTTCAACCATGGATTAAGAATATTTTAAGTAACTATTTCTCTTAATAAATAACTAGTAATCAATTGTATGTATGTTAGTAAAAGTTGTCGAAGAACTCAGTTTTACCATGTATACTTCTGTGATATTATTAACAGAACAGTACCTCTGCAAAATCCATGTAATGTAATAGTAATTTCCTAAGCTTGCAAATCTCGTATTTTAATTATAAGCAAAAAACAACAAAATGCAGTAACATGTTAAACATGTCACTGAAAATGCATTTGATAATAGTTTAGCGTTTGTGGATAAAGAGAGATCATCTCACACAGAAGAAGCAATATTGCCAATAACATCCATAAGACAGATATTCTGTAGAGGCTGAAATATTACTGGCATTGTAGTAACAACAACAACAACAACAGTTATCTTGTTTCAACTGGCTCATTATAATCAGCTTCTGTAGACACTGTTTTCTACAATTTGTAGCTTGCTCGTGTTACAAATTATTAAACACCCTGAGGAAATGCATTCAATTAATAAATGCAATGAAAATTCACAGTTAAACTTCATAACTTGTACCTGCCACATAAGAACTGGATATGCAAAGGTAGTCATAGTTGGATTCATTTATAGACAGTCCAGAAATTGCTGACATCAGTTGAACGAGCTAAGTGTAGCCGACTTCATTTTGTGGCCCTTGCCTGTCACTTAGGCTCAGAACCCAGCCTGTTTCCTTTCAGCTGTCAGACTGATGATTAGTGTCACTTGCAAGGTGAAACAAAAGCTTATAATTTGATGAATTACTCTCGGGGACCAACATTAGCTCTCTTTTTTGAAGCCAGATGGTGAATTCAAACCAGAAGTGACATATTCTTTGAAGAATTTGGGTGCAGATTTTTTATCTGTGCTATTGGTGGATACTTGTAGGGTCATTGTTGCTAGGTCAGTGGCACACTTTGCTCAGGAAGCAGCTGCTCTAATAGCAAAGTATGTGTGGCATGCACAAGAGGGTTTTCAGATTAGTCATTCCTCTGTAAACCAGATGAACAGTTAGATACCGTACAAAAAGAAGCCTTGTGTGGATCACTTGTAGTTGTTTTGTATGGGAATAAAAATCATTGTAGATCTGGAAGATAAAATTTAAAAATAACATTGGTTAAATGCAGAAGCATTAAGGGCAAGTTCCCAAAGTTATTGCCACTCATTGATACAACACACATGTAATATTTGAAACAGAGTTTATTGGAAACAGAAATAAAGAGCACTGATTTATATGCAGAACGGAATAGGTACCAAAAGGGAAGGTTAGACACTAATGGTAGTGGCTTATTTATTAGTATAAAAGGCTTTGTAAAGTCTAATGAAATAAATAATTTGAATAGAAGATAATCTGGGTGAAGATAGGTGCCAAAGGTGGGCCTAAAATAGTAATTGGATGTTACACTTTAATCTACACACACAAAGTATCAAAGTGGTGAAACACTTCAGAGAGAGCTGAGAGATTTCAGTCAGCCATATACAGACTGGAAGACACACTTATTTATAGTAGAAAGGTAGACACACGTTTGGAGTGGGATGCAGGGACAAATGATAATGTGATGCTGTGCTGATCGTATTTTCTGAAAATTATTTAGAGCAGTTCAGAAGGAAACATTGGATCTGCTGGCAGCAAACAGGCATGAACTTAGTGTGTCATTAACCAGTGGTGTTAAAAAAAACATTAAGAAAGGTAGAAAGATACATTCGCCTAAGAAGTGTGATAGCAAAATGGTTAGGCAAACAGCAAGTAGTAAGCTGTGTGTGTGTGTGTGTGTGTGTGTGTGTGTGTGTGTGTGTGTGTGTGTGTGTGTGTGTTTGTACCGCTGCTACTTGGCCACCCGCTGTCTCTTCTCCGGTGATGAGGGTCTGGGCTTAGAATAGTCCCGAGGTATTCCTGCCTGTCGTAAGAGGTGACTAAAAGTAGCCTCACATGTTTCAGCCTTTGTGTGATGGCCCCTGTAGGATTTGACCTCCATTTTTCAAAATTTTCCTGAAGAGCGAGCCAATAGGGAGAGGCACCTTACATGGTGCATAGTGTCAATCATGCGCTGAGACCTCTCACATCCTTCGTCGACATGGAGCTGCACTTCTGCTCATTCTCCAGCTGTTGGGCGAGGTCACACTCCTGGGTGTTTTTTCCCCCAACCTCTGTGCAGTATCGCTTTCTGTGCCGTCAGCGATAATGGACTTGTTAGCTTGTTTGCACCTGATATCCCGCACGGTAGCCAGTCCATTGTGGTGGGGCCGCTATGTACCCTGTTGGTTGTAGCCCCCTGACCACACAGGGATCACTCTGCTGATGCCTGTGCCATTAACTCCCCACATATGCCAAGGAGTAGGTGCCCATCACCCAGGGGCATCGGGACTCCCGACAATGGCCATCCTGCCAGGTGGCCTTTGCTGCGGCTGGTTGGTGCCTGTGGGGAGGGCCCCTGGTAGGAGTGGGTGGCATGAGGGTGGATGACACACCATGGAGCATAGTACATCATCTCTTGCTGGTGGTCAAACACCAGCAGTCTCACTAAGCAGTCAAGGTCTAACTTCAATGTTAAGAAATACAACCCCAAATCGTCCCCCCACCCCCCACCCCCTCTCCCCCCGGTCATACCATGGGAGGAACACCAGGAGGTTAAGGCAAAGTTTATTCACCTTGGTACCTCGTATGTACGAGAGTTGATGGGGAATTTTTGTTGTCAGTGAAACCTCGGTTTTTTTGTGAAGCATTTAGAGGACAAGTTTGAGGAGGTGGAGGGCTTCTGCAAAATGCAGTCAGGGTTGGTCTTGATAAAAACAGCATCCTCTGCCCAGTCACACACTACTCACCTGTGACAAGCTGGGGGATGTTTCTGTTTCCATCACGCCCCATAAGAGCTTTAATATGGTCCAGGGTATCGTATTTCGCAGGAACCTTCTTTTGCAGTTTGACGATGAGCTGCGCGTCAATTTAGAGCGGCAAGGTGTCCATTTCTTCTGGCGCATCCACAAGGGTCCGAAGGATAATCAAGTTGCCATTGGTGCCTTCATCTTGGCCTTCGAGGGTGACACATTGCCCAAGAAGGTCAAGGTGATGGTCTACTGCTGTGATGTCAAGCCATATATCCCTCCCCTAATGCAGTGCTTTAAGTGCTGGAAGTTCGGCCATATGTCTTCCCGCTGTACTTCCAGCGTCACCTGTTGGGATTGTGGATGTGCTTCACTCCCAGTACTCCCTGTGTCCCGCCTCCCATCTGCGTCAACTGCAGAGAGTACCATTCGCCTTGCTTGTCAGACTGTTGGATTCTCCAGAAAGAAAGAAAAATAATGGAATACTAGACCCTGGACCGACTGGCCTACACTGAGGCTAAGAGAAAATATGAGAGGCTACATCCTGTGCGTATGACATCAACCTACGCCGCCGCTACAACAATGGTTCTACCATCATCTGTTCCACTGCATACAGTTGGCTCTCAGAGCCATCAGACTCCACCTGTCCCCTTGATGGTGGGGGGCACTTCCCTCCCTGTTGCTCCTGTACAATCTCCTTCAGGAGAAACACCCCTCCAACCACCGGGGACGTCAGTCCCCACTTCTCAGCCAGAGAAGCATATGTCTCCTTCGGTTCCTCTTGCCAGGAAGGGATCCCTTCGGTCACTCCCTTCCCAGGTTCCTACCAGTGGCAAAGCTGACTCCCGCCAGTGGCTCAAGCAGCCACAGGTATCTAGCTGGTCATAAAGCTTCACGGTCCTCAGTCCCTGAGACTAAATCAGTAAAGCCCTCCCAGTTGGACAAACCAAAGGAGCGGTGAGAGAAACCTAAAAAGAAAAAGACCCCAAAGAACAGAGGCACTGTGGTGGCACCCACACCACCACTACCTACAAGCTCTGTGTCTGAGGATGATGTGGCAATTCTGGCATCCGCTGAGGACCTAGATCTCGCTGGACCCTCAGACACAATGGATGTCAATCGCACCGGTACTCATCAGGTGGCAGCAGGTGTCCCTGAGGCATAGACTGCCTCATTGAGTGTTTCATGCCTTCCCAGTCTCATGATCACATAATCCTCCAGTGCGGCCGTTTTTTCCACCACCTGGCTGAGCTATGGCAACTGTTAAGCTTTACACCTGTTTTCTGCATTGCCCTCCAGGAAATCTGGTTCCCGGCAACACAGACCCCTGCCCTCCGTGGCTATTAGGGAAATTACGGGAACCATAGTGACCAAAATAGTGTGTCAGGTGGAGTTTGTGTCTATGTCCTGAACTAAATATGTAGTGAACCTGTGCCCCTTCAAAACCCCTCTTGAAGCTGTAGCTGTCAGGATAAGGATGACGGAGGAAATAACTGTCTGCAATGTATATCTCCCTCCAGATGGTGCAGTACCCCTGAATGTATTGGCTGCACTGATGGATGAACTCCCTAAACCTTTCCTACTCCTGGGAGATTTTAACACACATGTGGGGTGGCGCCATGCTTACTGGTGGAGGGAGGGAGGTTGAAAATTTACTGTCACAACTTGACCTCTGCCTCTTAAATACAGGTGCCTCCACACATTTCAGTGAGGCACATGGCACATATTCGGCCACTGATCTTCTGGTTTGCAGTCCTGGCCCTCTCCCATCTATCCACTGGAGAGCACATAAAGACCTGTGTGGTAGTGACCATTTGCCCATATTCCTGTCACTTCCCCAGCATCATGCCCACGGACACCTACCCATATGGACATTCAACAAGTCAGACTGGGAAGTCTTCACATCTGCTGTCACCGCCAAATCTCTCCCCCACATGGTGACATCAATGTTGTCGTCGACCAGGTCACTACAATGATCGTTTCTGCAGTGGAAAACGCAATCCCTCATTCTCTAGGGTGCTCCTGGCGAAAGACAGTCCCTTGGTGGTCTTTGGAAGTCACTGAGGCAATTAAAGAGCGTCGATGAGCACTAAAGTGACATAAGCGGCTCCCTTCCCTAGAGCGCCTAGTAGCCTTTTAAGTGGCTCCGTGACCGCGTTCGCCAGCTTAGAAAATGACGGAAACAGGAGTGTTGGGAGAGATACGTGTCGACCATTTGGTGCCATACGTCATCTTCCCAAGTCTGGACGAAGATCAGACGTTTTTTTGTGTACCAGACCTCCAACAGGTGCCCCTGGTATAAACATGAATGGCATGTTATGTACCAACACAAACGCGATTGCCAAACACTTTGCTGAGCACTATGCTCGAGCGTCTGCATCGGGCAACTACCCCCCCAGCCTTTTGCACCCTCAAACGGTGGATGGAAAGGGAATTCCTCTTGTTCACTCTGAACCCTATAATGCACCCTTGCACATTGCCCCAACACAGCTCCTGGGCCATATTGGATCAACAGTCAGATGATTAAATATCTCTTGTCTGACTACAAGTGACATCTCACCATCGTCTTCAACCGGATCTGGTGCGATGCCGTCTTTCCATCGCAATGATGGGAGAGCACCATCGTTCTGGTGCTCAAACCCGGTCAAAACCCACTTGATGTGGATAGCTACCAGCCCATCAGCCTCACCCACTTTCTTTTTGTAAGCTGCTGGAACGTATGGTGTGTCGGCGGTTGGGTTGGGTTGGGTCCTGGAGTCAGGTGGCCTGCCACTGATAATCTTGTGTCCGTCGAGTTTGCCATCTGTACAGTCTTTTTCAGACGCCAGCACCTGGTTGCTGTCTTTTTTTACTTCCGTAAAGCATACGACATGACCTTGCCACATTGTATGAGTGGGGTCTCCAGGGCCTGCTCCCGATTTCTGTCCAAAACTTCCTGTCGCTCTGTACTTTCCATGTCCAAGTCGGTGCCTCCCATAGTTACCCCCCCCCCCCCCCACCCGCCCCCACCCACCCACTCCAACCCACACCTCTGTATTCAGGAGAATGGTGTTCTACAGGCCTACGTATTGAGTGTCTCTGTTTTTAGTGGCTATTAATGGCCTAGCAGCAGCTGTAGGGCCGTTGGTCTCACCTTCTCTGTATGCAGATGACTAATTCATTTCGTACTGCTCCTCCAGTACTGGTGTTGCTTAGCAGCAGCTAAAGGCACAGTCACGGGCTCTAGCCCATGGCTTTCATTTTTCAGCCACGAAGTCGTGTGTCAGCATTGCACTGTTCATCCAGAACCAGAACTTTACCTTAATGACGATCCACTCACTGTAGTGGAGACATATCAATTTTTAGGACTGGTTTTCGACGCCTGATAGTGGAATTATTTTAATTAGAACGAGGGACCAAATGACCTAGCAGTTTGGTCAGTCTCACCTCCCCCCCCCCCCCCCCTTTCAAAACCAACCAACCAACTGACGAATCCTACAGCTAATACTCGAAATAACTCTGAACACAATTGCTTCAAACCACATTCAGTGATACAATACTCTGACATCATATGTGGTTATGATTCAAAACATAATTTACATGTTATTGTAAGCCATGTGGTTCATAAGTAAGGGCAATGGAACACATTATAAAGTTTGAGGAGGACACATCATGATTCAATAATAATATTACATATCTAGTACAAAAGCAGAGATGACTGCACAGCAGCTTCAAACAAAGAAGAACCACTGCTGACAAAATAGAATGTAGTCAAAATAAGCAAATGGACAGCTCGAATCTGAAAGCATGAACTGTTGACTTCACAAAAATCCAAGAACATTTTGGTCCTATCAGTTAAGGAAACGGTCTACTTCTTCTTCTTCTTCTTCTTCTTCTTCCCAAATGCTCATTCTACATTATGGCACCCAAAACAATGATTAAACAAAGACCAAAATACTGAATTCTGTTTTTGAAACTTGCACCAAAGTAGTTTGTAATGCAGTTCCTTCATTTTTCTGGCAAGTGAATCTGAAAAGACACAAAAGCATGAGTGAGGAATTAACTGAAATCAGTTGATAGAAGAAAGGCCACAGTATGTTATTGGGTGTCAGTTATATTGTTTCTTGAATACAGGAGGATCTCACCCCCTTGTTTAGAAGAAGGTGCTGGTTGTTGCAGTCAATAGGAAGTGTCAGAAGACCGATATCACTAAGATTGATTTCGTATCAAATTTTGTAACATAGGTAGTACTGGTTTGTGAATGCTTTATCAAGAGACTAACAGACTTCCATGTAGGTATTAACATGGTTTACACAAGCACTGATCTCTTTAAACCCAGCTTAATATAAGAGATCCAGAAGCCAACAGACAGTGGTTGATCCTGTGGTTTGTAGTCTTCCAGAAAGCATTTGATACAGTTCTGTACCGTCACCTAGATAACAAAATATGTGCATGTAGAATATTCAGAAATTAGTGATATGGCACAATGGTAAGACACTGTACTGGCATACAGGAGGATGATTATTCAAATCTCCATCTGACCACCCAGTGTAGATTTTCCATTGCTTCCTTAAATTGCCTAAGACCAATGCTGGTATGGTTGTCCATACATATTACCTTACTTTTAATTTATTTTTAAAATCATTTTAAGATTTAATACAATTGTGCCTTTGTCCTCTGCTACTACTTGGAGATGCAAAGTCAATGTGCCTAGTTCATCATCATATAGCAGGGGTATTCTGTCACAGTGGCACCCACATTCACCTCTTCCTCATTTTATCACATGAACCATATTCAGCTTCATCAAATAACAATAAAGTCATTAATTCATTTAGCATCACACAGAAAGCTCTTCTGTGTTATCAACCAAGAAATAATGCCACCAGAAGAAGAACTTCAAATTAAAAGTATCTAAATCAAACACTTCGTTCATGCTTTTAACTTTTTTATAATACTTAGATGTTTAAAAGTAACATGAATGAAATTTTAATAAAGTACACTGTCTAGTCCACTCAGTAAATATGGTACTAAAAATTTGTATGAGAAGTCATTGTCTCTACTAATATGCATTCAGATTGGTGATTGTCTAAACTATGAATGGCCGCTCTTATGTGTAAAAATATGTAAATGGAGCAATGAATTTCACTCGTCTTCTATCTAAACTTGACTAATATTAAAGTCTCCCATTTCAAATTTCGTAAGTAAAATATTCGAAACTCATCATGTTGCTACTTTGTATCTTGAGCATCTTTCTCACATTTCTTCTTATCGCCTCTTTAGTTTGATTGTTGTGACTAAAAAGTGTATTTTCTTTTCGTTCTGACATTGAGTGAGGTTCTTTTTTCATTACAAATTTATGAGGTACACAACCTGTGTGGTCATGAAGAATTTTGTTCATTGTGTATTGAAAATTATGGATCTGAAATCCCCAGCTCCTACAACTCTCATGGATACACCTCTCAAAGATTGTCCTGGTTGTATCATAGGAAATAAAATATCAAGGAAGTAAAAATTGTCCTAAACCGACTATGGCACATTGTCAGATAATACACATGCTTCTTTCAGCTAACATAGTTCCACATATCTCGCAAACACGTACAACGCTACAAATATATATTTCCATCCTCCTGCACTTTAAGCAAGGTGAGAAGAGTCTGGGGCAGCACCACAGCAAGGCCAGAGAGAGGAAGCGACAGTGATTTATTAGTGTAACTTATTTCTAATGCTTTGCCTTCTTTCCCATGTTTGATTACACAGTATTTAACATAATTGATTCTGTTTACATGTAAATTAATGTATTGTGTGTATCTCAGTAAAGTAAATTATAATGTATTTCATTTCCACAGTGATGATACACCTCAGCTACGACATCGAAGGCATGAGCGCCAGGAGCGGCTTTTGAGGCTGACAGGACGTATACGTGAAATAAAGCGTAAACAAGAAGCTGCCGAACGTTCAGAACAACTGTGGAGGTCTCTGTCAAAGCCATTAGCTGTTGGTTTTGGTCTTGGGCTTGTTATGGGCGGAGGCTGGATTGCTTACTGTTACTTCTCTAACCGTGTTTGATCAAGAAAGAGATCATCAAACCCTGGAGGTGTTTGTGCTGCACTGTCGGCATATAGGATATCTCTTTTCAGTGTAATACATTAATTTATGCATGTTGGGTAATGATGTCACTGTGGTTAAATTACTGTGGACTGGTTGGTGTTTTATAAATGCTAAACAGACTGTGTTAGTTGGGAGCGATTATGACATTTTCATTATTTCTGCTAGCATTAAGTCTGTGTTTTTTGTCCACCGACTCTTTGAGATGAATAGTTGGCAAATTTTGTGTGCAGGTGTTTCGAAAAATGTAACTGGTGATGTTTGTCCCATTGAGAAAATGGTGTTCAGTGACAGTTTTGGAGTATAGATACTATCGGTTAACAAACATTGCCCTGGGTAAACGTGATGTACTGCGTTACATCATATAGGAGTTAAATTTGCTGCGTGGGCTGCCCCCTTATTGGATTGGATGTTTTTTTAAAAATATACTTAAAAGTAATTTTTAAATGTTTTGCTCCAGGAATTTTTCTTGTCTTTTCTTCTACAACATTCGAAATGTGGTCAACTTTTAAAGAAAACAAACCTCTCAAAGTGTCAATTACTGTGTGTTGCAAGTGAAGTGGAACAAGACCTGTTATTTTGTTTAGAAGTGCATCAAATATGTAAGTGTTTGGCTGTTACTAATAAATTGCTCCTCTTGGCAAAATTTAGAGCAATCCATCTTTTTGTTGGTAGGCATTCTGTGTGACCTTGAAATCATTTATCTTTCTTACTAGTAATTTCAAACCAATACAGATGAATTACAGGAATTAAACAAGCATTAGTTTAGACAGTAGTCTTATTCTGTTGTTCACTTGGTACAGTGGAGCATATGTTTCTTATTTTAAAAAATAACTACTGCTGATATTGCATTCACAAATCACCAACTCCATTACCCAAAATTGTTATTAGAGGGGTTCTTGAGTTGTACACATTTTGTGTAAACCTTCACCTGTTAGCCACCAAATTTAGAGATGTACTGGGGTGGGGGCAATTTCTTGCTGTTGAGGGTGTATGGATTTTTATTCAACATAGTGATGAAAGGAAAATGGTCAGATTCGAAGGAACGAAAAAAAAAAGTTTGTGATACAGCAGCAGTGTTGTTCTTTCATACCTTTGTCACAAATGTGAGTTGATTGGGAATGAGTGGTGATGTGTTTTGCTGCTTGTATTATCATTTCAGTAATGCACAAATTTTTGTTAAGATTTTGTATTTTATTACTTGAAAAGTTTAATGTTCAGTGTGAGTGCCTGTAAATTTCTCACCTTAGGTGGGGAGCCTGTATATGAAAATTTTCCTTTTATTTCTGCTGAGCTGTAAATCTTTTTGTGCTAGTAAATATTTTATTTATGTAGCTATTTTTATGACGACTAGTATTTACAGGTTATGTTTTGGACCAGAGTTTGGAATTGCCTGTACTATAGTAGAGTTAAGCGTGTGAATGGATATTCTGTTAAACTAGTTTATATTTATTTCAGGTTACCTATTCAAAAATTAATCTATATAATGTAGTATAGTTGTTTTTATTCATAAATATTTATAAAGCAAAGCATTTAATGTGTAATATCACTTCAGTTATCTTTCTTGTTTCTATCAACAAAAAGATTACATTCCCAGTTGTCAGTTGAATGTGTAATCATTAATTTCAGTGTTTGTGGCAGTGATATTTGGGGGGGACTGTGGTTGAATGTGAAAAAAAGGGAAGGATGTATTTGTGTGTTCGCCTTTTAAGTATAGGATGAATTTTAAAATTGCAGATCTAGTTAAATGTTCTACTATTCTTGCTCAAAAATACTTCAGTTTTCTGCAACTTACAACAAGATAGACGGTTGAAATAACCTTTATTTCCAAGTAGTAAATTGGGCAGACGATACAGTTGGTTTCTTAAACAGGTAAAAGAAGCTGCTAGTCAGCCGATGAGGACATTAATAATTGTAAAACGAACATTTGCCCATTTGCAAATTGCAAAATTTGTTGATCAGCTTAGTAATCAAGAACTTATAAATCATGGTCCACCCAAAATTTTAATCGTGTACTGTATCATTTCTGAACAGTTTTTAGTAGTATCAAAAATTCCACATTCCAGAAGGGAAAAAGTCACTGGAGTATCATTATAGTTGTCTGTTAGGCTAGAAACAAGGTGTGAAAATGAGTGTTCAGTTTCATGTATGTACCTAACATACAGTTTCGTCACTGGAAGTAGAATTCTCATTAGCTGATACTGCAGAAATAGTTAATAACTGAAAAGCTGAAGTTTGTACAGATTCTTTCCTTCTCCTGAAGCTCATAGCACTTTTTGATGGCTTTTTTTTCTTTACTCTTTTAAACAATTACTAATGAGCAGAGATTTAATGTAGACGTGGAGAAGGGAATGATGTACGCATTTTGTGGTTTATTACCCAGCAATTGAAGACATTGTTATTTAAAGACTGAAGACTGTCAACTAGTTTTGGTTAGTGACTGACTGGCTGGCTGTTGTGGGAGAGAAATTTTGTCCATATTACTTATACTATTAAAGGGTAGGCTTGTTTCAAGTGTAAACATAAAGTAAAGGAGGATCAGAATGGGTTTGCCAAAGATGAAAACATGTCACAGAGTATTAAGATAATGGACTTTATGTGTGATTTTTATTTCCATAATTTCTAAATAATGTGTTTATGTAGTGGTAGTAGTAATCACATGAAATGCCGCAGTTTTACGCAGGCTCGTATAATTTGAAGTGCTATCAGAATATTGCTGTACACTCCGAAGCTTGTAATTTACAGAAAATTGAAGTTGTGCACATAATACATCTGATGGCATCCCAGATCTATAAATCTTTAGGCTTGTTTGATGTAATTAATATTGCATTCCAGTTTATCTTGCAGTTACCTATGTATGTTTGTGTTATTCACATACAGAAAGTAATATTTCAGGAATATAACGGGTATTTGATGTCAAACTTACTTTCTTCCTTTTTTGTTAAAGTCACTCAAGCCTATTATAGTGCTAATATTTAATTGATTCCAGTGTAAAAAAATACTGTGTATAGTGAATTTTATTGGTGTAATTGTCTTTCAAATCAAAGTTCGTCACATTCTCTCTGAATCTCAGTATGTAATATCTTCTGTAATTTCAGTTAAATGAATCTCATTTAAGTATAGTTTCCCCTATGTTGCTCTTTTGTAGAGCATCTGAAACGTTCATTTAGCGGTGAAATGGAGGAGATTGGCAGTATTGTGTTCTTCAGAAGCTATCAGCATTTGCTGTTATAACATATAGGTTCCAGTATCTCTTTTGTGTTTGCATGGTTGTTTTGACAATAGATTCATTAAAAACTTATATATCTAGTCCCACATGACATTTCCAAGCAGTCATTCAGCAGCAAATGTACTGCTTCCAGGACTGGAGTTTCTGAGAACAAATTGGTCCCCAAACTTTACACTGTGGCAAGTCAGAGGTAGAAAGCAGACAATTAGTAAAATCAAGAATTGGTGCCTTCTGTTAGGACAAGCAGGAGATGGTTGAAAACCGTATCAGTACAAATAAAACTGTACGAACAGTTTTATCTAATTTTCATTGTGTATTGTGGATCACATGAGAATGGTGTGTAATAGAGGGATTTGTCCAGCACTGAGCTGTTTCCATTTTTCTCCTGTTATTGCTTTCATTCTTTAGGCCACCTAGTATATTGTCACAGTTTGAATATTATTTGGAAGGGTGCAGAAATTTTGGTGGATCAGTCACTTAATTTCAGTTCATAATAAATTGTGAGAGGTTTTCCTTTTTCATGTGGGGTTTTTCATTTCTGAACTGTGATAGACACATTCACTAATGTCACAGAAGCTGTCTAGCAAATAAATAGTGTAATATTTGTAAGCATAATGCAGCACTGTCCCATGATGGGAAGTGAGAAGTGTTATATCCTGGCAGGCTTGGCTTGACAGAGGTTACAGTTTTTCTTTTCTTGAATGCTTCCATACCACACACAAGAAATATTCAGTTGTTTTGTTCTTTGACATGTTTGCGGAGTTCCAAAAAATAACCTTCAGTGCAATCACAGTAACTTTCTGGGGTCTTGCTGGATTCCCTTAAATTGTTTTGTTAATGTGTTTTTTGTGTAACATGTTGCAACGAAAATTTCCCAAAAGTAGCAACAACTTCTATTACTTGTTGCATATTTCATTGAAAATTTTGGGAGGTGGGACATTAAATTCAAAAGTGACAAATGTGATAGAGAAGCAAGATGACAAATTTGAATTTGTTTCTGTATAACTGTGTCCTGTGTTTGCATTCAAGTATTACTATTTCATTGACTTATACATTATTTGATTGAAAGATGAGAAGTTTGTCTCAGCGAAGGAGTGCTGTTCACATGTAATTCTAACTGCTGCATTAAGTATTTCTTTGACATTAGATGTGCTCGGGACCAAAGCTGCCACACTGTGGAAGTGACATAAAAGCGCACAAGTATGAACTTTTTTCAACCTGCCATGGTTGTGTAGATGCACATCAAAGTTTCAGCAAGATAAAAGTAATATATGATTGAGAAATTTGCTTAAGAACTGCCAGTTGATTTCAAAGTTTATTCTCATAACTCCCTACTGAACAGCAAATGCATATTTCCATTAATTATGTTTGATCTGTGAAATCAAGTGGCGTGCAAACACTGCAGCTCCTCCTATCTATAAAATTTTACGAACAACTACTTTCCTTGTTTTACATGCAGTTTTAATTTATTTTAAAATTTCAAAAATGCTTTCTATGCCTGTTCTCTCTCAACTTTATACATACCCCTAACAAACAAGTGTGTTCACTATAGTTGAACTCATCCTTAATACTGAGCTGTGAAAAGGGACATAATGTAACTTGTAATTTGTGCATTCCTGCTATTAGTAGTACACACTTTTTGAAGTTTTTTACAAAATCAGACAATTATAAATCATTGGAAACTGTCTGCTAACAAAGACTGGGTCATATTTTTGTAAAAAAGGAAGTTGAACTTTGTAAATGAACTAAACTGAATATAATGACAACCATATACCGGATATCTTCCCCCTATTGTGTCAGAATTTGACTGACAAATGGTTGAGTTTCGAAATAATGTTTGTGTATTTAAATAGTGTGTCCATGGAACTGAGAGCTTTTGTTTTGGGGATTTGTTTATCTTGTCTGAGGAACTGTTGTGATCTTCATCAATAAAATACAGTTTTACCGTTTGTATCTGCTAGTGTAAGGATCCCCATAGGTATGCGAAAAGGGGGAAGTTACTAGTATCAGTTAAGTCTGTTGTTCTCACTGTTAGTATGATAAGTGTTAGATCTTTTGTGTACAAATTGTATTTCAAATTCTGTGTCATTAGTTGCATGAGAGATGTGAACATCAAAAAATAAAAAGAAAAAAAGAAATTAAGCCATTTCACAATTCTGTCTATTTTGAGCCATCCCTCACAGTTTATTCCAGATGTTTCTTTGCAGGCCCAGCAAGAAGAGGAGGAAGAGCAACACGGAAGAAGCAGTCTCCAGCTGTGACAGTGGTTCTAGTAAGCAGCAGTAAATATCCCATTTCATTTCTGTACAGTATGGCATATTCTGTGCTAGAAAAATCCTACATTCTTACTGATCTGAAGTTGGCAATTTCAGTAGACCATTTTGATATGTGTTGTTAAATGCAAAACAACCAAGCTCTGGATATTTTTATATAATATTTTTCTGCAACTTGGGTTACTCTCTGTGCATAACAGAAAAATAAATGTACCTAGTGATACATGCCGTGGTGCACATGTGGCTGAAAGGGAGTAAGTGATGTTTTATATCAGTTCATTACTCAAGGTATTTACAAAGTGGTGACCAAAAAATATGACTGTTGCAAATGTGTGACTTTTCCAATGTTGTAACTTAGAGTTGTAATTAATTGAAAACTCTGGTAATTTTGGATATTTTTTGCTTGTCATTTGAAAACGATATAATGACATGTTTGAGTGCCCTCGTGTGGCATCACATGAATGACTAAAAGGAAAAAGAAATGGTCTTTGAAAATGGAATAACAGTAGTAAATATTACCAGTTCTTTCCCTTAAGTATAGTGTTTCTTTGAGGTACTTGGTGCCACGAAGAAATTTCTACACTGATTTTAATGAATGATGCTACCAAAATCGTGTACAATTTTTATTATTTTTTTATTTTATTATTATTATTATTATTATTATTATTATTATTATTATTATTTAACAAGTTGTTAATATTAATGTACATCATCATAAGAATGAATTAGTGTCCATGTTAGTACTGAATTTGCTGGTAGTGGAGATTCTGCTCCACATGCTGATAAAAAAAGTAAGTTTACAAAGTATCTTGTATGGAATTATAGACTTTTATCAGTATTTTGTAAGTTTGTCTGAGTTTACTGATGTGTAATTATATTTACACATTTTGTCATAAATGATAGAAATCTTATTTGATGTGGTGCACTATCAAAGAAAACTTCCAGTTTACATGCCTAGTTCCTCTACTAATTGTGTAAGTTCTTTCTCAACTGCTTGTGGCTCTGACCTAACTATAGTAATTTGCACCCAATAAAAGTTAAAATTTACCCTGCACATTTAGAGAAAGTGGAAGTTACAGTGCAAGTATCTCCTCCTCCTCCTCCCCCCCCCCCCCCCCCCCCCCCTCTCTCTCTCTCTCTCTCTCTCTCTCTCTCTCTCTCTCTCTCTCTCTCTCTCTCGGGGAGGGGGCGACTACAGATTTGTAATAAGTAGAAAGAACATCTCAGTGTTTCTATTGCTTTTCTTTAAGGGATAATTTTATTTCTGTTTTAATATTTCTTGGCTTTTCATTGTTACAAGTGAAGTTCTGTGCTTTTTGTTTTTGAGACAGCACAAAAATATAATACAGTATTTTCAAGTTAGTGTTTGTTTCACAACTTGCCCCACCACACATTTAACACAAAGCATTGAAAGGATACAACATGCAATCATCACTGGCACCACCGTTCGTTGAATTCCACCTGACTTGATGCTAGCACACGCTGGCCAATACCGTGGCTGCTTGCCAAGTACCTTTTTCAGCTCTTCTGTTGTCCTAAGT
Organism: Schistocerca serialis cubense; assembly: GCF_023864345.2. NCBI lineage: Eukaryota > Metazoa > Arthropoda > Insecta > Orthoptera > Acrididae > Schistocerca > Schistocerca serialis. The sequence goes on along the minus strand of NC_064642.1, from coordinate 141,085,804 downwards.
GGTACCATCTCCTGACAGCAGACCATAGCTTCACTGTGCAGTGTCTGCCTTGTTAACTGGCTTTGATAATAATGTGTACACACTCGTAAGTTAACAATAAGCAGCTCAAACAATACACTTGTCATGAAATGCTTTGCTCATATCAAGCTGCCCCTTTTTTTTATTTTAGGTTCCACATTTATTTATTTATTTATGTTCTTACTTGTTGACTGTCCTATCCCTTCAGCCTATCTGAATCATGGTCTTACAGATTTGCTTGCAGAAAGTTATTTCTAAAAGACTGGTTATTAGTATCCATACACCCTGAAAATGCTGTTTCTACTACATTTCCACAGACGAGAAACTTCAACATTCCCCTTTTTAAGTAATGGCAAGCTAGTGAGTGAACCAACCAATTTCTACCCAGGATCACACTTAAATTAAATTATAGTACAAAGGAAAAACAACATTCCTTTGTATGACAAGCCATTTTAAACTCCAGAGTGTCGTTTTTCCTCAAGTGCCTATTCTGGCTCTTACTCTAAGGAATTGGGTATTTTTCTACATTCTTGTTCTTAAACATGTCACTCCATTTCTAGTAATAATCTCATTCTCTGAATCAATCAACACCTTAAGCTTAATATCATATATATTGATTAAAACCTCAAGCATACACAATTTTTTGTGTACATTCTACCTATTTCTCATGTAAACAATATCCTGATAGATATGTTTAATCATTTAACAAAGTGGCAGAGGACTTAAAATTCTTTGGTGGGGTTCAATTCTCCATCTGATCATCCAGATTAAGCTGTTCTATGGTTTCTTTAAATCTATTATGGCTAATGATGAGATCCTTTGGAACAGACATGGCTGCTTTCTGCCCCCAATCCAAGCTTGTGTTCCTTATTTAACAACTTTTGTAAGCCTGCTAATCTGGAACTTGTCTTCGGTAGTTACATAGCTACTCATCTTGAGTTGTCCCTGTATCAGTGGACTTGATGGACACATGTTAAACAAAGTACACCATAAAGCAATAACTGAGATTTGCTCTCTTCATATTTATTTAAACTCGGTGTTCCTTGTCTGGTGAGCAGCTTTAAGAAGCAGTAGTCTAAATTTTCAAATGAGGTTATCAAGTTACACTAATCAGCACAATATTGCAAAGTTCTCTGGTGGCCTGCTAATACATAAATTTACACAATTCTGACAAGTACTGTACATTTTGATAGTTAAATAGATATTGCCTACATGATATGAATATAATGACTGCTGAAACAGCAACTCGCACACAAAGTTGTCTACATTTTTATTGATAACTGGTAAAATAGTAGCTACAAAGAAAAAACTAAACTCCTCCCGAACAGGCCATGAAGGCCCAACAGTACCGACTGGCCGCCATGTCATCCTCAGCCCGTAGGCGTCATCGGATGCCGATATGGCGGGGCATGTGGTCAGCACACCACTCTCCCGGCCGTATGTCAGTTTCTGAGTGCGAAGCCGCTACTTCTCAATCAAGTAGCTCCTCAGTTTGCCTCACGAGGGCTGAGTGCACCTCACTTGCCAACAGCGCTCAGCAGACCAAATGGTCACCCATTCAAGTGCTAGCCCAGTCTGACAGTGCTTAACTTTGGTGATCTGATGGGAACCAGTGTTATCAGTGCGGCAAGGTCAGTGGCAAAATAGTAACTACAGGCTGTCGACTTAATGAATGCATACTACTGATAGCGTGGTGCTCTGCTCCACTCTTATTTATTGACAAGTGTAAAATCAGAAATCACAAAACTGTAAAATATACACACACAAATACATTACATTACATAATATCACATACATGGGAAAATTAAGAGAAACTGACTCAATAAACAATTATATAAGTGTGTTTAATTATGATTAGTATAACTAGAAAATATCAAAAATAGTTAGTATTGGTTTATGAGCACACAAGGGTTACCAAACCCCACTACAAAGTTTAAAGAAAGTGATATTTTCTAATTGAGATCCCCCCCCCCCCCCCCACAGGCTCGCGCGCGCGCCCACACACACACACACACACACACACACACACACACACACACACACACACACACACACACACAGTCTTGTGTGTGAGCTGCGTTTGCGTGAGTGTGTGTGCGTATGTGTGTGTATTATTGACAAAGGCCTTAATGGCAAAAAGCTTTAATTTTGAGAGTCTTTTTGTTGTGCCTGTCTGCAACTCAGTGTCTCCGCTAATTTCCTTCTCATATATAGTTACATTCCATCCAGGGTTTTCCATTGTTTTGTTTTGAAATGAGCTATACGAATTTAGAAACAAACCACTATTTGCTCATAGAAAACTGCATCTTCACGTGGTTTGCATGTATTGTAAATCATGAATATTCATTTGACACTTTAGCTGTTATAAGCTTAGCGATGGATGTTTCACCTCCCAGGCAAAGACTGGCCCGGCCAGTTCGTGTTATTGAAACACTTTTCAAATCGTGTCAAAAAAAGTTATTTGCACCATATTTAATAGAGGCCCTCATATGACATTGTGAAAAAAAGGCAAAATTGGGGATGCCAGCAGAAATATTGTCTCAGTGTGCCACATGGATGTCTGTCACTACAGTTTAGTCATTGCCCAGTGAGAATTAGAAATAAATTACTTGTTAACGGTATGTAATGTATAAAAGAAAAGAAAGGAAATGATCTTGTCTACAGTATGCAAGTTATTGAAGAGGCAAGTAGACATTAGAAAGTAGGTAAACAGTATTCAGCACATCTGTGAATAACACTCTGGGGAGATACACTTGTACTTTACGCAGAATGTAACTGCCCTCTCTACTCATGTCACAGCTTCAGACTATTCATGCATTTTAGCAATCTTCACAAAACACTCCCTGCACCTCTTTTGCACTTTTCTGTTTAGTATTTATTTTTTATTCATAAATGTTTGGCAGTGGCATCTTTCGTTACCTGATCTTGGACCAAGGTACTGTTGTGATCTTTCTTGGTCCTTGGAGACTGTTTACAATTCGTGCTCGGTTGACTGTCCAAGAGGATGTTGCATAATTTCAGTTCTGAAGTACCTTATTTACATTATGTTTAAGTTAATTTCCTAACCAATATCGATGCATTGGCCACTGAAATACTCAAGAGGAATTCAAAGGTGAGTTTGTGGTACGATCTAATGGTTTTTCATGGTGAGAAGTAACTAGCCACTTGATCTGAAACATCTGTCCTTGCCCTCCTTCATTTTATTAAGAAATGGCTGTTGGTTTTAATTTTACATTTCCAAATTGGTCTTTGCCTGATGGAGCCATATCCAACACTGGCCCTCTGTCCTGCAATTTTCCAACTACATTGCCATCAGGTGACTCTTTATCTCCCCTTCCCCCTTTCTAATGTTTCTGTTCATAATTGCTGTAAGATGCCTGATATTGTTTCTCAGTGTCCCCACCAAATTGTCTTCTTTCCAAGGAGTTGTTTTGTGAAAGGAACTTACGTGTATTAGTCACCTGTTGTAAGTTTGGTAAACTCGCAACTGTTGCGAGTTTGGTAAACTCGCAACTGTTGCGAGTTTGGTTAACTTCCAACTATTGCAAAATGTTGACGACAGTTTTTAACTTTTGTAAACACACACATTCGCCATTTGTTATTATTATTATTATTATTATTATTATTATTATTATTATTATAACAGAAAAGAAAATGGGTTCTGACTGTGAAGATGCCTCATGAAAATAACCCAAAAATACATATATGTGGTCCAGAAACTTTTCATGATAAAGAGAAACTCCTGGAGCTTATAAATCTGTGTTAGAAGAGCTCTACACTCAAGTTGGGAAAGGTATAAAAAAATTTGTCAGAATAACATGTGAAAAATTAGAAAAATTTGTAAGTCTAGTGGCTCCACTTGTTGTTGTTGTTGTTGTTGTTGTTGTGGTGGTGGTGGTCTTCAGTCCTGAGACTGGTTTGATGCAGCTCTCCATGCTAATCTATCCTGTGCAAGCTTCATCATCTCCCAGTACTTACTGCAACCTATATCCTTCTGAATCTGCTTAGTGTATTCATCTCTTGGTCTCCCTCTACGATTTTTACCCTCCACACTGCCCTCCAATACTAAATTGGTGATCCCTTGATGCCTCAGAACATGTCCTACCAACCGATCTAGCTACTTATTCAGTGGAAAAAGACAGATTTTAGAGCTGCAGTATTGCCTGCAGAACAGCCTATTGTAAACCTTTGATATGTGCCAACAAGTGACAGATATAGGAGTAGTTTAATGTACTCTCATCGAATATCAATGCCCAATATTAGTGAAACTATGCCGAGAGTGTGCTAAATTATCGTGAATATACTTAGATTTTTTGTGAAAGGAAATACTCAGGAGTCACCAGTGTATAAACACAAGAAGGAAACGAAGCAGACAACATGGTAGTGTGCATGTTCCAGTTATCCAACTCGGCTGTGTTTTTGCTTACTGATGATAAACTACAAACTCGAGACAAAACTTCCTTAAATTAGTTTTTCAAACTCACAATTTCAAACAACTGTTGACAACAGCTGAAAACTAATTCAAATTTAGAGGTGAAACAGTTGTCAGCTGAGTTTATTGGAGTTGGTTGTCAATGTGGAGGTACCTTAACTCTGCTGTTGCCCTGTCGTATCAGTGATTCCGTATCATTTGGTCAACGAGTAAGTCAGATTATTAGTGGCTATCATTGACGGCCGACTACAGCTTTCGTGTTTGTCTTCTTGACTGATCTTCAGAATAATCTGCACAATTGACTTGTCAGTAAGTCTGTAATAATTGTGATTAGTTCAAACATTATTTTCTTCCTGTAATACTTTCTTTTTTTGTCAGGGCTGGTCTTGTTTCACTTCAGCCACATCAGTGCCTTTGTTGCTTATTAAATACTGTTAAACACCTACAATTCACCATCACCTTTAATTCCATTATCTCCTCATTTAATACGCACCAATTATTTGTTATATTCTGGATATTGTTCCTTCAACTTGCCATCTCATTTGTTTTTGTCCTGCAGTGATGTTGCACTGCTAAAACACACACACAAGAACTTAATTACACCGCTATGTTTCAAGTGAGGCTATCACATTCAGAGGTTCACTGTTTGATGGCTTTACACACAACTGGTTTGAATCATACTTGACAAACAGAATGCAAAAGATTGTGCTGAATAATTCAGGCAATGTTGGAAAGATGGAACATTTTAGTAACTGGGAGGGGGTCAAAAGGGAGGCCCACAGGGTTCAATTAAATTTTCGGTCCACTCGTATGCCTTATATATGTGAGTGACCTCTCACTTAATATTCAACAAGCAAAATTGGCACTCTCTGCAGATGATACTAATGTTACAGTAGACCCCATTAGAGAGAAAGCAATAGAAGAGTTAGTAAGTGATATTTTTCACAGACTTATTAAGTGGTTGTCTGAAAATGGGCTCTCCCTAAAATTTGAAAAATCGCACAATATCCAATTCTGTAAACGAAATAGTCACACCAAGAACTGATGTTGCACATGAGTAGGAGTCAGTAAGTAGGGTAGAATGCTCCCAAACCTTTGGATGTATGTATTGATGAAAACTTGAACTGGAAGAAGCATATTGCTGAGCTTCTGAAGCAATTAAGTTCAGCTACTTTTGCTTTTCGTATAACTCCTAATTTTGGAAACAAACATATCAAGCTCGTGACACATTCTGCATATTTCCACTCAATAATGTGGTATGGAATAATTTTTTGGGGGTAACTCATTACTTAAAAGGAAAGTATTGATTGCACAAAAGGGAGCAGTAAGAATAATATGTGATGTACACCCATGGATGTCATGTAGGTGCCTCTTCAAGGAGCTAGTCATTTTAACTGTTCCATCGCAATACATATTTTCGTTAATGTAATTTGTCATAAATAATACGTCACCATTTGAGAAGAATGGTGATGTACATACTTACAACATTAGAGGGAAAAATGACCTTCATTACCCATTGTTAAAGCTGTCAGTGGCTCAGAGAAGAGTTCAATATGTAGCAGTAAAAACTTTTGATCGTGTGCCCAATAACTTAAAAATATCTGATAGATAGTGAACCAAGTTTTTAACCTGATTTAAAATCGTTTCTCCTGGACAACTCAACTAGGTATCTTGCTAGTGTCTACAGGACGATCAATCTCATCATTACTTCTGCCTTTGGATAAGCTTGATGTACGACGTAAGAATTCACATCACAAGCAGCATCCTCTAATATGAAGAAAATTACCATAGCTCATATTCTTGTCCATCAACTTGATGAATAAGTTGCACACTCGTTTGAGACAGTTCACACCAACTTTTGTTTTGTATAAAACATGATCATCTCAGGATGTCCTGAATCATGATCGTTGTTTATTGAATGATGATGCATGGAAGAGTCTAGTATTGCAGCAGTGGACTTTTTGGGCACAAAGGAAGTGTCATGCCTTGAACAGAACCATAAACAGCTGTCTTCGTACCTCGATCTTTATTAGGTAGACATTGCTGTGAAATCTCCTTTTTATTTATTTTCAGTGTACTGATGCATGTGAGAGATTTTTTTGAAAGTTCATTGACTAATTCTACTGATGAGTACCAGATGTCACCTTTAGTATGTCTCCAATGTTTTCAGTAGGTTTCACCAATTGAAAAACAGCCGGTGTGGGAACACTGACCTTTCTCATGGTTTGAAAGGGTGAGACTGTCGCTGCCTTTTCAGGAATAAATGTGCACATTATACAAGTAATTTATATGAACATCAGTCAAGCACTGAACTTTGAAACGTTGTTTTGCTATAGTCTGTTTGGCTTATTCATTCTAAAAGTACATCTTCTACTCAACGGTACAAGCATTTTGTCGACACATGCTGTTGCGCCTACAAAGTTGAGAAGTTGACTGCTTTTGATGAAATGCAGAAAGATTTGTGAATTTGCTGTTGACTTGTCTACTTTCTTTCTTTCTTTCCTCCTGATCATCTGAGTTGTCAAATAATAATGCAGATAACAAAAACATAAATCTTTCTTTACTAACAGTGCATCTAAAAATATTTCTGCTTGTTCCATTTGTTGCAAACAAGCTGTAAATTGATTCATTCCCTGACTTGAAAATGGTTGAATACACCAATTAGTGCCTCCAGTTCAATGACATCAACACCTTGTAGAGAGTATAAGCAGTCATTAGCACACTGTGCTCTAAGCTTAGATATTTTCAGATTTGCCTGAATTATTTCATTTAGACTATCTTGGGTAAAGCACAGATTCTATACCTCCAGAACTGCAGGATTTTCTCTGAGTTTTTTTCAGCATCTGTCACAGTCCAGAAAGCTGCAAGACAATGTTGTGTTGCCTTGCTCTTATGTCAGCTGGTGACTACAGTTTTCTCCATCAAAAACGTCTGTTCCTACCAAAGAAGTAAGCTGTTTCATTGTCACCAGCTGTCACATTTTCATCACTTTACCTTTCCTGCTCCAGATTAGTGTCACAAGGGTCATTATTGCTATTATCAAAGTCTTCATCTGAAAATTTGCTGAGGTGCTCTTGAACATCCACACCTGTCTCGCATAAAACACCTTACAAAGCTATCTCTGCCATGGAGAAATGGTAATACTGAATAAAAAGACAACATGCAAACACTGGAAATGCTGGAAAAGCTTCTATTGCTATTGCCAGGCTGCTTTTCGTTCTCGCTGTCCAAGAAACAAAACTCAGCCACAGCTATCAGCAGCTGACTTCCTAATCTATAAAAACAAAGAAGCTCTAAGAATAAAGCAATCATAAGAGAATTATCAAACAAGAAGCAATTTTTTTTAAATTATCTTTTTAATTTTTCTGTCTCACTTGTAATTGGTGACAGTGCACCTGGGATGGAAGAATAAAGAAATAATAAGGTTGAATACAGGTGAAGCTCCTTTGCCTACACAATACTGATATTCCACAATTTATATAATTGAGGTCAAGTTCCCAAACAGTATCAGCAGCTGAAATGAAGATAAACCTGTACCTCTTGCTCAGTTTAACTGAAATAAAACTTTTGCACACTGTTGGCCATTCAAAATGAAATGCTGTGAAGGCTGCATGCAACAAATGAAAGATTTACTCTACATGCTTGGACATGCAAATGACTTAACATTTCAGCACAGCCACAGAGAGGAGACTGGACTAACACCATCTACATTTTGTGTATAAGGTAAGATTATGCAGTAAATTTGAACTGTTTCAGGTTGGCTTGGGCTGCCTGGTGGTTTGTTATATTTCACCACAAGCACCAAACTTAAATAAGTTTCCACATGAACACTCTTTTTATACACAATGAATGTTGCTTACTGAATATTCAGTTGTTGTTAAGTATTATTAATTGGGGTCCAGCTAGTCTGTGCCATGAATCCGTGTGCCTTCTTCCTCCAACTTGACACAGACTTCACTTCCTTACTGGCTGCAGATAAAGCTGCTGAAAATTAACTTCTCATTCTCATTTGCTCCACCATATAAATATAAGTGAGATTCATCATAGAGCGGAGGTGCTGAGTCGCAGATAGGCGCAACAAAAAGACACAATTATAGCTTCTGGCCATTAAGGCCTTCATCAACAATAGACACACTCGTGCGCAAACGGTTTCAGTTGCCTGAGACTGCAAGAGTGTGGGTGTGGGTGTGGGTGTGGGTGTGCTACTCAACATCTCTGCTATATGGTGATTAGCAACTCTCCTTCTCATAATATTTTTACATTCTGTCCTGGATTTTCCATTGTTTGAGAAATGAGATTCAATTCATCTTCTCGTATTGCCTTCAAAATTTCAACTCGACACCTGATTTATGAAGACAACTTTCAAATCGTCTACTGCCTCTCTCTACTACGTACGTTACAGATCTAACATTCAACTTGATAATTAACAATTACAAAACATTTATTGTCTTTGACATTTTGCGTTCTTCGTTTTATGGAGTGCTTTCTTCTACACCTCCCGTTCAGTGGAATGCCTATCTCCACCTCAGCAGGTAGGGTTGTTTGACTGCTACACACTGTCACTGGATTTTTTTAGCTCTGATGTCAGCACACATGTTTTTAAACGCCTCCCAGCAGTGGGGTGCCTAAAACTTATTGACTATCCTCAGTCACGAACATCTTTTCTCAGACAAATGTATTCAAGAAATCGGATGTATCCCTACAGGCTTCTCATTTGGAAATCAAATTTGAATGTTGGTTGGTTGTTTGAAGGTAGTGTTATGCCTGGTGCAAAAATGAGAAATGTGTACCAGCGTGCGTCAGAAGTTGACAGTGGGGGATCATGGCCTTTTGAGACTGTTGTGGATTGCAACATTGCTGCGAACATTGTCTGAGATCCTACAACTGTCATGTGAATACAAAATGGATGGGTTCAGAAGACCACAATCAATGCCATGCAGGATGTCATTGGCCCTACGTCAGCAACACTGGAGAGAACAGACGTACTGTTAGCTCGGCCATGTGGGATCGTATAATTCTGTCAGAGATCTTGAGCCAGGATGTGGGCTTGTTTCCAGCAAGGCAAGTATCCACACAGACAGTGAGACAGCATCTGGAGTACCAAGGACTGTGAGCAAGGTGGTGATTGCAGTGGCTTCCTCTGACACTGCATCAGAGGGTGGCAGTGGTAAGTCCAGTGATGACAGTGGACACAGAAATGGCACACCACCTTCCTTCCAGATGAGTCCTGATTCTGTGTACAGCATCATTATCCATGTGTGGAGATTCATGATAGCCGTACAGCCCAAACACCTGGCATAGTGGTATGGAGTGCCATTGGCTGCGCAACAGTTACCAGTGGTTTGCGTAACCAGTAATTTTTACATCAGACATTACTTTTCTGATGCCAGACCTTCAAGGTCTCTGATGTTATCTTTCATCAAGTTGTCACAAGACATCAGTCACCAACCCTACAATTGGCGATTGAATTAAACTGACAGATGACTTTGATCTGATTAAGGGGAATACGTGCACCTAAGAGCTGTCAATATGCATGGTCACCATTCTGGGATAACTATGGTAATGTAAATGATTGGAAGAAATATTTATGTCTAAAGTGAGAATTTATTATGAATGCAGTACAGTATTTTAATGGGTATTTTGTCACAACCATCTTGTCATTTCCTTACACCAATTGTACAACTGTATCCCATTACTGTCATTGTTTTTACTTAAATGTGGTTGTGCGTACCAGACTGGATGTGGAGAATTCAATATTTGTTATGCAATGTAGTTTCTTAGTTGCTGCAGGCTCCTCCAGTTGCGTGGTTGCAGCTAGGAACAAAAAAAGTTTTGTGGATTAAGACCATACAACCTGGAAACGTTTACCAACTAAGACCATCAGTTACAAAAGCCTTACTTGTATAATGCACTTTCTCTATCCAAATTTCAGTCTTGTATGTGATTTTTTTCCCACTGACTCACTAAAATGTTGTCATTACATTATTGATGTCAGTTGAATGCTTACATTTCCTAATTGTCACCACTCTAACCATTCTTTGCTTATTACATCTAAAACCTGTTATAACCGAATAATTATTACTGATATTTCATCATCATCGTGTTCCCAACTTCACACAAAATTACATAGTGTATTCATTTTATGCAGACAAGCCAATAAATTTGTTATTTCTGCAAGTGTAAAAAAATTAAAAAATGTATTCACTTGTTTTACAGATTATCTGATATCCAGATTTGCAGACTGGAATGCCTTGTTAGCAATGTGATTAGTTAAAATGGGCATTGTATCACTTTTACACAAAATGAACAATACTGCATATGTTGCTAGGTAACTATTTATTGTGGCATAATGGAGTGTAAATGTTTTTTATGAGAAGTTTTATCAACATGCATCAACTCATTAGTAGTAGATGAGCACTTTGCTATAGATGTTTTATGGAGCTGTAGCAGAAGGAAAGGATGACAAAGCTCCTGTCCAGCCTTACAGAAAACAACATATGTGTTTGAATATTGGAAGAAACAAATGCAGATGTTGAAGGCAACCACCAATTACTGAACATATCTGGTAAATGAATCAGTTTACTGTCAGTTTTCTTTCTTTTGTATGCTAACTTACATCTACATATATTTTTTAAACTGCTTATCCAGTGCCACTAAATCAATCTATTTTAATGAAATTTGTCACAGTGTAAGACACAATGAAAGGCTAAAACTCTGTTGAGTGCGAATACACTATGAGAAACAGTTCCAATGTAATGTTAGCAGTCGTGTTTATGTGGTTTCAAGATACTGCACATATACTTCCAGCTCATAGATAACATACTCTGTGACAATTTTTGTGAACTAATGTACATTCTGTGCAAGCAAAAATAGGTATAGGGCCATCTTACTGCCGAGTACAACTTCAAAATCAAAATAAAGGTCATGAATGTTTGTTTTGAGAATTGCAGATGAAATAAAATTTTTGAAGTTGGTTGGGAATAACTGATATTGCCAAAAAAAAAAAAAAAAAAAAAAATTGTTGGCAAGAACATAACTCTTTTTTTATTTCTCTGCTGTGGATGATTCTTCTTGTAAATATCTTAAGTATGACAAACCAGAGAACACAATGATTCTCCAATAATGTGAAAAGTAAAAGAAAATTTCAGGTGTACGCTCCAGCCCCCCCCCCCCCCCTCTCTCCCCACGTTACCTCACACAGTTCAGCTCAGTATCTCACATTGTACTGGCTCTTTTGCACGATTTCTCACAAATCTTATATACTCTTGCAAACAATTCAAATATTGTTGCATATAGTAATTTCATTAATTACGATCACAGAAGTTCTTCAAGATGACAGGAAATGTTATACTTTGGAGGTTGCAATTGAAATACAGGAAATAGGGTACAAAGTCAAGTACATTATTGTCATTTTTGTGGAAAAATAAGTGAGGTGATTCAAATAAACAATGTTGATTACATTTGTGTTAACTGTACTGAAACTACAGTATCCCAAGTACTCCTACCAAGTTTTTTTGTTTCAAATATGAGTACATCATTTTTTAGTGAAGACAGAATTTCAATATATAATCCAGTAGCCTAAGTAAACACTTTGTTTACATTGTATATTACTTTAGTATTGTGAAATACATGTACATCTATACACTGCAAACCACCATGAAGTCATGGCAAAGGGTACGTCCTATTGTACCTGTTATTAGGGTTTCTTTCCATTCCATTCTTGTATGGAGCTTGAGAAGAATGATTGATTGAAAGCTTCTGCGTGTGCCATAATTATTCTAATCTTATCCTCATGGCTCCTAAGTGAGCAATACATAGGGGATTATAATATATTCCTAGGGTCTTCATTTAAAACCAGTTCTTGAAACTTTATTAGCAGACTTTCTCAGGATAGTTTATGTCTATCTTCAGGAATCTGCCAGTTCAGTTTAGTTCCCCCTGTGGGTTCTTGGGTAAGAATAGGCCCGCGGTATTCCTGCCTGTCGTAAGAGGCGACTAAAAGGAGTCTCAAATGTTTCGGCCCTTATGTGATTGTCCCTTCTTGGGTTTGACCACCATATTCCAATATTATTCTGAAGAGCGAGCCAATTGGGGAAGGGCAACTTACTTGGTGCATTGTGTCCATCGTGCATTGAGATCTTTAGCCAGCTTATTCATTGTTGCATTGCAGTCCCGCTCGCTCTCCATCTCTTGGGCGAGGATACATTCCTGGGTGTGATTTCCGTCATGCACTCTGCAGTGTCGCTTTCTGCGCTGACGACAACCATGGACCACTTGCCACCTAATATCTAGCACGGTAGCAAGTCCGTTGTGGTGGGGCCGCCATGTACCCTGTTGGTTGTAGGCCCCTAACAACACAGGGATCGCTCTACTGATGCCTGCGCCATTACCTCCCCACACATGCCGAGGAGTAGATGCTATCTTCCTGGGGCATCGGACCTCCCGGCAATGGCCATCCTGCCAGGTGACCCTTGCTGTGGCTGGGTGGCGCCTGTGGGGAGGGCCCTTGGTCGGAGTAGGTGGCATCAGGGTGGATGACACGCAATGAAGTGTGGCACATCTTCTCTTGCTGCTGGCCAACCATCAGCATTCTGTAAGCGTTCGAGGGCTCACTTTAATGCAAACATGTATGACCCCAAATCGTTCCCCTCCCTGGCCACACCAAGGGAGGAACGAAAGGTTATGAATGACAGCGAGACATATTCGCCTGGTATCTAGTCTTTAAGAGAGCTGATGGGGAATCCTTTGTGTCCATGAAGCCTCAGTTCTTCGTAGAGAATTTAGAGGACAAGTTTGGGGAGGTGGAGGGCTTGTCAAAAATGCAGTCCGGGTCAGTCTTGATAAAAACAGCATCCTCTGCCCAGTCATGGGGATTACTCGCTTGTAAGAAGTGGGGGGGGGGGGGGGGGGGGGGATGTTTCTGTTACTATCACAGCCCATAAAAGCTTAAATATGGTCCAGAGCATTATCTTCCACAGGGACCTTCTTTTACAATCCGATGACGAGCTGTGTGCCAACTTAGAGCGATGAAGTGTCCATTTCGTTCGGCATGTCCACCACGGTCCGAGGGCTAATCAGGTAGCCACCGGTGCCTTCATCTTGGCCTTCGAGGGAGATGTCAAGCCATATATCCCTCCCCCGATGCAGTGCTTCAAGTGTTGAAAGTTTGGCCATATGTCTTCCCGTTGTGCTTCCAGCCTCATATGTCACGATTGTGATCGTCCATACCACCCCGATACTCCATGTGCCCCGCCTCCCAACTGTGTCATCTGCGGAGAGCACCATCCCCCCTTGCTCACCAGACTGTAAGATTCTACAGAAGGAACGGAAAATAATGGAATACAAGACCCTGGACCGACTGACCTACACTGAGGCTAAACGGAAATTTGAACGGCTTCATCCCGTGCGCATGATGTCATCTTATGCCGCCACTGTCACTCCCCTTACAGCTCCATCCATTGCACCACATCCAGTCAGCTCTCAGAGCCGAAGGACCACACCTGCCCCCTTGATGGTGGGGGGCACTTCCCTCCCTGTTGCTCCCGCACCACCTACCTCGGGAGCAGCACACCCCCCCCCACACCCCCAACCATCTGGGACACCAGTCCCCACTTCTAAGCTGGAGAAGCGTAAGTCTTGTTCGGCTTCTCTCGCTAGAAAGGGATCTCTTGGGTTACTCCCGTCCCAGGTTCCTACCAGTGGCAAACCAGACGCCCTACAGGGACTGAAGAAGACCCAGGTAGCTGGTCGTAGGGCTTCGTGGTCCTCTTCAGTCCCGGAGGCTGAATCAAAGAAGCCCTCCCTGCAAGGGCAACCAAAGGAACAGCGTGAGAAATCAAAATTGAAGACCCCTAAGACCAAGGAAATTGTGGTGGCACCCACTCCACCACTACCTACAAGCTCTGCATCTGAGGATGCAGTGGAGATTCTGACATCCGCTGAGGACCTAGATCTCGCCGGTCGCTCAGACATGATGGATGTCACTCCCGTCGGTACTCAAGAAGATGGCCCAGCGGCGTAATCTGCCTCCTCAGTCCCTTCATGCCTTTCTCAGCCTTAGACAATGTCATCCTCCAGTGGAACTGCAGCGTTTTTTTCCACCATCTTGCTGAGCTCCGACAACTTCTCAGCCTTAACCCTTTCCTCTGCATCGGTCTTCAGGAAACTTGGTTTCCGGTGATGCGAACTCCCTCTCTCCGTGGCTACCAGGGTTATTATAAGAACCAGGCAGGTTATGAGAGGGTATCTGGTGGTGTCTGCATCTACGTCCTTAGCTCTCTTTACAGTGAGTCTGTCCCTCTACAAACACCTTTAGAGGCTGTTGCTGTTCGGGTGTGGACGTCTCAGGCTGTTACTGTCTGCAGTCTCTATCTTCCACCGGATGGTGATGTCCCGCAGCATGTCCTGGCTGCGCTGGTAGCCCAATTGCCGCCACCTTTTCTGTTACTGGGTGACTTCAATGCCCATAACCCTCTGTGGGGTGGATCAGTGGCAACAAGCCGAGGCAGCATCATTGAGCAAGTATTGGCACAGCTCGACCTTTCTCTTTTGAATACTGGTGCCTTCACACATTTCAGTGTGGCGCATGGCACGTACTCAGCCATCGACCTTTCAATCTGCAGCCCCAGCCTATTACCACCTGTCCAACAGACTTGTGCGGCAGTGACCACTTTCCGATCTTTCTGTCACTGCCACAGCGTCACTCTTCTGGATGCCCCTGCAGATGGGCTATGAATATGGCTGACTGGGACTTATTCACCTCCATTGCCACTATTGAGCCTCTTGGCCACAACCGGGACCATTACTGCCGCAAAATCTGCCATTCCCTGTTCTTCTGTGTCCTCTCGGCGGAGGACTGTGCCTTGGTGGTCACCGGAGAACGCTGAGGCAATTAAAGATCGCAGGAGGGCACCCCAGCGTCATCCCTCATTGGCTCACCTCATCGCCTTTAAACGGCTCCATGCGCGAGCACGCCGCCTCATTTGACAATGCAGGCAGGAGTGCTGGGAAAGGTATGTCTCCACCATTGGCCTCCGTATCTCTCCATCGCTGGTTTGGGCCAAGATTAGGCGTCTCTATGGCTATCGGACCCCCATCAGCGTACCTGCACTTCCACTGAATGGAGCAGTTGTACTGACTCCAACACAATTGCAAACTGCTTAGCCGAGCATTTTGCTCAAAGTTCCGCTTCTGCGAATTACCCACTGGCCTTACATTTCACTGAATCATACAATGCTCCATTCACTGAGTGTGAATTCCAAAGTGCACTAGCCACTTGCCCTGATACAGCTCCCGGGCCAGATCGCATCCACTGTCAGATGCTCAAACACCTCTCGGTGGACTGGCAGCGACATTTCCTAGACGTTTTCAACTGTATCTGGGTTGAGGGTGAGTTTCCGTCACAATGGCAGGAAAGCATCATAATCCACGTGTTGAATCCTGGCAAGAACCCCCTGGAGGTGGACAGCTACCGCCCCATTAGCCTCACCAACGTTCTTTGCAAGTTGCTCGAACGCATGGTGAGTCAGAAGTTGAGTTGGCTACTTGAGTCTCGAGGCCTTCTGGCTCCATCTCAGGGTGGGTTCCATAAGGGCCGCTCTGGTGCCAATAATCTGGTATGCCAGGAGTCTGCCATCCGTATGGCCTTTGTCCGCCGTCAGCATCTGGTCGCCATCTTTTTTGACGTGTGGAAGGCATATGATACGACATGGTGACATCACATCCTCTCTACACTTAATGGTTGGGGTCTTCAGGGTCGGATCCCGATTTTCATACAAAATTTTTTGTCGCTTTATTCCTTCCGCATGCAAGTTGCGGCCTCCCATAGTTCCTCCCGAGTTTAGGAGAATGGGGTACTGCAAGGATCTGTCTTAAGTGTCTGCCTCTTCGTAATTGCAATTAATGGGCTTGCTCCAGCGGTGGGAACGTCTGTCTCAGCTTACTTGTAAGCTGACGACTTCTGCCTATTCTTTAGCTCCACTGGCATTGCAGCTGCTGAACGGTGGCTGCAGGGTGCCATCCTCAAGGCACAGTCTTGGGCTGTAGCGCATGGCTTCCAGTTTTCGGCTGCCAAGACCTGCGTTATGCATTTCTGCCAGCGACGCACTGTTCACCCTGAGCCATGGCTTTATCTTGACGGCAAACCTCTTGCTGTGGTGGAGACGCACCGGTTTTTGGGATTGGTTTTTGATACCCGGTTGACTTGGCTCCCTCATATTCGGCAGTTTAAACAGACGTGCTGGTGGCATCTTAACGTCTTCGTTACTTGAGTCACACCAGCTGGGGTGCCAATCGGTCTACCCTTCTACAGCTGTACCAGGCATTAATTCATTCCCATCTAGATAATGGGAGCCTAGCTTACGGTTCAGCATCGCCTTCCGCATTGCAGTTGCTGGACCTCATCCTTCACAGGGGGATCCGACTCGCCACTGCAGCTTTCCGGACAAGCCCTATCAACAGCATACTTGTGGAGGCAGGTGTCCCTCCATTGCAGTTCCGGCGCCGATTACTGGCCGCTTATGCTGCACACATTTGTAGCTTGCCCGGGCATCCCAGTGATCATCTCCTGTTCCCTCAGTCGGTCATTCGTCTTCTGGAATGGTGGCCCCGGTCAGGTTGTACAATCCTGGTTCGCATCAGAGCTCTTCTCTCTGGGCTTGAGGTTTTCCCTCATCCACCTCTTTTCCAGGCCCCTCCGCGTATACCCCCATGGTGTGTGCCCCGCCCATGCCTTCGGCTCGATTTGACACAGGGCCCGAAGGACTCAGTCCCTCCTGAGGCCCTCCGCCACCGCTTTCTTTCAATCCTCACTGTGTTTCAAGGCTCTGATGTCTATACTGACGGTTTGATGGTTGCTGGTCATATCGGTTATGCTCTTGCCCTAGGGGATCATTATGAACAACATTCATTGCCGGCTGGTGGCAGTGTTTTCACAGCCGAGCTGCTCGCAATCTCTCGCGCCCTAGAGTATATACGCTCCTGATCAGGTGAGTCCTTCATTATCTGTAGTGACTCCCTGAGTGGTTTATGAGCTATCGACCAGTGTTTCCCTCACTCTCATCTGGTGATAGCTATCCAGGAGTCCCTCCATACTCTCACCCGTTGCAGCCGCTCTGTGGTCTTTGTGTGGACCCCGGGTCATGTCGGCATCCCAGGAAATGAACATATTGACGCGCTGGCCAAACAGGCTGTCGATGCACCAGCCTTGGAGACTGGCCTTTCGGAGAGGCCTCAGATCAGTTTTGCGGCAGAAGGTACTTCGCACCTGGGGTGAAGAATGGCGCACCCTTCCTTCACCCAACAAAACTTTAGGCCATCAAGGAGGCTACTGGTGCGTGATGCTCCTCCTTGCGGGCCTCTCACAAGGACTCTGTTGTCCTCAGCCGGCTGCGCATTTGCCACA
Source organism: Schistocerca serialis cubense (assembly GCF_023864345.2). Lineage (NCBI taxonomy): Eukaryota > Metazoa > Arthropoda > Insecta > Orthoptera > Acrididae > Schistocerca > Schistocerca serialis. Next base: position 141,067,952 of record NC_064642.1, on the reverse strand, counting down.
CCTGGATAACACACAGCTATTTATTGAGCCATGAGAACCCACCTTTATGTCCCTGCGGGTCAGCTTTGATGGTGGTCCACATCTTGTTGGACTGCTCGCTTTTAACTCCACTCGGGCAGATGTTTGCACTGCTTGATACACTTCCTTCACTTTTATCAGATGATGTTGCGATGGCAGATTCTAGTTTTGAGTTTTATTCGTGCAGGGGGTTTTTATCGCATAATCTAAGTGTTTGTCCTTTTTTTTGTGTTAAGTCTGGCCTTTGGCCTATGATTTTAGACTGGGGTTTTTGGTGCGTTTATTGGTGGTTGGCTTTTCCTTTTTTGTTTCTATGGTCGGCCAATCACTGTCACACTCGGTGTGATTTTAATTCCTTTTTCCTGGTCTCTGTCTGTGTCTTCTTGTCCTGTGTCGTCTCTTGTCACCTCCATTGTTTGTTCTTATTCTTTGTGGGTGTTTCAAGTTCATGAAAAAAGGGACCGATGGCCCTAGTAGTCTGGTCCCTTCAATCCCACAAACCAATCAACAGTTCAGTTTCGTAAGCAACTCTGTGTCACTTCCCCAGAGATCATACAAACATGTGATCATTCATTCTGCCCTTCTCTGTATATGTTCAGTCCCTGTTAGTCTTATTTTGTATGTGTCCCACACACTTGAGAAATAGCCTAGAATGGGCCACAAAAGTGATTTCTAGGCAATCTCCTTTGCAGACTGATTGCACTTCCCCAGTATTCTAACAGTAAACTGAAGTCTATCACCTGCTTTACCTATGACTGAGCCTATGTCATCATTCCGTTTCATATCCCTACAAAGTGTTACATCCAGGTATTTTTACAAGTAGGCCAATTCCAACAATAACTCATTGATATTATGATGATGATGATGAGTCCGATACTTCTTTAAAGAGCGTAGGGGAGCGACGTGGGAGACCCGCGGCGCCGTACTAGGCAAGGTCCTAGTGGAGGTGGTTTGCCATTGCCTTCCTCCGACCGTAATGGGGATGAATGATGATGATGATGAAGACACAACAACACCCAGTCATCTCGAGGCAGGAAAGATCCCTGACCCTGCCGGGAATCGAACCCGGGACCCCGTGCTTGGGAAGCAAGAACGCTACCGTGAGACCACAAGCTGCGGGCAATTGATATTATAGTCAGAGGATACTACGTGCTTTTTTTTTTTTTTTTTTTTTTTTTTTTTTTGAGATGTGCAACTTTATGTTTTTGAACATTCAAAGCAAGTTTCCAATCTTAGCACCACTTGAAGTCTTATCAAGATCTGACTGAAAATTTATACAGCTTCTTTCAGACAGTACTTCATTATAGATAAGTCCATTATTAGAAAAAAGCCTGATATTACTGTTAATATTGTCTGCTACTGCTAGGTCATTAATATACAACATGAATGGCAAGGGTCTCAGCACACTTCCATGGGGTACACCCAAAGTTACTTCTGTATCTGAAGATGACTCTTCCATCCGATATAACATGCTGCATCCTTCTTATCAAAAAGCCCGTAATCCAGTCTCAAATTTCACTTGATGACTGTACTTTTGACAATAAGCGTGAGTGTGCTACAGAGTCAAATGCTTTTAGGAAATCAAGAATCAATGCATCTGCCTGCATGACTTGATCCAAAGCTTTCCAAATGTCATGTGAGAAAAGTGTGAGTTGGGTTTCGTATGATTGATGTTTTTGGAATCCGTGCTGGTTGGCATAGAGGTCATTCTGTTTCAGATACCTCACTGTGTTTGAGCTCAGAATGTGTTCTAAGATTCAGCAACCAATCGATATCAAGGATATTGGGTGGTAGTTTTGTGGATCACTTCTACTACCCTTGTTGTAGACGGGTGTGACCTGTACTTTTTGCCAAGAACTCGGCACAATTTTTTGTTTGAGGGATCTTCAATAGATCCTAGTTTGAAGAGGGGCTAATTCAGCCACAAATACAGTATAAAATCTTATAGGGATTCCATTAGGCACTGGAGCTTTGTTGAATTTTATTGATTTCGGCTGTTTCTCAAAACACTGACACTAATACTTATTATGCTCATCTTTTCAATGATGCAAGGATTAAACTGGGATGGTTCTCCTGGCCTTTCCTGTGAAAAGAACGGTTGAAAATAGACTTAAGTATTTCAGCTTTTGCTTTGCTGGTCTCAGTTTCAGTTCCTGTCTCGTTTGCTAGGGACAGGACACTAACTTTGGTGCTAATCACATACAACCAGAATTTCCATGGGTTTTATAAAAGATCATTTGACAATATTTTGCTACAGGAGTCGAAGGCTTCATGCATGGCTCTCTCTACAACCAAATATGTTTCATTCATCGCCTACGTATCTAGCACTATGATTTGTTTTACACCTATTGTTTAGGAGATTCTTTACAGTGACTGTATGCCATTATACCATGCAGAGTCGCGCTTATTATGAACTGTTCTAGTGGGTACATATCTATCCAGTGCATGGTCAGTAGTTCTTCTACACATGAGCCATAGTTCCTTTACATGCACCTGCTGAAAGTTTCAAATTCATCATTCACATATGACTCTACTGACTTTTATCTAGTTTACTGAACATGTGTATCTTTCTGCTTGTTTTAGTTGTCCTTTGTGCTTTGGTAACCATTGTTGCCACACCCACATCATGGCCACTGATACAAGTTTTGATGTGCAGATCCTCAAAGAGGGCAGATCTGTTTGTTGCCATTACATCCAATATATTTCCATTGTGATTGGGGTTCCCTACTATCTGTTCCAGGTAGTTTTCAGAGAAGGCATTTAGTAATGTTTCACAAGATATCTTATCATGGCTGCCAGTAAAAATACTGTAATTTTCCCAGTTGATTGTTGGATGATTAAAGTCACCACCAATGATTGCAGTACAACTGGGGAACTTACGTACATGTGAACTGAGGCTTTCTCTAAGGTTTTGGTTACATCAGGAGATGAATCTGGTGAATTATAGAAGCATCCAGTTATTATTTTATGCCTAACCTTGATACTGAGTCTTGCCCAAACAATCTCATATGCAGCTTCAATTTCTGTTGTAATGTATATGAGTTTCTTGTCTACTGTGACAAATACACCACCTCAATTTCTCATTTCTCTATCCTTTCAATATACGTGTAAATTATCCCCAAAAATTTCACTTCTATAAATTTCAGGTTTCAACCAGCTTTCTGTACCTAATATTATATGAGCTTTACTTCCTTTCAGGAATGCTTCAAACTCTGGCACTTTGTTCCGAATGCTTTCATAATTAACCATTAGGATTTTAATACTCCCACTCGTGGGAGGCATTTCTTTTGATCTGACACTGATACTTCTGGGTTTTGTACAGCATCGTTATCTGGATTAGCTGTAGAGTTGCATAATATGAAAAACCCTAGTTTGCACTCCACACGCAGTCAGCCATGTAAATAGTAGCCTCTGATGTGTAGTGCACACCTGACCCATATAGAGGGACACTGCAGTTCTCAACCCTATGGTACAAGTGCAGAAAGTCGCAGCCTAGCTTGTCACAGGTTCTTTGAAGTCTCTGGTTCATTCCTTCCACTTGACTCAAAACCAAAGGGCCACAATCAGCTGTGGGGACAATACTGCAAATTGTGAGCTTCATTGAAACTCCATGTTTAAGGCCGGTCTTCTCAAACTTCTCTGCCTGTCGCTGGAACAACCCAAGAATGACCTCAGAGTCAAGATGACAGGTTTCATTTGTTCCAACGTGCACCACAGTCTGCAATTGGTTGCACTCTGTTCTCCCAGTGGCTACCAGAACAGCCTCTTCAACATGTTGAATGAGGCTCCCAGGCATACACACTGAGTGCACCTGGTGTCCATTCCTGTCCCTTGCTGCTGTTTCCCTAAAGTGTACCATCATTCACCATATGTTTGAACCGATGATGATTAATAGACCCCTACTCTTTTGCATTTGCCTCCTCAGACAAAACAGATTTCCCCAAAACAGATGAGTGCTACTAGCTTAGTTTCAGTTTCAGTGGACGACAGCAACTCAAACTTGTTGGTTAGGGGGATTGGTACAACACCCTGAGGCCTCCGTTGCCCCATCCACCCTGTACAGGTCTCATAACTCTACCATTGAAACGCCACTAGCACTCAAGTGGATGAGTAATGACAGGTCCCATATTTTCTGTAGAGGTGACATGTTCCACAGGAGCAGATAGTATTTGAGATACCTTTGGTACTGGTGTCACAGGTACATGACTCTCAGGAACTCTTCCACCATGACAACTCGCAGCAGCTGCGATTGACAGTATTCAGGGTCATTTCCATCTGCTTACAAATATCAGTCAACTCATTCTGTGTTCAAGAATATTATTCACATGGGGCTGCATTTTAGCTGGCACAGTATATTACAGGACTGTGAACAAATAATTTTAAATGAAGCCCGCTGATTAGCTTTTAATCTGTTGAGCTAAATAGTTGCTAATTCCCTATAAGCATTGGAACAAATACCAAAATGACATTTCTATTAAGGCAACAAAAAAAATCTGTGGTATAAATTACTAGTTTCCTCACTGGACTCACATTCGGGAGGATGAAGGTTCAAACCACGTGTCTGGCCATCCTGATTTAGATTTTCCATGATTTTTCTAAATCACTTCAGGCAAATGCCAGGATGGTTCCTTCGAAAGGGCATGGCCGACTTACTTCCCCAGCCTTCCCTAATCTGATGGGAGTGATGAGCTCGCTGTTTGGTCCCGTCCCCCAAATCAGCCAACCAACCAACTAGTTTCCCAAAACTTTTTGGAGAAAACTTGAAACAGAGTTAATTTACAATAAATGTAGATAATATCTAGGGCTACTCTTCTTTAATAGTAAACTAGATGTAACACATCATGTTAGAATATCTGCTACAGTAAATAAATCACAAACGCCAATTTACTATAAATTAGATTATGCACAGAACAATGACAGCTTAAAATTCTCAAAACTGTAAATTTATTTGCATTGATATACAATGAAATTCCTGGGTGATGTGTTCTTTGGCAGTAACTGTAACCACATATGTTGATTTGCTACAAAATAAGTTACTTATACAAAACACTCGTACTGGTACTTACGAAAATATAGGTTTTTAAGCATCCAAAAATTGTCAATAATAGCTTATTTTTCACATAATTGTACAATGAAATTAGAGAACGGTTGTTCTCAAAAAGTTTAAAAGAGCTCAAATAATTTTAAGCCTACAACTGACAATAACAGTACAAGTTTATCGTGGCACTCACGAATATTCAAAATTTCACAATGTATCACAGTAATTACAAAACAATTAGATGCCATTATGTTAAAAATAGTATGGCAAATTGACAGTATGATAAATAGAGTTTTACAAGTTTCTAACATTATAAAATATAGTTTATTTGGTGAGTCTTTTGTCATCCAATTGTTAATAAATGAAAAGTCCTAACTGCACCTAAAGAATTAGATTATACAGGGTGTTACAAAAAGGTACCGCCAAACTTTCAGGAAACATCCCTCACACACAAAGAAAGAAAATGTTATGTGGACATGTGTCAGGAAACACTTACTTTCCATGTTAGAGCTCATTTTATTACTTCTCTTCAAATCACATTAATCATGGAATGGAAACACACAGCAACAGAACGTACCAGTGTGACTTCAAACACTTTGTTACAGGAAATGTTCAAAATGTCCTCCGTTAGCGAGGATACATCCATCCACCCTCCGTCGCATGGAATCCCTGATGCGCTCATGCAGCCCTGGAGAATGGCGTATTCACACATCCACAATACGAGCACGAAGAGTCTCTGCATTTGGTACCGGGGTTGCATAGACAAGAGCTTTCAAATGCCCCCATAAATGAAAGTCAAGAGGGTTGAGGTCAGAAGAGCGTGGAGGCCATGGAATTGGTCCACCTCTACCAATCCATCAGTCACCGAATCTGTTGTTGGGAAGCGTACAAACACTTCGACTGAAATGTGCAGGAGCTCCATCGTGCATGAACCACATGTTGTGTCGTACTTATAAAGGCACATGTTCTAGCAGCACAGGTAGAGTATCCCGTATGAAATCATGATAACATGCTCCATTGAGCGTAGGTGGAAGAACATGGGGCCCAATCAAGACATCACCAACAATGCCTGCCCAAACGTTCACAGAAAATCTGTGTTGATGACGTGATTGCACATTTGCGTGCAGATTCTCATCAGCCCACACATGTTGATTGTGAAAACTTACAATTTGTTCACTTTGGAATGAAGCCTCATCTGTAAATAGAACATTTGCACTGGAATGAGGATTGACATATTGTTGGATGAACCATTCGCAGAAGTGTACTCGTGGAGGCCAATCAGCTGCTGATAGTGCCTGCACACGCTGTACGTGGTCCGGAAACAACTGGTTCTCCCGTAGCACTCTCCATACAGTGACGTGGTCAACGTTACCTTGTACAGAAGCAACTTCTCTGACACTGATATTAGGGTTATCGTCAACTGCACGAAGAATTGCCTCGTCCATTGCAGGTGTCCTCGTCGTTCTAGGTCTTCCCCAGTCGTGAGTCATAGGCTGGAATGTTCCATGCTCCCTAAGACGCCGATCAATTGCTTCAAACGTCTTCCTGTCGGGACACCTTCGTTCTGGAAATCTGTCTCGATACAAACGTACCGTGCCACCGCTATTGCCCCATGCTAATCCGTACATCAAATGGGCATCTGCCAACTCCGCATTTGTAAACATTGCACTGACTGCAAAACCATGTTCGTAATGAACACTAACTTGTTGATGCTACGTACTGATGTGCTTGATGCTAGTACTGTAGAGCAATGAGTCGCATGTCAACACAGCGCCGAAGTCAACATTACCTTCCTTCAATTGGGCCAACTGGTGGTGAATCGAGGAAGTACAGTACATACTGACGAAACTAAAATGAGCTCTAACATGGAAATTAAGCATTTCCGGACACGTGTCCACATGACATCTTTTCTTTATTTGTGTGTGAGAAATGTTTCCTGAAAGTTTGGCCGTACCTTTTTGTAACTCCCTGTATATGTTCTTGCCAATGGATGGATGCACTATTAGCCAATACTTTGCCATGAAGTTGTTGAAAATCACATTGCAGAGCTCAAAAGGTTAAATTACATGTATGGGTCCTACTTACAGACTTGACAAATAATTAAGCAATCCAAATTAACGTCAAAATCTTTTTAAAAAAGGGTGTTACATTCCAGCACCACTTCCCCCTCCTGCCCCATCCCCCACACCCCCCACCCCCACCAAAAAGTCTTGTACAACCACAGGTTGGACAAAGCTTTTGCAGGTAATCCACAAAACATTAACAGAGTATAACGACTTATACATTCATACATATGACAGTAATTACAATACAAACAATACATCCTCTAGAAGTGATTGGTTGTGCAAAACAGTAATACTATGTATAGAATAAAACTTTTTCAACTTTCCCTCACATAATACAGAATCAGCATTTTACTTTAATATAACTCATTTTCAGCTGTTTCGGAATGAGACAGAAAAATCTAATATATCTGCTAACTTTCGTTTTAAGACAGGCAACCACAACTCTTAACTCAGTCTCTCATTTCAAACATAACATATAGTGATAGTACCATAGATCTCCCTGTACAGGTTTCCATAATCAATTAACAGTATATCGTTTCTCTCTGTTTACTCTCAGACAATAAATACAATTATCTTCCCATTTGCTATAATCGCATACAATGAGCTATCAATATCGTCCCCTCATAGATCATTTGAATCCAAACACATCTTTCCTTTCCAAACTGAACATATCAGTATATGTTCTCCTCCTTCCTATTACAAGACATTTCAAGTAAAATATCAGTTTTCTCTTTCCAATATGTAGCAAAGCATAAGTAGTGCATATTCCTTGTAGAATTATATGTCATACAGTATGTGTAAGTAAACATGTATCAAATAAAGTTCCCCTCAGTTTATAAACCCACTTAAGAAGTCAAATATTAATTTTATATACAAAGTAAGTAACGTAAATGAGTGGTGCTCATACTGGTTGTGCTAGTGTAATTTTTAAACATAAATTATAACTCTGAAATCAACAAATCACATCTTTAAGAACTCCTGTGTATTCAGACAGTACTGTTCACGTATACTTCATGTGCCTGGCAATGAGAAATCATATCATAAAGCTCAACAACAAACTAATACCTCTTTTGGGAATGTTCTCTTCTACTAAATGTGGTGATGCTGACTGCATTCAAATATGTACATTCAGATTGTCAACACCTTGGACCCACACTGATACAGACTCAGATTCATTTATTTTACGATGATTCCTGGTCCTGAGAACCGAAGGCATAGAAGACATGTAATAGGATTTGCCCATATCTCTATTGTAGACTTCTGCGATCTGAAATGTCCGATAAGCAATGATGTCACAGCTGTTGTACGATTCCAGTACTGGCACTTTATCGACTTTAGGTCCATGCACGAGAGCTACGTTAATCCATCCATTACCGTGCTGATTGGTGTCACTGTTGCAAAGGGTTAAGTTCAAAACTCCACCACAGAAAACTGATGGACCATGCAAGACGACTTGAGCGCCTACGTAGTTCTCAGTCTTAATAGCAGTATTGTCTATTGCTTTATACACCGTAGGGCAGGTACGACTTCTTCTATTATAACAAAAGCTAAACTGTGAAATTAAAACCAAAAGTAAACTATCCTTCTCACCGTTCCTACAAACACATTTCAGAAAGCATAGCAAGTGAAGAATAAACAGAGTCTACATTTCCTGCCTCAGTGTTTGTGCATTGACAAAGTGCAATATCAAGTACAGAGAGTGAAATGAGATGAGTGGCCAACTTTGTATAGGTGAATGTGTCAATACTACCGTGTTCTACGTCTGGCTGTGTATCATACTGTTTTTCTCCTAACATAAAAATTTCGTGCCACAGCATAATCAATACCTCATCTCCTCAATACTATATACAAATAATAATACAGTTTACAAAAGCAAATATGTATATACATGTTTCTGGTAGTAAGTATATCTGTTATCAAAGTTACTAAAGTGCTGAATATGTAATCATAAGAATAATGCCAAAATATCTATATCAGTTTATGTCTCCCTTTCTCTTGTGATGAAAAGAGCAATGAACAAAATATAAATACAATGTAGACACATCAAAAAAAAATTTGCATCACCTTCATTCCAAGAGTTCCAGAAACTGTACAGAAAATTGGAATAGATATCAACATAAACATCATTTCTGCCCTTTTTATTGCTCATGAAAACCACACGTTGCTTGTTGTACCACGATAGAGCGAGATCTTCAGAGGTGGTGGTCCAGTTTGCTGTACACGCCGGTACCTCTAATACCCAGTAGCACGTCCTGTTGCATTGATGCATGCCTGTATTCGTCGTGGCATACTATCCACAAGCTCATCAAGACATTGTTGGTCAAGATTGTCCCACTCCTCAACGGCGATTCGGCATAGATCCCTCAGAGTGGTTGGTGGGTCACGTCGCTCATAAACAGCCCTTTTCAATCTATCCCAGGCATGTTCAATAGGGTTCATGTCTGGAGAACATGCTGGCCACTCTAGTTGAGCGATGTCATTATCCTGAAGGAAATCATTCACAAGATGTGCGTGATGGGGGTGCGAACTGTCGTCCATGAAGACAAATGCCTCACCAATATGCTGCCGATATGGTTGCACCATCGGTCTGAGGATGGCATACACATATCGTGCAGCCCTTACTGCCAGTGGTGTACGTCAGCCCCACATAATTCCAGGGAACCACCACATCGCTGCACTTACTGGATAGTGTGTCTAAGGTATTAAGCCTGACCGAGTTGCCTCCAAGCATGTCTCCGATGACTGTCAGGTTAAAGGCATATGCGACACTCATCAGTGATACCAATCTTGAGCAGTCCATTCAGCATGTTGTTGGGCCCATCTGTACCGCACTGCATGGTGCCATGGCTGCAGAGGTTGACCTCGCCATGGACATCGGGAATGAAGTTGCGCATCATGCAGCCTATTGCACACAGTTTGAGTCATAACACGATGTCCTGTGGCTGCATGAAAAGCATTATTCAACATAGTGGGGTTGCTGTCAGGATTCCTTCGAGCCATAATCCATAGGTAGTTATCGTCCACTGCAGTAGTAGCCCTTGGGTGGCCTGAGCAAGGCATGACATCGACAGTTCCTGTCTCTCTGTATCTCCTCTGTGTCCAAACAACATCACTTTGGCTCACTCCAAGACTCCTGGATACTTCCCTTGTTGAGAGCCCCCCCCTTGCCACAAAATAACAATGCAGAAATGATCAAACAGCGGTACTGACCATCTAGGCGTGGTTGAACCACAGACAACACGAGATGTGTACCTCTTTCCTGGTGGAATGACTGGAACTGATCAGCTATCGGACTCCCTCCGGCTAATAGGTGCTTCTCATGCATGGTTGTTTACATCTTTGGGCGGGTTTAGTGACCTCTCTGAACAGTCAAAGGGACTGTGATGGTGATACAATATCCGCAGTCAACATCTATCTTCAGGAGTTCTGGGTACCGGGGTGATGCAAAACTTTTTTTGATGTGTATTATCCATGTTTACTGCATATATTGCAGCTCGCAAAACGGAAGCATGACATTCGCTCTGGTTGAATAGAAATCAGGATTAGACTAGGCCAAGTGTTGACATGAGCTGTATTGTATCATTATCATTATCCATTAGGAAGTCAAGTGCTAAGTGATTCCTTCATCTGTTACATTCTGATTTCTCTTCCATATAGCAGTACATATCTCAAAGCGCAGCAGAGTAATTCACAAATCTATTACCATCGCCTCTCCTGTATGTTAATACCATGAACCACAACTCATAATTTCAAGAACAAAATGTCAAGTACTTTCATTACACATCATCATTCTTCATCTGTATATGTATTTATCCGTTGAGTGCCTTGTATGACAATACAAAAAATGAATGCAATAGTGATCTGAACAGACATACATAGCAGCATCTCCTCCATCATGTGACAAAAGTGCTATAGTAAACTCTAAGAAACAATATCCATAATCATCAGTGTATCCTCTTGCAAATAACAGTAATCTCAAGATGTTTATCTACAGTAGAATCCACTCCATGTGCATTGAACTTCAAGTAGCTTCAACTGTAAATAATTAATCATCTGAGTATGGTTATGTGGTTCAAAATATTTGAAAATACATTGCTTAGGCAATGCAAATGCAGTAAGACTATTTGTGATTGTTGATCCAGTACTATGTAACATTGGGGTAAAAAGTGTTGAAGTCTCAAATAGATGCACCGAGTAGTTTGCAAAGTACATAAACTTTCAATAGACAAAATAGGTGTGTGTGTGTGTGTGTGTGTGTGTCTGTGTGTGTGTGTGTGTGTGTGTGTGTGTGTGTGTGAGAGAGAGAGAGAGAGAGAGAGAGAGAGAGAGAGAGAGAGAGAATAGTCTAGAAAAATATGTGACATCAGAAATGTGTTACTGTAGAAGCATATGCCACATGGCTGGGAACCTGTGTTTACCACATACACTCCTGGAAATTGAAATAAGAACACCGTGAATTCATTGTCCCAGGAAGGGGAAACTTTATTGACACATTCCTGGGGTCAGATACATCACATGATCACACTGACAGAACCACAGGCACATAGACACAGGCTACAGAGCATGCACAATGTCGGCACTAGTACAGTGTATATCCACCTTTCGCAGCAATGCAGGCTGCTATTCTCCCATGGAGACGATCGTAGAGATGCTGGATGTAGTCCTGTGGAACGGCTTGCCATGCCATTTCCACCTGGCGCCTCAGTTGGACCAGCGTTCGTGCTGGACGTGCAGACCGCGTGAGACGACGCTTCATCCAGTCCCAAACATGCTCAATGGGACAGATCCGGAGATCTTGCTGGCCAGGGTAGTTGACTTACACCTTCTAGAGCACGTTGGGTGGCACGGGATACATGCGGACGTGCATTGTCCTGTTGGAACAGCAAGTTCCCTTGCCCGTCTAGGAATGGTAGAACGATGGGTTCGATGACGGTTTGGATGTACCGTGCACTATTCAGTGTCCCCTCGACGATCACCAGTGGTGTACGGCCAGTGTAGGAGATCGCTCCCCACACCATGATGCCGGGTGTTGGCCCTGTGTGCCTCGGTCGTATGCAGTCCTGATTGTGGCGCTCACCTGCACGGCGCCAAACACGCATACGACCATCATTGGCACCAAGGCAGAAGCGACTCTCATCGCTGAAGACGACACGTCTCCATTCGTCCCTCCATTCACGCCTGTCGCGACATCACTGGAGGCGGGCTGCACGATGTTGGGGCGTGAGCGGAAGACGGCCTAACGGTGTGCGGGTCCGTAGCCCAGCTTCATGGAGACGGTTGCGAATGGTCCTCGCCGATACCCCAGGAGCAACAGTGTCCCTAATTTGCTGGGAAGTGGCGGTGCGGTCCCCTGCGGCACTGCGTAGGATCCTACGGTCTTGGCGTGCATCCGTTTGTCGCTGCGGTCCGGTCCCAGGTCGACGGGCACGTGCACCTTCCGCCGACCACTGGCGACAACATCGATGTACTGTGGAGACCTCACGCCCCACGTGTTGAGCAATTCGGCGGTACGTCCACCCGGTCTCCCGCATGCCCACTATACGCCCTCGCTCAAAGTCCGTCAACTGCACATACGGTTCACGTCCACGCTGTCGCGGCATGCTACCAGTGTTAAAGACTGCGATGGAGCTCCGTATGCCACGGCAAACTGGCTGACACTGACGGCGGCGGTGCACAAATGCTGCGCAGCTAGCGCCATTCGACGGCCAACACCGCGGTTCCTGGTGTGTCCGCTGTGCCGTGCGTGTGATCATTGCTTGTACAGCCCTCTCGCAGTGTCCGGAGCAAGTATGGTGGGTCTGACACACCGGTGTCAATGTGTTCTTTTTTCCATTTCCAGGAGTGTATGTGTGATGCACAAATGAGTGTTTATCCCCCCAAGGGAATGCAAAATGTAGTATATCATGAAATTTCGAGTAAACAAAATAGTGTATCTCAGTTCAGTTTGTTTTCTAGTATAATTTCAGTGGTGTTACATTCCCAGGCCTGTAGAGTTTCCTAGATTTTGGATAGATAAGTCTGTATATATTTGATATGGATTTTCAAAATTTTCAAATGGCCCAATGTATATGTCAACAAACTTCTTATTCTCACAGTGTATAAAGTTTGACTTGGCACAGCAATTAGTTAACACAAGGTCTTCAATCTCGAATTGTGTTGGTGTCCTGTGTTGCCATGTGCCTGTTTTCTTTTACTATACTATTGTTCTGTGGTCTTCTTGATTATGTCTTCTCTCTCAGCTGCAGAAATACTCTTACATTATGGAAATTCAACTAATTCATTGATAAGGTAGGCAGTTTCTTATTGTATAAAATTTCATATGGAGAAAACGTGTTGTGGTGTGTTATGAACTGTTTAGTGCATCTTCAAAGTAATCAATATGTCAATCCAGTTTGTCTGATTTTTGCTACAGTAGGTTCTGCATAGATGGCCTATCTCCCTTATATATCTGTAAACTTGATTACAAGATGGTGGATAAACAGAAATAAGTGTGTGTTTTATGTTGTAATCATCAGTAAAATCCGTCCAGGCTTTTGATGTAAGTTGACTCCCTGTGAAAATAGTCTTGTGTCATTTTGGTTTTAATTTTTCTAAAAGGTGTACAACTTTGCTTCTGCCGTTTGCCGATAGGTGGCGACAACGGTAAGTAGTGGTTGAAGGAAACAGATCGCAAACATCAGGCATTTAGCTTGGACCTCAGTCAATATAACCTCATTCAAACATTAGCAGGTCTCTGTGGATAATAGCTTCCTGGCTTTGGCATAGGAAATTTTGCAATGGCTTGGATTTTCTCATGATAAGGCAAAATTTCTACTCCATTATTCTGTGGCCAAGAAAGTTAAGTTGTTTAACAGCAAACTTGCATTTCTCTGACTTCAAAATCACACCTCCCCATCTCAATTTCTCCCCAATTTTTATTAAATTACTCATATGATTTTCCAGGTCTCTGTGGATAATAGAATGTGATCTACATAAATAGTTAATCTGGCTAAAAGTTCCTTCTCCAAATCAAAGTCCAACACTCTAGTAAATGCAGCTACAGAAATGTTCAATCCAGATGGAACCACACAATACTGAAAACATTTGCTATTATATAAAACTGCAGTATATTTTGTATAAAAATATTCTAATTCAGTTTTATGTAAACCAGAAGTTAAATCAAGACTAGTCATGTATTTTACATTCTCAAATTTATTCAGTAGCCCATCTGTGTTTTCCAGGTGATCAACCTCTTGCTCCAAGTAATTGTTCAAATGTCTATAGAGTCCAGAACTAGCATAATCCCACCACATCATTTAGAAACTACCACCAATAGGTTATTATATTGGCTACAACTTCTTTCCACTATCTTTCCCTTTTGCATTTTCAGTAACTTTTTTTCATCTGATTTTCTCTTACGTATGGGTACACCATAAGGCTTAATGAAAAGTAGGTTATGAATTTCAGCTTTAGTCTACACTGATAATTCTTCACTCTGCCTGGTCTCTCGTCAAAAATATCATTATATTCCCATAAAAAGTTTCTACTTATCCTTTTTCCTCCTCAGCTTCCCCTATCTCTTTTGCTACACATGCATTGTAGGAATCATTATTTATTTCTCCATCTTCCTCATAGTATCCTCTTTCATCAATTTCCCCATGATATTATTGCTATTACTGTTATTTATTGTCACCATGTCTGTATTCCCAGAAATTCTCCTCTTAGGATCAGTAATTGATAATTTCATCTAATTCCAGTTAACACCAGCTTTAGGCTTGGTAGTCCAGTTCACTCCCAGTAATAAACTATCATTCAAATCCTCAATCACTAAGCATTCCTGCACAAAAGAAACATGCTTTATTTCGAAAAATGATAGAACTTGTCTGGTAATCACTTTACTACTTTTTCCATGGCACTTTTTTATCCAGTTAATTCAGCAAAATTTTCCTCATCTTTTATTTTATCTCTGAGCTTTTTCGATGTTCCACAAATAACGCTTCCAGTGTCAACCAGGCAATTACCCATAAAATTACCAGTTTAGAATACAAATACATGGACTCTCTTGTACACCACAGCTATCAATGTTTTCATCTTCATATGACAAATCCTCTTCTATCTCTCTGAAAGCCATATCATTCTCTTTCTCTACAGCTTCTGCGCTTTCAACAGGCTGTAAGTTCTCCAGAACTACAATGTACTCTACTGGCTCTTCATTAGGCTCAAAATTCATCCCCCATTTTGGACGTGTGACCTGACAAATATCCTTCAAAACATCATGTATTTCAGCACCATTCCCAACAAGCAAAAATAATCTTCAAAATCTCATCACAAATCAGCTCACTTTGTTTACTGACATGAGAACAAGTGTCCACTCTTTCACTGATATTAACTAGTATAAGCAGATTGTCATGAACTTCCCTGTTCTTCACTAAATCATCTTCAAGACCATTAAGTGCACTCTAATCGCCATCTTTCGTTGATATTTCCTCATTAATCTCAACATAAATCATCCTATCTGATTCTTCACAAAGCATAACTTCATCATCACTTTCAACATCAGAAATATCATCAACAGCATCATTACCTAAATCATCATCAATAACATCACTGCTCACAGCACAATCATCATCATCATCATATCTACTATCTATCCTCTCTTCTCCCCCCTCAAGTAAATGATTCTCTATCTCAGCACATTCAACCCCAGCACAAACAGGTTCACCACTCTCCTTTATGTCTTCATCACTCATTAACCTCACAAGACCAAATTCATCACAATTATCATCACTAGTATCTTTAATCAAAACTCAGCTATAGCTACAAGATTCATCAGATAAGTTTGTCAAGACATCATCATCAAGATCAACTTCAGCCCACTGCGTCCTGCTTTCTTCCTCTTTCACTTCCCTTAATGTATCTCTCAAGAATTCCCTGCTATAATGTAGTGATTCGAGAATTTCTGTGTAAAATCTAGAACCACTCAGCCTTCTACCGTCTTGAACACACGACATTCTAGACAAGAGTGGGGGATGGTGAAATCCTACCTACTGTGCATCACATGTTTGTGTGTGCAGGTTTAAAATCAGTCATGGGAAGAACGAACGGCACCGACAAGTACCTGTCGGACAATCCATACATGTGTTAGTGAGTGTGTAAGGAAGAACCATGGAATCTATATGCAGCTCTGTGCTTATTGTGTCATTGACTATTGTTATGTGAAACAGGAACAGTTGAAAAAGTACTCTTGTAGACTCTTGACTCAGCCTTGTGAGAGGGTATCTTTTTCTGAAAGTCATGGTGTCTAAGCAGACTTTCTTTTGAATGTAAATCAATTTGTTTCTAACATACGACTGTATGAGAGACTAACTGAAGTTACATATTATGTTGAAAGTGAGAATTTGTATTGTGCTTGAAAGTCAAATACATCGTTGACTGATGAAACATAAAGTTTGTATGGCTACTTATTTCACTAGTAGAAAGAGGCTTGAAAGTTTCTGTACCTAGCATTATTTGACAGAGGAGAAATCAAGAGAGTTTCCAGCAGCTGGCTATCCAGTAGTGAAGAGTGGCTGCAAACCCCAAGTAAGTCATCTCATAAAGAAGTGGAATGTGGTTTGGGAAAATAAATCAATATAACACAGACCCACACTTACACTTTAAGTCATCAAAACGGTTGGCAACCCTGCAGCCAAGCGACTAGCGCGAGGTTTGGTGTTCTCGTAAAGATAAGTTATTTTAGATTATAAAACACATAGATTAGTACTGATTACGTGGTAAATAAGTGTATTAGTGTGCCGTTTAAGTGTACCATTAAAGGTTTCATTTCTCATTACGTAATATAGCAGAAAACGCGAAAAGACCGTACAGTCGTATTTTCTGTTTACGTTCTGCTGCAGCAAATCTATAGAATTTCGTTTAGTTGTTCCTTGCTCTCTCCAGCAATTTAACTTAGCGTACCTCTTCATTATTTAACTAGCATTTCCGGAAAGTAGCGTAAAGTTTAACTTGTTGTTTCAGAAACTTTGCACTTTTGTTTTTGTTTACACACAGTTGCGTATAGGCCAAATTTGTGTAACCATATTTTCGTGTTTATCTGTAATTTAACTGACTTATTCTTAATAAATTATTACGTTTATCATGAGTGAAAAGTGCTTGACTTGCCGTAGAATTGTTAGGTCGGGGCTTTGGTGTGATGGGTGCTGTAGTTTTTTCCATGTGGGTGACTGTAGTGGCGTGGGAATAGGGGAAGTAAATGAGACTCATCAGTGGTTTTGTAGGATTTGTAGTAGAGATAGGAAGATACTGGAACAGGAGGGGAAAATTGCTGCCCTTCAGGCTGAGTTAGACAAGGCCAGGGGAGATCTTGACAGGTTAAGGAGGGAGAAGGGTAAAGAGAGGTGGGAAGTGGCAACAGGCAACAGGAGGAACAGGCCTAGAACTTTGTCTGACAGCTTTATGGTGAATGTGGAAAATAGATTTGACCTGTTGCTTCAGTTAGAAGCTGGTGAGCCTCAAGCAGTTACAGGTGTAGACAGGGCACAACAAACTTTCAGCAGCAAATTGAAAAGTAAGAATGTAGGGAAATCAGTAAAAAGAAAGAAAGTGTTGTTGTTAGGTAGTTCCCATGGAAGAGGTGTTGGCCAACTCTTGCAGGATGAACTAGGATCAGAATACCAGGTCACCAATTTTTTTAAACCTAGTGCTGGTCTGGAGCAGGTGACAGAGGATTTAGGATCACTTTGCAAAGATTTCACTAAGGAAGACACCGTGGTTATAGTGGGTGGGGCAGGTAACAGTATTGACAGAGATCCTGGGTACAGCATAGAGTGTGACCTGGCGAAGATTGCATCAGCATCGAGGCATACCAGTGTTGAGTTTGTATCTGTTCTTGGGCGCCATGACCGACCTCATTTGAACTCTTCTGTCAAGAGAGTTAATTTGGAGCTGGAACGGCTGCTCATGTCGGGTGCGGGGTCACACATTGGTGTGGTTCATGTTGATTCTGTCAGTAGGTGGGATTATGCTAGGCATGGCCTTCACCTCAACAGGAAGGGGAAGGGTAAATTGGCTGGGGAAATAGCAGGAAAGTTAAAGGGGGGAGGCACTGTCATGAGTGGTAAAATACCAGTGGTTATAGGATTCAGAAAAGACCCTTTTTTAGGGTAGGGAGGACAGAAAGAAAACAAATTTTAAGAGAGGTTAGAACTGAGACAAACCTTCAGTTTGAGAAAGAAATCAAAAAACATAATTCCAGCTTATTACATCAACATAAACAGCCATTGGTTAAGAATTTTCAACTGTCAGCAGATATTTTAACTCCATCCAATTTTAAGTCAGTCAATGTGAAATGTCAGCTATCTTTATTGCATCAAAATATTCGAGGACTGAGAAATAAAATTAATGAATGAACTATCTGCATAGATGAATTAGAGTCTTCAAACCCAGCTGACATAATCTGCCTCTCTGAACATCATGTGACCACTGGTATAGAACTTTTAAGTGTTACAGGGTTTAGGTTAGCATCTCACTATTGTAGATCAGAAATGGAGAAAGGAGGAGTTGCCACATTCATCAGGAACTGTCATAAATTTAAGAACATAGACATTCATAAATTTTGCCTAGAACAGCATATGGAAGCATGTGCAACAGAATTAGATTTTCACAAAAAATCTTTCATAATATTAAGTGTATATCGAGCACCTGCAGGTAACTTTAATCTGTTTGTAAACCACCTTGAAGCTGTACTGGCCCATTTAACAACCAAAAACAAAGAAATAGTGGTTGCTGGTGATTTCAATGTAGATTTCCTTAAAGACTCTCCCAATAAGAACCTATTTGAGTTAGTAACACTATCATTCAACTTAATTCCCACAGCAAAGTTCCCCACTAGGATAACCACTTGCTCACAAACAGCCATTGATAATATCTTTATAGAAAAGTCAAATGAACAAAATTATATTACAAAACCAATAGTCAATGGCCTCTCAGACCATGACATGCAGTTCCTTCTGTTAAATGTTAATACTGAACAGGATATAAAATCTGTTAAATCTGAGCTCAAGAGGGTAATCAGTAAGCCAAAAATTGATTATTTTAGGACACTCCTCAGAGACATTCACTGGACTGATGTTTACAGTGCTCATGGCATGAATGAAAAATATAACATTTTTGCTAATAAAGTGCTTACCTTATTTGAACACTGCTTTCCCCCAAAACTTACCAAGGTTAGAGCAAAGTCTACAAAGAAGCCATGGATTACTCGAGGAATAGGGGTATCTTGTAAAACAAAAAGAAAACTGTATCTGTCAATCCGAAACATTTCCAATGTTGATGCTATAGCACATTATAAGAAATACTGCAAAATATTAAAGACTGTAATACGGATGTCAAAGCAAATATATTACAAGGAAAAGATAGTCATATCAGATAACAAAATAAAGACAATATGGGATATAGTGAAGGAGGAGACCGGTAGAACCAGACATGAAGAGGAACAAATAGCATTAAGAGTAAATGATGCATTGGTGACAGATGTGTATAGTGTTGCAGAACTTTTTAACAAACATTTTATAACTGTTACTGAAAAGATGGGGTTGTCAGGTTCGGTAGATGCTGCTATGGATTACCTTAGACCAGACATTTCAAGTAACTTCCATAATATGAATTTGACCCTCACTACCCCAACAGAAATAATGTCCATCATAAAATCTTTAAAATCAAAAACATCTAGTGGGTATGATGAAATATCAACAAAGTTAATTAAAGAATGTGATTCTGAGCTAAGTAACATATTAAGCTATCTGTGTAACCAGTCGTTTATCAGTGGAATATTTCCCGAATGGCTGAAATATGCTGAAGTTAAGCCACTGTTTAAGAAGGGAGATAAAGAAATAGCATCAAATTTCCGTCCAATTTCACTGTTGCCAGCATTCTCAAAAATTTTCAAAAAAGTAATGTACAGTCGTCTTTATAACCATCTTATCTCAAATAACATACTGTCAAAGTCACAGTTTGGATTTCTAAAAGGTTCTGATATTGAGAAGGCTATCTACACTTACAGTGAAAATGTACTTAATTCATTAGACAAAAAATTGCAGGCAACTGGTATATTTTGTGATCTGTCAAAGGCATTTGACTGTGTAAATCACAATATCCTTTTAAGTAAACTAGAATATTATAGTGTAACAGGAAATGCTGCAAAATGGTTCAAATCTTATATCTCTGGCAGGAAACAAAGGGTGTTATTAGGAAAGAGACATGTATCAAGCATCATCCAACTGGGAACTAATTACATGTGGGGTCCCACAAGGTTCCATTTTGGGGCCCTTACTTTTTCTTGTGTATATCAATGACCTTTCATCAGTAACATTACCAGATGCCAAGTTTGTTTTGTTTGCTGATGATACAAACATTGCAATAAATAGCAAATCAAGTGTAGTCTTAGAAAGATCAGCCAATAAAATATTTGTAGACATTAATCACTGGTTCCTAGCCAATTCTTTGTCACTAAACTTTGAAAAAACACACTACATGCAGTTCAGAACTTGTAAGGGGTGTCCCAAGAGTATATGTCTAACATATGATGACAAGAAGATAGAAGAAGTGGACGGTGTTAAATTCTTGGGATTACAGCTTGATAATAAATTCAACTGGGAGGAGCACACCACAGAACTGCTGAAGCGTCTTAACAAATCTCTGTTTGCAATGCGAATTTTGTCAGACATAGGGGATATAAAAATGAAAAAGCTGGCATACTATGCTTACTTTCATTCCATAATGTCATATGGGATTATTTTCTGGGGTAATTCATCAAGCCAAGCTAAAGTTTTCCGGGCACAAAAACGTGCAGTAAGAATTATATGTGGTGTGAACTCAAGAACATCCTGCAGAAGCCTGTTTAGGGAACTAGGGATACTAACTACAGCTTCCCAATATATTTATTCCTTAATGAAATTTGTCATTAAAAATATATCACTTTTTCAAACCAACAGCTCAATTCATGGAATCAATACTAGAAATAAGAATAATCTTCACAAGGATTTAAAGTCACTTAGTCTTGTACAAAAAGGTGTGCATTATTCAGGAACACACATTTTCAATAACTTGCCAGCAGCCATAAAAAGCTTAACAACCAATGAAATTCAGTTTAAGAGAAGCCTAAAGGATTTATTGGTGGCCAACTCCTTCTACTCCATTGATGAATTTCTGAGGAAAACCAACTGATTTGTATATAAGTACAACATAACTTCTGCACAATTTCAGTGCAGTAATGTGTTCACTGAAAATTTGTGTGTGTGTGTGTGTGTGTGTGTAAGTAAGTATAATCTAACTTCTGCACCATTTCAGTGCAGTAATGTGTTCATTGTAAATAAGTATTACAGTAGTTGTATTACATGTTTCTTACCTTATAAATAAATATAAAACTTTTTTATTTTAAATTCAGTGCAATAGTATTTGTAAAATGACTCTTAGTGTTCATTAAAAAATGACGATCATTCCACTTGGGACCTGTGGAATGGTACATTAGCTTATTTGTTTTAGTTTAAATATTTGTCATGTATTGTTGTTTTTCTGACATGTTCCACATCCTGGAGGACCTCCTCACTACGGATCAATTGGAATGAAAGTAAATCTAATCTAATCTAATCTAAAAAATGGTAGAGTACTCTGTCCTGTTTACCTGGAGTGAACTACTGTAATCTTTACTGTGGAGCCCCCTCTGAATATTACACCTTCCTCTCCTAAAATTATTATTCTTAGTTTGGTACCTATTTCTTTGCCTGAAACTGATTGGTTCCCCATGAGGCATGATCTAGTTTTCCAATCCACTCCTTGTGTTTTCAAAATTCCTGTTATCAAACCTTCTACCATAACCTTCTCACTGCCACTTCTTTGCGATGTCCCCTTTCATCATCCCTGCATCTATCACTCCAATTATTACTTCTCTTGTCATAAAATCTGTGTCTGCCATTCCAGTGGTTGTCCATCCTTTTACTACTAACGTGATAATTGTGCCTGTTATCTCTTCTCCTGTCTCTCTCTCCATGATGACCATTGGGTCACACCCAATCTGGTAAAATCCATATTCCCTTTGCCTATACCTCTGTATCTTGTCTCTTCCCCAAGCCATATCGAGTTTATCAACAAATTTTAAAAATTGTTCAGTAGAGCCATCTGGTCTATATACTAACCCCCACTTTACCTTACATAGCAAAAGCCTCTTGAAGAATTTGTTTTTATTATTTCATCTAACGGTTTATGTAAGAGTACATGTGTTTTAAGTTGCTGTTCACAAACATCTTTCATGTGAATGCTACCTTCTCTGAAACATAGTCCATTCAAGAATTCTGATTTAATCCTAGCTTGTTTGGTTTCAGACCAAAATTTGATCATTAAACATTTTTTGAGTTCTGTGAAAGTCATATCTGTACATATATTCTGATTAGTCCACAGTGGTGCCTCTTCATCTAAATATTTCTTTATTAATTTAATTTTCAAGTTGTGTGACTTACTGTTATTAAAATGATCTCTACACTGGCAAATAAAGTCTACAGGATGGAGTTTGTCTTCCCTGGAAAAGTTATACATGTTTACACTACTGTTGTTACTACAAAAATTTGTGATTGTAACATTTTCATCCATTTTATCTTTCTCCTAACACTGAAATATTACTAATAAATGAACTAACATCACCTTTTATATCTGACAGTTCTTTACTATATAATCTATTTGGTTCACTCAATTTCAAATTAATACTGTCAGTTTCATTTTTAGTCATAGAATAAAAGGTTTTTAGGCTCCTGTCGTTTCTGTCTCATTGATCAGTTTGTTTTCTACTGCCTTCTCAGTTTTATATTGTACAGAACTAATATGAGTTTTGAACTCACTGTGCTATGTGTTCACATGTGTTTTAAAATAATTTAAATCCACTTTCATCCTCCCAGTTTTCTCTACCTGAACTTTGTCATCATCTTAATCTTTTCTGATTCATTTTAGTGCTTGACTTTGCCTGTCTAAGAACGATCTAACTTTTTTTTATATTTCTCACTCTGTTTTCAAGTTTTTTTCTCAATCCAGCTGTCTACCTTCTGACTTTGTTCATCTAAATTCTCCCCAATCAGTTTCACAAGCATATTAAAGAGGTTTCTGCTATTGCCTAAAGCATATTAATAAAGTTGCTACTATTGCCAACTATTTCCTCATGACTGAAACCTTGAATCAGTGTACAGATACTGTCTGAATCTTTGATTACTGTTTTCCTTTCTGACTGTATATCGCTAACATTATCTTTAACAGTCACCTCATTATCTTGTATCAAACTTATCACCTCCCCCACATCTTGATTGTCGGCCTTACTGTTGCCACACATCATGAAAATAAAAATAAAAAAAATAAATACAAAACCCTTGCTAAACAAAATGCCCAACTGAGCTGATGACGTTGAAGGAAAGATGAAATAATAGTAGATGATATACCTCAGTTTTTGTGCTGTCTGAACCGATTGTAACCAGTGGAACTCACAGTTCCACAGCTCAATTTCCTCCTCCTCAATTTTTTTGGTTCCAGAATGTTTCAGCACCCGGTCAATTTTTCTTTGCAAATAATATTGTCTTTCAGTCTTGATGTTAGAATGATACACCTGAAACTCACAAGTCAGCTTTAGTACTTTGGCCCAAATAAAATCACTATCCCATCTCATTCCACCATATTATAGTATAACCACCTTGCTGGAGATAATAATTATCAAATGAAAGTAAATCAAAGAAAAAGTCTGTATGAATGTTAATCTTGCAAATCACAGATAAAATAAAAATCTTGAAGTTGGGCAGACTGTTCAAAAATATTGTTACTGAGAACTTAACTCCTTTTTGTTGTTCTGCTGCAGTTCATTCTTCCTGTGAATTTCTTAAGGGATGATGGGCCATAGAACATAATGATCCTCTAATAATGTGAAAAGTCAAAGAAAATTTCAGGTGTACATAAATATGTCTGATGTTATGTCATATAGTCAGGTTAAAATCTCACACTGCAGTGGCTCACTCACACAATTTCTCATGGATTTTATATACTCTTGCATACAATTTGAACATTGTTGCATACATTAATTTTGTTAAATTACAGTCACAGAAGTTGTTCAAAATTATAAAAAATGGTATCATTCATAAGTTACAATTGAAATATATGAAACAGGATACAAAGTCAAATACATATTTGTCATTTTCAATTAGTGAAAAGATTCAAATAATCAATGCCAGTTACATTTTTGTTAACTGCACTGAAACTACAGTATATGAAGTATTTCTACCATGTTTCCTGTTTCAAATATGGGTGCATTATTGTTTGTGTTGATGGAATTATAGTATATAATCCAGCAGCCTAAATAAACACTTTGTAAACATTGTTAATTAGTTTCATACTGTGAATTACAGTACTTAGGACATAATTAGATGCTGTTATGTTAGAAAGTAATGTATCAACTTGATAGTATGACAAACAGAGCTGTTACAGGTTTCTAACTTTATAAAATACTTATATTTGGTGCTTCTTTTGTTATACAATTGTTTGTAAATGAGAAGTCAAAATTGCAATTAAAGGAATAGACACTACATGTTCCTACATACTATTAGCCAATACTTTGCCATGAAGTTGTTGAAAACCAGACTGTAGGGCTCAAAAGGTTAAATTACATTTATGGGTCACACCTAATGACTTAACAGTTGTTCAAGTGATCCAAATTAGCTTTGAAATCTTATAAAAATGGGCTGTTACATTTTACTATCTTACAAGTTCACAAAAATTCTTCAGTGAAACTTGCGGACTAGAACTCGGAGACATGACTTAGCCACAGCCTGTATAAAGTACAACCATTTAAAGGTGTTACCTGAATGTGGGCTGACTTGAGACGGCATTAGTATATTCCTTCACTTAAATTATGAATGCTTCATGCAGTATTCACAATAGACTATGAAATACAGACTTGATATGAGACTTACAATAAGGAACAGCATGAATAAGATAAGCTCTGATTTAGAAAAACAGAACTGAACCCTTTGTGTTTTTCAATTTTTATGTTACGGTAAACAATTTTCTTAATTTTTGAGAAAGATATACAACACTGTGACCGTGCCACCCGTTGGAGTAAGTAACATTGATTGCATCAAATACCAAATTCAGTGCCAGTCTTTGGTGGCATCTACAATTCAGTTAATATAAACAGAGAAAAACAAATATAGTGTATGTTTTTGCATTGATTGCTACTCATACTCACTATCACTTTGAATGTCAGGCAAACAGTCTGTGCACCAGATAACCTTTAAATTGCACAAAGTTTAAAAAGAATTTATAAAGCATTATGTATTTTTTATTTATTTATTTGTTAATTACTTTTTAGACAAATTGCTTGGTCTAGGCTCAAGGACAACACTGAGGCAAAATGTTTTACTCAGTTAAAGAACACATGATTTAGGACCGCAAATGCATGTTCAAGTAGCATCAGTTCTCTTGAACATTAGCCTCAGACCCACAGACAAACAGAAATTTCACTACAGGAGATGGCTGCGAAAATCTGTTTCTGGGTTAGTTGTGTAGGATATTGTCTGTCTATAAAGACACTGGCAATGTTATCAGCATATTTAGTGACTTGTGTGAAGTTATTCTAGGAGCGCTCTCAACATACAACCTTGAGCAACTGGTTAGAAAACCAACGCGAGATGGGAACATATTAGATATCTTGGTGACAAACAGACCTGACCTTTTTGAGGAAGTTAATTTAGAAGAAGGTATTAGTCACATAATGTCGCCGTGGCTTCTATGTCAGTGGAAGTTGCAAAAAAACCAAAGAAACAGCATAGAGTTTTCTTGTTTGGGAAAACAAATAAAAGTGTCATTAATGAATATCTTCATTGTCAGCTCCAAGCATTAACTGCGGGACACAAAGATATTGAGCATCTTTGGTTGGAATTTAACGGTAATGTCCACCACGTGGTAGAGAAGTATGTGCCTAGCAAAAATATAGGTGAGGGAAAGGATCCACCTTGGTACAACAAACATATTAGGATGTTACTGAGAAAGCAGAGAGTTTTGCACAGTCATTTTAAATGTAGTCACAGCCCTGCTGACAAACATAAATTATGCGAAATGAAAGCAGCTGTCGAAAGGTTAATGAGAGATTCTTTTAATGAATGGAAAGCAATATTTTATCTACAGATTCTAAAAATAACCCCAAAAAATTTTGGTCATACATAATATCTATGAATGCTACAAATAACTCAATACCGTCTCTTGCTGACAGTAAGGGTAATGTAACTGCTGATGATAAACAAAAGGCCGTAATTCTAATCTAGCTTTCAGAAACTTGTTTATGGTAGAGGACTGCAGCACCATTCCTCCCTTTCAATTATCGAACAAACACAAGGATGGTTGACATAGTGTTTAGTGTATCTGGGATTGTAAAACAGTTAAAATCCTTAGATGCCAGGGAGGCATCTGGCCCAGACAGTATCCCCATAAGATTATATGTTGACTATGCTACAAATGTAGCACCATTCTTATACATTATCTATCAGAGATCATTGGAACAGCGGAAAGTTCTGCGGGACTGGAAGCAGACCCAGGTCATATCTATAAAAAGGGTAGAAAACCGGATACACATAATTACCTGCCAATTTCATTGACATCTATTTGTTGTAGAATCATGGAAAATATTTTGTGTTCAGACATAATGACCTTTCTAGACTCTGAGAAGCTCATCTGCAGAAACCAACATGGTTTTAGGAAACAGCGGTCATGCGAGACACAGCTGGCCCTCTTTGTGCATGATATACAACAGGCTCTAGACATCGGCTCCGAGGTTGATCCCGTATTTCTCGACTTTCGAAAGGTGTTTAACTCGGTTCTGCACTGTCACTTGCTCCAAAAAGTGTGTGCTTATGGTCTATCTGATGACATATGCAGTTGGATAGAAAGTTTTCTAACAGACAGGGAGCAGTATGTCGTCCTGAATGGGGTAACTTCAACAGAAACAAGCATAACTTGAGGTGTGCCCCAGGGCAGCATAATAGGTCCACTGCTTTTTACGATTTAGATAAATGATCTGGTTGATGGTACTGACAGTGGCATTAGACTGTTTGCCAATGATGCTGTAGTCTACAGGACAGTAGTATCACACGAAAGTTGTGAACAAATCAATGAGGTTTTGCAGAAAATAAATGTGTGGTGTAATGACTGGCAGTTATCTCCCAATATTAGTAAGTGTAACCTACTGCGTATAACAAGGCAAAAATCCCCTTTAATGTACGAGTACAAAATAAATGCCCAGTCTTTGGAAGCGGTAACATCCTTCAAGTATCTGGGTGTGACTATTCGAAATGATCTTAAATGGAATGATCAGATTACACAAGTAATGGGCAAGGCGAACTCTAGGTTTCGATTTATTGATAGAATTCTGAAGCAATGCAGTCCTTCAACAAAGGTAATTGCTTACAATACGTTAGTTTGTCCAGTCTTAGAGTATTGTTCATCTGTAAGGGACGCTTACCAGTTGGGTCTGATTCAAGGGATTTAGAAGGTCCAAGGAAGAGCGGCAAGATTCATGACTGGTACATTTAGCCATCATGAGAGCGTTACAAATCTCATAGAAAGTTTGAAGTGGGACACACTTGAAGATAGATGACACGCTAAATGGAAGGGGCAGCTCACTAAATTCCGAACTCCAATCTTTGCCGAGGATGTATAGCATATATTATTACCACCAACTTTCAAATCGCGTAATGATCACCATTCAAAGATATGGGAAATTACAGCTCGTACTGAGGCGTTCATACAGTCGTTTTTCCCTCGCGCGATCTGTGAGTGGGAAAAAGGGGGGGAATATGACTTTGGCATGAATTGTGCCCTCCGCCACACACCACTTGGTGGCTAGCGGAGTATATATGCAGATGTAGATGTAATGAATGCTTGTTTCCCACTGCAACTGCATCACTGACGGCTGTCAAATAAATGAGATAAAGAAGCTGTCAAAAGGAAGGTAACCTTTCAGGCCACCCACTTCTGTAACACGGGGAGGCATCTTAGCCCCAGACTGAATCCAATTGTGGATTAATGACAGTCAGTGTGCCACCCAACCTGGATTTGGTTTTTACATAGTTTTCCACATCTTCTTAGGTAATTATTGGGCTGGTTCCCATGTCCCACCTCAGATACATGATGCACAAATACTTTGTAACATGCTGTCACATTTGGTCATGTGAATGCACTAGGTGCAGACACAAGATACCATCCAGGGTCAAAGCTGACAGCAGGTTTAAAATTCCATTAGGAGTAGTGAGCCCATCATAATAATAGCCTATATACAGGTATGGGTGGTTCTCCACAAAATAGGAGAAATATGATAGTAGTTCCTTTCTGGCAGATGGCTGGATATAGGACTCCAGACAGGAAATAGTTCAACTGTGATCTACCATTCCTTCCACGCAGCCGCCTCCTCGACACTTCCCAAGAATTCCTCACTTTCAACTTTCATTCATCTCCCTACCTAAAATCCCTTTCCAATGAATCAAATATTACATCCATAGAATGAGAATCTAGTCATAATATCAACATCAATATCGACATTATCATTCTTCCTGTACATAATGGTTCCACCACAATGATCATGGATCACAGTTATTATGTGTCTAAGGGTGTCCACCAACTTTTCAGCGTCACTACTTACAAACTGCACCACTACAATTCCATTGTAAAAATCAACTATGACTCCAGAAGATCCTCAAAAAATTGAACTCCTTTCCAAAATCTGTCAACTGGCTCCACATCCCACTTCACACTGGTAACTCCTTTTACACCCATGTTTTGCCCACAACACAAGCTCCACAAATGCAACTACACTGGTCTCTCCAATTTTTTGTCCCATTATGACTGGCTACAACGCGTCTGCAGAAAAATCCTTTGCCTTTGCTGACTTGCACCTCCAATGAATAGTGTGCAAAATCTGATCCTTCAACCAAGGCAATAATCAACTTCTTCACCACATCTCCATTGTTTCTGTCTTTGAGAACATCAACATCTGCCCCAACTTCTCTTGATTTACTCCTTCTTGGCTCAGCAAATCACAATTATAGATGCTTATTCCACTTCTCAGCAGGCTCCATAAAAATCTTTGTTCATATTAAACATACCAACCACAAAGAGTGTGACAACTTCTCCATCTAACAACTTGTGTCTAAAAGGCTACGAGGTGCTGCCCTGAGAGCCCTGGGATGCTGGAGTGTCTATATAGAACCCTGAAAGCGGTGATCAGGTGTCATGAAGATACTTGGAGCAATGCATTGCCTGTGGTCCTACTTGGATTAAAAACAGACATTGACCTGGTTTCAAGTCAGCTAATCTGTGGTCAACAAATAGTATGCCAGCAGATCTTATTGAGAGCCAGAAGATTACAACACCTCCAGCACACATAATGCAAGAGTTTTCACAAACTCTACAGCAGACAATGCAAAAACTCATCCCAGTAGCACCAGTTCATCATGGTGTCAAGCTAACATTTTGCCACAAGGATCTTCAAAGTTGCTCACATGTTTGGTTATGATTGGGCATGGTCAAACTGCCACTGTCTCCTCCTCCAATAGCAGGTACTGCAGTGAGGCCTACATTCCTTCATTATTTTACAAGATGGTAAAACTATCACAGTCTCAGTTGAGAGAGTGAAGCGCATAAGGAGCCTCCAGATTCACCTCCAGCAGCTTCTTCAGGACAGACCCCTTCAGTGGATTATGCAGCTTCAACAAATCATGACACTAATGATCCCTTCACAACAGTAACTCCTGTGGGCTGCAGCTCATCAGCATTTGAAGACCCAGACCCAGACCCAGACCCATCAGGCATTATCACTCGGGCAGGTCAGAGAGGCAAACATACCGATCAATACATACTGTGTATGCCTCCCTTCTGATGTGGACACACATCTGAAGAATACAACCAGAGGAGCCTTCACAAATGCAGCCTTCCCCACTTACAGTTTCGTCACCCTCTACAACTGCCTTCCAAGGTGGTCTTTCATGTAATACATCAGAAACCCATGAAGATGAGTCCTCTCAAGCAGGAGGGAATATACACCCAAAATTCCCCTCAGTTCTCGGCACCCCTGGTTTTTGTCAGTAGCTTTGTTGATTAAAGGAAACCAGCTCTTGCCCATAACTTGCAAAGGACCGCCCTATAGCTGTCAACCACTCTTCAAAGAAGGAATAGTTCAGCTGCACTCTGCCACTAGAAGCACTGCACAGCTGGCTGCCTGCCATTCCACACTCAGGAGAAGAGGAGCTTGCTGTGGCAAAAGACCACAGAAATTAATATATCAAGAAGTCAACATACAAGCATGAATGCATTGCAAAGACTTTAAAAATATTTTATTCTTAGACAGTTAATTTCTCTATGTATGTTATTGCTTGTGAAGGAAATTATAAAATTTTCTAGTTAGTTACAGTTATCCACATCTTTCAATTTGGAATGAAGTTGAGAAGAACTATTCTGACATTTGTGATCTTTCCATTATTATTCCACTTAACAAATACCCCACCTTGCACCCTGACACCCATGCATGCCGCATCTGCTGTGGGAAGTGGTACTTAGCCAGATATGCTGACAACATTGCCAGAGGCTTTGCAGATGCACAGTATCTTACTGACATAGTTCAGAAACAGATTTCATGTGCCATCTGTTGCTGAAGAAGTGAGCACAGCCTGTATGGAGAGGTAAATTCTCATTTATTTCAGACAGTGAAAGCGTGTTGTTATATATTCACTGTGTGTGTGGATGCATGTGGTTCCTTATCCCGTTACATTTACAAAAGGCCTCCCAACACTGTGTCATTCTGTTGACTGCTGTGCGGCTAGAGCCTCCCATTGGGTAGACCGTTCACCTGGTGCAAGTCTTTAGAGTTGGCGCCATGTAGGCGACTTGCATTTCGAATTCTATTGACTAATACATCCATACAGTCCACAGATTTCATTGTGGAGAAGAACTAATCAGAATATACAACAACAAAATGAATCAGCTGTTAGAAACTAATTCATTGCCTTGTATCACGAATAAATTATCTCTAAACTGCTATATTATATACTATTTTTGCTCTTAAAGGCTAAATTCGAGGTATTAAAAGTAGCAGGAAGCCTGCTATGCCTGTTATACTAAGCAGCTGCTGTTTATATAATACCACATCCTTAATATTTACATAACTACAGGGATATGTATAAAAACAGTAATATACATACAGTGAGAACTGAAGCCTCTTTACAAGAATCTCAAGAGACAACAGCCAGTGGTTGTTCCATCCTTGAAAAGTGAATGTTATGTGTTGAAGGCTGCACTCAGGCAGTATTCTTGGTTTATGATGTTAAAGAATAATGATCTTTTGCCAACTATCTTGAGGAGGGCAGTAAATGTTTTAACAGAAGGAGCCTAGAGAACAGTTTTAGTTTGGTGGCTGTGAAGTAGATGTCAAACAGGTCTGAGTAGTAGAGTTTCTTTTAGTGTACAAACATCCTGGGAAAACTGGAAGCCATGCATAAAATTAGTCAGTCATAACTACGAGCTCTAGTGGCTAGTAAATGATACAGCTATTTTGGAAAGATACTGATGTTTTATTTTTATATACTGCCTGTTGGATACGTTGCTTGTATCCAATAAATTTGGAACTTTTCTCTATAAATGAAATTATTTTCAATGTACTAATCACCCTGCTACCAATAGTTGTTTGCTGAGCAGATGCTAGAGAAGCCAGAGGTTGAGTGCCTGGTGACATGATCCAGCAAGATGATCTTTGTTGTCAAATATAGTTAGTAATTGTCAACATTATGAGAAATCAGCCAAACCAGATGGAAATCTATCACAGCCAAGAAAGGAGCTGTAGGTCAAAGGACATCAGATTGACAGTTAACTTGATTATAGTGATCAGTGGCTTACCCTCTGGGCATCTTGGCATGTGGAGAATGGAACAGCTATATCCCTGTCATGCTACATAGGTAGGATCATATAAATTATCATTTCAAGCACAGGATGAAAGATTGACTGTAACAATGAATACCAAATAAAATTTCATACCCATTATGCCTTTCACATAAGCACTTAATTCTTCTGTATCTATTAACATGTCTCAGGGTCTACTTCATTTTATTTCAGCTTATATTATTTTTCTGGTGTGGCTCGTGTTGATTTGACTGAAAGCTAAATTTCACAGGTTCCATAATGGATGGGTATTGAATATTATGCTGCTGTTCTCAAAAACATTCCCATGGTGTGAGACAGTATTTTAGATGAACTGGAATGTTCTGAATTTTCAGGGCAGGAGGAATGAGAACTTTCTGCCTTTGCAGTGACCAATTTCAGAACAACAGTGGATTCAGATCATAAAAGGAGCTGTTCTCAGAGACTTCGGCAGATGTCTTGTTTACATGCAACAAGAGCCCACCTCCTATCATGAATTACTAGTTCAATATTGGTCTCTTCAACACAAGAAAGTTAATTTTTAATGAAAAGAGTAAATGAATAACATGAGTAATGTTTTGTAGTTAAAATGCATAGTTGTAAATACAAAAATTAGTAAAAAATTGAAGAGTCATAACTTTCCATAATTGTACATTGTAACATTCACTTGACTATAGTCATCTTATAAAGATAATTGCACATGAAAAGACACTGAGTTTGAAGACTGACTGAGGATCAATAGCAAAGCATAAAGTAAAGTTTGTCTGGCAAGGGAAAGGAAAATAACCAGATGGCAAAGAAAGTACCTGGTAGTAGTAAAAAAAAGATGCATCGTCCACGGAAAACCTCAAAAGGTAAGTCCACAAGTTTGTAGTTGGTAAGCAATGCTGTCTAAAAATCATATCAACAACATAGGAAAGATAGATTGCTACTTACTGTAAAGATGACACATTAAGTAGCAATCCATCTTTTTCTGCATCGTTTATAACTTACTTTTATTCATATGATTTTAGGTTACTTCAGTGTTAAGCATTAATAGAGAGTGATTAATTGTGTCAGAAGGATTTAAATGAGATTGTTACCAAGAAACTGTAGGTGGGGAGAGAAAGTAATATCATCATCAATTTCTCTATTCCAGGCAGCTGGTTGTGTTACTGCATGAGCTTTAACCATCCACAGTTATTTTTCACAGTATTTGGTACCAGCTGGCATCATTTGTTCTGAGGTACTTGAAGATTTGGTTATCTCAGGCATCATGAAGTCTTTCTCTTGGTCTTGCCCCAGGTTAACTGGTTTGCTTTCAGTAACTCCAGCATGCTTCTTTCCCATCCTGGATGCTGTCAGACATCTTCATGCTCTATTTTATTAGTATTCTTTTTTGTGGATATGAAAGGGTAAACCTCACTTCTGTTGTCTTGAGATGACTCTCGGTTAGTCCAGCATTTCTTTGCATATATCAGTGATGATGCAAGGTACGTTATTTACAAGCTGAGTCCTGGAGCTTATAGAGATCTTTTGTAGCAATGGAGAGCTTTTGTTAACAGATCTCTTAGCACATGGTATTTTCCAAAACAACAACATGATCTATTGACTAGAAGCTTTCCATGATGTCTCTCTTTTTCTCCAGTTATGAGATAGAGTGCTGGAGATATTCTACTGAGCACTAAAGCTGCTGTCTTGATTTAGTTGACTGAGTTTGGTTGTTATGAACTGTTCATGCCTTGCCTGAGATATAGTTTATCTTTCACTTCCAGCTGTACCTCACCCATCATTGGCAACAACTAAAGCATGATGTATTTTAGTGCTTTTTTAAACTACTTTTAAAATTTCATCAATTTTAAAAGTATATGATGTGAGGAATTGATGAGTGATGATGATACAGTGATATGATACAATGAGAAAGAGGGATTCCTTCTTAGAGCCCAATGTTCATTTATAATCAATCTGATCTTCTGTTCTGGACTTGAACACAGCTCTTTCAGTCATTAAATAATCGTTCTCTCAGTACAATGCTTTCAGACACTTGTTTTGCTCCTCTAACATTCTCAGATGCAATTACATGCAAGCTAGTTTAAGGCCCAAGCAGCCTCTTGGGTCTCTAAACTAAGATGCACACAATAGGTGCTGAGGTGAAAAAACTGTAAACAAGTGTATCATTATTAGTCACAAAAACTGACACAGGTAAAAGTATAAGATAACAAAAGCAAAAATGGTCAGTTACAACCTGATGCAGACGTCAGTATCAAATATTCCCCTTGTTAGTCTAAATTTATTTGAAATACACACTATTTGGTAATGTTCCTATTGGGAATGCAGGAGGATGGCATAGGTTATCCTTCAATCAGAAAGATTCCCAACTACTAGTAATAAAATGCTATTTATTAAATATGAGGAAATACCCAATTTAAATGATGTTTCATCTTGTGAAAAGTCCAGCACAATTAGACATTTTAAATTATTACAAGTCCTCTAATATATTAAAGTCCTGTCACTGTGCCTCTGAGTGATACCTATGGAGAGCACAGAGTGAGCCTACGATGCCTACAGAGCGTAAGTCTGAGAGGCAGTGTATGAACAATGCAGCTTGTAGACTTGGCAATAACTGGAGACTGTACACAACTTGGTGCACTCAAGAGAACAATCCACTTGGGCCAGTGCTATGGTATTTACTGACACATTGAAGAATTACTATTCACAAATGAGATGCCCACGGGTTGACAGCTGCAGCCCCTGGTGGACCTTGGTATAGTTCATACTGCCAACCCATTTAGATGTGCTACGAGTGTTTCGAGAGCGGCTTATTGATTGTGGTGCGGTACTCTCTTGAATTGTGAGCACCGTCACCACATCCCTCCCTCTCTGGATCAGTGCATCGTTGTTGGAGAACTATGTGGAGAATGCCGCTTAAAACCGGTGATAGGCGTCCACTACAATTAGCCATCTCATATTCCAGAATGGTCCACAAAAGTCAATATGAATATGTTCTCACAGAACAGTAGGGTGAGGCCGACTGACATACTGTTGCTGAGGTGCTGCAAAGTTCTCAGAACACACACGACAGTGTGCAATGATGCATTCAGTCTGCTTATTGAGTCCAAACCAAGTACAATGTCAATGAGGGAGCTGTTTGGTCTTGACCAGACCCCAGTGTCCTACGTAGAGCCGATGTAAAATAGAAGCTTGACACTCATGAGAAACTAGGACTTGAGTATGTCCATTTGGTGAGTGAACTGGAATAACACCTTGCTGTATTGACAATTCATGACTTTGCAGAAAGTAATGGCAAGATCTTCAGTCTGTTAGTCAGCTATCCATGTTGAATGTGTGGCGCCGATGAGATCGACACCGGTATCGATCTGAGTATCGTCTTTGAACTGAGCTAAACATTATATATGTGCAGTTCCGCCAACCAGTTCTCTGTAAGCCTTACTTCTGTAAAGAGGTGAATAAATGAACTCCTGAATTATAAGGTTTGTTTGGTGTAACTGACCCGAGCATCCACCTCACTGGTGACGCCGAGTTGTAACGTCTTCCGTTTTCGCTGTTTAACTGTGTCCGCAGCCTCCGCGTCAGTTATTTTTGTATGTATTACATCAAAATAACATTCAAACAATGGCTTCGGCCCAACGCCTAACCCCGGATTTTGTTATAAACATGCATCGTGTTGCGGGCAATGTACACCCGCCAGGACTGCAACATGATGCCTCTCACTCGATCATTACGCCGATTTCGCCGGACGTTTTTGAGCCTGCAACACTAAGTGAGGTTAGGAATGTGCATGACTCCGGCTATCAGATGCCTTTGTTCCTACCACATGTGCCCTCCCTCATTAATGGTGCAGTTACCACTTACGGATCTCCGTGCAGTGCGGGACCAATGCCGATTTCTGCAAATGATTTTTTGGATAACCTACCACCACCAGGACAACGATTTGCCACGCCACAATCCATGCAGTACCATGCAGATTCCTGCCACATGGCCGGAACTGCTTTGTTCACAGGTCAACCTCCTCAGCATCCGACCAAACCCGCGCCTGCCTTGGTTCAGGATCAGCACATGCCTTCCTGCTTCAATACCTCGGCCTGCAACAGGAACAATAGCTTGTTATCTGTGTCTGGCCTCCATCTCCGTCCTACTGCTATGCCTCAGTGTTTTGTGCCACGACATTCACCTTATCCGCACACCGTTTTGAGTGGAGTGACTATGAACAGTGAACATTCACACATTACGTCCGACATTCGACATCATTTTCCTCACTGTGCTTCTGGACAGACTGCACCTCCGCAGCCTCCCTGCAACGCAGGTGGGTCCGGTTCTGGTCGTACGTCAAGTTTTCCACGGACTGGCACACGTTTTCAAACTTAGAACTTTTTCTCACCTGTCGCCCCCGCGCATCTACAGTCGAGCTTCCGCTAGCATTCTCAGCACATCGCGGTGCCTCATCCGCGTCGGTCTTCTGCGACACGTCAATCCAAACACACCCGCAACATGCCAAACTTCCGCAACCGCAATCAACACGTTATGATGTCTCACCCACGTCGCGACGGATCACGCTCAACCACAACGCGTCACCTTCACACTGCCACCCGACCAGCCATCGTCGCCACATACCCTGGAGATACACTCCCCTGGAATACTGCAGCAACAGCAGCTCGTTTCAGGCAGTGCTCCGACGAATTTAACTCAACCTGTTCTTCCGAACATTCTACAACGCTTACCAATGCTGCCGCCGTTCAATCCCGACAGAGCAACAACCTGGTTCAAAATTGTGGACGAAGTGTTCAACCATTTCAAACTCGACGAATCAACCAGATTTGCCTTATCACCCACCTGCACCACCAGGAGGACTTGATTACTGACCTGGTTGACGCCCCAGACTCAGCTACCCGGTACACTCTAGCCAAAAAGACAGTTCTATGTCGGCTTGCGCGCTCAACTGAGACAGCAATACGGCAAGTTCTCCACGTCGAGCAACTAGGCAATGACAAACCTTCCCAACTCTGGAGACGGCTATGGGCCCTGGTCAGTGAGGAACTACTCTCTGATACAGCTCTCCTCGCCGTCTTGTCAGATAAACTACCTTCTCAAATCCACTTTGCTCTGGCTCAGAGGTCTCCCAAACCTGTCGAGCAACGAATGACAATTGCTGACAAACTACATGATGCATCACTGCTCTGTTTCGAAAGCCACTGCCTACCTGGCAAGTCTCAGGTTCAGGGTCTTCGTCCCGCAGCCGGACGCGGCCGGGGCCGCACTGTACCGACTGTTCCGCTTGCTCCGGGACGCAGTAAACAAGCAGCTGGGACATCACTGGCTCCGCCCACGGTCACGCCCCCTCCTGCAACCGAACCTGCTGCGGCCACCAAACCTCAGCCACCACCTCTGGCAACGAACTTTCTGCAGGAAATGCTACCGCACTACCCATACTGTTACTTCCACACACAGTTTGGTGAGGCAGCACGGAACTGCAGACCACCCTGCTGCTTCCCAAACGCCAATCGCAGGTAGTTCCGAGTGCTGCCTCCTGCACACAACATGACAAGCACCTCCCAGTGTCCAGGAACAATCGGATAATTACGGACGACTCTATATTAAAGACATTTCGTCGGGATACTTTTTCCTAGCGGACACAGGCGACAATGTTTCGCTGCTGCCTACGACCTTAGTGTCGTCGAACATCTGCTCTCATCTTACTTCACTGCAAGCCGTGAATTCAACTAAACTACAGTGCCCGAGTTCAACCTCCCATGTTGTCTCACTCTCCGCCAACTACAAACTCGAGTGGACTTTTTTAGTGTGCAATATTGAGGAACCTATACTAGGCATCGACTTCTTGCAACACCACAAACTTTCACCAGACCTAGTGCAAAACACCGTGTTTCAGCACCCATCCAAAACTCACTACCCCTGTGCTCCGTCGAGCAAACCCCTCCGTGACATGTCGGTCTGGGCTCATCTCATCTGTACATGCTCACCTCTGTCGACGACATTACAAGAAACAACGCACAAGTGCCTTGTCGAGCTTGGAAACTTCGCTCGCCTACACAAGGAAAACTTCGAGCTCTCCCTCTGGCTCCACGAAACTCAGCTCCAGCTCTCCGACGCAGCAAAGGAATTACAGACACTGCAGCAAGGACAAAGCAAGGTCAGTAAGTGCACCGAATCTGCTTGTTGTGCCAGCAATCGAGCCTGCGTGTGCTTACCTCCCGCTACCCCTCACAACTGTGCTATCAAGTCTACCATAACGTGCACTGACAGTTCCACAGGACCACACCCCCCTAACACAGCAGCATTTGACACTCGGCCAGACACAAGTGCGCG
This sequence comes from Schistocerca serialis cubense, assembly GCF_023864345.2. NCBI lineage: Eukaryota > Metazoa > Arthropoda > Insecta > Orthoptera > Acrididae > Schistocerca > Schistocerca serialis. The sequence continues at coordinate 141,029,552 of NC_064642.1, read as the reverse complement.
TGCGCGACGAGCGTCACGTGTTCCCGAACTGACAGCTCCTACTCGTCCCCTCGCCGAGTGGCCAGAAGGTGGCGGACACTCGTCGGTCTCCCCTCCCAAACAAACGAATGAACTCGCCCAATGCTTTGGACCAAAACTGGTCACTGCACACTGGCCACTGTATCCTCCTCGCACTCTGTATGTGTTTCAAATGTAAATATTTTTAGCACTGTAATTGTGTAAATGTGGACACTACTCACGAGATATGGATGTATGGTAAATGTATAAAAGTGAACACCAGTGATAACAGGGAAGCAATAATTTCAGTGTTGTTAAAATCTAAATATGACAACTTTTTACACAAAAAATAATGAAGTAAATGTGAATTCCAAGATGAGATGCATATTTGTCAGCACCTTAAAAAGGTGACAAAAATTCTCGTTTCTCTGCAAGTAAATCATGTGAATGGACAAGCTGGTGCCGATAGAAAAGTGTATAACACGTTGCTGTCTTCAAAAAGGCAAAAAATAAATAGTTACTTGCGTAGAGGATGTGAAAAACGAGTGATGAAAGGTATTTTGTGTGTCAAGTACAACCACAGTCTAACATAACAGTCGTGAGACTCACTGCTGTAAAAGTTGTTACCGTTTGATATCTGGAGCGTCGCTAGCGCGAGAAAGGAGAACTTCAGTTGCGTTGTAAGCATAATGTTTGTTTTGTATCCCTTTCCTATGCGATTTACTACATATTTGATTGATTGATTTTTTTTTTTTTTTTTTTTTTTTTTTTTTTTTTTTTTTTTTTTTTTTTTTTTTGCCTCCTAGAATTTGTGTAGTATCAGAAGACACAGAAGTTTCAAAAAATTATTCTACAATAAGTGCAAGTCGGGATAAAAATCATGAATCCACTGGCAAGTTACAACACATTTGTGAAGAAACACTTGTGATGTTGAATAGCACTGTAGCTTACCACTTTTATATAAACGGAATATAAATACATAGGTTCACACATAAAAAGCACAGACATGTACCTCCACATGAAAAAGGGACTGACACCCCATTTGTCGTTCCTGTGTTTTAGTCACTGTCGCCTATTGCCACAAGTACAACCTTCATCTTTATATTACTCTAATTGGGGCAAGCAACTGCCAGATAGTGGGAGAAATATACATGAATGTAAACCCCAAGCCCTCAAAGCCAATAACACTGTCGTATGTTAAATTTGCCATTAGAGACTTTTCATCCAATGGCATATGCACTAGTTTACTGGTATCGGAGAAATACTGTACCTTCTGCTTTAAAAGGTGGAACATATTGTCACTTATCCCACATTTTATTTCTGTGCCTTCCACATACCTCTGTGATGTGAAGGTCACGGTTAAAGCAGGCTCAGACATGGTAATTGGATATCTCTATAGGCCCCCTGGCTCAGCAGCTGTTGTGGCTGAGCACCTGAAGGATAATTTGGAAAATATTTCGAGTATATTTCCCCACCATGTTATAGTTCTGGGTGGAGATTTTAATTTGCCGGATATAGACTGGGAGACTCAAACGTTCATAACGGGTGGCAGGGACAAAGAATCCAGTGAAATTTTTTTAAGTGCTTTATCTGAAAACTACCTTGAGCAGTTAAACAGAGAACCGACTCGTGGCGATAACATATTAGACCTTTTGGTGACAAACATACCCGAACTATTTGAAACAGTTAACGCAGAACAGGGAATCAGCGATCATAAAGCGCTTACTGCATCGATGATTTCAGCCGTAAATAGAAATATTAAAAAAGGTAGGAAGATTTTCCTGTTTAGCAAAAGTGACAAAAAGCAGATTACAGAGTACCTGACGGCTCAACACAAAAGTTTTGTCTCAAGTACAGATAGTGTTGAGGATCAGTGGACAAAGTTCAAAACCATCGTACAATATGCGTTAGATGAGTATGTGCCACTGTGGTACAACAACCAAGTAAGAAAACTGCTGCGGAAGCAAAGGGAACTTCACAGCAAACATAAACATAGCCAAAGCCTTGCAGACAAACAAAAATTACGCGAAGCGAAATGTAGTGTGAGGAGGGCTATGCGAGAGGCGTTCAATGAATTCGAAAGTAAAGTTCTATGTACTGACTTGGCAGAAAATCCTAAGAAATTTTGGTCTTGTGTCAAAGCGGTAGGTGGATCAAAACAAAATGTCCAGACACTCTGTGACCAAAATGGTACAGAAACAGAGGATGACAGACGAAATGCCGAAATACTAAATGTCTTTTTCCAAAGCTGTTTCACAGAGGAAGACTGCACTGTAGTTCCTTCTCTAGATTGTCGCACAGATGACAAAATGCTAGATATCGAAATAGACGACAGAGGAATAGAGAAACAATTAAAATGGCTCAAAAGAGGAAAGGCCGCTGAACCTGATGGGATACCAGTTCGACTTTACACAGAGTACGCGAAGGAACTTACCCCCCTTCTTGCAGCGGTGTACCGTAGGTCTCTAGAAGAGCGTAGCATTCCAAAGGATTGGAAAAGGGCACAGGTCATCCCCGTTTTCAAGAAGGGACGTCGAACAGATGTGCAGAACTATAGACCTATATCTCTAACGTCGATCAGTTGCAGAGTTTTGGAGCACATATTGTGTTCGGGTATAATGACTTTTCTGGAGACTATAGAAATCTACTCTGTAGGAATCAGCATAGGTTTCGAAAAAGACGGTCGTGTGAAACCCAGCTCGCGCTATTCGTCCACGAGACTCAGAGGACCATAGACACAGGTTCACAGGTAGATGCCCTGTTTCTTGACTTCCGCAAGGCGTTCGATACAGTTCCCCACAGTCATTTAATGAACAAAGTAAGAGCATATGGACTATCCGACCAATTGTGTGATTGGATTGAAGAGTTCCTAGATAACAGAACGCAGCATGTCATTCTCAATGGAGAGAAGTCTTCCGAAGTAAGAGTGATTTCAGGTGTGCCGCAGGGGTGTGTCATAGGACCGTTGGTATTCACAATATATTTAAATGACCTTGTGGATGACATCGGAACTTCACTGAGGCTTTTTGCAGATGATGCTGTGGCGTATCGAGAGGTTGTAACAATGGAAAATTGAACTGAAATTCAGGAGGCTCTGCAGCGAATTGATGCATGGTGCAGGGAATGGAAATTGAATCTCAATGTAGACAAGTGTAATGTGCTGCGAATACATAGAAAGATAGTTCCCTTATCATTTAGCTACAAAATAGCAGGTCAGCAACTGGAAGCAGTTAATTCCATAAATTATCTGGGAGTACGCATTAGGAGTGATTTAAAATGGAATGATCATATAAAGTTGATCGTCGGTAAAGCAGATGCCAGACTGAGATTCATTGGAAGAATCCTAAGGAAATGGAATTCGATAACAAAGGAAGTAGGTTACAGTACGCTTGTTCGCCCACTGCTTGAATACTGCTCAGCAGTGTGGGATCCATACCAGATAGGGTTGATAGAAGAGATAGAGAAGTTCCAACGGAGAGCAACATGCTTCGTTACAGGATCATTTAGTAATCACGAAAGCGTTATGGAGATGATAGATAAACTCCAGTGGAAGACACTGCAAGAGAGACGCTCAGTAGCTCGGTACGGGCTTTTGTTAAAGTTTCGAGAACATACCTCCACCGAAGAGTCAAGCAGTATATTGCTACCTCCTACATATATCTCGCGAAGAGACCATGAGGATAAAATCAGAGAGATTAGAGCCCACACGGAAGCATACCGACAATCCTTCTTTCCACGAACAATACGAGACTGGAATAGAAGGGAGAACCGATAGAGGTACTCAGAGTACCCTCCGCCACACACCGTCAGGTGGCTTGCGGAGTATGGATGTAGATGTATGCACTGGTGGGGACATAAAACATTCTGACAAAATCTGTATGCCTGAGAGCTGTAATATAATAAATTTAAAGCAAACAGCATGTTTTTGTCTTTCCACAATGCAGATGGCATATTAATATAGCTTAACAGCGAGACAAGGGCATCTTTATTTTAAATATTGGGATCCTATAGTCTTCCAAATTAATTTTTCATTCTTCACTTGATCCTTCTGATACAGATTCTGTTGCTGTCTGCACTTAAAATGAGAGGCACTTTCCTTGTCCCGTAACATTTTTGCACGAAGTATTGCGACCTGCACATTCTGATACTCCACATAGTTTTTTCTGCACTTAATTTTACCACTTCGTCGTCAAAGTAGGTCTGTGTTGACGATTCAGATAATCTGGCACTGATATACGAAGAGTTGAACTGGCTGCTTCTGTGCCATAGGAGTGTTTTACAGCTTTAGACGGATTGTCGAACCTCTGTGGCAGTCTTCTCTTCATCGTCAGTCGAGGTGGCTTATTTGGAATGACAGCCATGTAGTTAATTGCATTCCAGACGACTTTATTATCGTCTGCATTCATGAACTGGTTTGTTTGATGTATAGTGGACAAAGCTTAACATTATTGTAAAGTGAAACAGGGTCTTTTTCCACAAGACGTTCTCGTCTGCTATTCATTGCCATTTTTATACTCCTAAAACGAAACCTTAGTCACCAGTACACATGTAGTTTGCAAGCGAATCCTGACGATACAGTTTAGTAACATGATGGTATATACCTCCCAGGATCCTTAGGAAACCTAAAAGAAGACGGATGTGGTATCATCTTGTTGCTGGTGAAATTTACTGCACTACGCTATGTTCCCATTTGTAAAAACTATCGTACAAACCAAAACAAACATCTACAAGTCGATTTCGCTTTCGTGATCGCGCCTAACTCAACAGTTTAACCGGTTTAACTTATTGGCCACTTGGCGCGCTGCTGGCGCAGTAGGCAACAAAATCGAGGCGAAGTGTTATAGTACTACTGTTTACACGAAAAGTGCAGCAAGAAAGTAAACCTAAAGTTCATCACTTATGGTATTCCTTGGACATGCCACGTTTTTTTACTAGTCGAAACGACCGATCCTGTAAGTACAGTGGACTCAAAAATGAAACTGTAAAGTTACTACAAAAGGATATTGAGGCATTACAAACCGTAATATTGACTATAAAGAAAGAAAATGATAAATTAATACGAAGGAAACAGTCCTGTGTGTTAGAAATCCACCAAATAGAATTAAGTGAAACAGATTCCCGGGTCTGTGAAAAACCTCATCCAAATACGAAATGAAACTTTAAAAATACAGATGTGCAAATTGTGACAGAAAACATATAGAACCTATCCACTGGAATATTGGTAAACAAATATAAATAGAAAACAGTGACCAACAAATACGACAAACATGAAAGTATCACAGTGTGGTGACATCGTGCAATTAAGTAGTGTTGTATCACACATGCCGTCTGCATGTGTTTGGAAACCGCACCAGCAAACATTCTGCACGCCTGCCACCAGAGGCACTGTGTTTTATGTATGTGTGTTTTGTTTTTGTATCTTCCATGCTAGCAGTTTAGTTCATGCATAGCTACAAGATAATGCTGATGTGTTTGTTCCGTAACGGTTGAGCGACAAATTGGTGACCCTGACGTGATGTACCTGCATTGTACCATTGGATAACCAAGCGTTTACGGAAGAGAAATACAAAATTACTGACGCGAACCTCTCATGACTCGCTGTAAGGCTACCACCTTTCTGGTCACACAATCCAACATTGTGGTTTATGCAGGTGGAGGCCAGTTTTTTCTATTCTGGAGTTTTAGCAGACACTACCAAGTTTGTGCTGGTAGTAAGCCAATTATATCACCAGTATGGCACAGAAGTGCAAGATATGATCACCTCACCACCAGAGCTGGGTATACAGAAGGACTGTGATCATGATGACCTGTTTCATTCATGGTCGCTCTGATGTCATGGGTCCATTGCCATCATCCGATGGTCAACATTACAAACTTACAATGATAGATCATTACACCAACTTGGTGGAAGCCGCACCAGTGGACAATGTTACAGCAGAAACTCTGGCTTCTGCTTTCGTGTCATGCTTTGGCTGTCCATTACACACGACAACAGACAGAAGATGGGAGTTTGGATCATACCTGTTCAGATAACTCACAAAGCCCTGTGGCACAACTCACCACAAAACGATGCACTATCTCCCAGCCAGTAATGGGATGATTGAGCAATGGCATCGCTCACTTAAGGCAGAACTAGCGTCTCACATCACTGAGTGGACCAAGGCCCTTACCATGGTACTACTCAGCCTCAGAAACACTTTCAAATCAGATGTAGACACTTCTTTGGCGGAATTGGTGTACGGTGAGACATTGTGGTTCCAGGAGAATCTGTGGAAACATACGCTCTGTCACAACCAAGGCATGATCAACCACATTTCCTACACCAACTGCGAGAACATGTTACCCGGATCTGCCCACATTGGCCTCACAGACATCGTACAGCTACCACCTTTGTGCATCAAGACTTGAAAACCTGTGCACACGTCATGTTACAAAAGGAAGGCATCAAACAGTTATTGCAGAGGCTGTACTCAGGACCCTACCGTTTAGTCACAAGAGGCGACAAGAAAATTAACATTTCAGTCAGTGAAAAGGTGACCACTGTTTCTGTAGACAGGTTATTCTGGCGTACGTCTTGCAAGAAGCAGCAATGCCAGAGCTACCAAGCCTACGTTCTCACCCAACAGCCACGGTATCACCACTTTCACAACAGCCAGTGCAGATTACTATAGCAGCAGACCTACAAACACATACCTGAAGATCTGTCCGCTGTGTCCACTTTCCAGCCAGATATTCGGAATAATGCTCTGCTTCTACCGTGGGTACTGATGTGGCGACATTTTGCAGTTACATAGTGTTTCATCACGCATATTGTCTGCAGTTGACTGGAAACCGCACCACCAAACATTTTGCGCACCAGCCACCAGAGGCACTACAAATATGCTGTCAGACATTTCACATGCCATCCACCAGAGGTGCTGTGTTTTATATATGTGTCTTTTGTTTTTGTTTCTTCCATGTTAGCAGTTTAGTTCGTGCTTAGTTACAAGATAACGCTGACGTTTTAGTTCGCTACCTGTTAAATTATTTTAACTGTGAGCTCAGAAAGAGTGAACAGGCTGTGTATTCCTTGCCATCACCTGTCGCTTTGATCAATAAAGATAACGTTAATAGTGTTCGAAGGAATTTTTGTGTAGTGTGGTTCCACCGATGAAGTGCACACAGTTTCTAACAGTTGAACGATAGTCTGCCCAGCTTGTGCTGACAAATTGGTGACCCAGACATGATATACCTGCATTATACCACTGGATTAAGAAGCGTTTATAGAAGATAAATACAAACTGACTGACATGAACCCTGCTGTGTCATGACGGGCTGTAAGACTACCACCTTGCTGGCCACACAATCCAACACTGTGGATTATGCAGGTGGAGGCCAGTTTTTTTTCTGGAATTTCAGCAGAAGCTACCAAGTTTGTGATGGTAGTAAGCCAGTTAGATCACCAGTACACCATGGAAGAGCAAGATTGGATTACCTCGCTACCAAAGGCTAACTCCTATTACTGGCTTAAAGCAGATTTGATCTGAATAGTGTCAGCATTGCAGGAAGAGCAAATCTGTCAAGTTCTCACAGAGGAAGATATTGGAGACAGAAAAGTTTTGCAGTTCTTGCAGCACCTAAGAAGCAAGGCAGACATGGGAACCATTCTGGACAGCTTATTGTGCACAATATGGAGCAATATTTTGCCACCATCTGTCAAATAGTTATAGCATCACAGTCTTACACACTGTTGGATGTCGTAATGGAAATGCTGTTAAAATCCAGGATTCAATGATACCAGCTCCTGTCAGTGCAATTACTGTGCAGTGCACTTTTGTGACACCAACTGTTTCTCGCTTAGATTACGACGTCTTGGCGGCCGAGGTAGATCTATTGACACAGCAGATCGGAGAATTGTTATCTCCAAATGACCAGAGCAGTGACAGAAGCCAGAATCAATGCCTCCGATACTTATGCAGCAGGTCATTAACGATCTCTGCCGCAACTGAACATGAGCAGCAAGGTATCTGCTGTTATCACTGGAAGTTTGGGGAGCAAGTGCGGAGATGCACAACCCCCCGGACTTTGATGCTGATCGGGAAGCCGGCTGGAAATATTTAATAGGCACTGGGTCTAATTTGTCTTTTTACCTACGGACTGTTCTGGACAGGAATTGAACTCCTACATTATTCTCTTTGACTGCTACAAACAACTCGGTCATAACAAAGTATGGCACCCTGTGCTTGGAACTAGACCTGGGTGTACGACGAGCCATCGCGTAGGATTTTTACCATTGCAAATGTCGCTGAACTTGTCATCAGAGTGGATTTCCTTACCCATTATAATCTACTGCCGGACATGAAGTATTCAAGCCTAGCTGACTACAACACAGGCTTAACAGCATCCGGATTTTGAGGAATGCAGCCCTTCATATTGAGAAAGTAATACAGGTGGCAGACAGCGAGTATGCAGAGCTGCTGAACGGATTTCTGGCTCTGACACAATCCCCTGCAGCTCCTAAGGAGGTAAGGTATGACACTGTCCACTACATAGAGACAACTGACAGTCCTTCCATGTCTTGCAGACCGTGACATTTGTCTCCAGATCGCCTTAAAGTTGCGAAAGCAGAGATCGATAATATTATTCATGAAGGTGTAATGTGGTCTTCCGACAGCCCCTGGTCCTCACCACTACATTTGGTCTCAAAAAAGGATGATTCATGGCTGCCTTGTAGTGACTACAGAGCCGTGAATGCCATAAGAATACCAGACAGGTACCCAGTGCCATTGTTATGTGACTATAATTACGCATTGAGTGGTGCAGCTACTTTTAGCGTCCAGGACTGTGCAAACGCGAACACACAGATCCCTGTAGCCAAACGAGACATTCCTGAGACAGCGATCATCACTCCCTGTGGCCTGTCTGAGTAAATTCATGACTTTTGGACCGAGAAACGCTGCACAAACATGGCAACGCTTCATTGATTCTGTGCTACAGGGCCTAACTTTTGCTTTCGCTTATCTGGACGATATTTTAGTCTTCTCGTCATTGGCAGAGCAACAGCAGCAGCATTTAAGAGAAGTGTGTAAGTGGTTGAAACACTATGGCGTCGTTCTGAACACTGCCAAATGTCTCTTTGGCCAGCCCCAGGTGGATTTCCTAGAGCACTAGATAACGCAGCAGGATTGCCTACCACTGCCAGAGAAGTTGGAAGCCATCTTACGGATTTCACGCCCAAATACAGCCAAGGAATTACGTTGATTCCTTAGTATGTTACATTTTTATTGCCATCACTTGCCACCCTCTGCCGAGCTACAAGAGCTGTTAACTGCAGCGCCCATCTGTCCAAAGAACAAGAATAACTCCCCTGTAACATGGACAGATAGCATGCATATGGCATTTGAAGCGGCCAAGAAGAACATTGCAGATGCTGCACTACTAGTGCATCCTGAGCTACTACAACTTTGGCACTAGTGATCAACAATAGCCAGAATGCGATCAATGCAATGTTGTAGCGATGACTAGCGTTTTTCTTGCGCAAGCCATTGACCTCACAAAAGCCGTGGAGCGCCTATGACAAAGAAGGTTTGGCTGTTAATAGTTTGTCGAATACTTCAGAGGTCACCTGAAAGCAGAGATTTTGTTACTTACACCGATCAGAAATCGATAACATACGGCTTTCGCCAAAACAATATGAACTGCTCACCTAGGCAACACAATCAGCTAATTTTCATCCCACAATTCAGCATGATCGTCCAGCACATCTCTGGCATTGACAATGTGGTAGCCGATTGTTTGCCTCAGCTCGGAAGCATTACTAGCACAATTTATTACGCCAAACGTGCTGCTGCTCAAGAGTCAGATCAAGAACTACAAGGACTGTTATCAGCAGAAACATTGGTGTTGGATCTACAACTTACCGAATTTCCAGTGAGCAATGTCAAGCTGACATGGCCACATCGAAACCATTGCTGCAAATGCCTTCAGAAAGGACATCTTTAATATGCTACACAACTTGTGCCATCCCGATATTCGATCGACAACCTGCCTTGTGACGAATTGTTACGTGTGGCCGTGTATACAGAAAGACTGCCTTGAATGGGAGAGGTGTTGTCTTAAATGCCAATGCAGCAAGATACACCACCACATGCAAGTACTGGTAGGGAACTTTCTGGTCATAATGGCCTCTTTCAGTCATGGTCACACTACCATTGTGGGTCCATTGCCGTCGTCCGACGGTCAACATCACATACTTACAAAGATAGACCATTACACCCACTGTCCAGAAGCCACACCAGTGGACAACGTTACAGCAGAAATTCTGGCTTTCACTTTCGTGTTGTATTGGGTGTCATGCTTTGGCTGTTCATTACACACCACGACAGACAGGATGGCAATTTGAATCTCACCTGTTCAGACAACTCACGAAGTTCTGCGGCACAACTCACCACAAAATGACGAGCTATCACCCAGACCGTAAAGGGATGATCGAGCGATGACGTCACTCACTTAAGGCAGACTAGTGTGCCACATTACTGAGTGGACCAAGGCCCTTCCCATGGTACAACTCAGCCTCAGAAACACTTTCAAACTAGATCTAGATGCTTCTTTGGTGGAACTGGTGTATGGCGAGATGTTGAGGCTTCCAGGAGAATTCATGGATTCATATGCTCTGTCACAGCCAAAGCATAATCAACCAGATTTCCTACACCAAATGCGAAAACACATTGCCTGAATCTGCCCACACCAGCCTCACAGACATGGTACAGCTACTACCTTCGTGCATCAAGACTAGAAAACCTGCCCACACTTCATGTTATGCATGGGAGGCATCAAACCGTCATTGTAGCTGCCACACTCAGGACCCTACTGTGTAGTTGCAAGGAGCGACAAGGCAACTGACATTTCTATTAACAGAAGGCGACCACTGTTTCTATAGACAAGTTAAACAGGCTTACGTCTTCTAAGAAGCAGCAATGCCAGAGCTTCCAAGGCTACAGGCTCACCCAACGGCTGCCATATCATCAACTTCACAGCTGCCAACACAGATTACTATATTAGCGGACCTACAAACACGTACCTCAAGATCTGGTACCTCAAGATCTGGTAACATTGTGGAGTTATGTAGTGTTGTATCTGCATGTTTGGAAACCATGCCACCAAAAACTTTGCACATCAGCCACCAGAGGCACAAAAATCACGCCATCAAGCCGCCAGAGGCACTGTGTTTTATATATGTGTGTCCTGTTTTTGTATCTTCCATGCTAGCAGTTAAGTTCATGCATAGTTATGAGATAACGTTGATGTTTGTGTTCCCTACATGTTATTTTCAGCTGTAAGCTTGGCATGAGAGAACAAGCCTTGCATTCTTTGCTGTCTCCTGTGGCTGTGATCAATAAAGATATGTTAATATTGTCTGAAGAGTTTTTGTGTAGTGTGGTTTCGTTAATGAAGTGCACACATGTTCTAACATCGACAGTCGGCCCAGATTATTCTGACAGCAGCAAAGTTGATGAAAATAGTGAATTTCTTGTTATCGGTGATTCCATACAGAAAAACATTGCAGTTCAAGGATGGAAAAGTAATATTCAACACGAAATCCAATCGCAACACTGTATGTCGTGAGACTAATAAATCACATATCATCAACACCCAATTTAGTACCTTAGTGTACAAAATCGGGGAAATAGAAAAATCCAACCAAATGACAAAACAAGACAGTCATTCTGGATATACAGCAAAAAAACCACTTAAGAGTCAGCCTATGAAAAAATTTTATAGCGATCTGAAAGTCATGGTCAAAAAAGTGAATAATTCCAAAATGAATTTGTAAAACCCTAGCAGTGTGCAATGTCTGTTACTAAACCTACTGTATGCCTCAGCTCTGTGGTTGAAGGAGTATCCAAACTTGCTGGTGGCATTAAATGTGATGAGGTAGTTATCATTCTTGCAGGCACAAATGACTGTCATAATGAAAACAACTTTTTCGCTGATTTAGGGAAAGTGATATCAAAACCTGGTCATATATTCGTATGTACCACATATTACTGTTAAGACATACCAGAAGTCAACCAAACTGTGCATCAGTTTAATAGATATGTAATGAACATTACATAAAAATTTACTAATGTGAGGGTAACTGGTGTCAATCCATTCTTGCAAAGAAGTGACTATACTAATCATGGGCTATAGCTGAACAAAGTAGGCTAGTTCAGATTGTGTAAGAACATTACACGATCAATAGCAAGCATATGGAAACAAGATGAAGTAAAGTCAGAAAAGCCTCCCTTTGTGCTGCAGAAGCCACTCCAGACCATGCCATCAAAGACAGAAGAGAATACATTGTACAGCCTTCTTCAAAAGCTGTGATTGACAGTGATGTAAATGCATCACAAACACTGTCTGCAGAATCTGTGCTATGTAATACATCATCCAAAGAGTGTCAAGAGTTTGAAAGTCAAAATTCATTCAACAGCCAAAATCACATATGTTTTTTCTTTTGTTTAAGACAACCTGTTTCAACAGACTATGCTGTCATCTTCAGGTCTTAAATTTTTTGTTGTAAAACATGTTCATTTTATGCTGATTTCATGCACATGTCAAGTGGATAAGAACTGTGAGCAATATTGATATAGGCATAGTCTGTTTCACAGGGTGTATTATGTTTCTAACTATTTCAGCAATGACAAACCTTTTATAACGCACTATTTTTATCCACTTGACATCTACATAAATACTTATTCCACAGATTGTGAATACAACATTTTGTAATGATATGGAACATGTCAGTTTAACATAAGTTTTCATTACACTTTTTTTTTATTTACCGTTACTACTCCGTATCTCAAAATTCATGTATTGAGTAGAAAGAGATGTCCATCAGGAATTCTTTTAATTTGTTTTTAAATGTTGGTTTCTATCTGTCAGACGTTTAATGCTGTTTTGCAAATGACCATTGTTGCAGCATAATTGACCCCTTTCTGTGCCAAAGTCAGATTCAGACCAGAATAGTGAAGATCATCCTGTCTTCCAGTGTTGTAGCTATGTTGTTATTAATAACAAATTTCATAAGTGTGAAGGTACTGTGAATATCCTGAGTTTCTTAAATAAATGTCTGCAAGGTGATCTTTTGTGGGCTCTAGCTGTTATGCTGATTACACACTTTTGTACAGTGAATACTTTTTCTCTTAATGATGAATTATCCCAAAATATGATGCTGTATGAAAGCAGTGAATGAAAATAGGCATAGCAGGATAATTTACTGAAATGTTTATCAGCAAATTTTGCAATAACACTAATAGTATAAGTAGCTGAACCTAACCGTTTCAGCAGATCGCTGTTGTCTTTTTTCCAATTCAAATTCTCATCAGTGCACACACACAGAAATTTTGAATATTCTGCCTTAGCAGCAAACTTTTGTTCAAAGTCTATATTTATCAATGGCATTATGACAGTTACCGTACATATACTGTATTTTCTCAAAATTTAGAGAGCATCCATTTGCAGAGAAATACTTAATTTTCTGAAAGACATTATTTACAATTTCCTCAGGTAATTCTTGTTTGTTGTTTGTCATCACTATACTTCTGTCACCAGCAAAAAGAACTAGCTTTGCTTCTTCATGAGTATAATGTGGCAAGTCATTAATATATATTAAGAATAATAAGGTACCCTAAACTGATCCCTGTGGGACAATATTCTTGATACCTCCCTAGTTAGAGGAGTCTGCTGATTTTTGCAGACTATCTCTACTGTTAATTTCAATCTTTTGCACTCTTCCAGTTAAATACAAATTAAACCATTTGTGCACTGTCCCATTCATACCACAATACTTCAGTTTCTCTAGAAAAATTTCGTGATTCATATAGTAAAATGCGTTTGAGAGGTGAAAAAATATCCCAATGGGTAATGTTTGGTTATTCAGAGCATTTAATAGTTGATCAGTGAAAGCATATATAGCACTTTCTGTTGAAAAGCCTTTCAGAAAACCAAATGGACATTTTGTTAGTATTTCATTTTTACAAATATGTGAAGTTAGTCTTGAATACATTACTTTTTCAAGAATTTTGGATGCAGCTGTCGTAATTGATATTGGGTCATAGTAGTTAGCATGAGACTTATCACCTTTTTTATGCAACAGATTAAAATGGTTAACCTGAAGATGACAGCATAGTCTGTTGAAACTAGTTGTCTTAAATTAAAAAAAAAATATTTATTGTGATCTTGGCTGTCAACTGGTATTTAACAATTGAACAGTTCACCTGCCTCTCAAAATGAGAAAATTCAATTAAATTGAAAGAATTTCTGCTGCTTCATGCACAAGTAAAAAATTGCACTACAAGTATCAATGTGAGCAAGATGAGTTATAAAGAGAAGCAGTGATTTTTTGGCTGGCACCATCACAACCACAGCAACATCATCAAGCGGACAAACCTCCAGCTGCAACATAGGCCATGATATAAACAACCCAGCTGGAATGAAACTGTGAAATATGGCGTGTATGGTAGAACAGGACCAATGTCAGGACAGTGAAGGTGGCTTGAACAATCTTACTATTTTTCACCAAAATATCAGAGGTAAAAAAAAATTAATTAGATTTTTTTATCTGTGAAGCTAGGTGATATGCATCTTTTAAGTCATGCACATGTTTTATGCCTTACTGAGCACTGTATGACAGTTGGTATTGAGGGACTGGAGCTTGATGGGTATGACTTAGCTACTCACTATTGCAGATCAAATAGAGAGTAAGTTGGTGCTGTAATTTACATAGATAATACAGTTATTTATAAACCGCTAGATTTAAACAAATATTGTACAAATCAACATTTTGAAGTCTGTAGTATTTAAATTACTGCAAAGGGCATACTGGTTACAATGCTTACAATTTACAGAGCCCCTGCTGGGAAGTTTTGTATCTTTATCAATAAATCAGAGTCTCTTTTGGCTAAAGTTTTTTCCAAAACCAGAAATTTAATAATTATGGGAGACTTTAATATTATCTTCTTAACTGATAACAACTGTAAGACCTACCTCAAGCGTTTAATGAATTCTTACAACTTGGTTGCTATGATTAACTCTCCCAAGAGAGTTACAGAAAATTGTAAAAGTCTTATAGTCAATATTTTTACTGACAAGAATAGAATAAACAGTGCAAGTATAAGCCAAGTCATAAGTGAACTTTCTGATTGTGATGGCCAACTCCTTGAGGTCAACATCAATGTGTGTAACAAAGTTTCCCATGCCCATCAGTCCTTTAGATATACAAACACTGAAACTCTTTCAGCCTTTCATCACCATTAAGATAGCTAATGTAAATGGCAAATTTAATATTTTCGTAAATGAATTACTCTCTGTATTTGAAATGACTTTTCCAAAAAGAATTGTGAGGAAGAAAATTAAGATTTCATCCAGGGAGCCATGGATTAATGAAAGAGTTGAAATTTCTTGCAGGACTAAGAATTACACGTCTCATTCTGCGTACTGTAAAGTTTTAAAAAGGGTGATAAATAAATCCAGAAACTTACGTATTAAATCTCAAACTGACAGCTCTAGGAACAAAATAAAATCAGTCTGGAATATCACAGAGAGTGTGGCAAGAACATTAAGAATACAGAGATAAGATAAAATGACAAGGTGATGCATAATCCTGTAACAATTTCTGACACATTTAACAGTCATTTCTTAACTGCAGTGGAACATGTGGCCTGTAAGGGCTCGTTAAATACAGCCATTAGTTTATTACAATACCACACCTTATACGACCCAATTTTCGTCGCTCCAGTTAACATTAGTGAAGTTAGAAATATAATTCAGGCCTTAAAAGATAAAAACACACAGGCGCTGACAACATTTCATCCAAAATTATAAAGCACTGTAGTTGTTATACATGTTAGATCCTGAGTCACATTTTCAATGAATCTTTGCACCAAGGTGCCGTCCCAAAGAGATTCAAGTTTGCTATAGTAAAACCACTTTTGAAGAAGGGTGGCAAAACTAATGTATCCAACTACCTTCCAATATCTCTGCTACATTGCATCTCGAAAATATTAGTGAAACTTATATATAAAAAAATTTTAGACCACCTCAACTCTCACATGTTCGACAAAAATCAACTTCTCTTCAAAAAACAGAGCAACAGGGCAGGCTAGTTTCTCTTTAACCCTGTCGTGGTTTTTACTCATTTTTTAGACTTTATTAAGGTACCTCAACTGTTACAGAGTCTTCTTTGAGTCAGAATTAGAAATAGGCCTTTGAATAATTTTTAACTTGAACCATATACTCAACAAAAAAAGTGGGACGCATATGTCCCATTGATCATTTCTGGAACCAATTTTCCTCACAATGCAGTTACTACAAATTAGTGTAAAATTTATGAACAAGGCTTATTTGCACCAATATTTAACATTAATGGGTTGGGTTGGGTTGTTTGGGGAAGGAGACCAGACAGCGAGGTCATCGGTCTCATCGGATTAGAGAAGGATGGGGAAGGAAGTCGGCCGTGCCCTTTCAGAGGAACCATCCCGGCATTTGCCTGGAGTGATTTAGGGAAATCACGGAAAACCTAAATCAGGATGGCCGTACGCGGGATTGAACCGTCGTCCTCCCGAATGCGAGTCCAGTGTCTAACCACTGCGCCACCTCGCTCGGTTTTAACATTAATGTACTGGAAATTAAATGTAATTCATTTTTGCCAATATGCAAACATGTGGTATACTTTATTATTTCCAACAAAAAATACATTTTGCTACTTAGTGAATATTACTTACATTGCGTGAAATTTTGTAAAGTAAGGTGAAATACAAAGTGGCACATTACAGAATAAACAAGCATATTTTGTTCGTTTATCAGTGTCTTTTGTGCTACAAAACCTACACCGCCTCCTGGTCTTTTGCTCCTTGGGAATATGAGACCCGACATTCATAAGTCTTACTTCCTATGGCACTGCAGTGACACCTCTTTTGCTAGAACAGAAAGCGGGTGATGGGGCCTTCTTCATTCTTGACGAAAATCCATTTATCAACTGCCTTGCTAGTCTCATTTGAAATGACAGCTGGTTTGCGTTTCGTCTTGACAGTGAATGTTCTCTATTATTTTCTTATAGCGAGCAAGTGTCATAACATTCGATACCGCATTTACATTTAGGTATGGGTCTGAGCTCCAGTAACTGGCTGCTTCAGGTAATTGATGAATACCCTGTAATGGTACGTTGACTACCGCGCCTCCGCCAATACAAAGATATAATTCACGATCGCGCACGCATTTTGTTCTTTTTTTTTCTTTTGCGTAGGTGTTTGTTTTTTTTACAACTAATTGATTACTCTCTCTCTCTTGTCTTCATACGAAAGACGTGTATTTTTCCGCGCTGTGTTGAATGTGCTTTTGGGTGGAAATTAAAATTATATTACAAAGCGAGGTTGTTTCAATAGTGATTCGAGGTGGTTATCGCAAATTTGTGAATTGATCATGACAGTGACAACTTGAAGAAGTTTTCAACAGACGGAGAAAAGTGAAAGACAGGTCGTCCTACAAGGGAATTAGGAGGACAGCCATGAAGACTATATTGTAATTAGTACTGCGTTTCTAACAAGATTATAAGGTACATTTCCACTAGTTTCTGATGCTATTTCCGTAGAGTCGCTTTTTGTAGTGTTCCCGACCCAGTCTGCCATGCATGGTCAAATTACAGCACTATCTCAATCATTATTACGAAGTTCGCCTTATCAGTAACTGAAACCACCAAAATTCAAAACCCAATCAGATTTTCTATTTTATATTTTCACGGCAGAACCCCGAGTAAAGGAAACACTACAATTGGCGTCCTGGTGATAGGACTTACAATCTCCGGATTTGATACAAGTGCAATTATTATAAATTTTGGACATTTTATCTAATTTTAATCACTTAATAGCATCAGAAAATGAATTTGGGCTAAGCCTGATTCATTTAAATTGTAACGTTACGTGCACGAAATTTACAACAATATTGTTTTCCCTGTCATTAATTCGTGTTAATTTTCATTTTCATGCTGAGGAAATTAATTTGTTAAAAAAAGGGAAAAGGATAACGTTCCATAAAATAATTTGCACGGATGCGAAAGAAAAATTTCGGATTCAAAACTGTATATCTGACGCTACATTTGCAACATAAAGACTGAAAAACAAAAATAATTGGCGAGTACAGAAATTTACATTTTTTCCAGTTTCAAGCAGCCATCTGTACTTCCTTTATTCCGATCCATTTATTTCGAAATTATTTTTCCTAATTGTAGTTAAAATTGATTTACTATTATTGCAAATGATAAGTGAAGAGCATATTCACAGTCATTTATTTGTGAGAGGGAAATTTCAGTACCAGCTTAATAATTCAATTTCTAATTAAAAATCATATAGAAATATCCATTTTCATAAGAGAAATTTCAGATATCAACATATCATATTTTAAATTTTTTTTCCCATTGGAAAATTTTATTTGCAATTAATTACGAAAATCGCAAGCTGGACGCTAGACGCGTAGAAATTGTTTCCGCGGACGAGCTTAGTGAAAGTGACACATTGCAAAATAATGTCCGACAGTCAAATGAATATTGAACTTAATAGTGAGGATGTTCAAGACATAATTTTACCGGATCGATTAAGACAACAACCCCTATATTTAAACAGATATACAGGCGAATGGAGAGTGAGTACTACGCGACAAAACGCGACATTGACGACGTCAACTTCAGAACCAGACATCAATCAGACACAAAAAAATGACGAAACTAAGACACAGGACTCTGAAACGCTCAACCAGATTCTGAAGTTACTTGGTGACCAAAACAGAAAATTTGACGCTTTATACGACAATTTAAAACGTGACATTGGGAAATTTAACATTAAATTCGATGAACTGACGCGGGACATAAAACAAAATTTTGAAAAACAATCGAGACAAATTGCCGACTTGACAGAAACCACCAGCAGTCTTGGAAGGAAATTTACTGACTTATCAGACAGGTTACGAGACAAGAAAAGGTATTTATGGAATCCAGTGACGAGACAAAAGCTGACTTACAACGATGTAATGAGAAATTGTTAACAGTAGTTTTTGAACAACAGAAAACCAGTACCCAAGTTGACGAATTACGACAGTCACACAATTCCGTAAAAACAAACCAAGAACACTTAGACCTGACGATTACAGACCTTTCAGACAGATTAAATGATGTAACACTGGAGCAGAAATCCTTACAGGAAAAGTTAGAAAAACTTGAAGACAGAGCAGATGTAGCATCTTTAAAGAATGACACAACTCTAGCAGGGAAACTTGTATAATAATGCAAATTATGTGATGATTATTTAGATGAGAAGTTTGAGACAATGATACAAATCATTTTAGATAAGACAAAGGAACAAGTAAAGGGAGAAACAGATAATATTCAGAAAGAGGTACGTAAACTTAAAGAAAATGTAATACCAAGTTTATCAGTGATACCAAAACCCATAACAGGCAACCACAACACAAATGAGAATCCGAATAATGCTAGACCCAGCACACAGCCGAAAATAGGATTACCAATGAGTGATACAAATCCCAATGAACCATTTTCAATGCTACCACAAGATCAAAATTACTATCAGACATCACCACATACTATGCACAGTTTGACACAAAATGCAGGACCCATAATACTATCGGGGGTAGCTGATGAAACATTAGTACGACATGGATACTTTCAGACATTTTCATGTGATGAGAAAGACAAAGTGCATCCGATTGTTTTCATCCGCTCTTTTGACGGTATTTTCCCGAGACATTGGTTAGAAGCTGATAAAATTCGATATGTTACATATTTGTTACGTGGAAGAGCAGCTAAGTGGGGAGCAGCAATGAAAAGACGATGTTTAACATTTGAATAGTTTGAACAAGCATTTCTCGAGGAATTCTGGTCGATCACAGAACGGCAAAGTTTAAAACGAGAAGTATACAATCCAGAAATTTACAACCCGAAGAAAGAGACTTTACATCAATACTTTGAACGATACCTAGACAAAACATTATATTGGACAAAACCAGCAGATTTACCAGACGTAATTAGAACACTTAAAAGCCACTTACCATTTCCTTGCCGTGATAAATTAATAGGAGTGTCCGAGGACAACATAGAGAATTTTTTCAGTTATGTTGATGAGATAGATGTTGTTTACAGAGATGAGATCAGGAATGTCAATCAATTGTATCCGATCCATCCAAGAAATTCGCGTACGCACAACAACAGAAATGACAGAGACAATTGGAATCCGCCTCCGACACCACAACAAAACACTCAGAAAAACAATTCGCACTACACTGGGACAAATCCATTCAATATTAGGAGAAACAACTCGCAGCATTGGCAGGTAAACGGTAATTATTACTAAAATGGTTATCCGAACAGTAATTACAATCAGAACAATAACAGTTATATTCAAAATAACAACAACAGAAGAAGGAACCGAAATCATAGAGATCAAAGAAGAGAGGATAACAGGTACCATCCAGGTTATTTTCAGAGGAACAACATACAACAACATCCAAACATGTATTGCAGGAATAACAGTAATGACAATACCAGTTACAGTCATGGGCGAAATAATGTATGGGGAAATAGCTATGGACCACAGCCACGACACATGCAATTCAGCAATCCTCAATTCCTACCTAATGGAACTCCCAATGCGACGCGAGTTAATGTCGACAACCAAACAGCTGATACTTGGGTGACACGTGACAGAAATGTAAATATTATTGAGTTGGGCAGTGACCCCAACCTGCAGCAACAACCGACTTTGCCGGAAAACGAACGACGACCGAGCTAAGTGCTCGAGTTACGGTCGATAGGGAGCAGAGCGCAACGGAACCGACGATTTGTTTTCTCCGGTATGATGACAGTAAGAAAATAGAAAAAGAATTATATCAGGATGTAGATTTTAATAGCACCAGTAAAATAAAGAAGATTATTCGGGCTATAACACGAGTTATGATTGGTAGTTATGAAGTGGAAGTAATGTTACATACAGGAGCAGCAGCAAGTGTCATTTCAATGTCTTTATATAATTAACTCAAACAAATAATGAACATACAAACATTGCCAGGACAGAATTGTCACATTATAAGTGACACCGGTAACAAATCAAAGAACGTGAAATTTCAAGCTCTAATTAACTTCACATTTTCAAATATACCACTCAATTACAGTTTTCTGGTAGTAGATAAATTAGTTATGCATTGCATATTAGGAATTGACTTTTTGAATGAATATCAAGCAATCATAGATTTAGTAAAAGGGAAATGTCATTTAACCGTAAACCAACAACAACTGACAATAGAGTTAACACAGGGTAAAAACTTAAATAGTAAACAAGGTAAGTTTGAACAGTCACATTTTGTGTATCCACCAGCAACAAACATATGTGATTTAACTTTTAATGAAGCTGTATCTCAGGGAATTAAACCTAATGATTTATATGAGAAATGCTCAGAATCTGAATATCTGACGAAGGAACAACAACTTGAATTACTTGAAGTTTTGCAGCAATTTGCTGAGGTATTTGTGGAGAAACCTGGAATTATTACAGGCTATACTTATGAGATGGATGTTAAACCACACAAAACATACTGTACAACATATTATAATATTCTTTGGTCAAAGAAACCCGCAGTTTTGAAAGAGATTGAAAGAATGCAAGCTTGAGGTATCATTGAAAGGTCACATTCACCATATTGCAATCCGATCTTAGCAGTTAATAAAGAGAATGGTAGTGTAAGGTTAGTGCTGGACGCACAAGCAATTAACAAAGTCATAATTCCAATCAACACACGACCTATAAATTTGGAAGAACAACTTTTAAAATTTCATAATGTACAGTATTTAACCAATATCGACCTCCGCTCATCGTTTTGGCAGGTGAACCTCCATAAAAACAGCCGTAAATACACTGCATTTCTATGTGAGGGACGTAGTTATCAATTTTGTGTTCTACCCTTTGGTCTACGAGTGAGTGCTGGAGTATTTATTGAAGCCTTAGATGCTGTTCTTGGACCACAATTGCTATCGCAAATCACAGTTTATGTTGACGACATTACATTGCCACCACTACTTGGGAAGAACATCTTAATGTTTGGAAGCAACTTCTGACTAAATTTTCTGACGCAGGTGTCACTATCAATTTATCAAAGACGAAGTTAGGGAGGAGAGAAATCAAATTCCTTGGTCACATCATATCAACTGAAGGCATTTATCCAGACTCAAGAAAAACTGATGCAATTAAGAATTTTCCATCCCCACAGAATAATAAACAACTCAAAGCCTTTCTTGGCCTATCTTCATTCTTCAGGAAATTTGTACCCTACCATCTTCTTAACAGTCCACATCTATCTTTACTCAAAAGATATAATATTTGGAAATGGACAGAGTTCTGTCAGACAGATTTTGAAGCGATTAAGAATGCTTTACTAAATGCACCGTTGTTATGTCATCCTGACATGACGTCAGACTTTTGCCTAGTAACAGATGCAAGTTCCATGGGCTCGGAGCCATTTTATTCCAAATTCATGTAGAAAATGAACAAACAGTTATCAAACCTATCAGTTTTGCTAGCCGCACGCTCACTGAATGCGAAAAGTCATATTCAGTGACCGAGCGCGAAACACTTGCCATAGTATGGGCATTCCGCAAGTTTCGCTACTTTCTATGGAAAAAACGTACTAAGCTTTATACTAATCATCAAGATCTTTCTTTCCTGCTATCATGCAAGTTATTACATTCATGTCTTGCACGCTGGTGTGCATCACTACAAGAATATGATTTTGATATTATATACATAAAAGGAGAATCCAACATTATAGCTGATGCTCTATCTCGTTTGCCACAAGGCCTACAAGAATTTTCAGATTTGACAGAACAAACATCAGATTTCAAAATTTTACTCATGCATGATGGTACATTTGCACCTTACTACAAAAACATGTACAGGAAGTTAGCCATATTGCAGGACAATGATCCCAGGTTGATCCAGATAAAGAATAAATTACGTGCAGGAACAGACCCACATCTTGAAAAATATTACACATTACACAAAGAAGTACTATTTCACCGACGAAACCCTGAATCACAGCATTGGTGTGTTTGCTTACCAGGAGCTCATGTTGATGATTTTATTTTATTTACACACAGAACTTGGGGACACTATGGCATAACCAAATGAACAAATAAGATTATACAATATTGCTATTTTCCAAATTTAAAGCGAAGAGTATTGAGGAATGTTAGGAAATGCATCATATGTCAGAAAGCCAAATATTCTAATCGCACAAGCATGAATGAATTGCATACAATCATACCTAAGAGGCCATTACAGCTAATTTCTTTAGATATTGCAGGACCCTATCCACAAGCACGTGGAGGAATGAAATACATCCTTGCTGTGTTAGATGTTTTCACAAAGTATTTAAAATTATATGCTTTACGTTCAGTTTCTACCACTGCTATTACCAGACGTCTATTAACAGATTATTTTGTAAGAATAGGAAAACCTGATAATGCAGCATATTTTACCAGTTTAAAATGGAAGACTTTTATTGAAGAACAGAATGTTAAACATATTTTAATTTCAAGACTTGACGTGGCAGGAAACCCAGCAGAAAGAACATTTCGAGAATTTGGACAGTTTATGAGAACACACACCCCAGAGAAGCACACAAAATAGGTAGAATACCTGGCACCATCTGAACGAATAGTGAACAATTTAACTCACATTTCTACTGGATACACACGAACTGAATTAATTATGGATGAAACAGAAAGAAATGAATGGACAGACCCTCAACCTAAATTTACAGCAACAACAAATCCTGTTAGTTTAGAAGAAAAGGTAAGACAAGCTTACCCCACATTATGTGACAAAGCTAAGGAAAGAAAGCAGAAATGTGACAGATGTGTCAGGAAAGCACAAACATTTCAAGTTGATGAGTTAGTTTTACTAAGAACACATCCTAAACCCACAAAACTGAAACATTTAAACAGGAAATGGCAGGTCTTATACTCTGGACCATACCAAATTGCAAATATTCCACACCCTGGCTGTTATTCATTAGAATATCCATTAACACATAAACCCAGAGGTCTACATCCACACAGACATTTGAAAAAATACATACAGTAAAATGTTAGCTAAAAAAATGGCTCTGAGCACTATGGGACTCAACTGTTGTGGTTATCAGTCCCCTAGAACTTAGAACTACTTAAGCCTAACTAACCTAAGGACATCACACACATCCATGCCCGAGGCAGGATTCGAACCTGCGACCGTAGCAGTCGCACGGTTCCGGACTGTGCGCCTAGAACCGCGAGACCACCGCGGCCAGCAAAATGTTAGCTAATGAGAAGAAGATAATTAATATGTAATACAGTTATGATGAGCCTACATTGAAGTTATACACATACTTACAATCTAATGAATGCAGATAAGTCTAAAAAGCAATGTGAACCATCCATTAGCTAATAAGATATTTGGTTATAAGAGGAGTTGCTATTGAGGCATATACACATTAGAGGAGGCATATACACATTAGAGGAGGCAGAGAACTGAACAGAATTATTTTCTTTAGGAGGCATGTGATAATAGTAATGTTGATATGAGTGATGTGAGTGACTGAATGAGATGAGTGAATGTAATTTTAGTTTAATAAGAGGAAATTAGTAATATGGGGAGAGGTAAATGGAATATAAGATGAGAAAAGGGTATTATTATTATCTCCTTCACTTTCTCAGACGTTAAGTCCGGTTAAAAATGGAGTGACGCGGACCTTGATCAAGCGTCACTTCCTTTTAACTGTATGGTATGTGTTATATTGCATTTAGGAACTTTCGGGTAATTGAACATGTATCAATAATTACGGATTTCTGTAGTTGTATATATATGTTTGGATGTAGCTGTATTGCATTGATGTGCTGGTGGATATTGTGTGGTATGACTCCTGTAGTTGATAGTATAATTGGTATGATGTCATCTTTATCCTGATGCCACATGTCTTTGACTTCCTCAGCCAGTTGGATGTATTTTTCAAATTTTTCTCCTGTTTTCTTTTGTATATTTGTTGTATTGGGTATGGATATTTCGATTAGTTGTGTTAATTTCTTCTTTTTATTGGTGAGTATGATGTCAGGTTTGTTATGTGGCGTTGTTTTATCTGTTATAATGGTTCTGTTCCAGTATAATTTGTATTCATCATTCTCCAGTACATTTTGTGGTGTATACTTGTATGTAGGAACGTGTTGCTTTAAAAGTTTATGTTGTAAGGCAAGCTGTTGATGTATTATTTTTGCGACATTGTCATGTCTTCTGGGGTATTCTGTATTTGCTAGTATTGTACATCCGCTTGTGATGTGATCTACTGTTTCTATTTGTTGTTTACAAAGTCTGCATTTATCCGTTGTGGTACTGGGATCTTTAATAATATGCTTGCTGTAATACCTGGTGTTTATTGTTTGATCCTGTATTGCAATCATGAATCCTTCTGTCTCACTGTATATATTGCCTTTTCTTAGCCATGTGTTGGATGCGTCTTGATCGATGTGTGGCTGTGTTAGATGATACGGGTGCTTGCCATGAAGTGTTTTCATTTTCCAATTTATTTTCTTCGTATCTGTTGATGTTATGTGATCTAAAGGGTTGTAGAAGTGGTTATGAAATTGCAGTGGTGTAGCCGATGTATTTATATGAGTGATTGCCTTGTGTATTTTGCTAGTTTCTGCTCGTTCTAGAAAGAATTTTCTTAAATTGTCTACCTGTCCATAATGTAGGTTTTTTATGTCGATAAATCCCCTTCCTCCTTCCTTTCTGCTTAATGTGAATCTTTCTGTTGCTGAATGTATGTGATGTATTCTATATTTGTGGCATTGTGATCGTGTAAGTGTATTGAGTGCTTCTAGGTCTGTTTTACTCCATTTCACTACTCCAAATGAGTAGGTCAATATTGGTATGGCATAAGTATTTATAGCTTTTGTCTTGTTTCTTGCTGTCAATTCTGTTTTCAGTATTTTTGTTAGTCTTTGTCTATATTTTTCTTTTAGTTCTTCTTTAATATTTGTATTATCTAGTCCTATTTTTTGTTTGTATCCTAGATATTTATAGGCATCCGTTTTTTCCATCGCTTCTATGCAGTCGCTGTGGTTATTCAATATATAATCTTCTTGTTTAGTGTGTTTTCCCTTGACTATGCTATTTTTCTTACATTTGTCTGTTCCAAAAGCCATACTTATATCATGGCTGAATCCTTCTGTTATCTTTAGTAATTGGTTGAGTTGTTGATTTGTTGCTGCCAGTAGTTTTAGATCATCCATGTATAGCAAATGTGTGATTTTGTGTGGGTATGTTCCAGTAATATTGTATCCATAATTTGCATTATTTAGCATGTTGGATAGTGGGTTCAGAGGAAGGCAGAACCAGAAAGGACTTAATGAGTCTCCTTGGTATATTCCACGCTTAATCTGTATTGGCTGTGATGTGATATTATTTGAATTTGTTTGGATATTAAGTGTGGTTTTCCAATTTTTCATTACTATGTTTAGGAACTGTATCAATTTCGGATCTACTTTGTATATTTCCAATATTTGTAATAACCATGAGTGGGGTACACTATCAAAAGCTTTTTGGTAATCAATGTATGCGTAGTGTAGCGACCTTTGTTTAGTTTTAGCTTGATATGTCACCTCTGCATCTATTATCAGTTGCTCTTTACATCCTCGTGCTCCTTTGCAACAGCCTTTTTGTTCTTCATTTATAATTTTGTTCTGTGTTGTACATGTCATTAATTTCTGTGTAATGACTGAAGTTAATATTTTGTATATTGTTGGTAGGCATGTTATGGGGCGATATTTAGCTGGGTTCGCTGTGTCTGCTTGATCTTTAGGTTTCAGATATGTTATTCCGTGTGTAAGTGTATCAGGGAATGTGTATGGGTCTGCAATGTAACTGTTAAATAATTTAGTTAGATGTGAATGTGTTGAGGTGAACTTCTTTAACCAGAAATTTGCTATTTTATCATTTCCAGGGGCTTTCCAATTGTGAGTAGAATTAATTGCTTGGGTGACTTCATGTTGCAAAATTATCACTTCAGGCATTTGTGGTATCATCTTGTATGTGTCTGTTTCTGTTTGTATCCACCGTGCATGCCTGTTATGTTGTACCGGGTTTGACCATATGTTGCTCCAGAAGTGTTCCATGTCTGTTATGTTTGGTGGATTGTTTATTTTAATGTGTGTGTTATCTATTGTCTGGTAAAATTTCTTTTGGTTTGTGTTGAATGTTTGGTTTTGTTTCCTTCTATTTTCACTTTTTTTGTATCTTCTGAGTCGTTTGGCTAATGCTTGTAATTTCTGCTTCTTTTCGTCTAATTGCTCTGTCGCTTCTTGTTGTGAGATTTTACCTAACCTTTTTCGTTTTTTTTCCGAGATTTCATTTCTTATAAATTGTGTTAGCTGTCCAATATCTTTTCTCAGTTTTTCTATTTTGATATGTAGCCTGTGTTGCCATGCTGGTTTTGTGGGTTTCTTCTGTGTGTTGGTTGGTTCTGATCTCTGCATACTGTGTATATTTAGTGTAGTGAGTGCTCCTATATAAACCAGTAGTTGTAACTCTTCCATTGTTGTGTTTCATTTATTTTGTTGTGTATGATTGTGTTGATAGTTTTTATTGTTGTTTCGACTTGTGGGTTATTTGGTGGTCTATGCAAGAATGGTCTAATGTCTCTATTTGTGTCTTTGTATTCTATATATGTTAGCTGAAATTTTTCTTCTATATCTAACATCTGTGTCACTTCGTGTTCTACTTGTGCTTGTTCTGGTGGCTGTCTTAAGATTTCGTTTTCCTCTGATTGTTTAATTGGTGCGTGTTGTTCTTTGTTTGTTTGCACTGGGATGTTTGAGTCCATTACTGTATTTTCTTCTTCTTCTGATTGCACATTATTTTGTTCCAGTATTTGTTGTACTTGTTGTTTGATGTTTTCTAATTCTGACTGGGGTATCCTGTTATTTTTTATTATTACACGGATCTGATCAGCTAGTCGCTGTTCTGTTAAAAATTTTAATTCTGGGTATCTGGTAATAAATGTTGTGTATACTTGTGATCTGTATCCAGTTGTGTTGGTTCCTAGGTTTGTTGCTTGGTAATAACAGAACATGAGGTGTCGATTAACTTCATCTGACCATCTCATCCTCTGTCTTTGTTTTCCTTCTAGGGTGGTTGCAGGAAGCATATCCTGCAAAACACCTCTATTTGGATTTAAATCATTTTCCAGTTGGCTAGCAGTGTCGTTACCATTGTGGGCGGGCGTAGGGTTCAAGCGTCGTCCCCGACCGTGACGGCGCTTGTCTGAGGCTTCTTTAGTTCTGTCCTGAACCAACTAATCACACTAAAAGGGGGGTCAGCCCTATTAGTGGTTTGTTCTTTTCGTCGCCTTTTACGACTGGCAGAACATACCAGAGGTCTATTCTTTTCCTGGGCCTCCACGGGGATTATTATTATTATTATTATTATTATTATTATTATTATTGTTGTTGAAGTAAAAAGTAAGTGATGATAAATAAGAGGAATATATATATATATAATGCTGAGGAATAAGTATATGTTATTTTGTGAAGAATGAATATTGGATAGGTGAGAACGTTATGAGTAATTGAGAATATGTTGAGAGGAAAGAAACTAGATTTGAACGCTATATCACATGTACTCGTGGAATACAGAATGAAAGTAATGAAATAATATTATTTATTGAAAGATTGGTATGCCTGAGATAATAACTTATGTGATGTCTTATATATTCTTATAACTAAAGGTGAAAGTATAGATTTATGTGGAAAGAATTATTTACAGCAGCCACTGTTGAAAATATACCAGATGATTTAAATCTATAACACTTTAACACCAATCTAATGGGAACTTGTAATGAAATTTTTGGAGTTGTGTAGGCTTGACACTTCAGATTGGAAGAATTATTTAAGAGAACATATTTAGCAGTCATCTAATGGCATAATTAAAGCTCATATACTGTACTGAGCTAATGCACCATTAAACAGAAAGGAGAATAAGGAGAAAATAAAACGTCAGTCCTCTGTTGTGGCTCACACTCTCATCCCTACCTTTAAAAAAAAAATTGTACATGTTGATGAAATATTTGATATTATATAATTTGTGATTATCTGACAGTATGGAGAGACATACACACATATTTATTTATGAATAGAATTTTACAGGTACCACAAGGTAAATACAGAATGGATATACAGCATGGCACGCAGCAGCAATTATCTAAGAAGATTTATTTATTTATTAAGTAAAACATTTATTTATATTGCTTGATACTCATGAAAGGAAGGAGATGAACTACACAAACTTTATAGGAACATGACTGACTTGAACTAGATATATATACAGCGTGAGTCACCTAACGTTACCGCTGGATATATTTCATAAACCACATCAAATACTGACGAACCGATTCCACAGACCAAACGTGAGGAGAGGGGCTAGTGTAATTGTTTAATACAAACCATACAAAAATGCATGGAAGTATGTTTTTTAACACAAACCTACGTTTTTTAAAATGGAACCACGTTAGTTTTGTTAGCACATCTGAACATATAAACAAATATGTAATCAGTGCCATTTGTTGCATTGTAAAATGTTAATTACATCCGGAGATATTGTAACCTAAAGTTGACGCTCGAAACCTCCGATGTTCAGTTGCGTGTTGTAACAAACACGGGCCACAGTCGGCGAAAAGCATCTGCAGGGACATGTTTACGATGACGACCGTGTTTACGAGTGTGGCTGTAGTGCACTGTTGAGGTTTGGTCTAGCTGTCGCAGTGACTGCATGTAGCGCTTGCTGCTATTGTTACTCTGCATTCGTCTCCGCACACAGACCAACTGTAGTACACTGTGTTACCAGACGTCTGTGATAGTGTAGTGTTGTAGGAACTGTGACCATGGTGTATTCGAACTCTGAAAAGGTGGAGATGATACTCATCTATGGCGAGTGTCGACGAAATGCAGCTGAAGCCTGCAGGGTGTATGCAGAACGGTACCTGGACAGAGAGCATCCAACGTGACACACATTGTAAAACATCTACCGCGAACTGTATGCAACAGGTATGGTCATAGCATCCAAACGGGTCCGTAACAAGCCCGTCACAGGAGAAGTGGGTGCAGTTGGTGTGTTAGCTGCTGTTGCCATGAACCCACACATGAGTACAAGGGACATTGCGAGAGCCGGTGGACGGAGTCAAAGTAGTGTCATGCGCATACTGCATCATCACCGCTTTCACCTGTTTCATGTGTCGCTACATCAGCAATTACATGGTGATGACTTTAATCATCGAGTGCAATTCTGTCAATGGGCATTAACAGAGAATGCGTTGCAGTTCTACCTGTTTACTGATGAAGTGGGTTTCACAAACCACGGGGCAGTGAATCTATGGAACATGCATTACTGGTCCGTGGACAATCCTCCCTGGCTCAGACAGGTAGAGCGACAGCGACCGTGGACTGTAAATGTATGGTGCAGAATCATTGGCGACCACCTCATTGGTCCTCACTTCATTGGAGGACCCAAACAGCTGCAACATACATCGCGTTTCTACAGAATGATCTGCCAACGTTGCTCGAAAATGTCCCACTGGAAATGCGTCGACGTATGTGGTATCAGCATGATGGTGCACCTGCACATTCTGCAATTAACACTTGGCTGACCCTTGACAGGATGTTCGACGGGTGTTTCATAGGATGTGGAGGACGCATAAATTGGCCAGCCCGTTCTCCTGATCTTACACCTCTGGACTTCTTTCTGTGGGGCACGTTAAAGGAGAATGTGTACCATAATGTGCCTACAACCCCAGAGGATATGAAACAACGTATTGTGGCAGCCTGCGGTGACATTACACTAGATGTACTGTGGCGTGTACGAAATTCATTACGCCAGAGATTGCAATTGTGTGCAGCAAATGATGGCCACCACATTGAACATCTATTGGCCTGACATGTCGGGACACACTCTATTCCACTCTGTAATTGAAAACGGAAACCACGTGTGTACGTGTACCTCACCCCTCATGGTAATGTACGTGTGCGTCAGTGAAAAGACCAATAAAAAGGTGTTAGCATGTGGACGTAATGTGCTGTTCCAGTCTCTTCTGCACCTAAGGTCCATCACCGTTCCCTTTGGATCCCTACATAATTCGGTGCTCTCCAATACACATGATCGAACAGCGGAGGAGTGGTACTCAAGCGTCTACTTTAGGTTACAATATCTCCGGATTTCATTAACATTTTACAATGCAACAAATGGCACTGATTACGTATTTGTTTATATGTTCAGATGTGCTAACAAAACTAATGGGGTTCCATTTAAAAAAACGTAGGTTTGTGTTAAAAAACATACTTCTGTACATTTTTTTATGGTTTGTATTAACCAATTACACTAGCCCCTCTCCTCACGTTCGGTCTGTAGAATCAATTCGTCAGTATTTGGGAAGCAGCAATTGCGGGTCACTACACGCAGAAAAGGTATTAGGTATAGGAAATTTTACATTATATTAAGTAAACATGTATTTTGTCTGTCATATTTTATTTTGTGTAGTCCACTGTAGGGGATGACTTTACTAGTATTTATGAAGTAGTTAGCAAATATCCCATGGACCCCCCCCCCCCTGTCTTGAAGCTTGAAATATGTGTAAATTTTATTCCAGGAGGCAAGATGAATTTCAAGTTGAATATTCTAGCGAGTTTCCACAATTACCTTAAAATGTTGCAAGTGTAACGAAAAGGAAAGGAACAAAAAAAGGAAAGAATGAGCTAACAAATAAAATAAATAAAATGTATATTTCAATCTGAATGTAATGTAATTCACATGTCAGCACAATGATATTGAATGTAACGTAAAAATTTACTATATTTTTCATTTAATTCTGTATATGTACTATATGACAACAATGTAACTATCTCATGTAATGATTAATTGTAAATATTTGTATATTTATGTACTTATTATATCAAGAAATATATTTTAAGGATACCTTAATGAACTGCAAAGGACTTGTGCATGTAGCACATGATTCATGTAAATGGAACTGAAAATGCAAAGAAGAAACCAACGTGATGGAACACTGGTCAAGAAATAATTACGTAGTGTCAATATGCCTTGAAGTGTATGGTGTAGTGGAAACCGGCATGTCTTCAGGTTGGTGTAAAGGACAAGCTCATCACCTGTCATAGGCAATGAGGTGTTTCCTGTCCCTCATTGACCATTTATACCCCGGTGGACGCCACCAAAATTCGACTGCTGGAGATCACAATTTCGTGTTGACACATTGAACAAACTTTGGATTTTCTTCAAGTCACACGAAAGAGATCCAGGCAGTACGCACACACATTCAGAAGCCGATACTACGTTTAAAGACATTGGAGCAATATGATAGAAACATTTATTGTTCGAATTAATTCCATTGTGAACACGAATCATGTGAACTGAACCCCGAGTAAAGGAAACACTACAACCCATTACTATGATCATACCCAGAAAAGCTTTTGGTTCCTGAACTGTGAGTTCCCTCCACTGTGCACTATTCTTATGTTTGGCATACAAATTTGTTTGAAAGCAGATCTGTTGCAACATCGAATCGTCAAATAATTTATCAAAATACACATGTTCATTGTCTGCCAAAGCAAAGTTTACTGTTGGTTTTGGGTCGATCACTGAGGGTAAATTTAGTTCTTTAAAGTGAGTTACATCATCGTCCCAGTGAGAATCTGTAAATTCACCAGTTTCATCATCTTGCTCAAAATTCATTCCACTTTCACTCGCAACACTGATGTTTTCATCTATCAATGAATCTAGTTGTGCATCCTTGTTGACAGTCTGTTCCATATAGGTAATTGTGTGTCCATGTTTCTAATGGTGTGCTTGGAGTAGACAAATGATCATGAGATGAAAAAACCTCCTCTAGTTCATTATCATCAGCTTCAATGTCCGATTCTTCTGGATTATCTGGCAGTGAAAAAAAAAAACAAATCTCGCAGCTTCTGCATAAAGTAACAATAATATGTTTTAGTCCTAAACCACATATCGCAATTTTACTAGCACAAAATATTACAGAAAAAAAAGCCATTTCTCTGAAATATAAGTCCTACAACATCCTAACATAAAGGAACTATAGGGTCACACAATGGTTACTGGGTCACATGTGCCACTAATTGTAACTACACTAAAAAAATATTTTAGAAGTAAATTACTTTTTAGAAAGTGTAGTTGTCATTTGTAAAAATCTAAGGAATTGAATTGAAAACAGCAAAAATACTTACTTCGGACATTTTTAGTAGCCAGAATACGCCGAAAACTGTCTCGAGACACAAGAAATTGAAGTTTTGGAGCGGAAACTCACGCGACAACGCACTGTAACAGTCACAGCCTTCTATAGACTGAGAATTTCAGTGCCTTGATTTTTTCAGAGTTCAGAAGAGCTGCCAACAGATGGCAGGACTGAGCAGAAATATGCAACTCGCTTCCAAGTGTTTTAAATAAGGCCCAAAATTAGTGGGACATATGTGCACGAAAGGGTTAACAAATGAAATTCTTGGGTCAACAAATAACAAGTCACCTAATGGAGTTTTCTGAGACTTGTCAAAGTCTGTGACTGAGTAGATAACAAAATACTCTCAGGGAAGGCTGAATTTTATTGTTTGAATGGTAGCACCAAGAGGTGGATTGAATCATATCCACACAATAGAAAGCAGAAGGTGACACTTGATGGTACTGATCGCTGTTTGTTTCATCTGACTGGGGCACACTAAAATGTGGAGTGCCACAAGGATCCATTTTGGGACCTTTAGTTTTTCTTGCCTTCATCAACAATCTTCCACTTTATACAAACAGTAAGAGCAAATTGGCTCTTGTTGCCGATGACACTACTGTCTGAAATCCAAACAACCAGTGAACTAGAAAATAAATGTAATACTGTATGTGTAGACCTCTTACACTGGTTTAAATCAAACATATTAACTCTAAATATTGAAAAAACTCAATATAGGCAATTTCATACATCTCAACAAGAAAATGAAGTAATGCACTTCAACTGTGATAACCAAAATATATTACTTGGTGAATCTGTGATGTTCCTAAGTGATGGCAAGTTAAATTGTTCTGGGCACATTCTACATACTGTAACTGGCAAAACATATACTATCACAGGGAGAGCCACTTGTGAAATGACATGTCATGTACCTGCTGTTATATTAACACTGTATGGCTTTTTTACAACGTGACTACCACCAAGTTGCCACTTAGAAAGAATGGACATAGGAAGAGGGTGTGCACTGGCAACACACAACACCCTGTTGCACAGTTGTGACCCCAGTGGCTGTTTCACATGTGCCATGTTGATTAATAATAATAATAATAATAATTCTTCCATAGATACCAGTTTCTCCACAGGTGGGGACTGGCACTATATGTCCTTGGTTCTAGCTATCATCTGACCTTAATTTACGTTAATTTCTTGTGTCTCTGCATTTATTCATAGTAAGTATTCCTTTTTTCACTCCCATTCATACTACATCTTTCATTTGCTGTCATGTCTATTTTTTGTTGTCCCCTTCCCATCTCTATCACATACAGTGCACTTAGCTTTTCACTCTTATGAACTCATGCATGATGTTTTAGCAGTAATTTCTGTCCTGCATAATACCCTGTCTTCAACTTTAAGATCTCTGGTTTTCAAATCATGTCTGGTGCTGCCCCCAACAATCAGTCTTTCCTTCTCATCACATCCAGTACACATCCATTGACCCAGGGTTCTGGGCAACTTTTCCAAACTCTACCCTTTTTCCTAAACCTTACCAGTCCTTTTCCTTTACCCTCCTTCCTTCCTCTTGAACCCTTCTGTCAGAAGGAGGAGCCACTTCAAAATATTGCTAACTGTAATACCTTTCAGATGCGTGTTGTCCTGTTGCCACTTGGTGAGTCGATTTTTTATCTACGTAGTTATAACATGATGTAAGACTGACATAACATGGCTGCTGCCATTGCTCCTAATACACTGTAGATGACAACAACTGTGAAGTTAATTATACATTATGTCAATCAAACTTATTTGGATTTACAATTAATATTAAGAAGCTTTTACAAAATTTTGTTATGGAATTTAGCTTTACATATCATTTTACAGTTACTGGAATAGTTATCAAATCAATATATAACAATTCTCATATCAGAATTACCTTAAATATACATCCATAACAATGTCTTTATTATTTTTGTCAACTGCTTTAACCTTAGTATAAATCCTGTGTCTTTACAGTTGTCTGTGTTATAATTACTACCATTTTTCAATTACTGAATTCTACAGGAGATAAGTTGGGCTTTTGTTTACATTATTTTTGATATATGTGTTGTTTTTAATGCAATATTTTTATAAATTAATTATGGCTCATGTTAACTGATCACAGGTCATTTTAAGTAGACTCATTCTTATCAACACAGTAATCCAACAATGTCACAACAATTGAAGTTCTTGCATTATGTAACTTAACATAAACTTCAATTGGTGGCATCATGTTTTTTGATTCATTCAGAATTGCAGTGTTTGGTAAATGGTCTCCTGTTTTGCTACATTTCATACTGCCCTCACTTCCCCCCCCCCCCCCCCCCCCCCCCTTCTAAAATTCTATGCTGTGACTCATATTACATTGGTAAACACATAAAAGTGGGATTTTTCTGGGCTCATACCTTGGGTTCTATTGGTGACAGAAAAATTGGGTCAAGTGTTTTTTGTTACCCTTGGGCTAGGGGCCATTAATATACCCAATAGAAGGACAGTCTTGCTGTAGCTCTCTTAAAGCAAAGAGTTAATTTTTGAATATTACACACTTCCTCAAGCTTAGCCAAATGTACCAAATCAGTTGGTTCTTTTTGCAGTGGATGTGGGATATGGTGTGCCTTTAAGTGGCTTATGAAGGCACCATTATTTCATGGGCACTTTCTAAAAAATGCGAAAGGCATTTTTATCAATATTTTTTTCTGTCATTAGCTTATACCTAAATAAATAATCACAGCAAGTTGATCAAATTTTAACAGTATACTCTCTAGGAATTTATCTAGATGTGCCATCTTCCCATTTTCAAAATTTTTTAATCGATTTCCATGTGGAGGAACACCCCAAAAACAAGGTTTTTGAGTACCAAAGTTGAGATGTGGATTCCAAGACGATTATGCACAGCAAATTACTGTAATTTTTGTTATGTATTCCTAAGATCCCAATCATGAACAGCCTTGAAAATTATTTGATATTTTTATACATTTCTGAGACACCGAGGTACAAAATTACCCTACTCGAACATGTAAAATACACACATAAAATCTGGTGTGAGTTGAAAACATAGTGTATAAAGTGATGTAGCATGGATAAATGTGCTTTAATGTGTCACACTTATCATCAGAAGGGTTCTGGGAACCCCATGTTGTAATACTGAAGCACATGCAAAATTTTTGTGCACGAAAAATTCGGTCTGAGGTAAAAATAGTACTGCACTGTTTCAATTTCACATAAGTAAACTATCAAAATTTCACTAACCCACAAAGTTATTTTAAAATGAGTGACATGTCCTGCTGTGGCAGGGGAAAAAGGCAACCAATAGATAAATGCTGCTATTGGAACACAAGAAAAGTAAATAACTCCTGTTTACAAGGTTCTGATAGAAAAGTGGGGTACCAGCTGCCTCATTCTACCTTTTAAAAATTTTCCCAATAACTTTGGTGTATAAACATATTTGCACTTTTTTGTGCTGAGAGAGAAGAAAACAGTGACAACAGCAAAGAGATGGAAAAGTAATAAATATTGGATGACAGTAGGCAGTGGTTGTGGTATACAAAGAGCAAAGGAAACAACAGCAGTGTGAGAGAAGGAGAGGGACACAGTGACAGTGAAAACAGTTGACAGTGAAAGGACAGTGCTAAGAAAAGAGTAAAGGAGACAGTGCCATTGGGAGATGAATGAAGATAAGCAGAAAATGGAAGTGGACAAGAGCTAGTGATAGTGGGAGACAGTGATAATGACAATGACAGTGAGAAAGAGAGGGTTGGTTACAGTAAGAAGAGAGAGTAGCAGCTGGAAGTGGAAGGAATGAACAGTAGAGTAGCAGTAAAAGGAAGCAAAAGGGTGAGAGTGACAGTGAGATGAGACAGTAGACAGTGGTTGTGGTATAGAAAGAGCAAAGGAGACAATAGCAGTGTGAGCAATATCGGTTAGAGAGACATGAGGAGATAATCACAATGAGTTGGACTGAATGAGTGAGTGACAATGGTCTAGTGGGAATGGATGGATATGAGCGACTTACAGTGGAGGACTAGTGGGTGTGAGTGAGTTATAGTTAGGGGGAGCTTGTGAGAGTAAGAGGTGAGTTGCATGTTAAAAACTGCATGAACTGCTCACATGCCAAAATTTTTGTGAAAACTTTTAAAGGTGCTGAGGAAGGAAAAATGAGGTGCCTGGTACCCACTTTTCAGCTAGAGTCTTTTAAAAAGGAGCATATTCACCTTTTAGTGCTCTGATAGGAGCATTTTTCTGCTAGCACAAATTTTATAACAAAGAGCAGCTTTAACATAAGAACATATCACTACACAGATTATTAACATATATTCCTTTTTATAAACGTCTTCTCAGTGCAGAGATGGCTGATCAGAGGAGGCAAGGGAGGCTCTGCCCCCTCACTCTTCTGTAATGGAGGAGTAGTAATAGTAATAGCAGTAGTAGTAGTAGTAGGAGGAGGAGGAGGAGGAGGAGGAAGAGGAAGAGGAGGAGGAGGACGAGGACCAATAATTATTTTTACACTAAACCATTATGCGCTTATGTCAGCAAGCATGAAAGATGTTAGCTTGTCTTATTTCTTCTAAACCACCAGCACTCGAGAGCATGTCAAAGCCAGATAGCCTAACCGTAACCTATAATAGAAGGAAATGTGAAGCATGCTCCATCCAGTGGGGAGGCCAGACACATGCTAGGAAACCTGTAAACTGCTCGGTTACCATGGTGACCTTTATGCCACTGCTAGAAACAGATGAGAGGTGGCACAGGCTGTCTTAGCTGTGCTGCCATCTCTCTAGGTTTCTCTCATGTTAGTTGCCCCATGTGCGGTGAATATGGATGGATGAAGCCCAATCTTGTACGAGTACTGATGTAACCCTTTTGAGTGAGGATATCATTACTTCCTTGCAGGAGCTTTTGTTTTCAAAGAGATGTGAAACTGAACACCAAGATATTTTGAAGAACGACTCCAGCACCAGCATAGCACCTTCTTCAAAAAGATAAGTTCAGGACATGAGCATTACAGAGTTCATGATATGAGCAGCACAAGTGGTAACTACAAGTAGTACATAAGTACTAGCCTTACGAAAGGAAATTTATTCTGCTTGTTATGTTGGTTCTTCAGAACAAGAAAAACTGCTTGGTCTGCTGAGGGTTTCAATGATCCATAGAACCTGTCTAGAGGTTCAGCATGGTATGCTGCTTTTACAAATCATCTAAGTAATTTTATTTCATTTTAGGAAGTACCCAAATCAGTGTTTCGTATTTCAGAGCTACTTAAAGAATATCACAAACTGATGAAAATCAGACAAAATAATGAAGTGAATACTAACAGAGAGATTACAAAAATACTAATCTGGTGTCACAAGACTTTTGTTTCAGCAGGAGATAGCTCTCAGAAGTCATGAGACAGAAGATGCTCTGAATTTTCTGAGCCATTTTTTAATTTCTGCCAAACAGAAATGAAGACCCAAAAGTACACCAGAAGAAAATGGGCTATTCCTCGAGATTTTAAAAAAGTGTGCAGAACAAACTGATTCAATGTATAAATGAGGAGATTTGTGAATATATGAGGGTGTTCAGAAAAATAATGCTTCTGATTTGTTTAATGTAAAAAACCCTTAAAGTTTTTAAAATAAAACAAACATTATTAAGATTCTACATATTTATTCTTCATGTTTATATATTTACTTCTCAACATTGATGCCCTGGTGATGAATACATTTCTCCCAATGAGAGAACAATTTCTTGATACCGTCTCTGTAGAATGTCTGACTTTGTTGATGGAGTCAGTATCTCACTTTTGCCTGCACCGCTTGCTCATTTCCAAAGTGAAATACTCATATGTTTTCTTTAATTGAATGGGGCCAATGACATGGAAGATGATCAGTGACAGTGTGCCCAAGGCATAAGGTTGTTTGCAAATATTTCAGTACTCATGTACGGTCTAGAGAGGGTGTTCCATATGTGAATGAACTGTTCAAATTCAAAACACGATTACAGCAGACTTTTTCTCACATACAGCATAGTTATGTTAAATGGCCTGCAAGCTAAGGTCTATGGTATTGACACCAAGCTCCTTTTTTTCATTCTTTTGCACATAGTTTGAATTTGGTTCTGTAGCAGAGCTGTTCTTGTATAAAACCAGTACGGATATTTTGCTCCACCCTTCAAGGTATTCCTGCTTTCTTCTACCAGTCTTCCAATGCACAGCAATTCTGGACAGTGTTCTTGGTAAATTCATTCCTTCAAACAGTGAAATGAGATGGAACTTTAATGCCAGAATAATATCTGCCATTCACAAAAACTATCTAGGACTAATTGATGCTTTAAATGAAATAACTGAGAGTCCAGATTCTATTGCAACAACTACAAGAGAGGCCCTTGAGTTCAAAAATAGCCTCTGGGACTTTGACGTTGTTTTTCTTCTTTCTGCTTTTCAAAGCATATTTTTACAGACTGACCTGCTTTTCAACATTCTTCAGAAAATACCATTGATGCAGAGTTTCACAACAATGCTGCCTCGGAATGCATAGCTTACATGAAAAACTTAAGAGATGAAGTTAAATTGATAAACTTTTTAAATTCCATCAAATGCTTGAGTAATTTGCAAACTGAAGATGCCACAAATATAGCTGCAATGATAGATGGATACACTGATGATCCCTTGATGTCAGAAAGCAAACAGGTGTACTTTGAAGTATTGGACAATATTGTAATATAACTGGAAACAAGATTTTCTCAGTGTAATAAACTGCTCTTTCTTAAATTAGGCAATACTACTCAGTTCAAGAAATATGCTCAGTATTTCCCTGTAGACCACATGGATTCATTATTACCAATGTATGGTGCATCCTTCAGTCACTCATTTGCTTGTAGAACTCCAATTTGAATGCTGTTTCCTACATAGTCTACTAATTTGCCTCTTACAGCTTTCGGAGGTGTTGCTTGATGTAATATATACTGGTATAATTGCTTTATATTTTCTTCTCCTGTAAAACTCTTCCATGATTTAGTAGTAAACTGAGCTCCATTGTCAGTAGGAATAGCTTTCAAGATTCCCACTATTCCAAAGTAATCCTTGTTAACTTTTTATATTATGATTTTCCTTATTGCTTTCTATATAAGGAACAAATACACGAATGTAGAAATAGACCTACCATAACAAAGATGCAAATGTACCCCCTCTTGATTTTGGCAACTGTCCAAAAAACTCAACTCCTACCAGTTCTATCTGCTTTTTCAGAATGTAATGTGAGTGGATGGATATAAAATCTACTCACCAAGCAGTGGCAGGAGAATACACATACAAAAGGTATTACAGTCTGCAAGCTTTCAGAGCCAGTGGCTCCTTCTTCTGGCAGAATGGTCAGAGGGGAAGGAAGAAGGGTAAATAAATGTAAGAGTTGTGTGACTAGAGCCTCCCGTCGGATAGATCGTTCACCGGGTGCAAGTCTTTCCATTTGACGCCACTGCAAGAGACTTGCACATTGATGAGGATGAAATGATGATGATTAGGATAACACAACACCCAGTCCCTGAGCAGAAAAAATCTCCGACCCAACAAGGAATTGAACTGGGCCCATGAAGGAAAAGGACTGGTGAGGTTTAGGAAAAGAGGTAAAGTTCACAAAAATCTTCCAGAATCCCAGGTCAGGGGAGACAATCCCAGGTCAGGGGAGACTTACTGGGTGGAATGAGAAGAAATGATATTCTGCATATATCCTCTATTTGTTTGGTTACTACGATTACCATGTTGACAAGTAGCTAAATTATTTCTGACTCTTCTGGTTAAGTCATAAAAATATAAATTTTCTTGAATTTTTTGGATACACTTCAAACTTCTACAGTGTGCATAACTTTCATGTACGTACTTTATAAGGATAGCTATATACTGTTCTGGGCATCACAACTTCCACTTATCACTGTCTGGACTGTTTTATCTAAATACCACACACATGTAAACTTTATAATATTGTTCCACATTTCACTACCTCTCTTTCCCAAATAACTATTTACAAGCTTCCAGTTTTTATTGTGACTTTGGTTTCTTTTTATCTTGTTACAAATCCTCCTGGTTTCTCGCTCATTTTTAATTTCTTTCATATACATAATACTGAAATCCCTTTCGTTTATATTCTTGATCTCCCCACATTCACCCTCACTGGTAGTCTAAATAATGCATTTATAATTACATTTTCCTTTTCTTTTACGTATTTTATTGAGTACTCAATTGTTCCAAGAAAACTGCCACCCTTGTAATTTTATTGCGGCGTAATTAATGCTCCTGCAAATTACTCAAAGTCTCACAATCCAGAATATACTGTAGCTTTATGTCCCCATAAATAATTTC
The DNA here is from genome assembly GCF_023864345.2 of Schistocerca serialis cubense. Classification (NCBI taxonomy): domain Eukaryota; kingdom Metazoa; phylum Arthropoda; class Insecta; order Orthoptera; family Acrididae; genus Schistocerca; species Schistocerca serialis. Next base: position 140,987,851 of record NC_064642.1, on the reverse strand, counting down.
TAAACTTGGTAAATGCTCAACATGCTACCAATAACTCTTTTTCAGTCACAGTGTAATTCTTCGCAGGCTTTTGTAACTTTCTGCTTGCAAATACTATAGAATGATGTTCTATTCTGTAATTCACTACTTTCTCTTTGAATAAGTGTACTCCAACTCAATTATAAGTACTGTCTGTCATAAGGCAAAATGGTAGTGTGAGATCTGGTCTGTGTAAAATTCTGCTATCTTATAGCTGTCTCTCTATTTCATCAAAAGCTTGCTGACATTCCTTACTGCATTCCTGCCTGAGCCCTTCTTATGCATTTTCTATAATAACAAGCTAACCTGAAGAATGATTTTAACTTTTTTTTTTTTTTTTTGACTTAGGGGCAGAAAATTTTGCTGTAAGGCAAAATTATTTCCTCTGTAATTCTGTGACCAAGAAATTTCAGCTGCTTCACGGCAAATTTACACTTTTCCATCTTTAATGACATACCTCCTCCCATTAATTTTCTCCCCAATTCTCTCAATAATTCTAAATGCTCTTCCAACTTTTTCCTGTAACTAAAATGTTATTTGCATATATTACCAATCTAGAATCGATTCCTTTCCCAGAACAAAATCTAAGCCTCATATAAATTGTGCAAAAGAAATTTTTCATCTAAATGCTAAAACACAATACTGATAAGACCTACCATCTCATAGAAAAACAGTGTATTTTCTGAAATTGGGTTCAAGTGATGTCTGATGAAAACCTGAGATAAGACCAAGTGTAGTCATGTAAGTTACATCTTTAAATTTATGTAATAGTTCATCTATTTTTCAGGATGGTCAGTTTCTCTGTCTCGTACTTTATTTAAATGCCTTAAATCCAATACAAGTCTTATCGCTCCACTTCCTTTACGTAAACAATGAGTTGGTTATTGTGTTCACAGTAACTCCTTTCTTTAAGTCCCCAACTTTCTATGTTTTGTAAATCTCTTTCTACAGCCTCTTGTCTAGAGTTGGATAGCCCAAGGAATGAAAAATGGTTCATGTGGTCATAACTTGAGTTTCCACTGGTAATTCTTTACTCTTCCATCTTCCTCAGTAAAACATCACTGGACTTCTGAAAAAATTTCCTTCAATCCTCATCTGACTCTCATTAACTTTCTCTGCACCTTCTACTTTGATGTCAGCCACATTATGATTACATTCTAAATATTCCTTCTCATGTAAACTACCTTCCTCTTCTTCAATGTAGTGTCTGTCATCTACACAATTTTCCCCTGCCTCCAATTTGATTACTGCTATTTTTACCATTTACAATGAAAAGTTTTGTTTGAGAAGAAATTACACTTCTTGGTTCTGTCAAGTATAATTCCTTATCTGTCCAACAAAATCCTGCTTTAGCTTCCACAACCCAGTTCATGACCTAACTAATTTCCTTACTCAAACCAGGTACCATAAAGCAACCCTAGATAAATGGAATGTCATTAATTCTAAATGACAGCAATATTTGTTTGTTCACTATTTTCCTGTGTCTTCCTGTGGCACCTCTAATCTTAATCCATATTATAGACAATTCAACAAAATCTGGACTGTGTTTTACTCTATCCCTCAATTTTTTAGACACACCACAAACTGGACTCCTGTATCTATCAGACAGTAACCATTCCACATATCAGTTTCAGTATTAATGTCTGGACTTTGCTGTCCCCTTTATGTCACTATTTCTCTATTTTCTTTCATATAAATGATCCTTCTCAGTTTCTTTGAACGTCATATCTTATACTTCATCTTTCTGGGTGCATTTCTCTGTACTTGGTTGCATCGTACTCACAGACATATTAGTTTTTTCTAGGTTCTCTAAATTATACCTTGTCTCTTCCCAACATTCTGGATGCAGGCTTTCACATACTTTTTGCAATGTATCTTTTATTCTACTATCACTAGTTTCACTATCATAATGATCCCAAACTACCTTTAAAATTTCATCATTACAATTTTTCATATTCCTACTGCTTTACGGATATCAACTAGTAAAACCTCACTCTCATGACCTGCCTGCCACAGTTCAGGCCTCCCCAAGTATGTTCACTGCCATCACCATAACTGTGAGGGTCACTCCAAAAGAAATGCACAGTATTTTTGTAAAAATACAGTTTTCATTCTGCATTTATGAAAGTTTTATAGTGTGTAGATACATCCTTTCTGCTTGTTTTCAAACTTAGTTAAACCTGTTCCTGTGAGTGGAGCCGTCACAGCATGTCTTCAAGATGGCTGCTACACTTGACGTTTATCAGAAGCAACGTGCTGTTATAGAATTCCTGTGCTGTGAAAATGATACAGTGGGAAACATCCACAAGTGGCTGAAAAAGGTGTATGGAGATGCTGCTGTCGATTGCAGTACAGTTAGTCAGTGGGCAAGCAGGTTACGTGATGAAAGCAGGCATGCCAATATTGAGGATTGTCCTCGCAGTGGCAGGCCTCGTACTGCACACACTCCAGACAATGTGCAGAGAGTTAACGAATTGGTGACCGCTGACAGACGCATCACACTGTAAAAATTGTCACGCTATGTTGGGATAGGGGAAGGAAGTGTTTGCGGAATAATGAAAGTGTAGGCATTAAAAAAGGTTTGTGCCAGGTGGGTTCCCAGGATGTTGACAGTGGCTCGCAAAGAAACAAGAAAATGGTTTGCAGCAAACTTTTGGACAGTACGAGAATGGTGGAGATGAATTTCTTGGAAGAATTGTGACAGGTGTTGAAACATGGCTCCATCATTTTTCGCCAGAGACGAAGAGGCAATCAATGGAGTGGTATCATGCAAATTCACCCAAGAAAAAAAAAATTCAAAACCACACCTTCTGCTGCAAAAGTTATGGTTACGGTGTTTTTTGATTCCAAAGGACTCTTGCTTGTGGACATCATGCCAAGTGGAACCACCATAAATTCTGATGCATATGTGATGACACTGAAGAAACTTCCAGCTCGACTGAGTTGTGTTTGACCACATCAGCAAAAGCAGGATGTTTTGCTGTTGCACGACAATGCATGGCCACATGTCAGTCAAAAAACCACGGAAGCGATCATAAAACTCAGATGGACAACACTGAAACACCTGCCTTACAGTCCTGACCTGGCTCTGTGTGGCTATCATCTCTTTGGGAAACTGAAAGACTCTCTTTGTGGAACAAGGTTTGAAGATGATGACTCCCTTGTGCACGCTGCCAAACAGTGGCTCCAACAGGTTGGTCCAGAATTTTAACACGCGGGTATACAGGCGCTGGTTCCAAGATGGCGTAAGGCAGTTGAGAGGGATCAAAATTATGTGGAGAACTGAAAATATTGTTCCCAGTATCTACACACTGTAAAACTTTCAAACATGTAGAATAAAAGATGGATTTTAAAAAAAATAGTGTGCATTTCTTTTGGAGTGACCCTCGTACCTACCACTACACTTTATTGTTAACTTGTGCGTAAATAATGCCATCTAACTCTCTATATAAGTATGCCTCACTTCATATTTTCTCCTCAGCATCTTTCACAACATCTTCACCACTCTTATTACTATTGACAGTTACATCTTCCTTACTAATATCATTATAATCACCTAAAATACATTTTTCACTCTCCTTACTACTATTCGTTAATGTAATTTCTTCCCTCTTAGGTACATGATTGTCAGGTTCATTTGCTTCAACATTGGAAACAGTAAATTATCCTTTTGCATCTGCTACATTCTCAGTCATTAACTTATGTAAATAAAATTCGTCATCCTCTCCCATCTAAACTTCATTACTTGACACACTGTAAGGATTTGGTAATGATTCTGCATCAGGTTTTACTTCTACACTATGAGTAACCTTTTTCTGATTTTCCTCACAAACATTTATATTTATTGCCTCCCAAAATTTCCTTGCAAAATATAATGTTTTTATTCCATACTGATCCATATTTTTATTCTGTTGCCAGTACTGTTCAAAGTTTCTCCTTCTCTTATAATTTTGTTTGTGATAGTTTCTTCTAAACTGACAGACTCCAAATAAGATGATCTTTAATTTGCCAGATTTATTATTTACTATGGGGAAATGGTCTTTTATTTCCTTCCTGTGGTCTATTTCTACCCTCATGAATCCTAATCACACTTCTATTTCAATCCTTCCACTGTGGATCTCTTCTCTCACTCTTCCCTGGTAATTATTTCTGTAATTTCCTCTCTCTCTTCTTTCATAAATACCTGTGTTATTGCAGTTTTGATTCAACTCTTCATGCTGATTCCCACCATTTAAATTCTAATTAAAAGTATATCTTTCATTTCTCTCTAATGCCCTTTCCAGTTTATGTACATGTTTTAAAAATTGTTCAATAGTATCATCTGCCCCACACACTAAACTTCATTGCACTTTCTCTGGTACTCTTTTCTTTAATGCATCTATTTGTATAAGTTCATCAAATGGTTTATCTAAGTGGATTAATCATCTCAGTTGCTTCTCACAGAAATCTTTCATATGACAGCTCCCTTCTCTATAAAGTGGTCCATATAAAAATCCACTTTTGATCCTAGTTTGTTGAGATTCTGACTAAAATTTATTCAGAAAGCTTTTTTTTGAAAATCACCATATTCACATCTGTATGAACTTAAGACTGTAGTTATACCGCTAATAAAATTATCACAACACTGTTGTAGAAATCAAATGGGTGGAGTTTATTATCTCCCGTAAAACTTTTATTTAGTACTTTGGCCCTAATCCCACAACAGTTCCTATTTAAACTGCAAAGCATATGAGCTTTCAGCTCGACTCTGTCATTTAAGACTGGTTCATTATTAATTACCTCTTCCTGATTTTCCATGTATTATTATTGCCAAAATACTTCATATTCCTTAGAGAGAGAGAGAGAGAGAGAGAGAGAGAGAGAGAGAGAGAGAGATAGATAGATAGATAGAGAGAGAGAGAGAGAGAGAGAGAGAGATCTTTCCTCCAGTGCAGAAGGAGGCACAATTCAAAATACTTATCTTTTTCACTGTTTTCAGTGATGATGATCCATATAACATATAATTAATTTTCATTCATTTAGTTCATGACATTCCTTATCCATCCATTTGTTTCATTTATGGTCAATAATGTTGTCAGTGCCAGTCATGTACATAAATATGAATTTTGCTTAAAATTTTGTTTTTGTGATGCCTAGAAACCAGAAACTTAAAAACTGTCCTTATGTTTTTGACATATCTTAGCTCCGAACACCATGCTGAAATGTAACCAACATTAATTGCTATATTGCAATCATATTGGTGATAATTGATGATCTTGAATGAGGTGTGTAACTCAATTTTGTTGCACTTCCTCCACCTGAAATAACATCTGGCCCAATTTCTGTATGTCAGGTGATTTTTGCCGGGTTAATCAAATAATTAAGGTAGCTGAAACTGTCAAAATACTTTTAAAACACTTTTATTGCATCACACAGGTTGTATGCTAATACATGATGTAGGACTGATGTACCATGGGTACTGCCATTGTTCCTTATACAGATACCAACAACTGCAAAGTTACATTGTCCATTGTTTCAATCAAACTTAAATGAATTTAAAATTCAGATTTCGATGCTTTTACAAAACTGGTTATGGAATTTGGCTTTAAAAATATTTGTAATGTTTCTGAAACAGTTGTCATGTTCTCATATCAAAATTGCGTGAAATATACACCCAAACAATGTAGTAATAATTTTTGTTAACTACTTCACAATTACAATGTGATTTTACTTCCCCAACATGAAACTTGTGTCTTTACAGTTGGCTGCATACTAGCTACTAGACTATCACTTTTCAACATTTGAATTCCAGAAGTGATAAATTGGGCTTTTGTTTGCATTATTTTTGAAATATTTTTAGTCTGTAGTGTAATATCTTTATAAATTAATTGTAATTCCTTTGAACTGATCACAGTTTATCTTAAACTGGCTTACTGTCATCAATATAGTAATCCAACAACATTAAATTCAAGCTCTTACATTCATGTAATTTCATGCAAACTTCACTTGATATCATCACATTCTTTGATATATTCGAAATTGTGGTTTTTCACTAAATTTTGTCCTCTTCTGCTACATTACTCATGGTATACAGACTTGAGAACCCCAAGAAAAAAGCCCTATTTCTTGAGTTCTGACTGAACTGTGTGCCTCGGCATTAAAAGTCAGTGTCCCTGTTAGGATAAGTGATGGTATTAGATGGGTTCTCTGGCTGACCATCAAAATCTGAGAGCCTATAGGAACCGCCTGTCTGGTTGACCCACACATGCAGTATGTTATTCTTGGCATATTTCAGGTCCTTGTAAGATGAAGTCCTTGTAAGACAGATTGTGGGGACAAAAGTATGCATCCCAGGGTGTTTAGATAATTTTGGAACAAATAATGCAGTAATAGCACATGGAACTATACTATCCAGTATATAGTAAAGATTTAATAATAATTGGAGACAGAAGTCTTTGTCCATAAGAAAAGCATACACAACCACACCACCCCTCAAAAATTGTTTGTGAGAGAAGTTATTGCATGTAAACGAGTCTGAACAGAGCGTGTTCTATCCAGTACTGGAAGAATCTGCATGGTTGTTGAGGAGAGGCCACATCTGCTGGCTACTGATCATGTTTACCACAAAATTCCAATCAGAGTTCCTAGACCAAAAGTACAGACTCTCTAATATCTTACAGGCAGTTGTGGAAGAAAGTATTCAGTAGCAGCTTAATTCAGGAATTATACATCCCTCTCTCTGTCCATGGGCATCATCCATAGTGGCTATTCCCAAGAAATCTATAAGTGGTGAGAATACTTACAGCCAAAGTGTGGATATGAAGGCACCACTCCTGATAAATACACACTGCTTCATATTGGTGACTGGGAAATTACAGATTCTTCACCACTTAAGATATGGCATAAGGATACCATCAGATTCTGATTGCATCCCAAGACAGACCAAAAACAGCTTTTGTAGTGTGCCGCAGGTTCTGATTTCTTAAGAATGCTCCCACCACATTTCAGCGATTTGCAGACTTGTTGCTACAAAGGATGAAGCTCACGACTTAATTAATCTATTTAGATGACACCACTGTATTCCCCAGAACAAGTGAGGAATATGCTGAGCAATTACAAAATGTATTATTACATTTACAAGATGCCCATTTGAGCCTCATGTTGGATAAATGCTCTTTTACAGAGCTCCTGTTTCAGTATCTGGGACATATCATTAGCTAAGTTGGAGTAAAGCCAGATCCATGACTGACAAAGTCAGATAACTTTCCTGTACTCACTAAGGTAAAAGAGTTGCAAAGTTTTCTAGGACTGGAAAATAATTACCGCCATTTTGTAAAAGACTGTGTGACAGTAACTAAGCCCTAACAAAATTATTGAAGAAAGGAGTAGCCCATGAATGGACTGCAGAATGAAAAACGGTAATGTAAGAGGTTACAGAAGTGTTAACAAGTTGCCCTCACTGACATACCCTGATATCAAGAAATCTTTTAGGCCATCCTGTGGTGCCTCCAATTCTGCTGTGGGTTGCATTCTGAGCCAGGAACACAATAGCGAAGAAAAACTGACTGATTGTGCCTCTAGCCAACTCAATAAGGCTAAAGTTAATTATAGCACAACAGAAAAGGAATGTTAGACTTGGTGTCTGGAGTCAATTAGTTACTATAAATGCTATTTGTATTGTAGGAGATTTACAGTAATAACTCATCAAGCTGCCCTATCGTGGCTCCTAAATCTGAAAAATCCCAGCAATTGGTTAACATGCTGGGTGTTGAAATTGAGTATGACTATAATGTACACATACACTGGCAAACTTTATCAAAATGCAGAGCTGAAATAAGTGCAAAGAGAGGATGTCAGTTGTCAGCAGAATGCCACACTACAAGATGTCATATCTGAAGATGGTATATTGTATCATACGATTCCTCCTGGGAATTGGTTAGTAATACCAAATGCTCTTCAGCCCATATCATTGGTCATGTCAAAATAGCATGCTTGCCTGCCACAGAGGCAGATGAGTTACAAGTGCTCCAATTGCTACTTGTTACAGGTGTAAAAATCAACAATGTGAAATAGAGAGTTATATACATGCTTGTCTCCTGTGCACACAAAGAGTACAACATACACAGGCATGGATTCAGTTGCAGACCTTGCCATAAGCATTTAACCATTTAAGGTTGTGGTTCTGGATAGTACAGAACCTTTTGTCCAGACACAACAGAAGAATAAATACATTCTTTCCATAATTGATCTCTTTTCTTGGTACCTGGTGTTTGTGCTGCAGTGGAGACTGTGACAAAAGCCTTTGTGAATCACTTAGCATTAGCATTCAGAAGTCCTGATGACATTCTGATGGACCAAGGAATGAATTTCATGCCCACTCTATTTGTGCAAGTGTACAAAGTATTAAAAATTAAGAAGTGGAGGACCACCCCCTTCCATCCCAAAGCTAGTGGCCATGTTGAATGCATCCATAAAACCACTGTCCGAATGCTATCCTCCTATGTGAATAAGACACATAATGATTGTGGTCCTTACTTATCATATGAACTGTTTCCATGTAACAGCAGAGTTCACAAATCAACTGGACACACTCCCCATAAAGTAGTGTACAGCAACCCTATGGGCTCCCCCTTTTAAACTACATAAATTACCTTTGTGTATTGATCTAAGGGAAGCAGAAAACTTAGCCTGAGGGCTTAAAATGATTTGGTGCCAGGTACAGCACAGTAATTTTGAAACCAATTCAAGATAGGTCCAAAGAGGTGATAACAGGGCAGTGTTACCCCATATATAAAGGGTTTTGCTGTGTAACCCAGTAATTAAAACAGACAAACCTTAAGAGCTTTCTCCACTGTATGAGGGGCCCTACCAAATTACGTGATTGACATCACCTGTTAATGCTGAGATACAGTTAACAGACCACTCCATAATTGTTCATTTTGACATGTTGATACCTTATCCTGGACAAGTCACCCCCCCTCATATGAAGAACACAGAACCACCACTGGGCAGAGTGCACACTGTCAAAGGTATGTGGAAGAGAAATAACCTACAATCTCCTTTGAGGTCAAAATATGCCTCATGTTCCAAGTTCCCTTATGCACTTCAGTCATGAGATTTGATGTCTTCAAACAATGGAAAATCCAGGATTGAATAATTACAATATTATGAAAAAGATATTATGAAAAAGATAGATTGCTACTAACCATATAGCAGAAATATTGTGTGTACTCTCTCTCTCTCTCTCTCTCTCTCTCTCTCACACACACACACACACACACACACACACACACACACACACACAGGCACGTGCACACACAGCGAGGATTAAAACATTTGTTGAAATGAAGAACATTATGTTGGGCACAATTGAGTGGTCCAGCTGTTTCTTGGCCACAGTTTGTCGGTGGCCAGTTATGCGCATAGGCAGTTCATTGATTGTTGTGCTGACACAGAGTGCAACACGTTGCACCTTCGCTTGCAGATTGCATGACTGGTTTCACAGGCAGCTCTGCCTTTGATGGGATGTGTGAAGCTTGTAACCAGACTGGAGAAGGTGGTGGTGGGAGGATATAAGGGCAAGTCTTGCATCTTGTGCAACCCATGATCCCAACCCCCTTGCCTCATGGCTCATATTCCTGCAATAGACCTGTCCCATACATCCTCCCACCACCACCTACTCCAGTCCGGTTACAATCATCACCTGTCTCATCAAAGGTAGGGCTACCTGTGAAACTAGTCATGTGACCTAAAAGCTAAGCTGCAGTCACTGTGCTGCATTCTACATGGGCATGACAAACAACAAGCTGTCTGTCTGCAGGAATAGCCAGTGACAAAGTGTGGTTGAGAATCTCATTACTTTACCACAGGATCCACAGTTTGTTCCGGCAATAAATGCCAATGGCTATTAGTACTTGTTCTAGTGTCCATCAATAAGAGAGACCATGTAAGGAGTCTCTTTTGGTTTTCCAAGTAACAAATAATAGGGATAGGTCAAAATGTTTTGTCAGTTATTGTTCAGTGCTGTATTGAGTAGGACGTTATGTTGCACAGTTTGCCAATTTTGGATGGCAGAGTCAGAGGAGCAATGCATCTGCATTAAATTTTGCATGAAACTCAAGAAAACCTTTAAAGAGACACTCCAAATGATGTAGGAAGCCTACGATGATGTGTACTTAAGCTGTACTTGGTGTTACAAATGGTTCACACACCTTAAAAATGGCTGGATGGAAATTAAAGATGTCCCTCATTCAGGATGCCCTTGACATATACTGACAACACTCATGTCAGGAATGTCAATGAAATTGTGCATGCCAATAGCAGACTGTCTAACAGATTGCAGAAGAATGGAACATCACTGTTTTATCATGTCATGAAATTCTGACACAGCATCTGGGAATGCATCGTGTTGCTGCCAAGATTGTCCCACGGCTCATGAGTCGAGACCAGAAAGACCTTTGCCTCACAATCTGTGAAGAGCTTCTGGATCATGCAAATGAGAATGAGATGTTCCTTGAGAGAATCATAGCTAGTGATGAGACGTGATGGTTATGATGTTGAGACCAAGATTCAGTCTTCACAATGGGTCAGGAAAGGTTCTCCAAGACCTAAAAAAGTTAGTCAGGTCAGGTCAAATGTCAAAGCCATACTGATAATTTTCTTTGACTTTGAAGGATTAGTTCATCATGAATTTGTGCCACAGGGTCACACTGTTAATTGATGGTAATACCTGGACATATTGCGACACCTGCGAGAAAATGCAAGAAGTAAACAGCCTGAAATGTGGCAAGACAATTCATGGCTACTGCATCGCAATAATTCACCAACACACTCATCCCTGTCGGTGTGTGACTACTGCACAAAAATCAAAATCACTGTGCAGCTTCATCCTCTGTACTCTCCAGGCTGACTCTTCTGAAATTTTCTTTATTTCAGAAGTTGAAAACCCCATTTAAAGGATGAAGATTTGCAATAATAGACAAGATAAAAGAAAATTTGCTGATGGCACTTCATGCAATCCAGCAAGAGGCATACCAAGACTGCTTCCAGAAGTGGAAACAGTGTCAGGAGTGGTGGTGGTGGTAAGTTCCTGTGGGACCAGATTGCTGATGTCATCAGTCCCTAGGTTTACACACTACTTAATCAAACTTAAACAAACTTACACTAAGGACAACACACACATCTATGCCCGAGGGAGGACTCGAACCTCCAACGGGGAGAGCCGTGCAAACCGTGGCAAGGAACCTCTGATGGAGTGGAGTATCAATTGTGGAGGAGAGTATTTCGAAAGAGATGATGCACAATAAGTAGAAGGTAATCGTAGAAAAAATTTTGTGGACAAAGTTCTGGAACTTTTTGAACAGACCTTGTATGAGCGGAAAAAAATTATGGCCTGTGGGGCAGTAAACATATTCACTGCTTACTGTTGCTGATTACTGGCATAGCAGCCATCATGGAGTGAGGCAGGGCCTAGGTCCTCTTCGCTTCCCCTCTGCACACCTGTCATCCTGACTGCCACTTGGGGATGTCTTGTGCATGCAGATGGTACCTATCAAGCCTACTCTTGATTTTCCCTCCACAGTTCCTTACATAATCAAGTCAATGTAGCAAATGCTAGAAGCACAGCACCATGGTTCAAAAGAGAATGGAAGTGTAAGATGTAGTAACAAATGTCTGCAGTGACTGCTTACTTAGTTACGAGCAGAAAGAGTTACCTGCCCAGCACAAGAAATGATGCTGCACCTGATGGTGAGAATGGAGAAATATCTGCATTGGAACTGGCTTTTAGAAATTGTTGGCAGAAAGTCCTTGAAACATCTATTAATCCTGAGTTCATAAATGAAATTCATGTACATGGTACCTTACACATTCATGCTGCATGACATTAGTTTTTTATACAGTTCAAGACTAACTTTTCTTTCTGCATGTAAATCTGGCATTAATTCAATACTTGGAGCAAGAGTCCCAGAAAATAAAAGTTCATAAACAATCCCTGTTCTTAAGACAAAATAGAAGTGCATTCCAATGAAAAACAATAATTAACAAGGTTTAATCTTTACTTTAACACAGCTTGCATTTCAGAATCATCTTCAGTGTGTTTTGAGAGCTTTATCTCTTCCATATCACTTGCAAAAGATAAGGCTAATTATTAGCAGATTCATAGATTGTATGCTGCATTCTTGGGTACAATTGCAACTATAATAAGTCTTCACTTACTGGGTTATAAACAAGGGATTTATCTTCAAACATATCCTATAATGACTAGCTTATCAGGGAACTTGTACGACTTCATTATGGCACCAGGTTCTTGCCACAAAATCTTTTAATATATGGCTCAAGGTTGGCCAGTTTATGAATTTATCTTAATATAATGCCAGTAGGCCTGTTGTTCCAGTTCATTTCCCTAACAAAAAGCCAGGTATTACTCAGTATTCAAGTACACCACTAATTTGTAATATGTGATACACTATAACAAAAAGAGTTAGAATTGACACTGTTGAACATTCTCACAAACTTATTAAAATGACTGTCAAGATTTTGACAAATGTTTCTATTCATTAGACTTTCTTTTGCAGTAGGGTTCTGTCAGCATCTGTTAACGCCCCTACATTGGGATAATATGGCAAAGAAGGCATATCTAGTACGCTGGCCACTATACCCTGCTAGATTGAGCATGCCCTGTTCATATGCGGAGAGAAAGTTCCGATAAAGCCATGGCAGAGACACTCAGTGGTGCAAACTATCTTTGTAGTATACTCGGCTAAGTTGCACACTAAAGGCGGATGATCAATTGCAGTTAATTTTGTTTGCAAAGAGATAGATCTACAATAATTATTTTCCATTTATTTGAGTGGGGTGAAAGGAGACCTTTTTGACTCCTTTCACTTTGATACATTTTGGGTTACAGGTGGTCTGGTGGACTGGCAAGGCTCTTAGTCACACTTGTCATAAACAGCAGCCCCACTGTCACTCCAAATGCTTTGTTTGGGAAATCATTGGCCAGGATGCATTTTCCCTAAGACTGATTATGTTCAACCTATACTTGGTAAAACTTCAAGTTCTCACAGATTCTTTACACTTATTTTATTAAGGTATTACACCCACTGTACTACACCTACATATATGCCTGCTTACACTGTCCATGTGCTTCTGTAACTGCTTTAGTGAGTTTTCCTCAGTACACACACACACACACACACACACACCACACCTACACAACTATCTACAGCAGATGTATTGAACTGGCAAGACATTCATGTTTTGTAGAGGGGCAAGGAAACATGCATTCCTGCTATGGCCAGCTCACCAGTATCCACACATACACACATTTCAGAAGGTGACAGTATGTTAAAGCTATCATCAACCTGTTGGCACTGAGCATCTATAGGGGTTCCAGTTCCCTTTGGGAAAGATTTCTTATCATGCTACATTCATCCCCCAGGCCATACGCATATGCCATCCTCTTAACCAGTTTCACCAAAACGGCATGAAATTCATGTAGGCTTTGGACTGTGAGTGAGGTTTTCGGTTCCTCAAGTAGTGTTTGTGCTTTGCTCTCTGTTTGGTTCCTTTTATGCTGGGAAACCGTTAACTGATCGCTGACCCCAATATGGCATAGGTGCGGTACAGTCACTTAAGAATCTAGATCTGCTGAGCAGCCCATAACTCATGAATTGAAGATGCTTTCAACAGCACAAAGTAACAATGAAGCAAAGTTCCTATTCCTCATAGACCAGTGTTTTCATTATTTGGCACTCATTATAAGCTACTAGATAGGACTGCCCACTGACTGCAGAGGTGAGCTCTCTTCATTAGTTACTATTCCTGTGACAATTACCTCTGGTCCACTGCCCAGTGCACTAATGCAAATGAACTGTTGCCTTTGCCAGTGAGTCCTTATTCGGAGATTGACTGACAGTAGACTATTGTTTCCACATTGGACAGCACCTTTCAGCAGACTTTGATGGATTAGGATTATCCTTTGATGGTGTGGAAAGTCATGGCTGCCACAGCTGCTAACCTGTTTTTCCTGAAAATCATTTCAGCAGGTTAGACAGGACAGCTGCAGCACCCTCCTTCAGGAGCAGATTTGGCATTGCCTTTTTTTTGTCTTAGTATGTGACTGCCTCAACATTGTCCAGGGATTCTCATGCTTACCATGGAGGAGTAAAGGTATTGAGTGGTAATCACTCTGATGGTGTCCTCACATACTCCAGCTGCTGCATGCATCAAACTAGGGTATGTCTCATATGAAGGCTCTGGCATGGGGCTGTGTCTTTTGGCTGGCAATCAGTCATGATATTGAACATCTAGCGTGGGCTTGGGTGGCCTATGCAAAGAAGTAATGGTTGCTGCGAGTCCCAGAACTCCATTGGGACAGAGCACACATCAATTTTGTGGCCCTTTCTTGGGAATCGTGTGGTTGATGGTAGTGGATTCATTGTCAAATTTCCCGTATGCTGCCAAACTGTCTTCCATGATTTTGACAGCAACCATTTGTGCAATGTCAGCCATTTTTGCTATCGAGGGCTCCTTCCAGAGCCTCATATCTGATAATGTTCACCCATTTGTGTTGCAGGAGTTTAAGGATTTTTTGCAATGCAGTGGTATCCAATGTCTGACTTCTGCACCATTTCATCAGGCTCCTAACTTACAGGTGGAGCACTTCACAAGAGCATTCAAGACCCTAATCAAAAATTCTAGTCTACCTCGTCTCATGACAGGGCAGTGTCTAGTTTTCTACCCAGGTACTGGGTGACGCTAACAGATGCAGATCGGTGGAAAGTTTGCATGTCACCAGAAATTTGGTCTCTTGGATTTGTTGCAATCCACGTTGCATGCCCCATACCATTGTCGCCCACAGAATTTTCCTCGTGGAGCTCCAATTTACGCACAGTTTTTCAACTAGCAGCAGGGGTGGCTGCCGGGTGTAGTGTTGAGCCACAGAAGTTGGCATTTGTTTGTGTTGTGTGTCAGTCAGGAGCAGCTGATCCATCATTTAAATCAGTTGCGTCTGCAACCTGTTGGAACCATGATGGCTGCTGTTCCTGAGCCACCCTGACATTGAGGGTGATCAAGGCATTTTCCTGGTAGGAGACCCAAATTGTGGCAACATGCACACCACTGCCGCCCCCACTGCACCCTTCTTTTGCCTGTGGAATATGGTGTTGACAATGATTGGTCCTTCAATTCCTGCTGTGGAGCCCATGGACTTGGAACTGGCCACCTCCTCACCCCATTTGCCTGTGGAAAAGTCCTTGCCCTGCCAATGCAGGCTGGCCAGCTATGATGCCAGCCTCTACAATCTTCCACCATTCTGATCGAGTCAGTTGTGATGGTGTTGCCTTCTTTGGCAGCAGACTCACTGCCGGAGAATCTTGCATCTTCTCCAGTTTTCTGATGGAGGGCTTGGAAGAAACCTGGCCATTTTTGGCCCTATGGGGTCTTTTCATTGGTGGGGTGGGGGGCAGGGGGGTAGCCATTTAGTATTCACTCCAGTGGGCATTGATATGAATGTGCATTAGTTGCTGTGGGTCTCACAGCAGAGTGTTGCGGTAAGCAGTCTTGTGTGAAGCATTCTGTGGGCAGAACCACTGACCCTGGTGTGTGCTTCACAGCAGCAATAGGTTGGACTTATCAGTTCTTATGCTGACATTGGCCAACTTTGACCTGGCCTTTGCATTGCACTGTGTTCTTGATTATGTGTGCTAGTTGTTCAGTCATTCACTATGGTTGTGTTTTGTGCCTTCACCTGTGTTTGTCTGTGCAGTATCTGCTCCCCTGTAGATTGACCTGCACATCATGTTTTTTTCCTTCTTCTAGAGTCCAACTCTTTGCCTCCCATAGTCAAGACTCTGCCAGCCAGGGTAGTTACATTTGTGCCAACAAGACGTTTTTGAAGCATTATCACGCCGCTGCAGATACAAAATATATATTGGCATTATTGGAATTTTTTGTACTGAAGATACATACAGGCCAACTATTCTGTCTCTTGTAATTTTATAGTTTTTTCAGGTGAGTTTTGCTTTTGTTATAATTACCCTGATTAAAACTATCTCTAGCTGCTTTACAAAGCTTAAGATAATTTCTGCCAGTAGCCTGTCAACTATCAGTACTGCAGCTTGTGTACTTCTTCAGCTCCTACTGTAGCACAGCATTCAAAGAGCTGTTCAGCACAGTACATTCTCTCAAATTCTACAGCTGATGGCTGTGTGATATTGGAAAGTTGTTTTATTGGTCACTTCTGCTACTGTTCTTACTTACTCAATCTTTTGTTTGGTGGATCTATGGTATATTACTGTGAAGAGAGGATATAAATTATGTACAGAGTCTGACAGGGATTCCATCAGGTCCTGGAGCCTTGGCTAGTTTTAGTAATTTTAACAAGTTCTTATTACCACTGACAGTAGTATCTGTACCACTTATCTTTACAGAAGTGTAAGATTTAAACTGGAGAAATGCTCTTGGATCTTCTTTTGTAATCTTTTTGTGTTTGCTTTGCTATTCTCAGTTTCAGTTCCTCTGTCCTCCATGAGTGGCCGGGCACTAACTTGTCTCACTGACAGTTTTAAAAAAATAACCAGAATATCTTTGGGGTTTGCGAGAGGTCTTCCATTGAGATTATACCAAGACAGTTGCTGAAGGCTTTCAAACATTGCTATGTTGAGAGTCAAATATGTTTCATTTAACAAATAACTTTGCTTTACATCAATTGTGCAGTAGTTATTGTTTCTTAAAAGTTTCTTTACAGACGCTGTATACCATGGAGGATCCTTCCCATTATGAATTTTCTTGTGAACTGCATCCCTGTCGAGTGCTTGACCAGCTACTCTTCTGAACCTGAGCCACAATTCTTCTTTGAGATATTGCAGCAGTTAACATCTTTCAACTTCACATTACTGAGACATTAAAATGTACTGGACAAAAACTGTTACAACTCCCAGTTTAATGTACATAGGTTTGCAATGATCCATTTATTATTTGCATGTGATGCCCCATAACAAACATATCCATGTTACCAAGTGTTTTCTGGCCTCGCAATAATTAATTTCCTCTAAAGCAAGAACATCTTGTGTTTGTGAAACGTTGGTACCTTATATTTGAGACAACTGCATTCTATTGGCGTGGAACATTATGAAGAAAGTGTGAAAGTAAAGCAGTAATACGAGCAGGCCAACCAATTTTAATGGCAGTTATTTCGCCTATACTTATAAAAACCCCGGTAATGAAATAAGGGACAGTACGCAAATAATTGGATAAACTAAGTGTAAATACGTCGCTAGGCCTAGAGATACAAATTCTCGAGCATTAATTTACAATCCTAGTTTTCCACAAACGGAAAAAATGCGCGCGAAAATTGGGTTTTTCGTTTGTAAAATTGCTATACAACAGTATTTATCGCACAAATTGCTGTTCATTCTGCGTGATCGGTACGCAAATAACTTGTTGCATACTCCAATCGGTCTGTTACCTTTACAATTGACTGCTTCACTACAGTTAAGATTCGAAAACTTGTGCGATACTACTCCATCAAGTCATTTTTCTTCCTCACTGATGAGTGATTTTATGTATTACGGTGCGTACCCGAAAGTATGAAATATTCACCATACTTAAATACAATGCAGGAAGCTACTGAATAGTCTTTTTAGGCACTTCAATTCAGTCCTATTAGTTATTCTTAACACGAAGGTCAGGCCAGGTTTCATTAAAGCTTCGGTGTCATGGATTTAAATTGTAGAGTATCAAGAGGTGGCAAGCGTTGTTATTCCGTCTCATTGGAAACTCTACGAAGTATGACTGACTGCAAGTGTTAGTTCGCACTTCGCATGTAACAAACTTAGCTGTAAAAACGTCTCTTTTTTTCCCTCTTTCTTCTCTCACGTACTGCTTGCAAGACTTTCTTTGGTAATTCATAAAGAACAAATGGCGCGACAAATACATTGATCTGTGCTGCAATCGTAGGGTATGCCTTTTTGTATGACAAATATTGACAGAACGTACATTTACAGGGCTGTGGCGCAAATATTCTTAAAAGAAATTAGTAGCTTCAGTATGATAGAATCTGCATCGAAGTGTCGCTAAGCCAATCACGTGCCTTCTATCAAAACTTTTTGTTTCAAGATGGCGGGTGAGTGCTGTGTACTCGAATGGAATGATTTCTAACTTTTGTGGTTTACAATGAGGCATTTACCCACTCTGTGCGTTTCAGATGTCTCGTCGTATTTGCAAGATGAAGACGAAGAAAACCCAGATGAAGGTATGATAGATTATTTAAGTCCCCTTTCCTTTTAAATGTAAGGTGTAACAAATTGATGTAAAGAAAGACAGCGCTGTTCTGTAAATGTTGGTGTGTTGTGTGTCATTGTCTAGCCGTGTGTCAGCTAGGTTATGGAAGTTTCATTGTTTCCAATTTCATAACATGTCATCTGCTACGTTAGAAGTACTATGTAGTATTACACGTGCGGTGTTTGTGTCTTTCAGTTGTAGCAGGGATAGGTGGGAGTTTGCTTGTGAATATTGTTGTATTAAGACCGCTGCATAATTGTACATTGAATGATTGCCGTTAAGACGACATTGTATTGGAAATAAGTGTCTTACATGACGATTACTAAATCATTTGCTTTATGTCGTTGTAAATACTTGTTATCTTCAGCAATGATATTCCGTGACAACTGACCAGGATCCAGAAAACAAAGTTTTAACTATGATGAAGATCCGTAAAATTTAGTGTATCCAGCCATGCAGGCTAGAAAAATACTTTAGACATGGATCATTGCGGCTAGTTTGCGCGCGTAGTGAACATTATCTGAAAAAGAAATTAGTTATATATAGCAGTGTAATTGAACTATTAGAAGTGAACAATTCATGCTGTAAAAGTACATTTATTCCTTCGAATTTCTTAAGACGCAGAAGTTGATGATGGGCATATTTTAGTTTAAAACATTGTGTACAGAGCGGCTGTAAGTCATAAACATTGCTGTTAAATGCGATGGCTTGTTTACATTTCCTTTTTGGCTATTAACTGCGACAGTATACGTTCACGGGTTGTACTAAATGATGTAGCAATCATACTTCATACAATGGTTAACAATGAGCCGGAGGTATTTTAAGAATAGTAAAAATGTAAATCACATTCGTACTTAGTGCCATACTGTGTCTTTGACACATACTTGACGTGTTGGACCAGGGATTTCAAATCAAAATATTTCGTTACTATCCTGTAGAATCTATGGTTTTCCAGTTAGCGTAGAAATTCCTGTTCTTAATGTGGCTTATGATATTTTCAAAATTTCCTAATTATCGAAAGAGAGAATTGAAATTAAAAGTTATCAATAATTGTAGTTTTCTATATTTGATACAAATTGTAGAATGTTATTTCTATGTTTTATAGTGATTTACTAGCTTTGATAAAACATTAAAGACCACAGTTTCATTTGTTGTTATTTGGAAGTGTCATCCCTAAATAAAAATGAGGTCAGAATGCACTGTGTGTGTCTTTTTTTTTTCTTTCGTCAGTAACCTACAAAACTTTGAATGTATCATGCCTATCATTGCTTTTAGTTGGGCCTACAGAAGTTTACTATTACTTACTCAAAACCATTACATGTATATAGATTTGTCATTTGGAGAGACAAATTAATTTTGTAATACCATTGCTACTTTGAGTAAACAATTTTTTGCCCTGTACTTTGCCAGGCCATTTGTGGTTTGTTACATTTACACAAAATAAGAGTAACATTTTGGTTAAAGTACATGTAACATTAAAGAAACTATTTGGAGTTTAAAGAATTATCCTGGTCTGAGCTGTCAGTAGGCTGTATTATTTTCAGATTGTTTTGTTATGCTTAACAATTTATCTAAAAACATTAATTGCAAAGTTACTGATCATGTGATAGTTGAAACCAATTTTATGTACACTTTTAATAATACAGGAGAAGTTTTATGCCAGAATTTTTTCAGTTTTCACCACATGCTAAATATGTTAGAGCATACTCTAGGGGACATTGTGGAATTTGTAGTTTTAGATCAAAGATTCTGCAACCACTGCTTTGGATAAAGGAAAGTGTAGCTCTCTGTTTCTTTTGGTCTTGGGGGCACTTATTTGCAGATCACTAGGTCATGTATGGAGAGTCAGTTAAGGTATCGTACACATTATGTACAACGTCGGTCGTGCTTCATGTTGCAAGAGTTGGTGCTGTGTTGTGCTCCAAAAAAGAGATTGAATGATCCGTAATGATTAAAGAGTTTGAGACAATGAATTGAAGCGAGCAATGTCCTGTGTACTAACCTCTAATAAATGTGTGTTAATATCCAGGAGAGTTCATGAAGAGTAAAGCAATCAAAATTTTGTCACAGCTGCTACCGCTTTTCACATGGTGTACAGATCTTCAGAGACTCACTACGCACCAAATATCGTTAGTTTTAGAGGTCATGGTGGTATTTCATTTGGCCAGATATGTTAGTATCCTGTGTTCAGTTATATTTCTAGCATGATTTGACACCAGTCCACAATCTGCATTATGATATTTACTACTCTCCCACATGGATCTTGTGGCAACAGAATGATTGTAGTGTAACTCAAGGTCTAGTTGAGTTGACAGTTGGTGGACCCAGTAATTGTGAATGTGAAATACAGGTTGCCGTAATTTACCGATCAGTAGTGTAGAATGATGTATGTTCGCATCATATTTAACACTTTTTCTATAAAATTGAAGATAAATTCAGAAAGGTGTATTAGGTAAGGGAGATGACATATTTCAATAATTTTTCTTGTAAACATATTTAATTTTTGCAAATCGAATTATAGGGAGTCGTGGTAAAATGTTGGATGGAGCAATAGACTCCACCCCCTTGAGATTCACAGGGATGGGAATTTTTGCTTGTTATATACCCTCCAGGATGACCCCAGTTTCACTAGCCTGCTGTCCAAAATTAGTACTGGAGATCTTTCTCTGAGGGTAAAGAGTGGCCGGATCGAGGGATTGGCCATACCACCAGTTCCTAGTGCCTAGGTGGATAGACAGGCTGCACTTTAGTCAGTCATGCTGATAGGTAACAGGCTTGTGCCACAGACCTTCTTTAATTAGAATTTTTAATTACTACTATGCGAGACAACTTTTAAATTTTTCTCACAGCTTCTAGTAATAAACTAAAAGTTAAATTTTGTTTTTCAGGCTAAGCTTAATATTTACTGAAATGTACTCTACCATGTGGCACTTTTCAATATGGTTTCTTTCAGCACTATTCTATTTTCCCTTGCTCTTATTTGCAAAGAAATGACCAATAGTGGTGAAATTTTCCTAACCTCCGCCATGAACCATGTGGTGGCTTGCAGTGCATTTACGTACTGTTTGCAATACAATTAAAGGATCACTTTTTTGAAAGCCCCATAATAGTCTTCTGTTGTGATTCAGTGGCTTCAAGTTGCCTACAATCTTCCTCTGTATGGTACAAAAGTATGGTGTCATGTAAAGTCGCCATTGGGCTCAGCGATACTTCAAACAGCAAAGTGTTGGCACATGCTGTGCAAGGAAGCCCAGAGCTCAGAAGCTTACGTGACATGTAAGGGGTCAGTGATGTAACAGGCACCAAATTTCACCACAATTCTGACCGCCATTGATGTCAAACGATGGGAAGGTCATCATATCCCGTCTTACCCACACATCATTCCTTTTTGTGGTGCCTCTGCAGTGGAGATCATAATCACGATGCCAAGCATTAAAATCACATTGTTTTGTTGCAAATGTTACCTAAGCATTTTGAGCCCTACTGTTTCACACCTTACTGTGGGTGATCGTGGGTGACTGCTGCATTGACACATGTGTGAATAAAATGACAAAGGGTCCCTCTAAGATCCCCCAGTTTGATGACACCCTCCGTAGCACCAACCCACTACATAGAATTTTAAAAATGTATGTGTACAGAGACAACTTGTGAAATGGTCCTAGATGCTAACAGACAGGCGTCTAGAATAAGAGGGGTGTAAACAGATTGCCTGTCTGCAGGTCTCTATTATTATTATTATTATTATTATTATTATTATTTGTTGTTTTTGTTACTATTACACTACTTCACAGGTTCTTTGTACAGGCATATTTTTAAAATTCCCAATAATGGTGGATGGGTACCACTGAGGGTTCCGAAATGGGGGAGGGGGGGGGTCTTAAAGGATTTCCTTCACCCGTTTATTCATGCAAGCGTCAGTGTCGTGAACCCCCCACCCCTGTGATGACACCACAGGAAGGCACGAAACTAAAGAGCTGAAAGTGCTTAAGCATTCTTCGCTGCCTAGGATCACATTCGGATTTTGTTGAATGATTTTGAACTATTTCTAATGTTTCCACTGTACACGAGCAAAAATTTCTATTGTCCTGCACTCTGAAGGAGTGTGATCACATTTAGTGGGGATGCAGTCCCACAATGTTCTTAGAGTTGGGTTGAAATGCTCGGGGGGGGGTATCATCGGTGTCAAAGGTTGTTAAGATCATCGTCCTGTTGCTCATTGCACTGTGAACTGCCATTTTCAACCACAAAATGTGCGGGAGTCAACATCCCAAGAAGAGGGGTGGTTTTTTGATGCCTTTGTGCCATCCCCTTAGTCCTTACCATGTTGATTTTTGCAGCAGTGTGTCTGAAATGTCTTCCTTGCCACACACAAAAAACAGCAAGATTGCAAACACTGAACATAGAGATTCTGAACTTCATTGCAGACTCATTAAAAGAAGGTGTGAGATGTGAGTAAGACGTGGTATGATTTACCCACCTTACATATCATGAATTTCTGAGCTCTGGCCTTCTTTTTCACGATTCAACACTTTGCTGTTTGAAGCATCGCCAAGCTTGAGGTTTACATTGCAGGGGCCATGCTTTTGCACCATTGCTGGAGGAGGTTGTAGGCACTTTTGAGTCAAACTTCAGACTTCGGGTGTTGCAATGGGAAACAGTTACAGGGTTTTAAAAAAGTGATTTTTCGTGTTGTGCAGTGGTGTCTAATGTAGATGAACAGTAAAATACAGCTGTTTTATGTAGAAATGAATTGAGCATATATTTTACTGATGTAATAGGGTTAACACATCTGTGGGGTTAACACATCTGTGAATACAAAACTTGCAAAATTACTGATAAAAATGTCAACGATTAAATTAGAAGTTGTCACAATGACTTATTTAGTTATTTGATCCTCTCTCTTCTTTTTCCCCTACAAATAGAATTTTGTTGCAAACTCCACAAGTTCAAAACATTTGTTATTCTTAAACCACCACCATTATTAAATCCATATTTTTAACAATCACTGTAAGAAGATTCATCCAATACATTTTTTCAGCGTTGTGTTTTATAATATTTATTTTTCCTGATTTATTTATTTAAACTCACTCTTCAGTTCTCAATTTTTTTAAATGTCCCCTCCGATTTAACTTTTATTGTGGGAAAGGTATATGTCCTTAAACTGTACTTTATTATTATTTACATTTTATGACTTCATTGGACGAACTTTATACAAAGAATCTTTGTTTCCTGTCAGCCCAATACTTCATTCTCTCGGGTCTCATCCTTTCTTCATCGGAAAGCACCCTTCCTATTATCTGTCTGTTGATTCTCATTTGCAGTCTGGTTTGTTTGTCTGTGAGTTTCCTGATTTTGTCAGTTTTGTTTCTTAGGTCTTCCAGTGTAATCTGTAGCTCATCCATATCTCCCTTGATTTCTGTAATCCACTTAATGTCGCGCTTACTATTCCAAAATTGTTCTATTGTTCTCCTGATGATCCTGTTCTCTGTTCCGATTATATGTCCGAAAAATGAAATACGTTTCTTTCTTGGTTCTATTTCCTTGTAGAATGTTTCATTTGTAGCTACTCTCCTGTATCCCATCTTTCTGGTATGATTTGTTGATGCACATTCTGATGATTCTTCTCTCTATTTTAAGTATTTTGTCTATTTGTGCAGTGTTAGTTGTTTTGAAGATTGTTTCAGTCGCGTATGTTATTTCTGGTTGAGTGGCTGTTTTGTAGTGTTTTAATTTTGTTTCTATTGACAGGCTCTTTTTATTGTATTTGTTTTTGGTGATACATTGTGCTCTAGTCAATTTGTTTGTTCTCTTATGCAATGTTGGCTTTTCATTGAAGTTATAGGTTATGATTTCTCTTGGGTATTTAAATTTATCTACAGTTTTGATTTCTTGGTTTCCTATGGCAATTTTGTTTGTGAGTGGTGGGTCAGTTAACAGGATAAATGTTTTTTTAAAGGATATTCAAATTTTCTATGCTGTTTCATGTAGTGAGATAACTTGTTGATTGGTTTCCTGAATACTGTTGGACGAGAGAGCAAGGTTGTCAGCAAATCCTAGACAATTTAAACTTACGTTGTCTTTGGGTCTTCCAAGTATATGTTCTTTGGGTTAGTCTTGTACCATTCGCTCATTATGTATTCTAAAGCACAGTTGAACAGCAGGGATGCCAAGCAATTTCCTTGTCTTAAAACCTGTTTTTATGATGAATGGCTCAGAGGGTTCCCCCCTGAAATTGACTTTTGATACAGTGTTAGTTAAGGTGAGTGAGTTCTATAAATTTGATTAATTTTGTATGAAGCCCAAAATTTCTTAAGATTTTTAACGTTGAAGGTCTATGGATAGTCATATGCTTTTTTAAAGTCCAGAAAGGTTATTACTGGAGGTTTATTTTATTTCTTGTAATTTACTATGGCTAATTTTAAGTGATTTGTATTGCACAGTTTCTCCAAGGTCTGAAGCCTCCTTGGTATCACCTAATTCCTCCTCTATTTGCTCTTTTATCCTGTTGTATAGGATTCTGGAGAAAATATTGTATGTACAGTCAAAGAGAGAGATACCTCTAATTATCTGGGTTGCTTTTATCTCCTTTTTTGTGGAGTGGGTGGATTATGGCTGTGGTCCAATGTTAGGGAAACTTTTTCTGTTATCCGGATTTTTGTTAGGGCTATGTGTAAGGATTTCGAACTATATCGCTGGCATATTTCCACATTTCTGCAAAAACTTTGTCTTCTCCACATGCCTTATAATTTTTCATCTCCCTGAGTACTGTTTCCACCTCTTGGGTTGCTGGAGGATTTATGAGATCATGTGGAGTCCTGATGGGTGTGTCTGTATTAATTGCTAAAAGTTCCTGGGGTCCGTCACAATTCAAAAGTTTACTAAATGCTTTTGCCATGATTTTGGCATTTTCCTTGTCATTATGTGCCATTTTTCCATCTTCCCTTTTCAGCATTAACATGGCAGGGGCAAATTTTTGTAATTGTCTTCCAAACATTTTGTAAAAGTCTCTGGAATTGGTTTTGTGGTAATTTTCTTCTGTTGATTCAATTACATCTTACTGTGATTGTCTCTTGGTTTGCCTGATAGTGTGAACTGTTTACTGATGTTTTTGAGGTTGGTTGCATTTTCTTCTGTTTTCTGTGTTTGAAATTTTAACCATGCATCATGTCTTTCTTCATGAATTATGTCACATTCTGGGTTCCACCAGCCATGTCTTTCATATGGGTTCAATGGGGCTAAATTTTCTGCTTGTTGCCTGAGAATTTAAACCAGTTCTTCTAAATTATGTCAGTTTTATGTTTTGTATGACTTCTCTATATTTATCACTTCTAATTAGTTGGTGGGGATCAAAGACCCTCTTTAGTTTATTGCACTGTAGCTTCTTTTTTAGTGGTGTGAACTTAATTTTGATTTTGACAATGTAATGATCTGAACTTGTATCTATCCCTCTTAATACTTGAACATTGTAGAGTTCTCTGTGTAAGAATTTGTACATAAATACATGATCCAGCTGCCATTCTCCTTTTCTACAATCAGGATGTTTCCAAGTTTTAAGTTTCTTTGGCCTACTTTGTGGACTTTGAGATCAGTTTGTGTTCCCTACAGAGTTCAACAAGTTTTTGACCATTCTTATTTGTTTGTTTATGTGGAGCCCATTTTCCAATGATATCTTGGTATTTCTGTTGTCTTCAGAGTTGGGCATTGAAGTCCACTAACAGGATCTTTACATTGTTAATATTTACTTGGTTTATTGCTTGGTCAAAGATATCCCAAAACTTTCCCGCTTCTTTCCTAGTCTGTTAGAAAATTCTTCTCATTAGTAGGGACATGGGCATCGATGAGGTATAAATTTTGTTGGATGCTTTTAAACTCAAAGTTGCAACTTGAAAATCAATAATTGAATCTCCTATTTTCACATTGACTATAAACGCAGTTCTAAAAAGGGGACGTTATATACTTTATTACAATTGATATTTTTTTCTGTTGTACTTCTAAGATTGCAACTCAAAGTAACTGGATTTTCGATAGTTTAGGCCAAGGCTAGTGGCCTGCTTATGTGTTCTGTACAGCGATGTTGCAAGTGTTAGACATGAGCTATGATAGAGACAAAAGGGGGGGGTGTTAACTGCTGTTTCTACACATCTAGTAGGAGTCCAGTAGACAGACGATGTGTTGAAGCAAGACACTAAAGAATAGCATCAAATTTTCCTGTTCGTTTACAGTTCTATAATCTCAGAAATAACACATTCAGAAGAAAATGGCAAATATATTTACAACCAGGTTTTTTTAATTTCATTTAACCTGTGGTATTAGATTCAAACCTAACCACAGCTTTAAGTCGTGACATATTTGGAAAGAAATGGACATTAGTGATTCAATTTTCACAAGTGAAACTCACATTTGAACCTAAACTGGACCCTGCCTTAAGTTACAGATCAGTATGTCACCCCCAACTGTGTGTTTGGTTTCATATTTGCTACAAACAAAATCGGGAATCAACAGTGAACAACAGAATTGTTTAAATTTCAGCACTAGTAATACATTCTTTTCTTGTCTCTTATTGGCAAGTATCATCCCATTGGCTACGCGAAACTTACGCATTGTCAGTCTGAGCAGCAGAGAAACACTGCCATGACTGCTGCTGGCCCTGTTCTAGCCATTATCTGGATTTTCATTGCTTGCACTTGGTTCACATGCAGTTTTGCAGTTCACTTTAGCATTCAAAGAACCAACTGCAACATCAAGGTTGTATATGCAGCCTTCAGTGAAACCATTTGAGTGAATAGCTTGACGATAATGGATTCATATTTTCAACTTCTAAATATCACCACAACAATTAATTAAATTTGTCAGCTGCAGTGAAAAATTGACTTGGGTACTTAGTGGTGTTAATTTGACTGTTGGTGTCTGATTACCGTCACTCATCTTAATATCCATTGCATTACTTTGAGAATGAGAACCTGGTCCAAATAGGCTGTATTATTTTGTTTTATCTAGGTTATTGGCCAATTTTCAAGCACTTATCTTAAACTTCCATTTTCATTTTATGTTGTAGTATATCGCTAGTACATGTGGACAGGAAACATCTTACTATTGTACAGTGATTGTGTGTGAATGTGTAATGACACATTACTGCCCACACGTACCAATGACATATTGCAATATAGGATGAACCTGGAAGCTTAAGATATGTGCTTGAAAATGACCAAAGGTTGAAATTGGCCTATCACATAGATAATAAAAAGTAATGCAGTGTTTGTGGACCACGTTCTCATAACACATTGAGGCAGTGGACTCCTAGAAATAAAATTTTAAAATGCACTGCATTACTATTTCTTAGTCAAACAAAGCAGAATTATTGTCACTTGACTTAATATCCATTGCATTATTGTTTCTTAATCTGACAAATATAGCTTGCTCGCCAGGTTTCGAGAGGGTGCGTTTCTGGATGAGGTATCGAATATATTGCTTCCCCCTACTTGTATCTCCCGAGGAGATCACTAATGTAAAATTAGATAGATTCGAGCGCGCACGGAGGCTTTCAGACAGTCGTTCTTCCCGCGAACCATATGCGACTGGAACAGGAAAGGGAGGTAATGACAGTGGCACATAAAGTGCCCTACGCCACACACCGTTGGGTGGCTTGCGGAGTATCAATGTAGATATAGATGTAGATAGATCTGCAGCAGTTCAAAGAGCCATGCCATCTCTTACTACTATAATGGCATTTGCAAAAACTTTCTCACTTCTAATTTTTTTTTTTCTTTTCAAAGTTCACACTATGGTACCTGAGCCTAAAAGAGAATAACTTACTTGCCCCTATTGTTCAATGTAGTAATATATTATTACCAAAATAAATTGTTTGGGTGGGCTGGGGATGTATTTCAACCATGCTGAAGCCTCCAACGAAGAGTTTGTTGAAATCTGTTCATCGGCAGACATTAAGGATAAATCAGTGTTACTACTTTTAGAAATTGTTGAAAGTGAGTTGTGGCATATTTAGATACAGTATCTGTAAATTAGTGAATAGTCTAAATTTTCAAAAGTTGTGACATAATCGCGAATGTAAAACAGTGATGCAGGTACTGTCAAATGTTTTTTGTTCCAGTCTTTGATCACGGTATAAAGTCCTTTGATGATGACTGGTTTGTCAGTAATGACTATCTGCAGATGTACAATATAAAAATATATACATCTAGTGGGCAGTCTATCTTTCAAAACAATACAGTATTTCCTATCACAATATAGTCTGATACAAACTGGGAATGTACAGATAAAATAAGGTAAAATGTACCAGTTCTACACCATGTCCTAATGTGAAAAGCCGTCATGGCATCATCAAAACATAAACACACACACACAGCAAAGCATTGTCACGTAGAGTTAAAATATGGTGTAAAATATGCCACATCGCCCAGTCATTTTGCAACTGGCGTTACTTTACAAAATATACTGAAGTGCAGTAGCTATCAAAAATATGTATGCCTGTACGCTTCATAGATATTGCTAGTGTGGACTTAATGTATTCTTCATTTACATAAGACCCATAATATGATGAAAATACAGTAGGTAAAATACATACAGCAGACTTTTAAATTTTGATAATTACTATAGAAACAAATTGTAATAAAATAAGACGAAGACAGTAACATTATTTAAAGGAAATGTGTAAAGGTAATAGGTTTTGACACTTTCTCGGTGAATTTACGGTCAAAAATAAAATATACGTAATACACTGCCTATAGCAACCTATAAATTACCTATGAAAGATAAAATGACAAAATAACTGTATGGAACAAAAGACAGGTCAATGATCAGCACCTTCTGTTGGCTCGGCCACCATGATGTTACGTAGGCGTGTAGCGGTCATAAGAATTTAACCACTAGAGGGCTTTTCGTACATCGTGATACATCTCCCGCAGAAAACGTTTATACAACGTATTACCAGTCAATAAATAAGATTATATAGTCTAGCCATAAAATCCATGAATAGATAGGGTATAATCAGTTGCAGGACTAGAGGGACGAGTGTATGGAAGGAAGGCAAATGCATACTGTTCTCGACATAAATAAGCAACAAGGCTATATATAAAGCGTGGCATTAAGTAGTTATTGTAATATGTTATCAGATAAAGCAGAGGAGGTCTTAGGCACAAAATCACTCAATCCATTGAATACCCCTGTGGGCTCATGCTTTCTGCAAAGGGTTGTACTCTCGATTTGTTAGAGGAGTTGGAGATTTATAAGGCCAAAAAGCATGAGCCCACTAGAGTACTCGTGGACAGAGCGATTTTGTGCCTAATGCTTACTTTGCTGTATTTGATAACATGTTACTCAATGCCTCACTTATTTATATCTAGCCTTGTTGCTTATTTATGTCAAGAACAGTATGCATTTGCCCTACTTCAATACATTTGTCTATTCATGGATTTAATGGTCAGACTATATAACCTTATTTATTGACTGTTAATACGTACCACTTTTTCTGTGGTAGACGTACCACAATGTACGAAAA
This sequence comes from Schistocerca serialis cubense, assembly GCF_023864345.2. Lineage (NCBI taxonomy): Eukaryota > Metazoa > Arthropoda > Insecta > Orthoptera > Acrididae > Schistocerca > Schistocerca serialis. The sequence goes on along the minus strand of NC_064642.1, from coordinate 140,958,054 downwards.
GCCCTCTAGCAGTTTAAGTTCTTATGACCGCTATGTGCCTACGTAACATCCTGGTGGCCGAGCCAACAGAATGCGCTGATCATTGATTTGTCTTTTGTTCCATACAGTTATTTTGTCATATAGACATTTTATCTTTCATAGGTAATTTAGCGGAGAGGTATCTGTTGAGAGGCCAGACAAATCTGTGGTCCCTAAAGAGGGGCAGGAGCCTTTTCAGTAGTTGCAGGGCAACAGTGTGGATGATTGGCTAATCTGGCCTCGCAACATTAGCCAAAGCGGCCTAGCTGTGCTGGTACTGCGATCGGGTGAAAGCAAGGGGAAACTACAGCTGCAATTTTTCCCGAGGGAATGCAGCTTTACTGTATGGTTAAATAATGATGGCGTCCTCTTGGGTAAAATAGTCGCCCCATTCGGATCTCTGGTCGGGGACTACTCAGGAGGACATTGTTATCAGTACAAGGAAAGCTGGCGTTCTACGGATTGGAGCATGGAAAGCCCGATCCCTTAATTGGGCAGGTAGGTTAGAAAATCTAAAAAGGGAAACGGATATAGTGGGAATTAGTGAAGTTCAGTGACAGGAGGAACAAGTCTTCTGGTTAGGTGGAAATTTGGGTTATAAGTACAAAATCAAATAGGGCCAGTGTAGGAGTAGGTTTAATAATGAATAAAAAATAGCAGTGCAGGTAAGCTACTATGGACAGCATAGTGAACACATTATTGTAGCCAAAATAGACACAAAGCCCACACCTACCACAATAGTAAAAGTTTATATGCAAACTAGCTCTGCAAAATACGAATAGATTGAAGAAGTGTGTGGTGAGATAAAAGAAATCATTCAGATAGTGAAGGGAGATGAAAATTTAAGTCATGGGGGGACAGGAAGATAAGGAAAAGTAGTAGGTGAATATGGAATAGGGGTAAGGAATGAAAGAGGAAACTGCCTGGTAGAATTTTGTACAGAACATAACTTAATAATAGCTAACACCTGGTTTAAGAATAATGAAAGAAGGTTGTAGATATGGAAGAGGCCTGGAGACACTGGAAGGTTTCAGATTATATAATGGTAAGGCAGAGATTTAGGAACTAGATTTTAAATTGTAAGACATTTCCAGGGGCAGATGTGGACTCATGACCACAATTTATTGGTTATGAACTGCAGATTAAAACTGAAGAAACTGAAAAAAGTTAGAAATTTAAAGAGATGGGACCTGGATAAATTGAAAGAACCAGAGTTTCAGAGAGAGCATTAGGTAACAGTTGACAAGAATGGGGCAAAGAAATACAGTAAGAGAAGAATGGGTTGAGAGATGAAATAATGAAGGCAGCAGAGGATCAAGCAGGTAAAAAGATGAGGGCTAGTAGAAATCCTTCTGTATCAGAAGAAATATTGAATTTCATTGATGAAAGGAGAAAATAAAACAAAAATGTGTTAAATAAAGCAGGCAAAAAGGAATACAAACATCTCAAAAATGAGATTGACAGGAAGTGCAAAATGGCTAAGCAGGGATGGCTAGAGGACAAATGTAAGGATGTGGAGGCATATATCATGAGGGGGTAAGATAGATACTGCCTACAGGAAAATTAGAGACAACTTTGGAGAAAAGAAGAAAAGAGAGCCACATGTATGAATATCAAGAGCTCAGATGAAAAACCAGTTAGGAGGAAAGAAGGGAAAGCAGAAAGGTGGAAGGAGTATATAGAGGGTCTATACATTTGCGATGTACTTGAGGACAGTATTATAGAAATGGAAGAGAATGTAGATGAAGATAAAATAGGAGGTATGATACTGCATGAAGAGTTTGACAGAGCACTGAAAGACATAAGTCAAAACAAGGTCCCGAGAGTAGACAACATCCCATTAGAACTAATGATAGCCTTGGGAGAGCCAGGCCTAACAAAACTCTACCATCTAGTGAGCAAGATGCATGAGACAGGCGAAATACCCTCAGACTTCGAGAGGAATATAATTATTCCAATCCCAAAGAGAGCAGGTGCCGAGAGGTGTGAAATTTAATAAGTCACGGCTGCAAAATACTGACACGAATTTTGTACAGATGAATGGAAAAACTGTTAGAAGCCGATCTCTGGGAAGTTCAGTTGGGATTCCGTCGAAATGTTAGAACATCCGAGGCAATACTGACCCGACGACTTATCTTAGAAGATAGGGTAAGGAAAGGCAAACCTGTGTTTCTAGCATTTGTAGACGTAGAGAAAGCTTTTGATAATGTTGACTGGAATACCTGCTTTCATATTCTGAAGGTGGCAGGGATAAAATACAGGGAGCGATAGGCTATTTACAATTTGTACAGAAACCGGATAGCAGTTATAAGTCAAGGGGTATGAAAGGGAAGCAGTGGTTTGGGAAGGGAGTGAGGCAGGGTTGTAGCATATCCCCCGATGTTATTCAATGTGTATATTGAGCAAGCAATAAAGGAAACAAAAGAAAAATTTGGAGTAGGAATTAAAACCCATGGAGAAGAAATAAAAACTTTGAGGTTTGCCGATGACATTGCAATTGTCAGACAGCAGTGAAGCACCTGGAAGAGCAGTTGAACGGAATGGACATTGTCTTGAAAAAACGAAGATAATTGTGTGTAGTCAAATTAAATCAGGTGATGCTGAGGGAATTAGATTAGGAAATGAGACACTTAAAGTAGTAAAGGAGTTTTGATATTTGGGGCGCAAAATAACAGATGATGGTCGAAGTAGAGAGGATGTAAAATGTAGATTGGCTATGGCAAGGAAATCGTTTGTGAAGAATAGAAATTTGTTAGTATCGAGTTCAGATTTGTGTCAGGAAGCCCTTTCTGAAAGTGTGTGGAGTGTAGCCATGTAGGGAAGTGAAACATGGGCGATGAATAATTTAGACAAGAAGAAAATAGAAGCTTTTGAAATGTGGTGCTAGAAAAGAATGGTGAAAATTAGATGGGTAGATCACGTAACTAATGAGGAGGTACTGAATAGATTTGTGGAGAGGAGGAATTTGTGGCACAACTTGATTAGAAGAAGGGATTGATTTATAAGACATGTCCTGATGCATCAGGGGATGACCAGTTTAATATTGGAGAGCAGCATGGAGGGTAAAAATCATAGAGGAAGACCAAGAGATGAATACACTAAGCAAATTCAGAAGGAAGTAGGTTTTAGTCGTTACTTGCAGATGAAGCTGCTTGCACAGGATAGAGTAGTATGGAGAGCTGCATCAAACCAGTCTCTGGACTGAAGACCGCAACAACAGGTAATTTATAGGTTGCTATAGGCAGTGTATTACGTATATTTCATTTTTTACTCTAAATTCAGCAAAAATGCGTCAAAACCTATTTCCTTTATACATATACTTTAAATAATTTTATGTTATTGTATTCATCTTTTATTTTATTACAATTGGTTTGTATAGTAATTATCAAAATTTAATAGTCTGCTATATGTATTTTACCTACTGTATTTTCATCATATTACGTGTCTTACGTAAATGAAAAATACGTCTAAGCCCACACTAGCGACTTCTATGAATCATATAAGCAAACATATTTCTGGTAGCTACTGTTCTTCGGTACGTTTTGTACAGTAAGGCCAGTTGCAAAATGACTGTGTGGATGATGTGGCCTATTTTACACCATATTTTAGTTCTGTGTGACAATGCTTTGCTGAGGGTGTTTTTATGTTTTAACAATGCCATTATGTCATTATCACATTAGGACATGGTGCAGAACAGGTACGTTTTACCTTTTTATGTATTACCAATTTGTATCAGAGTATATTGTGATAGGAAATACTGTTGTTTTGAAAGGTGTACTGCCCACTAGTTGTATATTTTTTTTATATTGTATATCTGGAGATGGTAATTACAGACTGAAACTGATCGTCATTGAAGGACTTCATATTGTGATCAAAGACTGGAATAAAAAACATTTGAGTCTAAATTTTGTTTCCCTCAGATAATGCAAATGCGAGTGTTCACTTTGCACACAACAAAATATTTAATGTATGGAAATCTTCTTACAGATAATGAGGAATCCATTGCAAGGTGTGTTATTTTGGAAAGGGTGGGAGGACACTACGTACTGCTTTAACAGTTCCTGTTGCTGTTAATGAGTATGCCACCCAGTAGAAACTTTTCTCACTGGAGCTTAGACTCATAATTGCTTTGAAATTAGCCCTTGTGGACTCTTCTATGTCTAGATATAAAGTTTCTGAAATAATTTATCTCTTCTTTTGCCACTGCTATTGTAAGACGTACAATGTGTGAATGGTGTTGGCTAGTCTCTAGTTTCAAACTAAATAATCCTGTTTGTGACTTGACTTGAAAGAGACCCTCTCTGCGTGCACGCATATACATGCAGAGTAGAAAAGTAGCTACCTACTCCACCTTTTTATCAATTACTAAAAACTTGGTATAATTGTCACTTTGTGGCAGGCCCTCCTGGAAATTGATTTGTTTAATACTGTGAACTTTTCTTATTGATGCCACTGAAATGTCACTGTCATCTGGGAATGTTCTAACATGACTGGAAGCTTTTGGCGTGGTATTAATATGCTGTAGCTTGGTGAATTTGTCCATACCAGTGACTTAAATATAGTTTGATTTTGTTGTTTGTAGTTTGTTACCTAGGTTATATTTTGCATGATTGGTAGGAAGGGAGCTGATTGTAATTAGCTGTAAAGGAGTAGCAAAGTTATTGCGAAAAGCTTATGGTTACTATGTGTTATGGCACAACCAAGTAATTGTATTAATCAGTATACTTTATAATGCGTTAACGGCCAAATTTCTTTGTCTTCAATCTACATTTATTTCTAGGATTCCTGATGGTCAAGACATAGACTGGGAAATGGAATTTAAAATAAAAAAATTTATATAACCTTGCAATAAGTGCTACATTTTAGTAAATCCCCAAATGGGAATCATGGCATATGTCACATTCTTTTTGCAATTTCTTTTATTTCTTGTGGCAGGTGACAAAGAATTCAGTATGGAGACCCACATTGCACACAGAACACGCCTTCCTTACATTTTACTTTCAAAATCCACATTTTCTTTCTTTCATCAATGTTGTGCATTCAGTCACATGTCTGGCTCGCAGTCCAGAGTTAAAGTGGAACATGTCTGATCTCACTGGTTTCCCATGATTGAATTTAGGAAATGATGTTTTGCTTATCAGTGCTCAGGCTGTCAGAAGAGAGAAATCTAAATTTCACGAAATTCTTATTCAGCACATCAGTTACTGGAAGACTTTTGAACGGGGTATCACATTGTCAGCTGGATTTCTGTTGAGATGTGTGTTGTCATTGGAGACTTCCTTATGTCATGTGGCTCATGCATTGTCGTTCACACCTTGTCAGTCCTCATTCTCATTCCAAGAAAACCATTCCTGTGGGAGAACATATTATCCAGTGAAGAGCAGAATACCTAAGAACTTTCATATCCATTCATTGGATCAAAGCTGTGATTCTTGTTCTGTGTGGTATATTGGATACTTTCACTAACAGTAGAGTTCATTACTTGTTCATCAAAAATTCTTCAAAGCAATCAACTGCAGACTTTCCTTTTCCTGCCTCTACCAAATGGTGTTACTGCTGTTCAGTTTCTGCTAGATCAGGTAGGATGTACTGCGAGTTGCATCTTAAGTTGTGCAATTAGTAGTGCAGGGAGCTTTTGTCTCATTCACGTCGTCCTCATCAGAAGCAGCCTTGAAAATGGGTAATTGACAAGATCTTAAATTTCCCTTATAAAGTTCTTTATAGTGACTCCTTGTGTCTAGGGAGAAAAGAAAAACAATGTTTTAAGTGGAACCTGCTGTGAGCCACAAATGGAAAGCCCTTGTGGGAAAATAAAATAAACCTTGAGAAATAAACAAATGGTGAAAAGCTTCAAAAACTATTATAGAACATGCCAGTGCAAAGGTGCTGGACGTTATTTGCATAATAACTCTTGGAACTCTGAAAAACTTTGCTTCTTCACGCAAATAATTATTTACTGTTCACTCATTCAACAACTAACAATCAGTGCACAAGTTTGACAAAGTTCTAGACAATAATTGAAAATAGTAATAATTGCTGTCAACATAATTAAAAGTATAAAAGTTTTTTTACAAAGACAATCCCCAAACGGGGATCATGACATATTACATCAAAACAAATAGCAATATTTGTGACTATTCAGATATTACATTATGAAGTTTTGATACCCGTAATTGTCTTCTGTTCAAGGCACACGTTTCATATCTAGAGCTGAATCAGGTATAAGGGTGTATTTCTCTTTTCAGTACTGTGGAATATGGTCTTGCAAAAAAGTTTCAACAAATGGAACACCCAAAAAAGCTTTCTTGGCTAATTTAAGAAGACTTATAATGACATGCCTATGGTGTGTGATTGTATAGGGAAATAAATTTTTACCTACGGTTATTAAGATAGATTACTGCTTAGTATGCTCATTGTCACCTTGTAACATTAGTGTACTGAATTCAGTGGATGTCATTGAAAAAAGGTTTTCGTTTCTCAACTTTTGTACGTAATGGAATAGCAAAAACATAAATGTAGTCCCTAAGGTTAATCTCTAAGCTTGTTTGTAAGTAGGGAAAACAGACATTCTGAATATTAGTGGAAATTTCAACATAACAAAAGCAGTAATTGATGGAGGCTTAAAATCATACTTGAAACTAAAAGTTAAATCTATTTATGCGGCACTCTCAAATGTGCTGCATGTGAGTAGTTGAGGTTGGTACTCACACTGGAAGTACAATGAGTTGTCAATGAAATGAAAATTCACTCAATGTTTTAACTCAACAAATAAAAATGGACTGCATTTCAGAGTTATTTGGGAAGGTTACAGTTATTTGGGAAGGTTACAGTAATGATATAATTGAAGAGGACACAAGTGCTCAATTTTTTAGTGTAACATTAAAGTAATTATGTAAAATGCAATGTAGGTTGAAGCTATAAAATCCTGCAAGCAATTTAAATTAGGTGGAAGTTTCTTATTAAAGCTATATCTTAGTCCATAGGCCATTTAGTTCAGTAGTATCGGACATGTCTGAAACAATATAGGCACATTGGACGCGCATAAAACATAAACAAAATAGGATAGGATAAGGGGAGAGATGTAGGTTTCCAACATAAAGTGTATATTATTGTCAAGTGTGCGTGTGCCTTCGTGCGCATGCATGAGACAATGGGAGGCAAACTTAAGTTAGCCGAAGAAATTGTTTATTGAGGTATGTATTTAAATATGTTTTCAATGACACACAAAATTCCATGTCTAGGTCAGAGCATTGCAACAATGTTCTGAATAACAAAAGTTTCAGTTACAATAACTTTCTAAGATTGTTTAGTTTCTCCACAGTTAAAATTTAAGTTTTCCAGTTGAAACAGGAAATATTTATGTATTTATCCAATTTTAATTTACATATTTTTTCCCTTGCATATCATTGCACAAATTAAAAATAATTGTCCAACCTGCAAAAACATAAGCCCATTTCCGGGAGAGCTAAAAACCGTATGCTCAGATCCCAATAATTGACCCTTGCATGTATTTGGACACACTATTTGCACATGATTAGTGTTCCCGTTTTTCATTTGATATGGCAATTTTCCGTGATTTGTAATCCATTTAGCTGCATGTTTAATGATAGTGCTTACTAACTACTGAGCTCCTTTTGATATGTTAATATAACTGAAAACTAAAAAAATAATGTAATTAATTGAATGAGTTTCAGGAAAATTGTGCTAAGTTCCAATAATATACTAACAAGGGAACATCCCCATCGCACCCCCCTCAGATTTAGTTATATGTTGGCACAGTGGATAGGCCTTGAAAAACTGAACACAGATCAATCGAGAAAACAGGAAGAAGTTGTGTGTAACTATGAAAAAAAAGGCAAAATCTACAAACTGAGTAGTCCATGTGCAGGATAAGCAACATCAGGGGCATTGTAAGGTCAGAAGTGCCGTGGTTTCCTGTGGAGGAATCGGTTGACCTATGACCTTGCGATCAAATGTTTACGGGTCCCATTGGAGAGGCACGTCCTTTCGTCTACTAATCGCACGGTTCCGCAGGTGCTCACGCTAACCACAGGACCACGGTGCTCCTAAGCTCACAGTATCCATGATGTTGCCTATCCTGCGCATAGACTACTCAGTTTGTATATTTTGCTTATTTTTTTCATAGTTCCACACAACTTCTTCCTGTTTTCTCGATTGATCTGTGTTTGTTCAGTTTTTCAAGGTCTATCCATTGTGCCAACTTATAACTAAATCTGAGGGGGGGTGGGGGGGTGCGATGGGGAGGTTTCCTTGTAAGAATAGGGGGCTGTAGGAAGCTGTCGCAAGAAATTCAAGGCATAATGGTACATGAATTTAATTTATTTGCCTGATTAAGTAGTGGTATTGATTAAAACACTTCAAAATTAAGTATTGAAAAAGTTTCATTCTGAATTAAGAATTGATAGTATCAGGTAGTGGCACTAGGACTCCCTAAAGTCTAATGATATTTTGATGACTGAGATGTTTGTGATCTTCATATGAAGATATATCAAGACAAACAGTGAATGTAATCATGTTATGGTGACAGGCTTTTGTACTTTTGAAGTGAAGTGTAGCAAAATTCAGGTCATTCCATCATTGCAGTGCTTGAGAGCTCAGCAACATGTGTACACCAGAAAGCCATGAGGAAGCAAATACGGAGTTGTTTTTTTAATGGAAAGAGCTTCTGCTGTGTTAAGTTTTTCGAGTGCACATGGTTGAACAAAAGGGTAAAGTCTTGTAACATGGTTATTTATATACTTGTGTATAGACATAGTATATCTGCAGTTAGGGGTATTTGTGTGTGAAGTTTGTAGATATGCGTAGTAATGCTTAAAAGTACTTTGACTGTAAATTCGTCACAAGCTTAATGCTTTTCCATAAGTGCCATATTTCTGCTTGTTAACTGTATGTGGTTTAGGTCTGTATTTTAGCATACTGTTCTAAAAACTACATGGAGCATGTTTTTAATATCTACTACTTTACCAGTTGTCATGAATCTGGTAAATGTTTGTGTGAAAAGATGTGTGGGTAACTGATCTGCAATTTGTGATTCTTGATCTGGGCTGATGTCAGATAGTTTAATGCCTGATACTGCTTGCTGTATTCTAAAACTTTGTATCGACATTCTTATTTATGAATAATTTAGCTCAGTATTGGGTAGCAGCAAGTATAACTTTTCGAAATATTTTTTAAAATTTTATGCAAAATTATTTTGTGGCTAGTAGAACATACACTGGGCATTAACTTTTGCAGTGCAGTAGGATAATGTAATCTTTTTACATAACAAGGAAACAATGTTAAAACTTATTTTATTCATAAAAACTGATAAACTACAATATTCTCCATTCATAATTGTCACTAATGGTACTGGGGGGAAAATCTGAATGAAGCCCATCACATCATATGAGGTGAGGCTTTAAAATAACAGGACTGGTGGTATCACAGAGTAGATACGCATGTACCGAAGACGAATGACTAAAAGCTGTGAAGCATGAAACCTTCAAAGTTGGATGTGGCGTCTTTGGTGTTTGTAGACAAATCAGTATAGCCATGGCCTTCATTTGTGTAAGAGCTTTTACCCTTTTTTCCCATTTTCCCAGAAAAATGGTAAATGTGATAATAGAGCAATGAGTTGTGAAATTTCACATGAAACTTCGAAAACTGTTACTAAAAAATATCTTTTACTGTAGGACATGTATAGTGAAGACTGTTTATCACAGTCAAGTTTTTGAGTGGTTCAAGCATATCAGAGGTGGCTGAGAAGACAAAGGATCACTCGCAATGGTGATTCTGTCAGACGTCAAAAACCGATAAAAATATCAAAGTAGGTAACCTGATTCAATCTGACTGTTGGTAGAGTATTAAATCAATTGCTGAAACTTTAGGAATTGACAAATAATGCATAAAGCAAATTTTGCATAACTAATTTAAATGATAAATGTGTGTGCAAAACTGGTGCCAAAAATTGTCACGTTTGAACAAAAAAAGCTACTGAAAATGAAGCGCCAATCCTTGCATTGGAAGCTCGAATGGCCAAATCAAGATTCAAAGTGGTGATCTTTAATTTTTCTATATATGTGGAATGGTATATATCTTTACTGGGTTCTTGCTCAACTTGGTGAGAAAAGAAGAAAAAGACCAGAATTGCGGAAGAACAAGACATGGGTTTGCTTTAAAAGGAAAAAGATTACAGTTAGTTGAAGCAGTGAAAGAAAAGGTGCCATGTTGCATCAAGGAGCTCACAGAGAAAGACATCCAGCACTTTTCCCATCAATGGAAAATTCGCTGGGATGTGTAGGATTAGGGGGGGTGGGGGGGGGGGGGCAGTACATCAGGAGTGACAATAGGTAGATATGTATGTTTTTTAAATAAAATGTTTTGCAACCCTAGTACTGTTATTTTATAGCCACACCTTGCATCATCAAAATTCTGTATTTTGCACATTACTTGCCTGTGATACTACAAAAAACAGGGTGGGGGGGGGGGGGGGGGTAAAGTGGAGGCAACCTCTGGGGCACCTGCTGTCCCCCAGTTGCTCAGGTATGCCAGGCTCTTCCTGGATTGGCATTTCTTTGTCTGGTGTACCGTGGGGTACCTATGGAATGGTCTCATCATACTACTACTACTACTACTACTACTGACGGGATGGGTGTACCATCGGGTGGTACCTACACTCATCAAAGAGAGCCCCTCCCAGGTAGTCGTCTCAGAATCATAGTAAGAGGTCACTACGTGTGCCATAACACTTTCATTGTAATCAATAGAAAAAGTGAGGTCTCCCCTTTCTATATACACAAGGCACTGGAGGGCATTGCTGGGTCCATAAAAAGTATCAAATGGCTTTGAAATGGAACATCTGTAGTTGAAACTGGTAATTCAAACCAAATATTTAAGCTTCTGGTATGCAATACCTTAGATGACTACCCAGTCACGGCTGCATAACACTTGTAACTCCTGTAAAGGTATGGTTACCTGCGGAGTTAAGTGAAGATTGAAAAAATTTGAACATCACAGAAGTGCTGAACTATATGAGGAGAGTCAGTGGCATGTTGGAAAAATCTGACATATTTATTCCAACATTTAGCACTTCATAATTATCTGAGCACATCCTTGCAGACTATATCCACCTTAAAGTTTGTCCATTTGTTCCTAACCCATTGTGATGCTTCAGATGTCAAAGATTTGGCCATACCACTATGGATAGTAATGAGAGAACTTCATATGGAAATTGTAGAGGCTCAGCTCACTAAACGGGCAATTCTTGTACACTTCCTGCCAAAATGTATAAACTGCTCTGGGATCACCCAGTATGGAGTAAAAAGTGAGAGGTTTACAATGAGGAAAGGAAAATTCAGGAGTTGAAAGTAAACGGACACATACCTTATGATGAAGCTAAAAAAAGCTTTCAAAGCTGTGCAACCTCCAGGTTTGGCTACTTCTTTTGGATTGTCCTTAAAGACGCCAGTCACAAAGTGTGATGCCTCAACACACTCAGACCACAGACTCAAGAATGAGCACATGCACTGGCCAGTTCAACTGAGGGGGGGAAAATACACTTGAACTAGAAATCATTCGGAAGCTGTTGGCGATGGGCTTACAATCTCAGCCACATATCTGCTGCCCACCGCCAAAAGCCTACTAAGCTGTCCCCTCAACCGAAGCAACCAACTCCTCCTATTACTAAGGAAAAAAAATCCTCAAAGTAGTTCAAAGTCAAAGAAAGTGACAGTTAAACCTTCAGATCAACGATCTCTCTCTCTTTCTCTCTCTCTCTTTCTCTCTCTCTTTCTCTCTCTCTTTCTCTCTCTCTCTCTCTCTCTCTCTCTCTCTCTCTCTCTCTCTCTCTCTCTCTCTCTCTGATTAGGGCTTTACTTTTGAGAATATAAATTTCCACTTGGAGGAACCGGAGAACTGGGCACTTGGCTAATGTTCCTCCTGACATCCCGAGTTAATCACCAACTCCGAGAGAGAAAGACAAGACCAACCTTCACTAATAAATGGCTCCTACAGAGACTTCTCGGTTGCAGTGAAATTTAAATGGCTACCGATCACCTTTGGAAGAATTGCAGCTACTGGTTGAGGAGAAACTGTTCCTCATCTGCTTACAAGAAACTTATTTTAAAGTCACTGACACACCTGCACAGGAGGGACGATATGACTGGAGATAGGGCTAAAGGTGGAATGGCTGTTTTCATTGGTGACAGTTGCCACTCTCCTCCTGTCCCTTTTACCACCATGGCCATACAAGCAGCTGCCGTGAAAGTCCAAGCACCATTTAACATAACAGTATGTTCTTTATGTCTTCCACCTCATGATCCTATGGATGCAGACACAGACAGAACTCATCCAGGCACTCCCACGTCCATTCCTCCTCGTGGGGAACTTAAATGCCAGTGTGCCGTGGGGCTTGGCTACCACTTGCTCCAGGGGTTGAATTATCAAGCAACTCATCCCTTCTGAGAATATCTGCCTTTTGAACTCTGATCAGACGATACACTTTTCCACAGCTGCAGGATCTCTTTCAGCCATTGACTTCTGTTTTTGCTCCCCAGCTATTGCAGACTTGGTTCAGTTGAAAGTGGCTACAGATTTACATTCTAGTGACCACTTCCCAGTGTGGATCAATCTGCCGACTCGGACAGTGGTCGATGGGAGGCCATGAAGATGGATCATTCAAAGGGAAAATTGGTTGCAGTAGTCATCAGGCTATTTTTGAACAAAAGGATTGTGCACAGGGTACGGTGGCCTATATCACTTGTGAGATCCAACGAGGTGCTTCAGAGTCCATCCTCCAGTCTTAACAACCATCTCAGGCGATGGCCTGTACCTTGGTGAAATGACAAATGTTGTGTGGCGATCACAGCCAGACAAACAGCTCTGCAGAACTTCAAACATCATCAAACTACTGAAAACCTTCATGCCTTCAGATCTGTGAGTGCACATGCGAGGAGAGTGATAAAGGAATGGAAGAGAGAATCCTGGAAGAAATTAAAGACTTCCATTAATCGGTCCACTTCCACTGCACAAGTTTCAGAATCAAAAAGGGAGATTTCAGGCAAAGGCAGTAAAAGTCCCCTTACAGCCTTGTTGCGAAATGGGGTCATGGTGGATGCACCTAAAGACATGGCTCAGGTTTTAGCAGAACAGTTTTTTTACAGTCATTGCATCATCCAGAGAAGCTCTTGTTTTTCTGGTGCACTGTAGGACTGCAGAGATGAGGAAGCTCCATTTTTCTCCCGTAATGATGAAGTCTAAAACCTTCCATTCCCATGTGGGTACTGGAATCAGCTCTATCCACAGCCAGATATGCTGCTCCAGGACCTGATGAGGTTCATCTGTGCTCTGAAGAGAAAGGACAACCCCTCTCTTGTTTCAGTCATATCTGTTTTGAAGGACAGTACCCCATGACTTTTACAAGGATGAAATACTAATTCCATTATGCAAACCAGGCAAGGACTGTAGTGCCCTTAAAAGTTACTGTAGTGTAGCCCTTACCAGTTGTATGGGTAAGACTCTTGAATGCATGTTCAACTACCGCTTTGTTTGCTGCTCGAATTCCGAGATCACCAGAGCCACTCCCAGTGTGGTTTCAGGGGCTTCTGTTCTACCCTTGACAACTTAATTCTACGGGAGGTGGCAATGCAAGAGTCTTTCTTATACCAAAACCATTTTTTTTTACCTAACCTCAAAAAAAGCATACAATAATACTTTGAGGTACAATAGCCTTTGCCAACTTCATGATAGGAACTACTTGGTCATATGCTGCTGCTTATTCAATCCTTCCTTGAGAACCAGTGCTTTCAATATCGTGTTGGTGAAGCCTTGTTTGACTGTTATGTTAGAGATATTGGGGTCCCCCGAGGCAGTGTACTCAACATCACAGTTTTGCCGTAGCTATCTGTGGAATTAAATCTGCGGTCAGAAGCCCTCTCAGATGGTCTTTTTGTGTGGGTGACTTCACAATCTTCTACTCTACCTCCGATCTTACAACGATCATGAGGCAGCTACAGATGACCATAAAGAGGCTGGAAACCTGGGCCAAGACAACTGGTTTTCAGTTCTCACCAGAGATGAATACTTGTCAGTTTTAACCATGCTTGTCGAAGTTTTAGCCAACCAGTGCTGACAATGAGGACAGTACTTAACGTTTACATTTATTATTTGGCTTTCCACACCTGAAAGATCTATGAACAAAGGGCTTCCATTGAAATGCCTTGACGGAAAGGCATGGAGAGGGGACATGTCCTGCCTCCTGCAGTTTTATAGGGCATTTGTTTGATGACGTTTAGATTATGGGACTGTTGTCTATGAATGAGCCCGTACTTCCTACCTCAAGATGTTAGACGCTGTCCACCATGAGGGCATTCGAATATCAACGGGTGCCTTTCAGACCAGCCCAGTTCAGAGTCTTGTGTGCAGAGCTGGTGAACCACCACTGTGGATTTGGCGACATATCCTTTTGGCTTCGATAGGACTGAAAATCTGGCATCACCCCAGCCATTGGCATTTAGTGAAGTGGTCCAACCCAACTTTGAACAGCTAATCAGGAATTGGCTCCATGTGACCAAGCCATTTGGGATACATGCTGCTGACTTGTCGCAAGGATCTGGATCCATCGGACCTCCGAATACACAGCCAGGGGTGGAAAGTGATGTTGCCTTGGTGTCTTCAGAGGCCCAGAGTGATTTTAAGCTTGGCACGGTAAAAGAAAACTTTTACTCGAGATTACATTTTGACAACTTTTTTCTTCCATTTTAAGTGTGTACCAGTTTTATCATTGTTTATACAGATGGATTCCAACAAAATCAGCAAGAGTATGTACTCGGTCATTTCGCGTTTATGTTGATAGGGTTTCCAAAGTGCATTTTCCAGAATAATTTAAAAATTATGATGCGGGTCTCTTCCAGAATAATTCACAAAATATGATGCGGAGTTATGTGGCATCATGATGGCACTGGAGAGGATTCACAATCATCATTGTAAAAGTTTCTTGTCTGTTCAGACTTGCTTAGTGCACTAAAAGCGCTTTACTAAATGTATCCGGTAGACCAGTTAAGATCATCCATGACTCCTTACAGTGGTTACAACACTGTGGCAAGGAGGTGATCTTTTACTGAGCATCTGGCCACTTCGGGATACAGGGAAATGACGTGGCTGAGGAAGCAAGTCTGGATAGTGCTGTCCATCAGTCTCTCATCCTGTTGCACACCATCTTATTTTCTGACAGGCACATCATGTGTCAGTGGGAGAGTGGTTGGTGACAGAAAAGCAACTGCAGTTGCTCAAATCACACAGTCGTGGTGATCTCATGTTAGCTTCACCACTGGAAGTAAGTTCAGGTTACCAGGCTGCGCATTGGACATAGCCCTTTAACACGATTTCCTCCTGTGGCGGGAGGATCCATCCCTTTGTGGGGTTTGTGGTGTGCCCCTTTCAGTTCAGAACATTTTGGCTGTGTATGTTTTTTATATCACGGCAGGCCTCAGTCTTGATGGATATCTGCCCACCATCACCGATACTGATTCCCGTGTTAAAAGTGATGGAATTTTGTGAACGGAAGTCCTCATCCCTAAGTTGGTGTGGAAGGGAGGCATACTTTAATACAGTTATAAACTGCTCTGAATGTGGGGACATTGCATCTGTGGTGACAAGCAGTCCCCCTTGAAATATACCAAAGGTCTCACTGAGGCCCTCCAAACCTTGTACAGAAACAGATATCCCATGTCTTGATCTGTGCAATCACCCCCACCTTCCAAAGTCCCGCCTTCCGGCCACAGAGGAGCATTTGCCTCATGATCATGTGAAGATGGTTACATTGTCTAGATTGATACAGACGTCCCAGAAACGTACAATTCTGTTGGAATTGTTCTTGGTTTACCTATTAGCCACAACGCGTAGGTATGGTCGCCAGCTAGAGCTGATGCCACTGCAAGGCAGATCTTCAATTTTGTGTTTCACTATATTAATTAAATGTTCAAATGACACTACATGTAATCCAGTTGGCAGTCCACTTCTTGTTGTAAAGTAGGTGTGTGCATGGTCTAAGCTCAAAGTGACCATTCTAGACATGTTGACAGACTGACAAGCTTCATTGTTCCTTTCACGTTTGAAGATCAGCTCACTCTAGTGAACTGTCAGAGAAACGAAGTTTACTTTTACCTCCAGTACATAGCTGGCCAACATAGCACACTATACATTTTGAGCAGTTCATATATGGAGTGGCACAAGTCACTGGACAGGTGGTTAAAAGAAAACAAAAGTAACAGCAAGACATAGTACAGTGGGAAGTTTTTTAACTTGTTATTTCCAAATGGTGATAATTACCCCTTGTCAAATTGGTATGCAATGCAATGGCAGACAAAACAAATAGTAATCAAACTAGTGAATAGTTGAAAGCGTGATCTGTGAGACATGTTAACATATGTAGTTTTCCACATTGTCCAGATATTAACGAAAGAAGAAAGTATTTTTACATGAAAAACATTTTATAGAAGTGGTGCTACTGCTGTTGTTAATGGATGGAGATGACTCTTTTGATTAAAATAACGTCTAGACCAGGGGTGGGCATAAATCAGCTCGGTGAGCAGCGCTCCAGCTCAGGCAGGAAAAAGACCAGAGTTCGTGCTGTGGTGGAAGTTAACCTTGTAACTGCTTGCACAGCTTGCCGTAACAACTGGAGAAGGGATGTGAATCAAATCAAATGTAAGCTTGTGACATTGTTGTGGTATCTAATCTCTTGTTCTCTTCAGTTAATTAGATTATGGTGCTAAATAAATATGTTAAATTATATTCCTGATAACTAAATACTCCTTTGACTGTTACCTGTAGTCATTAGAATACAGCAGGCCAACATAAAAGTTTGTTTGAATACAGCATAACCATTGAACGACAAACTAACTCTAGGCTAAGCATAGAAATAAATAAATGAATAAATACAAGGATTGGAACTTAAATAGTGGTAACTATTTACTCACAACCGATCAACCGATACAAAAGAGTTAAATGTTTGCATCTGTTAGTGTCCTTCAAAGTAGTCACCAGTGTTGTGTAGAACCCGTTGCCAGCGATATGGAAGGTGTAGTATACCATCAGCAGAGTCTGTTCTGTTGATGGTGCAAATGGAGCGGTCTACTGCCTGTTGAATCTCTGGAACAGTTCTGAAGCGAATGCCACGAAGTGAAGTGGTTCCTTCATCATCTGAATCAAATCAAAGTCACGACGACTTGAGTCAGGGGAGTATGGTGGATGGTACAGAACTTCCTAGTCCCATTGACCGAACAGAGCAGCCACAGCTTGTGCTGTATGCGCCCACGCGTTGTTGTGCAAAATGATGGATGGGTTGCGAAGTGTCTCTGCTTCTTTCGCAAAGCTGGTCGCAGGTGATGCTCCAAAAACTAACAGTAATACTGTGCATTGACGGTCTGCCATGGAGAAACGTAATGCACTCGGATAACACCATCACAGTCGTACACGAGAATCACCATAACTTAAGACAGCTCCATTTGCACCATCAAGAGAACAGGCTGTGCTAACGGTATACTACGCCTTCCACATTGCTGGCAGTGGGTTCTACACAATGCTGGTGACAGTAACAGGTTCAAACATGTAACTCTTTTGTATCGGTTGTGAATAAATAGTTGCCACTCGTTTAATTCACCATAAACAAAACATAGCCTTATGTGTTCTTATATATCTGAAATGTCATTCAGCTGATGATGGGGAGGTGTGCATCTCTTTTTGTTGAAGACGACTGGTTATATTTGGTGTGATCGGTCTCGGACTTTTAGTTCACAGAAATACAGTGAGGTGTGTGTCAGCTAGTGGCTCATTGTGGAGATTCATTTATCTTCATTAGAGAGAACAGTTTCTCATGCAGATATGTTGAGCCGAACAGTGATAGCAGTTTGGTAGCCATTTTGTGCATATGTGGGAAACCTGTTTGCGATAAATGTTCATAAAAATGTGATAACCTTGTTCATGATTCATATTTTGCCTTAAATTCACTATAATGTCGAATTCTGAGCAGCTCGGATTGTAGAGCAGATGGAACATGATAAATTATTATAGTAGTTGAAAAGGGCGCAACAAAGACTTTCAGATCTCCAAATTGGATGGAAAATTCCTTCACAAGACTGAAAATGTCTGTAATTGATGTTGTGTTAAACTAGATTTCCGCATTGATAATTTGGGAAAATGGACTAAATCACCTTTCAACGTCTGACGCTGCTGAAGTTCCAACATTTGCTTGAAAACTCTAATACTGTCTACAAAATGAGTAAAAAATATGTTGCTTCCTTGCAACTTAAGATTAAATTTATTCATGTGGGATGTGATGTCGGTGAGAAATTCTAACTCATTAATCCATTTAGGATCAGTGAATTCATTCCCAGGAATAAAACTATTTTGTCGAACAGATCAAAAAAGCAATTCAACATATTACCTCTACTGAGTCAACGAACTTAACAAAAGTACTCAATATCACCAAATTCACACACAGTATCCTTCAGTAGAGCTTTAAATTTTCTATGGTTCAGTCCATGATGCTTAATAAAATTAACTGTTCTCAGTACTACGGTCATTATGTTTGCCATTGTGACTTTTTTGTGCACAAGTTTTGTCGATGAATCACAGTGCACAAGTATGAACCTCACTTCGTGTTGCAGTAGTTTGTTTCTCAGACGACCTATACAGCCTGCTCTACATCAGATTATGCAGTGTGCTCCATCAGTAGCAACTGAAACAACCTTTCCCACAGTAGACCACACCTGCTAAGAACATCTTACATGCACTACAGTATGTCATCGCCTGTTGTTGTGTCTTTGAAAGAACATAAATGAAGGATTTTCTCCCTTACTACTAAGTTTGCATAAACACGCCTAACAAATATTGCCAGCTGGGCTGTGTCTGATAAATCGATACTCTCATCTAATGCAGTACAAAACACAGACATTAGAAATGATATCCATTAAGTGTGCCACAATATCACCTGACAAACTTGTGATACGACGAGTTACAGTGGGCTGTGACAGACTCAAACTAGTGAAAGAATATGATAACTGTGGACACAGTTTGTCTCCTAAGACTTCTAAACTCTGCTTCACAAATTCACCATCACAAAATGTTTGGGAAGAATGGGCTATTGGCACAGCTATTCAGTATCTATCAAGAACAGCTGCTTCGGAAGAAGAGGCATCACATTCCTGTGTAAGAAATAAATGAATTTGTCATTTCAAAGGAAAATTTGGTTTATTAGGGACCATAATTATGTTAATTGTATGTAGGCACAACATCATAGTATATATCTCTACTTTAGTTCCTTCCTCACGTAGATTATTAAGAAAGTCTTATTTCACTGTCTACAAGTCTTATTTCACTGTCTACACTTCTATAATAGTTGAAGTGATGTGTTCTGTAGTGACATTCCAAATTGTACTTTGTCTCACATTTTACCACATACCAAACATTGTGCTCCATCTTTGCTTTTGGGGAACAAGTAACACTGCTCCCAACTAGAGCTGAACTACGCAATGCACTGTACCATATCTATATACTATGCCAGGTACATCGCTGTGGCTATGTTCGTGCCTTGAGTGTGCATATCGCCATCTAGGCTTTATAGTAGAGACTATTAGATAGAAATCAGCTGATCTCGGCTCAGCCTGTGCTCATGCAGGTTTTAGATAAGTATGTGAACAGTGTGCTAATATCTTTTTCAAGGAACCAGACCAACTAAAAAAAACTAGGGTTGTTTTATGTATGGCAATATGAGATGTTTTTGATATTAGGCTAATGACTGGCCTCCTCGTTCCTCAGATCTAAGTCCGTGTGATTTTTTTTTTTTTTTTTTTGTGTGTGTGTGTGTGTGTGTGTGTGTGTGTGTGTGTGTGTGTGTGTGTGTGTGTGTGAGTGAAGGGTGGAGGGGCTTAAAAGGTATATGTGAACAATCCCCTTACACTAAATCAAAGAAGACTGACTTGACTTGTTATTTCAAGAATGCTGGCAGCTGAAATTCGACAATTGTGTTGAGAAGGTGCGAGGCTGGTCTTGTCACAAACGGAAATCATTTTGAGCACCTGCTGAAAATAATGGAAAGCTTAATTTAGTTGCGTTGCAACTCTGGGAAAACATGTGGAGCTGTTGTATGCTTGCATCATACCAACTACCACTGGTATACAGTGTTATCTTCCTTTGGTTCTGTGAGTTATTGTTAGATATTTGTATGAAACATACTGAATTCAAAGTTCATAAACATCTTTTGGAATAAGACCTACATCATCCTTCAACAAAACGAGTAGGTCAAGTATGTATGAGAAACGGGGAAAGCACAAAGGTACTTTTTAAAATTATCATTGTTGGATAACAAGTTACTGACAGAGAATAAGATGGCATTTTGTTTTTCTTCTGCAGGCCAACTTGTTCTTTCTACTTCTCCATATTCGTAGGTCAAAATAAATGTCATATTTGTTGTTCTGCCACCAAATTATGTTGAGGCTACAAAGTAAATATCCCATATCTAAAATGGTTCACTCTCCCTGTAAATGTGCCTTTAGCATTTTTCTGCAGTGAGAGGAGTAATGTCAGTTTAATGCCTAAAGGTACAGATCTATTAGTGGTCTTCTCTGAGTTGTTTACATTAAAACAAAAATTTGCACAAGTTAATTTTAGGAATGTACAGGAGTCTTTCTGCATTTGTCATGACATAGCAGAGCAAAAGCTTAGATTTTTGGGTGTATTGGTTTGAGTGCCAAGCCTGCACTATTACATTCTCTTTAATGTGTGTCATGCCCCTAATGTTACATTGTCTTCAAACTTAGAAAGAATGCCATACCTGTAAATTGAAGTCACAAAATCTTGGTGTTACTAGCATGGGTCTGCTCACTAGGATGTTGTACCTGTAAATGTCCAGGATTCTTTCCATCATTGAAGATGACATAATACTAAGAGCATGGCACTCAGTGTTGAAAACCACAACAGCTGCTGTCTTGTTGCATTATTATTGAAGACAACACATGACGAAATACAAAAATATAAGAAAGAAATACGGGGCAAAGACAGGTACAGAGGTATACATATTTAAATTGTAAACATACTATTGAATGAACTAAAATCAGATGATTTTACTTAGGTTAAAAACTTTGAGTAAGGGCTCTTACAGTTAAGAGATGGCAGGGTGTTTAGTATGATGGTGTAGCCTGGTTGGCACTCTGTACATTAGCAAGTCATACATTTATTAGGTTAAGTATTACAGTTGAATCATCTTGTCGACAGCAGCCCACAGACCAGACATGCATGTTCAGCAATCCCTCGAGGCTGTTGTCTTACATTGTGGTTGTTCACGAAAGTATTTGTAGTGCTAAAGTCATGATAAGTCTTTTTTTGTGAAGTCAAATTACTTTTGAACCCCCAAATCATCTACATTTGTCAAAGGATTCAAATCTGAGGCCAATTTAGTGAGATAACTATCTCTATGTATTACTGTCAATTAGTTACTGTGCCAGTCCCAGGTGATAAACAGGTATAAAAATGGAAAGAAAAATGAAAGGTTTTATTAGTGGAGAAATATTTGTTAAAATATAAAATTGGTGAGAGAATTTTTTACAAACATTCTTTAAGTAGATATTGTTCTGTGTTAACATTTGTGTGCAGTTTTTTATGTTTTTCTGTGTTTCGGGGAAGATGTACTCGGGGAGGAAACATTGTAGGTCAGTTCGTTTTCTCTGGCATGTAATCTGAATACCGTATTTACTCGAATCTAAGCCTCACTTTGGCTTAGAATCTAGTGCAAAGTAAGAGGAAGTTCTGAAAAATGTTGGTAGGTGCCGCCACAACTAACTTCTGCCATCGAATATATGTAGCAGTACACAGGCATACTTTGCAGGCACAAAGATAAATACTGGCGCCAAAACCTCTGCGCCAGTAAATAAATTAAGAAAAAAAGGTGGAAAACGAGCTTTTTTTTTCTCCGCCCCGAGTTTCAACCACTACATTTTCATACATTATCCAACGAAGTAAATACAAATTCCGTGTTGTTCATCTTCGAATGTAGCAGCATTTCAATGTACTACGAAAATCCGACTGGCAAGACTGTTCGGGATGTTTGTCAATATGGCCAACTCTACGTTCTGAATTTTTTCCTTCCTGTGAGAAGATATGGTTGCTAATAGCAACTTTTATGAATTGTGAATCACATGCAGTATTCTCTTCACCATAAGAATAATACGAATATAAACATTTTGCCATGTATTGTTTCGTGTTTGCTGCTATCTCATTTAAATCCTGTGTGCCTAATAAACTACAAAACTAGATGAGACAACAGCAAATGCGGAAGAATGTACATATCATGTCATGTTCATATTCGTATTATTCTTATGCCTAATAGTGATACAGTCAGAAATAAAGCACGGCAATTGACTAGATTTTTAAATCTAAGATGACTAATTTCTGTGCAGAATGTTATGTACTAAAGAGGCGTGTGCAAAGATTTTCAAACGGAGAAAAATTCGCTAAACTCTCATTCAGAACATCATCTATCATACACAGTCTATTATTCGGTTCTTGTTGAGCCTCTTCTTTTTTTTTAAAAAAAAGAAAAAAAGAAAAAGAAAAAAGCGGCTGTAGCACGCACAAAAGCAGCAAGGCATGCCGCGACCGGCGACAGGCCGTAAACACTCATTATCAGAATGCGACAAACAATGCAGGACACAGTACAGTAATGTGTTTTCAGCTTAGAGTGACATAAACACCTATAACAAAGAGAACAGCAGTTATAACAGCAAAGAAAAATAAGCAATCAATTCAAACCAGATGAAGCACGTGAAAAAGGAAGGGTACCGGTACCCGTATAAATATGCCTGCCTGACGCATAGCAATGGCTACCTGGTAAAGCTTAACTGCTAAACTTAAGACTCAAACCACACTACTGTAGCTGTATCGTCATTCATTCGACCTAAATTGTGTCTCATATTACAATGGACCAACTTGTGTTTCTCCCCTTGAATTTCGAGTCTCATTTTTCAGGTGCGGCTTAGATTCGAGTGCGGCTTAGATTCGAGTAAATACGGTAGATTTCCTTTTTGATGATGTCTGTGTTATCGTCTTATTTGCATTGAATCAAAGATGATGTCCTCTGTGCTAATGCATGAAAGCCACTTGAAATCACTGCACGTAGCTGAGCATGAGCACTTCACAGATGCTGTCCTGCAGGATATATTGTTAAGCAGTTCCTGAGCACTGGTGGTTGGGTGATTGCGTGATTGCAGTGGAGCTCACTGTTTTTTCGTGGTCTTCCAAACCCATTTCAGTGGATCTAGCAGATTGTTTCTGCAGACCTGAACCTGCAAATGCTGAGAAAATATTGGTGAGCAGTGGGGAAGGCAGGAATGCCAAACTGAAGTTGTAACAATGTGTGGCGAGGGTACCTCCGGTACTACTTACTGATCCTCCTCCTCTTTTCCACTTGAGAATGGCGTGATTGTCGGTAAATGTCTATATTGGCTCTGTCTTCTCAAATTTTCTCATCTTGGTCGTTTCGCAAGATGTATTTGGGAGGAAGTAATGTGTTCTAACTCTTCCCAGATAGTCTTCTATTGAAATTTCAGTAGCAATGGTCTCCTTGATGAGCAATGCCTCTCTTGCCAGTAGAGTTAGTTGAATATCCCTGTTATATTCTTGCATTGACTAAATGATCCTGCGACTAAATGCACTACTCTTCGTTCGATCCTTCTCTTTCTTCTATCAGTTCCACCTTGTAAGGATCCCAGATAGATGAACAACACTTAAGAATTGATTGAACAAGTACCTTTTATACCACTTCCTTCATGGATGAGTCGCATTGCTTTAAGATTATTCCAGTGAATCTGTCTGGCATATGCTTTTCCTGCCATTTGCTTTATGTGATCATCCTAGCTAAGGTCTCTCTGGATAATTACTTGTAGATATTTTATGATACTGTTCCCAACAATTAGTCATCAATAGTGCAGTTGTGGAATAGTGAGTTCCTTTTCCTATGTAAGCGCAATATGTTACATTTATTTACATTCATGGTCAGCCTGCACCTTTCATCAATCCTCTGCAAATCATTCTACAAATTGATACTGTGATATGGCATTGCTACTTTCTTACACACAACCGCATTATCAATGAACAATCTTAAAGATCTTCCGACACTTTCTACTACATCATTTACATACATCATAAGCAGTAACAGTCCTATACACTTCCTTGTGCTACTCCGGAAATTACATTTACATCTGTTGATTTTGTTCAGTTAAGAGTGATGTGTTGTTCTGTCTGCTAGTAAGCCATGAATCAAGTTGCACATCTGGTCAGATACATGGTAAGCTCATAATTTTTTCTCATTCTCGTAAAACATCTTTCTTGAGTATAAAATACACTGAAGTGCCAAAGAAACTGGTATGGGCATGCATATTCAAATACAGAGATATGTAAACAGACATAATACAGCACTGCAGTCAACAACGCCTATACAAGGCAACAAGTGTCTGGCACAGTTGTTAGATTGGTTACTGCTGCTACAATGGCAGGTGATCGAGATGTAAGAGAGTTTGAAAATGGTGTTACAGTTGGCGCAAGAGCGATGGGACACAGCATCTCTGAGGCAGTGATGAAGTAGGGACTTTACCCGTGCGCCATTTCACGACTACCGTGAATATCAGGAATCCGGTATCACATCACATCAGATCTCTGATATTGCTGCAGCTGGAAATAGGTATGCAAGAATAGAATCACGATGACTGAAAAGAATCGTTCAGTATGACAGAAATGCAACCCTTTCGCAAATTGCTGCAGATTTCATTTCTGGGTCATCAAAAAGTGTCAGCGTACAAACCATTCAACGAAAAATCATCAGTGTGAGCTTTTGGAGCCGAAAGCCCACTCGTGTAGATGACTGTGTGACGCAAAGCTTTATGCCTCGCATGGGCCCGTCAACACAGACATTGGGCTGTTGAGTGGAAACATGTTGCCTGGTCAGACAAATCTCGTTTCAAATTGTATCGAGTGGATGGACGTGTATGGGTATGAAGATGACCTCGTGAATCCGTGGGCCATGCATGTCAGCAGGGGACTGTTAGGTGACACCCCACCTGATCACCTGCATCCATGCATGTCCATTGTGCATTCTGATGGACTTGGGGAATTACAGCAGGACAATGCAACACCCCTCATGTCAACAATTGCTAGAGTGGCTCCAGGAACACTGTTCTGAGTTTAAACACTTCCGCTGGCCATCAAACTCCCCAAACGTAAACATTATTGAGCATTTCTGGAATAGCTAGCAACATGCTGTTCAAGAGAGATCCCCACCACCTCGTGCTCCTAAGGCTTTAACGACAGCCGTACTGGATTCATGGTGTCAATTCCCTCCAGTACTACTTCGGACATTGATGTAGTCCATGCTATGTCTTGCTGCAGCACTTCTGCATGCTTGCGGGGGCCCTACACGATATTATGCTAGTGTGTGTGTTTTTTTCTCTCTTCACTGTGTATTCCATAATTAAGCAGACTATTCATGTAAACAGTTAAATCAAGTGCATCTGTCCTAAGACCCTTCTTGAAAGTGGGAGTTACCTGCACTCCTTCCTATTTGCTAGGTACCTTTCACTATTCTAATAATGTACGATAAACTGCCACTAGAAGGGGAGCAAGTTCTTTTGCACAATCTTTGTGCAATCTTAACAGGCATCTTATCTGATCCTGATGCCTTAACATTGCTAAGCGATTGTAGTTGCTTTCCTATTTCACGATGAGTTATTTTGGCGTTTATACGACTTGAGGGGAGGGACTGTGTTACCATCCTCCATGGTGAAAGCACTTCGGAAGACTGAATTCAGTATTTCAGCATGCTTTCTGTTTTTGCTGCCAGTGTGATCACTGAGTGAATGAATAAAGGATTTTGAACTGCTTAGTGATTTTTACATAAGATGAAAACTACTTAGGGCTTTTACTCGCATTGGTTGACAGTTTTACTTCCCCCTCTCGTTGCTCTCCTTACTCATTTTCACATCATTCAGCTTTTGTTAGTCAGCTAAATTATGGCTTCTCTTGAATCTGTGATGAAGCTATCTCTGTTTACGTGGTAGTTTTCTAACAAGGCTGTTAAACCACAGTGGGTCTACCCTCGATCTTGCGCAGATCGTACTTGTCAAAGGTATATTGAACAATGTTTTTGAATTTTTCCTGTTTGTGCTGTACCTCAGCACTGAAGATTTGATACTGACTCTGCACTTTGTATCGTGTCACTCTTGCTAAACAGAAATATCTTCTCAAATTCTTAACATTCCTTGTGAAACCTATAGGAATGGTTGCTGCCAGCTATATGATCACTGATGCCTTCCTCTGTGTTAACTTATTCCATAAGTTCATCTTTGTTTGTTGTTTGGGCTAAGATGTTACCTTCATGAATTGGTTTTCTCATTATCTGCTCGAAGTAATTTTTGGACAAAAAATTAAGAATAATATCACACAAATACTTGTATGTGGCACCAATTTTGATAGCATGACTCTGTCTTTCCTTGGCAAGTTGGAATCACCTTCCATTAAAACAGCATGATCAAGAAAATTATTGACGATATTCTGCAAGTTCTCTTTGAAGTGCTCTACCACTACAGCTACTGATCCAGGTGGTCTATAAAAGTGTCTGATCACAATTTTTTATCGACTTTCGATGCTTAACTTCAGCCAGATAGACATTCAGGATTCATGATAACCTTGCAAGATAGTATCTAATTCTTTACTGCAATAAATATGTTGCCGCCATTGGCAGCTAACCTGTTCATCAGACACACATTCCAATCTGAACGTAGAATTTCATTGCTATCCAATTCCAGTTTCAACATTTTTCCCATTCTTAATACTACCTGGTTGCTACAACCTTCAAAAAGCAATACTAATGTGAGATTTTTCCTTGAATGCTCCTGCAGTGTACTAATCTTTTCTATAACTAAGAGGAAGGCCAATCTCTGAAAACATTGTGGCTGATGTCACTTGGATTTTGGCAGTCTGTTCATCCCTGGTCCCAAGAGGTGGTTACTCTGACCTAAAAGATCCCCATTTGCATACCGTACATACTCGGCTACCCTTGTACCACTTCCTGCATGTACTGCACGCCTGACCTATTAAGGGGACCGTGCAACTCTCCACCCAGTAGTGGACGTCGAGAAATTTGCATCCAATACCATCGCAGTCATCTTCAGCCTCTGATTTAGACCTAGCACTCTGCTGTAAACCAGCTTATCCTGCACACGTCATGCAGTGCCAGTTGTCTTCACCAAACTGGTCATTCACCGAAATGAACTGAGGATGGCCACAGAACCCAAGTAGCAGGCGTCATTTGTGCTCTCATGTGCCACTACTTGCAGCCAGTTGCACTTAGTGTGCTAAATAGCCACGGGCAGGACTTCTTCCACATCGCGGAAGACTTCCCAGCAAACACGCCAAATGCACACTGGCATTCTTTACCATGCTGCATGCTCTTTCCCTGAGAGACTCAATTACCTGTCAATCGTTGAAGCTCCCAATGACTAGCAAATCTGCCCTCTGTTCTTGTCTGGGATGGGCAGGAAAATAGGCTGCTGGCTGAACAGGAGAGGCAGCCTGTGCTACCTCAGAAAGTATTATTGAACTTGGTATACCTACATCTACGTGGCTGCTCTGCAAATTGCATTTAAGTGCCTGGCAGCAGATTCATCGAACCACTTTCACAATAATTCTGTTATTCCACTCTTGAAAAGTGCATGTTAAAAAACTAACACTTACATCTTTCCATACCAACTCTGTTTTCCCTTATTTTATTATTATGATAGTTTCTACGTATGTAGGTTGGCATCAACAAAATAGTTTCACATTCAGAAGAGAAAATTGGTGATTGAAATTTTGTGAGAATATCCCGCCACAATGAGAAATGCTTTTTCTTTAATGATATCCACCCCAAATCCTGCATCATTTCTGTGACAATCTCTCTCCTGTCTTGATAATACTAAAAATGCTGCCCTTCTTTGAAGTTTCTTGATGTACTCTGTTAATCCTGTCTTGGTAATTATCCCACACCATGCAGCAGTATAACAAGAGGATAGACAAGCATAGTGTAGGTAGTTCCAAAATCCTGCTGCATATTTACATTAATGATATGGGTCTGTAATTTAGTGGATCAATTGTATTGCCTTTCTTGTATATTGGTGTGACTAATGTAACTCTTCAGTCTTTGGGTACGGATCATGTCAAGCAGGCAGTTATATATGATTGTCAAGTATGGAACTATTGCGTTAGCATACTCTGAAAAGACCTAATTGGTACAAAGTGTGGATGGGAAGACACTCTTATCAAGTGATTTAAGTTGTCTCAATACTCTGAGGATATCTACTTCTAAGTTACTCTTGATGGCAGCTGTTCTTGATTACAAGTCTGGAATATTTACTTTTCTCCATTGATGAAGGAATTTTGGAAGGCTATGTTTAAGTAACTCTGCTTTAGCAGCACTGTCATCGTTAGCACCTCGTACTTGTTGCTAAGGCATACGGAGCAAGCCATGCAGCCCGTACCCACTTTCACCTTCTGGCCATGACATGCAAACCCACCCTTGTCTGCCATTTACTCTCAAGCTTAGATGAACTGGGCAGATGCTGTGTATCAAAAGTTGCAGTGGTAACCTGCAGGGGAGTCAAATGGCAGCAGGAGTGTATGAGGTCTTGTTACCGTGTCCTGATGTTGCTAGTGTCCTGAGCAGTAGCCAGAAGCCTGTTTACTATGGCCAACACAGCCTCCACTAAAATCCTAAGATTGAAAGATCAGCTAGCTCGGAAAGCAGAACTAATTTATCTAGTGACAATGGTGCTATCAACAGTCATTTTTCACTACACGCTATGCTTACATAAATGCTATGGAATGAAATAATTATGCTAACTCAGTGCTTTAGATCTACACTATATGTTGCATACTAACAACAGATTTACACAAAAAAAATTTAAGTTAGTGAACACTAGTCTAAGAAGTATAATACACCACTACACTTCCTCGTGGAAATATGTGGGGAACAGAAATAAAACTAAATTACTTTGTACCAGACAACTGATGCAGCTGCAGGAGTTGTTTCTGTTCCATGACAGTAGCACCCTTCTCTATGTGAGAGGCCCCCATGAAAATGAGTTTTTATAAAACAAACTTGGCGAAATATTTGTAAGGACATGTGGAAGAAAAATAATGAATAAACCATTGAAAGAAACACATTTTAATTTCCGCATTTGTTAATTGCATACAATGTTTACGTTCCAGGTTACGAACGTTGCTCAAAGTGATGACCATCTGCATACCATCTATACAGGTATCATATCACAATTGTTTGCTGCACTTTTTGAACAGTGGGCCATGGAATGTTCAGCTGTCATGACACAGCTCGTGCAGCACTTGAAGATTGCACGTGGCATCTGGCATTGTCAACCACGGCAACAGTAACATCTTCTACAATATGTGGCCCAGGAGCGTTTCAAACATCTGAACCATGTTCTTCAACCTGGTGGAAAAAAGAGGACCTCTCTTTATCCTTTAATGCGTAGATACTCACAAATAGCAGCAGGACTACTGCTGTTCTTTTGATAAAACAGCTTTGATTGAAGCTCTGGTCACCTTGTCCAGACCCAGCTTGACTGTCTGCAGCTGTAATTCACATTGTGCTTGTGTTCCAGCTCTGTCACCATACTAGTACCAGCACCTAATGGCATGTTCTGACAGTAATGCTATTAACAATGTAAATCCTGCACCACAGTGTCTGAACATCATGCCCATAAAGTTGTGTACCCATACGGTAAATAGTGTACTGTCTACACTGGCTCAAGTAGAGAAAGTTTAATTGTAACCACCCTGTGTATTTGGCTAGCTGTAGTGTGAAAGTAAGGTATTATATCCTTCATGCTTGATATGTGCAACTCTCAGTCCTCACTTCTCTCAGCTCAGTGAATTGTTTTGGTATTGAACCTCTACAAAAATTTGAATCTGTGGACAAATGTGGATGATTTGCATTAAAAAGTAATTTGACCTCACAGAAAAGTCTTAGCACCACGAATACTTCCATGTTTTTGTTTTTACCTTTGCAAAGGAGTGAGTGAATTATAAAATTTAGGAGCTCTGAAAAAGCAAAATTTGATGCTCTAAAACTTCCGTGAAATACATTCCAGATTTGAAGTAGCTGTTTCTGCGTTACACATTGGAACA
Organism: Schistocerca serialis cubense; assembly: GCF_023864345.2. Classification (NCBI taxonomy): domain Eukaryota; kingdom Metazoa; phylum Arthropoda; class Insecta; order Orthoptera; family Acrididae; genus Schistocerca; species Schistocerca serialis. The sequence continues at coordinate 140,927,811 of NC_064642.1, read as the reverse complement.
TCGGTGTAACTCACTTTCTACTGAGTTGGTAGAAATTACCATTCTTTGACCACGTATTGTGACTAAACAGTTCAACCAAATTTAACTTTCAAGTACATGTTCTTTCATTTTGATATTTTCGGAATTTTCTGGAGGGTATTAAAAGTGAACATCTCAGTCCCTCAAAACTTTGGTACAGGGGCCATTCAATGTAAACTGACATTTTGGTGAATCCTAAGGTGATCGTGTCAGAATTTAGTTGTATTTGGTACATGGATACCTACATGTCTTAGTAAAACTACCAAATGGCACTGTCCGAACTCTTAACCATTTTTGATAAATTCCAGTTTGAAGACTGAAGGGTGTGTAACCAATCATGATTCTGGCACCATTTCCCCTGGGTGTCCCCTCCCCCCCTCTCTCCCCCGTCTAGGATGCATTCGTATTTCTGTGAGAAAAGTTGAAAAACACACTTTTCCACAGTGTGCTTCAAATTTGTGATTTTCTTAAAAATCATTTTTGCACAGGGAAACAGTACAGACATCAGCTTGTGCACTAAAACTCTTTAGTCTCAGTATGACGTATAAATAATAATGAAAAGCATTGGACTTTGAAATTGATATTTCTTACCTTTATTTGAAGATGACTCCCTCACAAAAAAAAAAAGAAGTTACAGACTTCAAAGTCTTGTTGGGGTGGGAATGAAAACAATATTTGGACATTGTGGTAATGCGGCAAATGCCAACAGATTATTCACTGCTGTAATAAAACTATTAATTTGCATAAAATAGTGGATTGTCAAATATGAAAGCAATCATGATACCGACATAAAGAAGGCATTTCTTACTGCATTGAGTGGCTGAGAGAGAATGAACAATTATAATGCAAAGAATTTCAGAATTATTGCTTTTTGTGGTACATTCTTACAGGAACACATTTTTGTATGTATTAAAGATTTTGATATCATTATTACATGACCGTTTAATTTACTGTAGTTCCGTTAACTTAATTTTTGCCAGGAATCTTCTCTGCAGGCTAAAACTGTGCTGGGATGGAATTTGAACCTGGATTTTAGCTGGCTCTTAGTTTTAGTGTCAGAATATTTTTCTGTTGCTTATCCTGGGGCGGAGTGACTACTCGTCACTACTAAACAAAATCTCTGGCACTGTTGTTACTATTTCTGCAACAAGTGGCAGTATTGGTAAATCTGTCATCACTGAAGTTTATTAATATTACAACGAAGTCATAATCTGCAACAGTCGCAGGAAATTTACAGATTCCACATGTTCTATTCCTGTCGCACAATTTTCGCCAGCACGTGAGAATCATCAGATCCCCATAGATGTGTGTTATAACATTATTCTGTGTGATTAGTGTTCCTGTGTGTATTTTATTAGTTACCACCAAATAACAATAATACTGGTTAGTGACTGTGTGATTAAATGAAAAATGCCTTATTTGATAACAAGGCATTTTCACCATTAAACATAACTTGTACATAAGTACTTGAAGTTAAATGTTTGTAAAAGTAGCAGAAAAACCACAGATTCACTGAGGTAGTAGTGACGAACTTTTTTTTGTGTTTAGCTCTAAAAGATGTAATGGGGTCAGAAATGTTGCCCTGAGGTAATGATTATTTTTGTGAGTAAGTCTGAAGTGAAAACAATTTCCATTGTGTTTCACCTAAGTATCCATATGTCTATGACATTGTGAAAGTATCGAAATTGTGGTGGTGGTGGTGGTGGTATTATTATGTGTAGGTCACACGACAGGTATCAGTACACTTACTCAACTGATTGGATACAAATGTGGTTTTGTCCTGTGAAAAGTATACACCCAGGCAAAAAATGAAAGGGAACCCTCAGCCACCGTACTAGAATCACTCTTGTACTCTCAGACCAACAGACATAAGCCTCAAAGCAGTAACAATACAACTTCTAAAATAATATAGTGAGGTTGCCTGATCGATATGAAGGAAAATAAAAGATGAAGCAATTACTGTGGAAACAAATTAAAATCTTCTACCTAAATAACGACTGAATTAGTCGGACATGACACAGAATCTTAAAACATAAACCACATTAGATTCATTGTCTTCTAAAACAGATGACTGGTAAACTGGCACACCCCTTATAGCATGGTATAAAACAACTTTCAGTTGAAATGTGGTTGTGCGGATAACTGTAAGTCACAAGCAGTGCATACGCATGGATCCATATACTGCAGGAGACACCATTTTTATCCTTACAGTGTGTTCAAAATAGGTTGCAACTTCAGACAGTTCAGTAGGGAGTGGGTGGAGGGATGGGCAGTTGCCAGCTTATGCTGAGCACACCAGCAGGAACCGATAATGCCACACCTGCTTTAGGTCACGACCATTAGCCAGCCGCCAGGCACACATTCTTTAGCAGTAAAGAAACAATAATACTGAAGAGAGCAGTTAAATTGATGACTCTTCTGTACGTACTCACAATTACGGTGTAAGTGGAGCTACCCCAAGGGGAAAACTGTCACTGTCCTCTTCCTTGAAATTTGTTCTGGCACAGACTGAAATGACCATCTCTTTAGTCTGTTCCTCCCGCAGTCCTTCATGATTTCAAGTCTCCTCAACTATTTTCTTGGTAGAGTTGATAAATAAAGACCAGTCCTGTGGTGTAACTTTTGCCTTGTTGTTGTTGTTGTCATTGTCGTTGTCGTCTTCAGTCCAGAGACTGGTGTGATGCAGCTCTCCATGCTGCTCTATCCTATGCAAGCTTCATCATCTCCCAGTACCTACTGCAACCTACATCCTTCTGAATCTGTTTAGTGTATTCATCTCTTGGTCTCCCTCTACGATTTTTACTTTCCACGCTGCCCTCCAGTACTAAATTGGTGATCCCTTGATGCCTCAGAATATGCCCTACCAGCCGATCCCTTCTTCTAAAGTTGCGCCACAAATGTCTCTTCTCTCCAATTCCATTCAGTACCTCCTCATTACTTTTGTGATCTACCCATCTAATCTTCAGCATTCGTCTGTAACACCACATTTAGAAAGCTTCTATTCTCTTCTCGTCCAAACTATTTATCATGCATGTTTCACTTCCATACATGGCTACACTCCATACAAATACTTTCAGAAACGACTTCCTGAAACTTAAATCTATACTCCATGTTAACAAATTTCTCTTCTTCAGAAACGCTTTCCTTGCCATTGCCAGTCCTCATTTTATATCCTCTCTACTTCGACCATCATCAGTTATTTTGCTCCCCAAATAGCAAACTCTTATAAGTGCCATCTGGTTTCTGTACAAACTGTAAATAGCCTTTCGCTCCCTGTATTTTACACCTGCCACCTTCAGAATTTGAAAGAGAGTATTCCAGTCAACATTGTCAAAAGCTTTCTCTAAGTCTACAAATGCTAGAAATGTAGGTTTGCCTTTCCTTAATCTATCTTCTAAGATAAGTCATAGAGTCAGTACTGCCTCACGTGTGCCAACATTTCTACGGAATCCAAAATGATCTTCACCGAGGTTGGCTTCTACGAGGTTTTCCATTTGTGTGTAAAGAATTAGTTAATATTTTGCAGCTGTGACTTATTAAACTGATAGTTCAGTAATTTTCACATCTTTCAATACCTGCTGTCTTTGGGATTGGAATTATTATATTCTTCTTGAAGTCTGAGGGTATTTCGCCTGTCTCATACATCTTGCTCACCAGATGGTAGAGTTTTGCCAGGACTGGCTCTCCCAAGGCTGTCAGTAGTTCTAATGGAATTATGTCTACTCCCTGGGCCTTGTTTCGACTTAGGTCTTTCAGTGCCCTGTCAAACTCTTCACGCAGTATCGTATCTCCAATTTCATCTTCATCTACATCCTCTTCCATTTCCATAATATTGTCCTCAAGAACATCACCCCTGTATAGACCCTCTATATACTCCTTCCATCTTTCTGCTTTCCCTTCTTTGCTTAGAACTGGGTTTCCAACTGAGATCTTGATATTCATGCAAGTGGTTCTCTTTTCTCCAAGGTCTCTTTAATTTTCCTGTAGGCAGTATCTATCTTACCCCTAGTGAGATAAGCCTCTACATCCTTACATTTGTTCTCTAGCCATCCCTGCTTAGCCATTTTGCACTTCCTGTCGATATCATTTTTGAGACGTTTGTATTCCTTTTTGCCTGCTTCATTTATTGCATTTTTGTATTTTCTCCTTTCATCAATTAAATTAAATATCTCGTGTGTTACCCAAGGATGTCTATTAACCCTTGTCTTTTTACCTACTTGATCCTCTGCTACCTTCACTATTTCATCTCTCAATCGTTCCCTAATGCTCTCCCTGAAGCTCTCTTCAACCTCTGGTTCTTTCAGTTTATCCAGGTCCCATCTCCTCAAGTTCCCACCTTTTTGCAGTTTCTTCAGTTTTAATCTACAGTTCATTACCAATAGATTGTGGTCAGAGTCCACATCTGCCCCTGGAAATGTCTTACAATTTAAAACCTGGTTCCTGAATCTCTGTCTTACCATTGTATTATCTGACACATTCCAGTATCTCCACACCTCTTCCATGTGTACATCCTTGTTTCGTGATTCTTGAACCAAGTGTTAGCTATGATTAAGTTATGCTCTGTGCAAAATTCTACAAGTCGGCTTCCTCTTTCTTTCCTACTGTTGAGTTTGTCACTCATGACTTTTAAATTTTCATTTCCCTTCACTATCTGAATAATTTCTTTTATCTCATCATACATTTCATCAATCTCTCCATCTGCGGAGCTAGTTGGCATATAAACTTGTACTACTGTGGTAGGCATGGGCTTCATATCTTATCTTGGCCACAATAATGTGTTCACTATGCTGTTTGTTGTAGCTTACCCGCATTCCTATTTTCCTATTCATTATTAATCCTACTCCTGCATTACCCCTATTTGATTTTGTATTTATAACTCTGTATTCACCTGACCAGAAGTCTTGTTCGTCCTGCCACCGAACTTAACTAATTCCCACTATATCTAACTTTAACCTATCCATTTCCCTTTTGCCATGTGGATCCATATATTCTCATTCAGCTTTAAGAGTGTGATTTCGACAAAGCCTGGTTACATTATGCCACTCCTAGGTATCCAGTTCATCAACCTGGCATGGAGTGTTTGGTTTGTAATGCACAACAAATGCCATTGAGTTTTCTTATTCTTGCCAGGTTCAGCTTTATCCAGCAGAACATTCTTTGCACCCAAAGCAACATTTTCACTTTCCTCCACTGCATTTTCAGAGCTTTATGTATTACAACTGAGTGGTATGGAGCATTGTTCATTACTTTCGTCAAATTTGGAGGAATATTTTGCAGCAGAACATCAGAAACTGACTTGGTGAAAAGTTTGGCATTCATTTCCCCATGGTAGTCAAATTGTGTCCTGAAATGGAACAGCAATAAACAGTTTGGAATTAAGCCACAAGTAGAGCCAGTGTGGAGGACAGTTATCGTGCTCTCTGGTCTTTCGGTTCTTCTGTCGTTCATTGTGCTGTGCAATTCGTCCACCCATTTATCAATATGTGACATGCATTAATCCACACCTTATACAGCCACACAGTGTCTTTGAATGAAATGCTCCTCACTGTACGCAGATATCGGCCTCTACACACCACTTTGTCATCTCTTGATGATAAATATCAGACAAACTTTTTGTGCTGGAAACCAAGCTCGTGAAGACAATTTTGAAGTGATGACTTACTATCAGTGAACAGACCTACTACCAGTGAACAGCTCCCCTTCTTTGATGCTGAAAAGAAGTTTGTTTAAAGTAGGATACTTCTTCCGCAGATAATAAGCGTACACGTCTGGGCATTGCATCCTTCTGGAATGCATCCCTATTGCTTACACATCAGACATAACTACTTTTTTTGCCTGTAGTTTCTAGTAAAAATGGCGTAGTGTTCACTTCATCACTCGCTTATTCTTTTTTTGCCTTCTCCTTCCCAGTTCTCAGAACTATAGGTCAGTGAATGTTGAGTGCAGCAGTTGTTCTGTCCATCACTCTTGTAACATCTAAAATCGGATTGCCACAGTTGCAATAGAGTTCAAAATAATTGTACAGGGAGCACACACATTTGCTGCCTTACTCACGGATCAGAATTCCCCTTCCAATGTTAGATATCTTCACAGCTGGTGAACATGTTTTTTGGACAACTACTTTTATTCAGAGTCTCATGTTGAGACATGCTGCACTGTTTTGCTTAACACAGTCCCAACACAGAATCAATCTTTCACAGCCCATGACCACTGCAGAGCATTAAATGGAAAAAAAAGTACCTCAAAAGAGAGCTGACGAACATGGATGCATCTAGTACACTACACCACAAGGTACAGTTTATCCACGGCATGGCAATGGGCATTTTACCTACTTAACCACAGGTGGCATGGTAGAGAAAGGCTGTTTCCCATTGGTGTTACCTGGGCAATGGCATCACATCTCATCTGCTTAGGCAGTCAGTCACAACTAATTTTGAGCACACCATAAGTTATTGGTAATCCTCCTTTTTCTGTGGCGAGAGAGGAACTGGCTTCCACAGTTTACATTTAGTCTGCTGCATATGCATGTTTGGCACCTTAGTAGATGTGCAGTACAAAGGATGAAAGTTGTTCCCAGGAAATCTTTTCAGCCTCCATATATTTTTATTTTTTTGTATGTTAGTCTCATGATGTACCTTTAGTAATACTTGCATGGACTGAAAATTCATTAAATTAGCGACGATTTCAGCAAATAGCACACCACCACCATCTCTCACTGGCTTCATGCACTCTGTTAATAAGTGTTGAATTTATTAGTTATTTAAGAGGTCTTAGTCAACACAATAAAATGTCAGAAAATCTGTTGAGCATGTGACTTGTTGGATTCTATTTTTCTGATCTGTTGTTAATGAATAGGATAACTCGAGAAAATAACCTATTGTCACATTCACCTACTCTATTTCTTTGTTGATAGCCCTCAGTGTTGACGTACTGCATTGTTGTTCTGGCTGAAAGAGGGGGGGGGGGGGTTGAAGTTCAATAAAGACTACTGTAAATGATGTAGCTGACAGTTGCATAGTTGTGTTCCACAGTACTTCACTTCCACTGTTCATAACACCCCCCCCCCCCCCCCCCTCCAATATTGCACAGTTAGATGGCCAGTTCACTATTGGCAAATGTTAAGCCTCATTAATAGGTTGCAGGCAAACATCAGCATACTGCTATAATAATTTGCTGTTGAACATCTATGAGCAGTAAATACCTAACAGTTTACAGTTCTTGCAGAATAATAAGGTACGTGTGACACTATTTCTCAAATTGAACAAAAGCTGTCATTGTTTTAACCCACGGCCTCTTTGTGCTAAACTAATTCCAGTGTTAGTTGATGCATTGTTGTTACTTGAAACATTATGTAATGTCCCTCTGAAAATCGGCTGTGGACTGACTGGCTCGGACCAAAAATCGGGCCTTTATATATCCTCATAATAATAGGCACTGAAACTATACATTATTTGATGTTTAAGTTAGAAAAATTACAATTAAAACATAACTCATTCAATTAACTGAATACATGGGAAAACTACTACTTTTAACAGTTTCTTCCCCCACAAAGGTATGGCCAAATTATTTCTTCAAATTATGACATTAACAGATATATCCTAGTTACACTAACAGTGCTTTTGACAAATCTGATAATTATTTTGTAAGTAAATAAGGGCTGCCTTTGCTAGCATGTTTTTGAATAGAGCCAAATTAATACTTTAAGAATCCTAGTAATTCTTCTTCCAAATGTTTACAATCAGTACAGAATTTACATTTGTTATAAGTCAACAATAGAATTTAACTCACAAAACAATTACTGATTTTACCCTATAACAAAAGATATTATCTAGGAATAGTAAAAATAAATTAGGAAATTGATTACATACACAATACTAAGCACAGAATTAGACCTGGTGCTATATTCTTTAAGGCTGAGGGCCAACCTTTGTCTTTTACGGGAATGCTTATTATACTCATGTATCTTGATGGTAATTAGGCAAAAATGAAAATAAAATGAATTTAAGGAGGCATAGGACAAAATGAGAGGAAGTAAAGAGATCTCAGCATGCTTAGATACACTATTATTACCTTTGGATCCCAAAAAGCGTGTTCATCTTGAAGGCTTCATGTTGGAACGTATGCACTAGTTATATAAAAAGAAAAGTTTGCTTCAGAAGACAAGGTTACAGGGACAGGATGGCTGACCAGTACTTACCTTCACTAGGCATCTATACTTATACTGCCAATAAATACACAAAGGCAGTATTGTGTATTGGTGGAACTGCAATTTAGCCCCCTGAAGGTAAGTACTGGCCAGTCATTCTGTATTTGTAATTTTGGATGTATTGATTAGTCACTTTTGTGTGCGAGATTTTCAGTGTGTGACAGAAATAAGTATAAGGACTAAATGGTAAGTTCAGGGTATTGCAGTTCAGAGAGTTATAACATTAATGGTATCTTGTTGGCAGTACACCCAGTTTTTTTTTTTTTTTTTTTTTTTTTTTTTTTTCCTGTAACACTAATATTTCTGTACAGTGATTCAAGACTTTCTTTGTAAATTGTTGCACTCTCTTTCGCCTTTACCTTTGAAAGAAAATATCCCCACAGATTTGTTGCACTGTAGAAAATTTACTTCATTGGAATTGTTTAGCTCAGTGTGTTTCCTCCATTCCCACAAAGTTAACTTTTTGTTAATGTTAGCTCATACACTGAAATATGCAGCAGTCCTGTACATAATTTGTGAATTTTTCTCTGGCTTTCTTGAAAGTCTTGTTCCAAATCTTGTCCTGACACTACCTTCTTTCTCAGTTCTTGGGACAGATATTGTTGCCCATCTCTTTGCCTTTCAGGGCTGAAATGTAGGTATGATTATTGTGATCCAATACTCCATAAGGAACCTTACCAGCTAACATCTCTTAGTCATTCTCATTCCTGGGAGGATGACATGTTTTACTGATGATACAAACATATTAATCAAGCATTCAAAACCCAATATTACAATACATTGCTCAGTTTGTAGCTGAACAGCATATAACTGGTTCACAAATAACAGCTCGTCTTAATCTCACAAAGACTCATGTTACATAATTTCAAATGAACAGTTCATACAGTTCCTGAGGATGCTGTTGGACAGCAATTTGGATAACTTAAAATGGATGAAATAAACAGACTAATCAAGAAACTCGATTCAATGTGTATTTTTACAAGCATCTCTCACTTTGCTCTAAACAACTGTACATTGTGCAGAAGCCTTTTTAAGCGTTTTGGAGTTCTTAAACAATCTTCCATTTACTGATTGATGGTTTTTGTTCCTGACAATAAAAATAAATTTAAATTGATTTCCGATCTACACATTCTGAATACTAGCCGCGCACAATTTTCCTGTACGCCGCACCTCCTTGCGGTAGGATTCCTGATAAATGATGTTTCATAACTTTAACAACTCGGGCCTCTTTTTGTCAACTTCTTCCCCACTGTCAGGTTCCTCTGAAATATAGTTTTTGGCAGATATTCTATCATTGGCAAAGTAATAATTGGGGTATTCCATGTCAGTTTAACCAGGTGCTCCAGCTCATAGTCTCAGATTTGACTGAAATTCAGTACACTAATTCTACCATGTGTGGAACACTCGTGTATAAAGTATTAGTTTCCCCTGCCAATTAGTTCCACAATTATGACTTGTGAAAGAAGGTGGTGTGACCCGGAAATTGCAACCCGCATCTGGCAATCTATCTTCAGACCCAACTTCAGGTCTTAATAACTTTGGAACTATTCCACACAGTCCAGTGAAATTTTTACAATCCAGTAACATCCATTTAGAGAACACACTCCATGAATCAAAACACCAAAACATATTTCTGAGGGAAAATAAAAAATTCCAAAATGCTATTAAAAATGTAATACATAAAAAGGTACATATTGTAGGTGCCCTCTATGCCAAATATAATTTACTCAAAAAGGGCATAAATTTTTTATGCTAAGCTTAATGTGGCCTAAACACACACAGAACTCATCATGCCCATATCAGTCACAAAAACTGAGTTACATGCACACGAAAATACAAAAATTTGAAAAATTACCTGAAAAACATGGATTTTCTAAGTGTGGTAGCACAAAAGGGAGAAGTGGTATCCAAGCCAAATTTCACATACTGCGTAAGTAGACCATAATGATATATATCTCAAAATTTCAGCATGTTATTCCAAGACATTAGTGTACAATGGAAGTTGACAGATGTATTTGGTGATGTGGCCATTGTTCCACAACACAATTTTGTAAAAACCTATCATAAACTATTCTGCCTCTTCATATCCTCTCCCACAACTGTTTAATCACTAAGCAACAACATATAGACAGATTAACACAACCTATCATTAATGTTCACTGCACCTTAACTGCTAAAAACTAGTAGATTGTGCTTCGAGCAGAAGTTCTCCCACGCTTTAGCTACTGTACTCTTTACATCGAGTGGCAAATTGTACTGTCTTCCTGACACTGTGGTAGGAACTGGAACTGTTATAAAAATATGTTCAAAAGGAATCCAACACCTGTCTGCTAAATGCGGCCAATGAAATGATTTTGCTGGTCCTGCTGGTGCCATGAAATTCACAAATAATCACCCTCTGCGTCACAGCACTCTAAAACGCATCCTAAGTACCATTCGTCATCATAAACAGCAATAACATAGCAACCTGGTTGTATGTTGCTGCTTTTGGTTCTGAATTCTGAGTCACACACTGTGAAGACACGTGTTGTGCATGAACCTATAGTTATAACCTGACATCTGCTCATCTGGACATTGTCAGAGTCCGCTGGAGAGAAGTGATGATGGCTCCTTGTTCCTGCAACAGTTTTAACATGTTCCAGTCTGCTTTTTAGCAACTCTTAGACTGATTTCACCTCATCTTTTGGAACATAGAATGATTGTATGCCAGAAATTTTTTTTTCTGTAACCAGATAAATAATTGAAGAGGTGTTAGAATGTGACCTTCTATAAGGTGCTGCAGACCAGCTCGTGATGCCATGCGCTTAATGGTAGCACCAATACCATCACATACATTTTTACCATGACTTTTTGCAAAAGAATTCTGTTCTTCATTAATCTGAAAATCATGGTAAAGCATGCATAAATTTTTGAGATTTTTACAGTTTTTGTACTGACTAAGTGCCCCATCACTGAAGTATTTCCCAAAATGTATGTGAGGCAGCTTGTTTTTCACGTATGCCGTGACAGTGCGAATGTGGGCATGGACTGCAATGGCATCATGAATTATACAGTCACTAAAAATGCACAGGTTCATGACAGGCACATCACCTGATTCACCTCTATAGTAAATCACTAATGGCTGGAGAGTTGGTTGACTGTTATCCCAATGATATCCTGGGATGGCATCTTGAACTATAAATGCATAATTTTCAGAAAAGTCTAGTATTACTATAATTTCATCTTCTTTCAAATTATCCTTACAAAACTGGAGTTAAGTCAATTGTGCTGTTGGTGTGAAGCTGTGTGTGGTCAGTTTGTCCATTTTTTTGACAGCACATTTCAACAAAATCTTCCACCGTACTTTGCTGTGTTTCAAGACTTGTGCGATCCATGTGTGTCCATTGTTTATAAGAAACAAGTTAGTTACCCATAAGGAGTTCACCATACAGTTTGTTATTCATGTGTTTTGCAAGATTTGCCTTACCAGGACGCTTTTCACACCTGTGTATCATGCACTGGTAGGAACTGATGTCACACACTAGCAGCTTCATTGTACCTTTGTAATCCAGACAGAATCCTTTATAGCAGCAAACATCAGCTTAGCATTTTGATGGGTCTCACATACACAAACATTGTGTGTGCCCTTTGCACTTAAGGCACAACCCATTTTGGCTGAAAATTGAAAGATGATGATAAACCTTCTTTGGTATTGGGATAATTTTCCTTGAATTCTACATATAGTTCTGATAGGTTGCACAGCAAGTCTTTTCTGCATCCGTACACGTACATTTCCCATTTTCACTGTTACATAGTTTTGTTTTTTTCCCCCCAGGCATTGTTTGGCTGCAGTCATTTTCATAATTCTCTGACACTAGCACCTATATTTCTGAACTCAGTTGCTTACCCTGAGCCTGCTGAAGTTGTGGAAACACTTCTTGGGTTGCTTTTATTTTCCTAGCTTGCTTTACCATATATGTAGAAACATTGAATTCTTGTGCAGTGTAATCAGTAGACCAGATGAAAGGTGCAAGGGTAGGAACGGCTACTTTTTTCTGGTGTGTGGATGACACATTTTTCTTCCAAATTGTTCACAATTTTGTCCAAATCAGAGCATTTCTGGCACGATTTCTGTTGCTTTGAAGCAAATAGTTCTTCCCCTTCCACCATTAGTGTGTCAGCTATTTTGTGTTTAAATTCCATTTGAGCTTCTTGTAGTTTTCTTCTACCACAGCTGGGCCTGTCTCTTTTCCCAACTTTGTGTCTCTTCATGGGAGACAAACCAAGAGCAGTCACTGAAGTGTTCAATTGCTCATCTGCTGTGGTTGTAGGTGGCTGATACTCTCCGTCACTGTCATGTAAATTATCAGGATATTCTTTATTTTTTAGCAGTGAAGCACACCTGGAACATAACTTTTGTCCTGGTTTCATGTTAAGTCCCATGCACTGATTCACTTTCAATACTGATTTTCTATCAATTTCTCTGAGGCTACACTTCACTGTCTTCTTATGAATCCGAAATGGGTCAAAACAACTTCTTTGTAGGAAAGAATACTTATCCAGAAACACTTTCATATGATGATAACAACAAACACTAAAATTTCCTGGAACTGTACTTCTTGTGCCCACAGGGTTTATCCCTGATCTCCATAGCAACAAATCTTGGTCCGATTCATCCAGATCATACAGTACAAAGTGAATGCCACATTTTGTTCCATATGTTGTTTTATGGCATTCAGATGCTTGTGCTCTACCAATACTGCAACTTGTTTGAACAAAAGCACCACTAGTACACTCTTCTGCCTTCATACTGACTTTCCACAACAGTACTGACCAGTCTGAACTAGAATCTTAAAAACATGAGTAACTTGTAATCGTTGCTTGTTTCCTTTGTTGTTCCTGCCTAACGACGACTCATTCCGTCCCTGAAAACTACAATTGTTTAACTTTCTTTTGCCTAATGGTTCCCAACAATTGCTGAGCTTCATCTGAAACAAGCTGTCTGCATCATCACTATTACTTGCTAAAACGTGTTAAAAGAAACATAACCAAATACATCTGTCAACTTTTATTGTACACAAATGCCTTGCAATAACAAGTTGAAATTTTGCCACATATTATGTTATGGTCTACTTATGCAGTGCTTGAAATTTGGCTTGGATATCGTTTGTCCCTTTTGTGCTACCACACTTTGAAAATCCATGTTTTTCAGGTAATTTTTCAAATTTTTGTATTTTTGTGTGCATGTAACTCAGTTTTTGTGACTGATATGGGCATGATGAGTTCTGTGTGTGTTTAGGCTACATTAAGCTTACCACAAAAAAAATTTCTAACCTTTTTGAGTGAATTATATTTGGCATATAGAGGGCAACTAAAATATGTACCTTTTTTTTTAATCGCATTTTGGAATTTTTTATTTTCCCTCAGAAATATGTTGTTGGTGTTTTGATTCATGAAGTGTGTACTCTAAATGGATGTTACTGGGTTGTAAAAATTTCACTGGACTGTGTGGAATGGTTCTAAAGTTATTAAGACGTGAAGTTGGGTCTGAAGATAGATTGCCAGATGCGGGTGCAATTTCCGGGTCATGCCACCTTCTTTCACAAGCCAGAATTCTGGAACTAATTGGCAGGGGAACTTAAAATTTTGTACACAAGTGTTCCACACTTGGTAGCATTGGCATGCTAAATTTCAGCCAAATATTCTCAAATTGGTTGAATTGACATGGAATGACCCAATGAGGAAGCTGCTTGCCTCCCGCAAAACTCTTGCAGCTGGTGATGCTTAGTTTTGGTCTTTCTTTAAGCAAGATTAACCGCTCCACCTATTTCATTCACTTGTGATAATGATCCTTGTGTGGAATAGTGTATCTGCATTTTGTCAAAATTAATGACAACTATTTCACAAATCGAGACTCAACGGCAGAAGCACTACCACCACGAAAGCTGTAAATGTACACAAAGTGTAGTGTGACATTTTAGCCAGCACCTGTACAGACACAATTAACGGATGCTTCTCTTCGATACTCTGTCCATTGCGCTACCTCGCTCACGGCACACCTTCGATAACAATGTGTGTGATGGGCTGGTTGAATGGCATAAAGACATCCCAGGCAAACAAGTTCAAAGCAGTAAGGCAGGTTGAGCTAGAACTAAATATCGGAGGTTGAGTGGACTAGACACGTGTGTGCCACTAACCCAAAAAAAGAATTTACAAATGTTCTATCATAAAAACCATTCAGAAAAGAGTGTATGTCCAGCCTTTTCATTCAAATGAGCATTCCTATCGTATCCCTGAATATTCACCATTCCTCGTGGGACACCCTGTATATAGAAAAAAAAATTTCTGCTGGAGTGTGTGGGCATGAAAAGCATTCTCATATTGAAAGCACTGTAAAAACTATTTTTTAAAAGTACTTTTCACAATTGTGTGTCTCGAGTGTTATTGCTGTAGGCACCTGCTTTCAATGGAAACATGTTAGCACAGAGTGTTAGTTGTTGGGCTCAGTCATGAATGAACAAATGTGAAATGAACCATTTGTGTAATTCAGATATATTATTTTGTGAGGTCCAACTTAACAAAACAAAATCGGTATACAGTTTAGGACCGAACACTGCTCAGATGTATAGTCCAAGGCACAGTGGCAACAGTATTATTATTTTTGTCCAGGTGTAATGAGTGACTGCATATTTCTGTATACAGTACCTGACAGAGGGTTTTATATATTCCCAAACTGAGAGATGTTAAGCAAAGAAATTGAAATTTTTGTCCAAAGATTTATATAGCCCTGTAAAGCAAGAGTATAAAGAAATAATGAAATTGGAACCCAGTAACAAAGAATAAACTCTGATGAAATAAGGACATCATCCAAGTGGCATTCTCTCTTCTGGAGGAAATGTTAAAAGTGTGTGGGAATAATTATCTGCACATCTTTCAAGCCTAGTACATGGAGTGGATGGAATTTCTCGATAACTTAGTCTGGGTTTCCCCTACATGAACCTTGCCTTCATTAAAGAAAAGATACTGTGAAAGGTCAAGTGATCTGCATCTCTTTGCAGTGAAACTAGATGCCATGAAAATACCTTCTCTCAGAAAAGCCATTATCGTGAAGTATGACAGTATCTCTATTGTGTTAGAACCAAACCTTACTGAGGACATTTCAGTTTTTTCTAACACTGGCATAAATTCTCACAACATAGTCAGTTAATCTGTTGAGTTGACAATGACAGTGTCCGAAAAAGTATTGCCCTATAATGCCAAATAAGGGTATACTTTTACGTACTTCTGCAGGAATACAGCAATTAGCTATTTCTATTATATATATATATATATATATATATATATATATATATATAATAGAAATAGCTATACACACTTACTGAGTGTGCCAATAACTTTGACATTAAATAAATCTACCTGGGACCTTATATATATATATATATATATATATATATATATATATATATATATATATATATATATATATATATATATATATATATATATATATAAAGGTCCCAGGTAGATTTATTTAATGTCAAAGTTATTGGCACACTCAGTAAGTAGACTGTTATCAGACAACCTTAAAGGAGTTGTAAGATGGAAAATAACAGGATAACAAACAATATTGTAATACAATTAATAGTGCAAAGGTGCTTAAATATAGCTTACATTTCAAGGTGTTGTTTTGGAGGTCTAATGAGTAAACAGCAGAGGTCTGGTAGTTACAAAGGCTAAGCAACAACCCCCCCCCCCCCTTTTTGCTTCACCTATAATGTAATTTTAATAAGACATATGCATTACAAATAAGAGTAAATAATGTTTTAAAAGAAGTTGGAAACAAGTAAAGAACAAGTGACAATGATATAATTGTTGTAACTTTGACTTCCATTCCACAGCCTCATGGGAAAATGTGGTACTCTACAAAATTTCCTAAAGGCATACTGCTTCATTTGCAGACTTTGTCTTCTCTGAAAGAATTTCTTTAATAAATATTGGGTGGTTAATACTGACTTACAGTTTGTCGGAAGGACTGAGTAAGCATACAGGAAAGTCGAAACAACCTTTGGTGAAATTAAAAGCAAGAGTGGTAATATTAAGAGTGCAATGGGAATTCCACTGTTACATGCAGAGCAGAGTGGATAGATGGAAAGAGTGCATTGAAGGCCTCTGAGGGGGAAGATTTGTCTGATGTGATAGAAGAAGAAACAGGAGTTGATTTAGAAGAGATAAGGGATCCAATATTAGAATCAAAATTTAAGAGAGCTTTGGGGGACTAAAGATCAAATAAGGCAGAAGGGATAGATAACATTGCGTCGGAATTTCTAAAATCGTTGGGGGGCAGTGGCAACAAAATGACTATTTACATCAGTGTGCAGAACGAGTCTGGCGACATACCATATGGCTTCGGAAAAATATTATCCACATAATTCCAAAGACTGCTCGAGTCTACAAGTGCGAGAATTACTGCACAATTGGCTTGACAGCACATGCATCTAAGTTGCTGATAAGAAAAATGTACAAAAGAGTGGAAGGGAAAATGTCACATGACAATCAGTTTCGCTTCAGGAAAGGTAAAGGCACCATAGAGGCAATTCTGACAGTGAACTTGATTAATAGAAGCAAGAGTTAAAAAATCAAGACAGGTTCATAGGATTTGTCGATCTGGAAAAAGTTCAGACTGTGTAAAATAGTGCAAGTTGTCCGAAATTCTGAGAAAAATAGGAGTAAGCTATAAGGAGTAACGGATAATATACAATATGAACAAGAGCCAAGAGGTACTCCCAAGAACGAAGTTCTCAGATTAAAAAGGCTGTCAGACAGGGATGCAGTCTATCGCCCCGTATTGTTCAATGTGTACATCGAAGAAGCAATGGTGGAAATAGAAGAAAGATTCAGGAGTGGAATTAAAGGTGGAAAGGTATCAATGATAAGATTTGTTGATGTCATTGTTATCCTGAGTGAAAGTGAAGAATTATACAATCTGCCGAATGGTGTGAAAGTTTTGATTGATTGGGAGTAAATCAAAGGAGGACTAAAGTAATGAGAAGTAGCAAAAATGAACACAGCGAGAAACTTACAGGATTGATGATTACAAAGTAGATGAAATTAAGGAATTCTACTTCCTAGGCAGCAAAATAACCAATGATGGATGGAACAAGGACTTCAGAAGCAGACTGGCACTGGCAAAAAGGGAATTCCTGGTCAAGAGAAGTCTACTATTATCAAATGTAGGCCTTAATTTGAGGAAGAAATTTCTGAAAATGTACGTATAAGACAGCATCATGTGAGTAAAACATGGACTGCAGGAAAACTGGAACAGAAGAGAGTGAACGCATTTCAGGTTTAGTGCTACAGACGAATGTTGGAAATTAGGTGGACTGAAAAGTTGAAGAGTTAGGAGGCTGTGCACAGAATTGGACAGGAATGGAATATGGGAGACAGGATGCCAAGACATCTGTTAACACATAAAGGAATGACTTCCATGGCACTACAGGGAGACAGAGATTGGAATACATCCAGCAACCAATTGAGGACACAGGGTGCAAGTCCTACTTTGAAATGAAGAGAATGGCATGAGAGACATTTGTGGCAGGCCGCATCAAACCAGTCGGAAGACTGATGCCTCAAAAAATTGTTTTGTTAAATCAGAACAAAGCCTCTGTCCCTTTGCTATCTAACCAAGCATACATTCTTGAAGAAAATTTCTCTCGATTAATTAGCAACCCCTACTGGCATTACCCACTGCAAAACCTCCTGGGGATGTGTGATGACAGTACATGCGAGGGAATGCTGAAAAGTAACGACTCTGAATTTGTGAGAACTTGTAAGGCTGTTTAAATGAAACAAATGTTATGAATGTTCTATGTCTTTGTTCTTTGTTTGCTTACTCATTTCTCCTTCCGAAAAAATTCTCCTTTGTTCTTCCCAAAACCTTGATTCGCTAAAGATATCTGTGGTAATAGGGGATTTTAATAGCCACAGCCATGCCTGGGGATACACTCGAAAAGATGAAAATGGTGAAGCCATTATGTCTTGGGCTGAAACTAACTCCTTCTCTCTCATTCATAACAGTAAACTACCTCCATCCTTTGACATTGGATGGTGGCAACAATTGACAACCCGGCAACAATTGACAACCCTGACCTCTTATTTGTGAGTGAAAATCCAGTGCAACAGTGCCAAAAATCAGTGTTTCATCCCATACATAACGCACAACATAGACCAATAATGTGCCGACTTATTCCCATCTTGAGACCCCGAGAAATTGGTTTTAGACGAAGGTATAATATTAAGAAGGCAGATCGACTGAAACTTTCTAAAATGCTGGACAATAAAGTTCATACAATTAAGCTTGTGCCTGAAGAGTATGAACACTTTGTTGAGTTTGTTAAATTCTGCTCGCGAGCATGTGTCTCGAGAGGCTGCAAGACAAACTACCTGCAGGGCGTAACTTCAGAAACAGCTACATTGCTCGAGGAGTATTATACCCAATACAATGAAAACCCATTCAGTGAGGTAACCTCCCAAATAGCTATACCTGTGCTCTCCTCAATCTCCGAGGCAAAGAGAACAGAGTGGGAGAAACTGATGGAAGACTGTGATACAAGTAGAAGTAGTCACAAGGCTTGGAGGCTTCTAAAATGCTTGAATAATGGCCCTTCACAGGCGAATATGCATGCGAATGTCAGAGCTGATCAAATTGCACACCAGCTCATACAAAATGGGAAACCACCTTATTCAACCAGGCCTGGTAAGAAGACACGTCAGAGATGACCTGACCAAGAAACCACTACACTGCTTCAACCATTTACCCAGACTGAGGTGGATCTCACTCTGAGTAAGTGCAAAAATGGGAAAGCTGCAGGCCTTGGTGATATAAGAGTTGAGCAGATAAAGAACTTTGCGCCGATAACAAAAGCATGACTGAGAGACCTAATGAACAACTGTGTCCAATTGTGCAAGATTCCTAAACTCTGGAGGAAAGCCGAAGTTATAGCTATCCGCAAGCCAGGCAAGGACTCAAATGATCCTAAAAGCTACCGGACTATGTCTCTCCTATGTCATCTGTATAAACTTCTTGAGAGACTCATCCTGCACTGACTAACGGAGACGCTAGAGATAGTATACATTCCACAGCAGGCTGGATGCAGGCAGGGAAAGAGCTACGCATCTCAAATGTTGAAACTAACCCAGCACATCGAAGGTGGTTTTGAAAGAGAAGAGATCACAGGAGCTGTATTTATAGATCTAACAGTAGCTTATGCCACAGTTAATCATAGAAGACTTCTTATGAAGCTGTACAATGCCAGTAGAGACTACCAGCTAACTTGTTTCATAAGGAATCTCCTTGAAAATAGAAATTTATTTGTTGAATTCGAGGGCAAGAGAAGCAGATGGAGATCACAGAAAAACGGATTACCCCAGAGAAGTGTGCTTGCTCCATCTTTGTTTAACATCTACACAAATGATCAACCACTACCTGAAGGAACACAGAGCTTCATCTATGACAGATGATTGTGCTCTCTAAAATCTGTGTTCTATAAACGTTGATCTTAGATAAGTTCACTGTGACATGGAATCAACATTGATGAGCAACATTCTGTACATCAACTACAAATCAGTTGCAGACATCAGTTATGTCGTGACACTAAAAGATATTTTAAACAAAGACTTTTTGGCACTAAGAACACTAAATAAATTGGGGAATACACCACTTGCACATTACTGAGGTTCGTAATCATACTTCTCTCATAGAAATTAATGAAATTATTGGTGATGTGAGTAATGAGTCCACTGTCGTAAAAATTCTTGGCGATGCTTCATAATTAATGGGAAAAAGGTTAGAAGGTATTTTGTAGGTGCTTCAAATAGAAGTGGAAATTTCAATTATTTGAATTGAATAGATAGTTTACGGAGTTAGTCAGCATCCAATAATGTCTTACGATAGGATTCTCAGGCTTGAAAACTGGTAACTACACATCTGACTGGTCAAGCTTTCCTAGTGATTATGGTGGT
Organism: Schistocerca serialis cubense; assembly: GCF_023864345.2. Taxonomy (NCBI): domain Eukaryota; kingdom Metazoa; phylum Arthropoda; class Insecta; order Orthoptera; family Acrididae; genus Schistocerca; species Schistocerca serialis. Next base: position 140,907,590 of record NC_064642.1, on the reverse strand, counting down.
TCTTGTATCTGCCACTAGATTGTTTTATAAATCTCTCAATACAGGGCTATTACAAATGATTGAAGCGATTTCATAAATTCACTGTAGCTCCATTCATTGACATATGGTCACGACACACTACAGATACGTAGAAAAACTCAGTTTTGTTCGGCTGAAGCCGCACTTCAGGTTTCTGCCGCCAGAGCGCTTGAGAGCGCAGCGAGACAAAATGGCGACAGGAGCCGAGAAACAGTATGTCGTGCTTGAAATGCACTCGCATCAGTCAGTCATAACAGTGCAACGACACTTCAGGACGAAGTTCAACAAAGATCCACCAACTGCTAACTCCATTCGGCGATGGTATGCGCAGTTTAAAGTTTCTGGATGGCTCTGTAAGGGGAAATCAACGGGTCGGCCTGCAGTGAGCGAAGAAACGGTTGAACGCGTGCGGGCAAGTTTCACGCGTAGCCCGCGGAAGTCGACGAATAAAGCAAGCAGGGAGCTAAACGTACCACAGCCGACGGTTTGGAAAATTTTACGGAAAAGGCTAAAGCAGAAGCATTTCTTAAACAGGAGATTGGAAAACCGATGGATCGGTCGTGGTGGAGATCATCATCAGCAATTCATGTCATGGCCTCCACGCTCTCCCGACTTAACCCCATGCGATTTCTTTCTGTGGGGTTATGTGAAAGATTCAGTGTTTAAACCTCCTCTATCAAGAAACGTGCCAGAACTGCGAGCTCGCATCAACGATGCTTTGGAACTCATTGATGGGAACATGCTGCGCCGAGTGTGGGAGGAACTTGATTATCGGATTCATGTCTGCCAAATCACTAAAGAGGCACATATCGAACATTTGTGAATGCCTAAAAAAAACTTTTTGAGTTTTTGTATGTGTGTGCAAAGCATTGTGAAAATATCTCAAATAATAAAGTTATTGTAGAGCTGTGAAATCGCTTCAATCATTTGTAATAACCCTGTACTTCTTATCAGTTACTAGAAATGATCAGATGGTGGCTGCTGCTTACTGCGATCTCACGGTTTGCAAGTAGCAAATGAGGAACTACATGCTCTTTCTTCATTTCCCTCCAATTTTACAACACACAACCTTCAATAAGCAGTTCTGCCTATCTAAGATGTGGTCATTGTGGCTAGTAAAACAAGTATGCAGTTGGAGACCAATAATCTACTTATTTAACATTTTGTGATGCTGTTGTGAAGAAAACTTTAATAAAATTCTAATATTAGTTATTGTTACTGTCTTTTGTGGTTTTTCAGATTCTTTAAATGAAATTACATTGTATCCTTATCTGAGGTGCTGACACACTGGTAGTGTGGGCTTCATATTCCAAATAAAACTGAAATTTCTGCCGAATTCAGCAACCGTTCCTGTATTTTTATGCGGTGGTTAAAATAGTTTCAGAATGTGAATGTTAACAAACTATTGGATTTTTTTACAACGATTGCGATTTCCCCCCCTCCCCCCCCCCCCCCCCTCAAAGTACACTCGTGAGCAATTGAATTAGTTTTTCGTCATAGTGGGCACCACAGCCATAAATTTATATAACGAGGGCAACTTTTTGCACTTGTCGTAATAACGGTATTTATAAAGACATATTCGTAGCTAAAAAAATTAGTTTCTGTATATACAGCTATTCTCAAGTGTGTACCTGTATTAAAGCACACTGCATTAGTGACTTAAAATGGGAATACAATAGTGCAGACGCAACTATTGTTCTCTTAAGTTAAATACTGCACATTCTGTTCCAGTTTTGTGTTTGTAACGTGTGCTCTCAATAGAGGTAAACACTTCAGAATGGCTGTAAAAGCTGAAACTAGTCGTACATTTAAGAACGGATCTTAAAATGTCACAACGTAACTGGAAAAATGATGCCATCCTTCAGTGAAATACAAATAGCTACTGTATAGAAGCTAGCGCTCTTGTCACCGTGGCGAAGGGAATAGTGAATTGTGCAGCATCAGAATGCGATGTGAATGAAAGCATGATGTCGTTGCGTTTTACTGCAGTGACATCGTGGGTGCGTGATGTGTGGGATGCACCATCTCAGAGGTTGTGCTGGAGCTATGTTGTTCACGTGGCACCGTATCGTTGGTGTATTTAGAGTATCTCGATCCTTGGCAAACGAGAATCACCATACTGTCTTTGGTGTATAAATGGGTCATTGTTCACTATTGTAAATTGTAACATTTGATACATGGCTCACAAATCGACAAATCACGTATGGTTTCAATGCTGGCAACAGGTGAGCAACTGTGCATTCCAGATTCACCTCAAAGCTGTACTGTACAGAATTGCCTGCTCATGTTCCGGGCAGGTAGTGGAGATATTGTAGTGCTGGAAGTGTTTACAAGTCACGAAATGGGGCTCCTGAAGAGTCTGCCGTTATCTCACCTACAATTGATACAGTAACCTACTCTTTGAAAATGGGCATTAATTTGTTCCTGTGCAGCACTCTGTGTGTGTGTGTGTGTGTGTGTGTGTGTGTGTGTGTGTGCCCTTTACCTGTAGCTAGACAGTATACCAGCCTGAATGTTACCAAATTGTCGTAATGATTCGAGTAACATTCAGTGGACGTGAGTGACGAGTGGGTGTTGTATTGAGATATTGTTTGGTTTTGGTCCAAATGCAGCTAATTTGAGTGAGTTGTGTTTAAGTTGCCATGGGCCAGGATGATTCTGCAAATGCTCATGTTGCGTCAGCAGGGTGAATGAACGTGCTACCTCCATTTAGTCTGGGTGTGCATTACACAATAACAAGAAGCCTCAGTATGTGTAAGTAGTTAAAGGCAACTTGCTGAGAGGAATGTTGCCAGGAAGCTCCAGTTGCTTTGAGTGGCATAAATTAATTGTTAAACATTTTAGTTTTAGGTTCAAATGGCTCTGAGCACTATGGGACTCAACATCTGAGGTCATCAGTCCCCTAAAACTTAGAACTGCTTAAACCTAACTAACCTAAGGACATCACACACATCCATGCCCGAGGCAGGATTCGAACCTGCGACCGTAGCGGCCGCGCGGTTCCAGACAGTAGCGCCTAGAACCGCTCGGCCACACCGGCCGGCTTAGTTTTAGGTAACAAAGGTTGTTTCGAACACTATAGTGGTGTAGGATGTCAGGTTTGTTGAAGGTAGTATACTAGTGCTTTACTTAAATCCAAGGACAGACATCCTAAATAGTGTTGGGATGTCCTGTACACCTAACCACAGTTAAGCTTGGTAATTGTGACTGAGATAGTTCATATCAACAATGAAAGTTCTGCTGTTGAAAGAAAGTACTATGCCTGGCTAGTAACTAAGCATGGTACGAAGCACTTTCTTTTTAATTTAGTGTTTGTCACTGATCCTCAGTGTGTAAATAACTTTTTAATGTTGAAAAATTAATATTACCATCATAAGCTACTGGTAATTTATTTACACAACCGGGTTATCGCCTGATCGTCATACACCAAATGAAATAGTACGTAAGTATCGTGATAGCTTTAAAGTACCACGAATCAGTTAACTGATCTAAATACCACACACACACACACACACACACACACACACACACACACACACACACACACACACATAATAAAATATCAGGTAGTCACAGAGTATTCACAGCTTCATGTTAGGCGAAATATAAAATCATTATAGTCGGAATTGTACATCGGAAGTAAGAGTAAAGCATAACACATTGACCTCATTACGAAAATCACATATAATAAAACGTAAATGGTTCACGTTTGGCCAGAGGTAGCTGTTACCGTATTGCAATATAAATTGCCTCATGAGTCTCTAAAAACTGTTCTAGGATATATGGATGACCGGTTCAGGATTTTGGTGTATCAGGCTTTCCGAAAGGAGAAATGAGAAACGATCTGAGCTAGCACATAAATAACACCTGCTACTGATACAGTCAGTTCAGCGGTACAATCACAACCGTTCGAAAGAAAGGATGTTACAAGTAGAATAATATGCCCACCATTAGTATACACCATGATCTTAGCAACCGGAAATTCAGACCGCCATTGAACGCAGCAAAAGTGTAGGGCGCAGGAACACAGGGCAGCCTTGACAACTATTCCATCTCGTACGATAGGTACGACACGAGTAAAAAACCAGAGTTCAAGAGGTAGAACTCGAATTCCGCAGAAGGCATAGTATAGAAACAATTATAACTCAGCATGGTCACCAAATTCTGGAACAAATTATTTCCATCAGAATAGATCAGTTTGTGTTCCACAGATATCAACTGACCTACGGCTTTTCGTACAAGATAGCTCCAAGAAAGACATACCTACAATTATTGCATTTTTAGATTTAGAGGAAGCTTTTGACATTGTTGACTGGAATACAATCGTCAAAATTGTGAAAATAGCGGGGGTAACATACAGAGATTGGAAGATTTAAAGGATGCTGAAGGCGAAGGAGTAATCGACAAGGGAGTGACACATTTATAGTCTTGTTGCTCCCGTTATTCAATCTGTACATTGAACAGTCAGTGAAGGAAACCATGTAGAAGTTTGACAAGGGGATTAAAACTTCGGGAATAATAAATAAAAACTTTGTATCAGAAAAAGATTTGTGGTTTGACTACGAAATTTTAATTCTGCCAGACTTGATCAATTGAACTGAATGGGTGGATTTTGAAAGGGAGTTAAGAGACGAACAAAAAAAAAAAAAAGAAAATAAGGGTAGTGGAAAGTAGTCGAATTAAATCAGGCGGTGTTAAGGAGAGGAAGGGGGGAGGGAGAGAGAACGAGAAACTAAAAGTATGTAGCGGAAGAACTCTACTGTTTGGACGGCATTATAGACAGTGATGGAATAAGAAACGAAAAGATGTAATATGGAAACAGAAAGGAAAAAGAGAAAAAACTTTCGCAGAAGGGGAAACATCTCAACGCGCATTATACGTTATGAAGGAAACTATTCTGATGGTCTTGAGTGTAGCCTCGTGTGGAAGCGAATTGTGGACGATACACAGTTCACCCAAGAAGAAAATAGCTTTTGAAATTTTGCGCTACAAAAGCATGCTGAAAATTAAATGGTTGGATGTATAACTAAGTGGTAGTAGTACAGAATCGAATCGGAGAGAACTGATCTTACGTCACAACTTCACTGAAGGAAATATCGTGAGTCATCAAGGAATCGGTAATTTGTTAATGGAGGGAAATGAGGGGGATAAAAATTGTAAATGGAGACGATGACGTGACTACAGTAAGCAGATTGAAATGCATATTGGTTCCAGTAGCTGCGCAGGATCGTCTAGCGCGGAGCGCTGCCTAAAACTAGCCGCCGAACTGAAGATCAAATAACATAACAAGAAGGCTGAGAAAAGTAAAATCATTTGGCTGCAGAAAATCATCTCTGCTACCAGTCTAGTGAAAACGTGACTAATTTAAAGACCAGTATTTTTGAAGAGCAAGAGGAAAACTCGTGAAACAGATTTTGTGTGTGTTTGGGCAGGAACTTCAGGTGCGTGGTAGGGTGGACTCTTCCTATATCTAAAATACCACGTTGTAAGAAGTAGTAAATCTGTACGTAGACCTGAAAGGAAGTTTGAGAAAGACAGTTTGCAGTGCTCGGTGCTATTACTGATTTACTTGTCCTTCGATCTGTTAGCAATTAACCCACCGAGTTGTAGGTGCCTCCAGTAAACACGGAAACCTAACCATGGTGACGTTTGTTTTCGCGAACAACCCCTCCACCCTGTCTATATAGGCCCACGATAGTGTTTTCTAGCGTTAACTGACAGAAGAAAAATCTAAAGACCAGTTGGTTAATGAATCCTGTGCCTTCGGATTTCCAGTCTGACCTTCACTCGTACTGACACACACAGCACGAAGTATACATTCACTGTTGGTTATTGAGAATATTCGTAATACAAAATGCCATTCGACAAAACGCGCGTTGTATGTCAGAGTGCGATAGCACAATTGGAATCTTTCTATTGCAGCTCGTAGGCAGAGTTAGTGTACGTGATGGGGAGGTGGTAAGTTACGGGTATGGGTGCGAGGTGGTAAGTTACAGGTATGGGTGCAGAGCTGCCTTCCTGCCTACTCTTGTAGCAGCCGCGACGCGCGGCTCGCCTGAGCGATCTAGGCTCCTTGCAGTTTTTGCCGCGTATAGGGTCCTTCCAAAAATTCCTCCGCCTCCTTCCAGGAACAGGTTTTCGTCGGTCATTCAAGAACGACCTCGAAATTTGCTGTATACAAATAGCGTTGTTTGTTCGTAGCTTATTGCGAACCATTGACGTCACATTGAAATGCAGCTAGTTGCAGTCAGTAGCCGGCAATATACAGGAAATTTAATAATTGTTCGTCCTGCAAGTTGGGAAGACTACAAACTACGAATAAAAGTAGCAGTTCATGATGAAGATGGCTTCAAATGGCTCTGAGCACTATGGGACTTAACATCTGAGGTCATCAGTCCCCTAGAACTTAGAACTACTTAAACCTAACTAACCTAAGGACGTCACACACATTCATGCCCGAGGCAGGATTCGAACCTGCAACCGTAGCGGTCACGCGGTTCCAGACTGAAGCGCCTAGAACCGCACAGCCACACCGGCCGGCCATGATGAAGAGATATACGTAATATGGATTAGCGATTTTTTTTTTCTCTAATGACTACACTGTCGGTCCCCCAGACGACTCCGCATGCAGTCTAGAAAGATACGACCACTTTGTGATACTCAAAATGATGCTTGAGAATCATTTATCACTTTCGTGAAGAGTGAAGTTACATGGAGCCAAATTGAGGGGACCTTGTGGGTGCAAATTGAGATCTTAATGAGGTGCTTCTTTACCTACCTATTTACCAGATAAGTTTTCATGGTTTTACGGTCGTTGCTTCCCCTAGATTCTTTCAGACCGCCGGCCGGAGTCTGGAACCGCGTGACCGCTACGGTCGCAGGTTCGAATCCTGCCTCGGGCATGGATGTGTGTGATGTCCTTAGGTTAATTAGGTTTAAGTAGTTCTACGTTCTAGGGGACTGATGACCTCTGAAGTTAAGTCCCATAGTGCTCAGAGCCATTTGAACCAATCTTTCAGACCACACGAACGTGCAGGGCTGTGATCCCTCAGTGTAATTAGTGTCTCTGCAATGCGGAAAATTAACTAGTCTTAATTCCCTAGCCAACACCCGTAGCTGTTATCCATATTTTTGGACGGGATTTGCCGGGAACGGTAATGACTGTCATGTAGACTTTGTTTGGTTAAGTCAGGTTGTGCTGGACTAGGGCTAAACTGGGACAGATCAGGGATTTTCGCAACTACTATTTGAGAAAAACTACCATTACAATGTTATTCGTCGCCCTCATGCACTGTGTGTGGTGCGCAGTATGGATGCACGCGCTTAGAATATCGCTTCCTTTAGAGATGTATTGGTATCTTTAAACAAATTGCCGATTTTCAGTACAAGGAATAATTCTTAGTGGTTTTCCACGTTCATTAGGCGTTGAGAATGGTAAAATCCCACTACAAGATATACATACTATGTGCTTGAGACCGCCTATTTTCGACGTCAACGTGCAGCAACCACTCGCAGACGGCAGGCGGAAGCACCAACAGTGAAGCGTGCACAACGCAGTGCAGTCGTTGTAATGCGGAAACGGAGTGATTTATCTGCCGTCAAAAAGCACATGATCATTGGCTTTCGGGGCAAGGGTGGAAGCATTTCCGAAAGGACTAAGCTTGTAAACTGTTCACGTGCAGCCGGCCGCGGTGGTCTCGCGGTTCTAGGCGCTCAGTCCGGAACCGCGCGACTGCTACGGTCGCAGGTTCGAATCCTGCCTCGGGCATGGATGTGTGTGATGTTGTTAGGTTAGTTAGGTTTAAGTAGTTCTAGGGGACTGATGACCACAGATGTTAAGTCCCATAGTGCTCAGAGCCATAATTTTTTTGTTCGCGTGCAGCTGCCATCTGGTTAAAGTATACCCTGCATGGCAAAACGGTGCTATACAAACAGGCATCGAGGCAACAACTCCTGTGTGCACCGCGCGCAATAGATGACGGGGATGAACGACGCTGCGGAGATGGGTATGGGCGAATAGATGTTCAACTGCTGAGCAGCTGACCGCCTAGTTGAACCAAGGTGTCTCCTCAACGACCGTTCAGCGAACTTTGCTCCGCAGCAGATTCCTGGTTCATGCACTCTTGCTGACTGCTGCTATTCATCGTTAGCGAAGGCTGGATAGAATTCACACACCAGTACTGCGACTGTACGGCCATTGAGTGGCGACATGTGGCCTCTTCAGATGAATCACGTTTTATGTCCCATCGAACAAATGGCCGTTGGCGTGTAGGCGTGAAACGTCTGAAGCAAACAAGGGCGGAGCGCGTGGCATTCTCTGTGTGATATTGTCATTCTGGAAGGAACAGTGAATCAACACGAGTAGGAATCTATCCTCGGGGACCATGTCCACCGCTACATGTAGTTTTTCCTCGGCAGTACAGCTAGCCGAACACAGCAGCGTGTCACACAGCTCGCAGTACACCTGCGTGGTTCGTAGAGCACCAGAATGAGCGTGCTGTACTTCCCTGGCTACCAAACTCCCCGGATTAAACCCGACCGAGAATCTGTGGGACCACCTCGATGGGGGCCGGCCGAAGTGGCCGTGCGGTTAAAGGCGCTGCAGTCTGGAACCGCAAGACCGCTACGGTCGCAGGTTCGAATCCTGCCTCGGGCATGGATGTTTGTGATGTCCTTAGGTTAGTTAGGTTTAACTAGTTCTAAGTTCTAGGGGACTAATGACCTCAGCAGTTGAGTCCCATAGTGCTCAGAGCTATTTTGAACCACCTCGATGGGGCTGTTCACCCCGTGGATCCTCAGCAATGAAATATAGCGTAGAGTCTGCACGACTCCGCATCCCCATCGGTACATTCCAAAACCTCATGACTCTGTTGCACGTCTCGCAGCGGTCCGCGTGGCAAAAAGTGGTTGTTCAGGCTTTCTACAAGTGGCGAGATTAAAGTGACTAGACATGGAGTAACTGCAGTAAACAGTAACGAACTGTTACTTTCCACGACAGTCGCAGCAAAATTAAAAATGTACGGAAACATTGATTTTAGATACCTGTAAGCAACACAGAATGCAGCACTGTTGGTACTAACAGTGATAATCAAATGTTGTTCCAAATCCAGCACGAGATATGGACGTTTCACATATTAATCATATGGCAAATTACTTTCCTCTTAGTGTACTATCATTTGTCAAAATCGTGTTTCCATACCTCAGTATATTTCATTGTAAAACTTTGAACATAGCTGCTAAGGTTCAGTGACCGTGTCAGAATTATATTGGAACAAATAAGCCCTCGGTCACAAATATTAAGTCAAAATTGACCTGGTTTCGACGCTACTATGAGCGTAAAGTGGGCACCTCAGTCTCGTTGCAACCCTTGTTTGCAGTGCGAGCAGCCCTTAGCGGCTCGCCATCTCTCAACTGTTCATGACGTCGCCTTTCCGGCTCTGATCTTTTTTAATATGTGACTTGTAAGTACTGCATCTTTTCCAGTCAGTACAAACTTTAATTTTATTAATGTACTATATACCTAATATGTTTTAGAACAGTCTAATTCTGAAGACGACACTCATAGTAGCGTCGAAACCAGGTCAATTTTGACTTAATATTTGTGACCGAGGGCTTATTTGTTCCAATATTTCATTGTGTTTTTTTCGCCAGCGCTCGAGTTCGGGACGCAGCACTTTACATACAACCCATATCCTCGAGATTGGTGATGGCACTGTCCTTCCAATTTTAAAGAATAAATCAATGTGTTCGCTACATTTCATACGCAGCAACGCGTGTTCCAGATGTAAATTCATAGTGGTCTATTTTTCAACGCACTCTCTCCGAGGCCGGCCGGAGTGGCCGAGCCGTTCTAGACGCTACAGTCTGGAACCGCGCGACCGCTACGGTCGCAGGTTCGAATCCTGCCTGGGGCATGGATGTGTGATGTCCTTAGGTTAAATAGGTTTAAGTACTTCTAAGTTCTAGGGGACTGATGACCTTATAAATTAAGTCCCATAGTGCTCATAGAGCCATTTGAACCATTTGAAACTCTCCGAAATGCTTGCAGTGGTTTACGTAATCTCGAAATATCACGGTAACTCCGAGCATGAACGAAAAGATAGGCAGTTCGGAATGAAGCTGACGAATTGAGTTACGAGGTAGGCGAGAACAATTTATCGAATCGTTCCTTTACAGTCGTTCGAGAAAGATTATACATTGGCCGGCTTGCGCTCCTTGCCGTTTACACAGTCAAGAGAGCCTTCCATGTAAGAGGTACTATATAGTCAGATCCAACAACGATGGCGGATTGCGCATGTCTAGGCACGGACGAGGATTGCGTTGTTGACAGTTCCAAGTGACAATTGCAATGCACGTATGCGCGTGCTTTCCGCTTGAAGAAAGCGTATATGCTGCAAATTACGTCTGTCTTGCTTATGCTGCATGTATCACTTACCATCAACACAGCAATGATAACTTGCAACAAATGGTATCGAAATTCACTAAACAACTCGCTACACACGTTTAATGCTCGCATTAGCTAAGGCATTCAGAGCAGAGCGCTGACAACACTACCCCGCTCATTGGCTGTCGGAGAATGCTTGACACTGCGTTGCAGAGGAAACCTAACTAGACGGCCATCGTTCGTGACTCACAACTATACTAAACAAACGGGGAATCGTACTCCGTGTAAAACGGACGCAACAGGCTGACAGGTCTGAAATACAGTAATCTTGAAGGCTCCAGCGCTAATAAAGAAAATGTGCGCCGCTACTGTGTTCATAGGAGAGAACATGCAACGATGACGATGGCTTGCACAAGATCTAAGAGGAGAAAGAGTACATAGGATATTTACGAAACACGAATGTTTCGTGTTTTTGTAGCTGAGCGTTGTGACTAGTGAACCATTTCTCATAGACGGGGTAACTACTGAATATGTAGATAAGCAAACCATTGTTCTTTACAGAAAGTAAAAGCTTGTCTCATTAGATAATTTATCAGTGGTCAGCATCATTTTATTCAGGCAAGTTCATATAACCGTTGATTGATTCTGTGACGTTTAAGAAACGCAGTAGTTTAGCTTTGTAACAAAAATAACCGATCCATATGCATTACTGGCAAGTATCGAACACGTTAAAAGGGTATAAAGAACACAGGGCGCTGTCACTGCGCACCTGTCGTTCTTAGAAGTACCTGTCATTTACACAAAGATTGTTTGCTTCGTTCTGAGAAATTGTTTCGTGGCCATTACCACGATCGTTCAGAGATGTTTTAACTTCATTCACATTGGATCGTATACAGGGTGGTGAGCGGAGGTTGTCCTCAGAAATAATTTTTGAGAAAATATTCTGTACGTTGAAATTTCGGCGTTATCTAGCATTGAAGTTCGCCAATCAGGTCGTCGTGAGCGCAAATTCAAGCAGCCTGTCAGAGGTGTTGTCACCAAAAGTGATCGTAGGTCGGTTTGCTTAACCGAACAAACGTACCGTTTGCTCACGGAGCTTAAATGTATCACTTCTGAAAATAGGCACATTTTAACTGGTAATGAGCATTTTAACAAGGAGTGACTCATGGACCCGCAGGCGTCTGTGCATCACTGCAGTTTATCGCGCGCAAGTGCTTGAATTTGCGTGCGCAACGAACTGATTGGCTAACTTCAATGCTAAATAACTCAGAAACGGCGCAAAGTATCGAATTTTTCTTTTTAAAAAAGTGATATTTCTCGGCACAAACTTTCCCGAAACATCCTTACGAACCTCCTCAAACTGTTTCGTTTGGATTCTAATGTGTGACGAAATGCAACCGCCAGTATGCAGTACTCACTATTCTAAGACCTTACGGAGGATAATGGCACCAGCGCGTCATACGCCACATGCAATACACTATTAGGTTGAAAGATAATCAGCTCCTTGTATAGACCGGTAACTATGATTGTTTGCCGACTATAGATTTTAAAGTTAGTGATCTTTGAAAAGTTGGAACAATCTATTTTAGGAGTCCAAAGAAAGTTGATATTTAATCCGGAGCGTTCAAAAAATGAGCGCTCGAGAGACACCTTTAATTTTTTATGCGCCCATTGTTCTCCCGTCCATATACCAATTCTACGCTACAAAAGGAACGGATCGGTAAACGACACAACCGCGTAAACTTTTCAGGTATGTGTATTCTTACTGTCCAGCGTTTATGCTCTGGCTGAAAGACTGTACTATTTAACGCGACCAATGTTAATTCATGTTATGCGTTCTCCACTCTGTCATTGAATTGTGTTTTTGTGTCTGGAAGAATTCCAATTTCACTGGCCTTTGTTGCACGAGGAGCAGGGTTTTGGTGAAATATTTAGTCGTACATTGTAATGTTTTCAAGTAATAGGCACGAGAATGGAACGTACGCAAACTGATAGAATGTACATGAAAGTTAAGTCATTCAGTGGATTAACGTTAGAAAGAATTAATGGGGAAGCAGGTAGCCGCATTAATGGACGAGTACATCGAATTTATAATTGAGTGTAAAGAAAAATGCATTTTGTCTCCTAAATTGACTAGAAGCATTTGTTCTCTTCGTTATTGATTAGACGAATCGTTCAGATACATAGCAGTTAAATACCAGCCAACATCATTATTTCAGGAGCACATGATAGGTCGTAAAATATTCCAGATGATAAATCGTGATTAGAAGCTAAACAAGATATTTATTTTCTTTGATTTTATTTAAAATTTATTTCTACACGGGGGTCCAAAAAAATGAATCCACTGTTTAATAGTCCATAACTGGCAATTGACGGAGTTATCTCATCTTTGGTAGTGTAATAGTTTGTAGTTACAGCAATCGCCACACAAGCGTTGTATTGCGTTGTTTTGTTTTGTCAGATGACAGTCGCCAGAGAGTGTTCAGTGTTTTGTTCTTAGTTGCACCTAGTTACTCCAGTAAACATGGCTGGCGCAGGGCCAGACAGTGGTTGGTTGGTTGGTTGGTTGGTTGTTTTGGGGAAGGAGACCAGACAGCATGGTCATCGGTCTCACCGGATTAGGAAAGGATGGGGAGGGAAGTCGGCCGTGCCCTTTCAGAGGAACCATCCCGGCATTTGCCTGGAGTGATTCAGGGAAATCACGAAAAACCTAAATCAGGATGGCCGGACGCGGGATTGAACCGTCGTCCTCCCGAATGCGAGTCCAGTGTGCTAACCACTGCGCCACCTCGCTCGGTCGCCAGACAGTGCCCGTGAAACTGGAGTGAGCCGCTCAAGTGTTCGGCGAATTTTGAAGACAGCAAAGTGGAAGTGCTACATCCCACGATTGCTACACACAATGAACGTGGACACAAAGACCGCCTGGATGCTGAAGGTCGTTCGTTAGCCATCAGCACGGTGCAACAAAAGCCGACAGCCTCATGAGCGTAGATCATCCACAACACGAACGACTGGCCATATTGTGTCAGGCCAATCCGTACGTTGCCGCTAGAAGAGTGACGACCCATATCGTAGAATGGAGTACTAAGAGTGGTTTACTAACATGGTGCGCAACGATGAAGAGTTTGCATAGATGATTGTATGGTCTGATGATGAGGCACAGTTCAAACTCAATGGTACAGTAAATCGCCACAGTTGCGTCTACTGGGCCGCCGAAAGTCCATGTAGACAAAGCCGTGAATCTGCCAGGAGTAAATCTGTGGTGTGGTTTGTCTTATCGGGGCTTGATTGGGCCATTCTTCTTTGACGGCACAGTTACCGGTGAGGTGTACCGTCAGAAGCTTCAGACATTCATTTTACCTGCCATCCGAGACTTGTATGGAGACGAAAGAGTTTACTTTCAACAAAATGGTGCCCCAGCACACTACCAAAATCGTGTTACGGCGTATCTCGACGAAAATCTACCAAGAATATTGATAGGCCGTAAAGGTGCTGTGTATACACACAACTCCTGTGGACTTTCACCTGTGGGGAATACTAAAGGACGTCGTTTATCGACAAAAGCCAGTCACATTGGATGAACTCCGAGAATCCATCGTACATTCATGTGCAAATATCTAACTGAATACGTTGCAGTCAGTAGTTCGTGCTGCAGTTCGGCGGCATCGTTTGTATGTGGATGTTAATGGTGACCATTTCGAACACCTACAGTGATATCTTTAAGTTGGACTTTAAGCTACACTTTCACAAAAAATGAGACAACTCCGTCAAATAGTTTGCAAGCTATGGACATTTAAACAGTGGATACATTTTTTTGGACCCTCTCTGTATTTCCAGTGAAAGTGGATCTAACTTTCCTTAATCAAAAGATAAAAGTTGCGAACCACTTCAACTGATGTGTGAACGAAGTTCCTTTAAATAGAAAATTCTTGTAGAAACTTAACAAAATTGACACGAAAAGCCATTCACTTTCATGCGTAAGCTCGGTACTGTTGTTTCACCTGCAAGTTCGTTACACGAACAATGTCCCACATCTTAATTGCTGGGGCTAATCCCATAGAAAGTCCGGAAGAGAATTTTGAGCCAAAACGTTTAGCTACACCAGAAAAACAAGCTGAGAGAATACATGAACCCTGTCAGCGTGTCACCCAGTCCCAAGCTACAAAATCTTAAGCTGCTGCTGTGTTTAAGCTGTACCATGGGAATTTTCGTTTTGCCATAAATGTTAGCTATAACTACATGCTATACCATTTTTTAAGTTCCCTCGTCTGCAAACAAGACTGGAGATAGAAACAAGTGATTTTTAGTTTAAGCAACAAATCACCCATAAACCTCATTGATCGGAAGGCCAAATCCTCGGCTCACGTTCCGGTATAAGTGTGCAACCTCGTATGCATTACCATACAGCAGCATTACTACTACTACTACTACTACTACTACTACTACTACTCAGGTTATGAGGTGGGTAGGATAACCTGAAAGGTAATGTCTCCAGAGAAACACATTCCCGCCTAGAATACAGGGTGTACATAGAGTGCGGAAACACTTTCAATTATTTATTGCACAAGACCCAAACATTGTACAGATGTCACATCTTACATTTTGAAGAGAGACTGAAAGTTTTTTACGAACATTCGATATGCGAACCATCCTCATTCAATTGTTGCAACTGCGAACAAAACTCAAAACGCTTTTCTTTGTCCTCCTCATTGAGCCTCTGCACTAGCTCCAATTTGAATGGTTTCATAGACAACTTCTGTCGCAGGAGTTTCCACACTGTTATTGGAGCCATTTCGAATTCACGGGATGCACAACGCACCGATTTCTTTGGACTCCCTGTGAATGTGTCTTGTACGCGCTCCACATTCACTTCACTCACACTGGGACGTCGGCTTTCTTTTGCCGGGCTCATGCAACCCGTCGTAACGAATTTGTTGTGCAAGTGGTAAGTGGACTTCCTTGTTGGTGGCTTCTTACTGTACTTGGTTCTAAACATTCGTCGAACAACTGTAACACACTTGTTTTTGTCGCACTCAACACACAGAAAGCTGGCTCCTCACCTGAACTAGCCATGTTTGCGACTAGCGCTGACTGTCGGCAAATTATCAAACTACACTGTGGCGGTATATATGAAAAAAAAATTCCAGGGTTTCTCTTCAAAATGACGTGTATGAATCTGTACAATATTTGGTTCTTGTGCGATAAATAATTGAAAGTGTTCCCGGACTTTATGTACACCGTGTAGAATTAGTGCTCGAGCGGCATAACTTCTATCGATAATTACTACATTACCTGGCAAAATGAATTCTGACAGATGCTTGCAAACTTTAAGTTGTTGGATCTTACCTCAGATCGCATTGAACGTTAATAAGGACTCTAAAAATATGACATGCTTACTTAGTTTCTTCAAATTTTTCTACGAAGAACCCAGTTTCAAAGTAAATGTATTACCAGCTGCTTTTTTACCCCCTGTATGTGACATTACGGTACTCGTGACGCCAAATTCCTTCGTCAGTAAATTTGCAGATCAGGATTTCTTCAATAATGCGATGGTGGTAATATTTATTTTTGGAATCCCATTTTAGAGTATTTCAACACATTGGAAAGAGTTTTCCAGTCGTAATTCCGATTCCACCTGGCGTTTGGATTGCTACCAAGTATTTATTAGTTTCAGTTCTAGTATTTCATAGGTCGTTGTGCGGGCTGCGTATGGTGGCGGTGGAACGGGAGAAATAATTTTCTTGTGAGAAATAATTTTCTTGTGAGAAATAATTTTCTTGTGAGAAATAATTTTCTTGTGAGAAATAATTTTCTTGTGAGAAATAATTTTCTTGTGAGAAATAATTTTCTTGTGAGAAATAATTTTCTTGTGAGAAATAATTTTCTTGTGAGAAATAATTTTCTTGTGAGAAATAATTTTCTTGTGAGAAATAATTTTCTTGTGAGAAATAATTTTGTAATTGTCGTATGTTTAAAAAGCGTCCAGGATCTAGCACCCCAACCACTAATAGTGCGTCCAACACTTTCTATTGCAAGTGATGTTCGCAACTAAGGTACAGAAAGCTGCTTTGTGTGCCATCTTAATACGACTGAGCTCCGCGTGCAGGCAGTGCGTTGGCCCTTTTTCTCGTGCTCCCACCCCGCGCGCCGCGTCCTCGAGTGTTATCTGGCAGTTAGAGCTGGTGCCGGAAACGATAACACAGCCGGGGCGGGAGCCACCTCTGCGCTCGCCGCTGTTCGGTTGCCGCAGCAGCGGCAAAACTTAATTACTCAAAAATATAATAGCTTTGTTAAAAGGAGGCTCCGCCTTGAAAGTACGTAACGGCATACGAGCGCTCTGTCTCCTTTTTGACCAGCGGGTGTGCGCAACTAACCGACGCGAGTGACGATTTTATCGTGATTTTTCAGTAATAGCTAATCCAACTTCGAGAATGCGCTGAAGTAAAGATCCATCCGTTGCAGCGCGCTTATAGTGAGTGGCTGCGTATTGCCTGGTTACAAATCGAAAGGTATGGAATTCGAGTGGCTGCGTATTGCCTGGTTAAAAATCCAAAGGTATGGAATTCGAAAAAGCCCATTGAAGCTGTTTTAGCGCTTAACAAGAAATTCACTTTGGTAGTATCTTAGTGCCAGTCTGTACCGTACTGTGGATTTTATGTCTGCAGACTGTAGGTAACTTTGTAGGTAATTGGATGAGCAGCTGGTCTATTTTCAGAAGGAAGGAAATAGAATATGGGTAATGACTGTTTCCTTGTATTATCTGTGGCTCAGGTGACACGTTACATGAGATTTTTTTTTATTTCGGTTTCAGTTTTCCTGATTTTTGTTAACGTCTGGAGTGGGCCACTATCTTAACCCCTGCTTGTACAGCGAAATTATAGATGTAACAATGTTGTAACCTGAATGTTACAAACTTCTCGTTTCATACTAATACTACAGGTTTTAAAAAAACCATGTATAATCTCACAAAACAGCGTGGACACTGATTAGGTCTCACGTGCAAAAAAAAGAAAAAACCTTAAAACTTGTTGAAATGGAGATTCTGCAAGAATATCCATTTACCGTCAAAATCACCTGTAGTGTTCTAGTCTGTTAATGGCTGCGGTGCATGTAAGTTATGTTATCAGAAGGTGGCACAAGACTCATCCAGAGCATGATTCGCTTTCTAAAACTTCCTGTTAGTCTCAAAGATTTCTTCCCATTTGATATAGACCGTGCAGTTACCCTGCAATCCAACGACTATATTGTTTTTTCTCAGTTATTTAATAACTCATTGTTACACTTTGGCCGGGTGTTCACAAGCCTTGTAAGTTTTCGTTGTACATGCGTATGCTTCTGCAGAGATGGACGGGTGTGTCGCGTTTTCCAGCCAGCATCAGTTCGCGTTATTCTCGAAGTACAACCATTTAGTGAATCAGTGCCTGTAGGTCCTGCAAGAGATTCAGGGGTGGCCAGCTTATAATGATCGCGCGGTGAACCGGTTCCATTCACGTATGGGGCACGGAAAAATAACTGCTTAAATGCGCCTGCGCGCCGTAATTGCTGTATTCGTGTCTTCACCGTCTCTCCTTCATACCATGTGTAATTTCATGTTAGAATTAACTAATGTTTTCTGTACAGCAGTCGCATGCTTCTGGGTGTAAACATTGAGTTGTATGCGCTATCTAATAGATAATAATAACAGAACTTTCCCTCTTCTCATTGGAAATGTAACAGCGAAAGTAAGACTATGTTGCCACTATGGTAACACTTTTTGAGAGTGCATAGCTAGGAGTTTGAGTGTATTTGCGTGCGTCTCCTGTTAAAACTACTGCCACCAACGTTGATAACGGAAGTAAACGTTTTTTTTTCCTAGTCGTTGGCCTATGTATTATTAAAAAGTTGTATCTTTACGTAGGGACACGTTTAGGGCAACGTTTGAAATTTCATTGGATTATGCATGTACACAACGACAGCTTTGCATGATGATGATGATCCGTAGGCAAGAGAGGTAACAACAAGAAAACTGAAGGAAAAAAAAACAAGGTGGCACATCGATAAGGAAAGTGTTTGTTCAGATTTTCATGGCACAGTCCCATAGTTGACGTGCCATTGAATCGAGAACAATCGAAAGTTGATAGTTGTCGCTGAGATTCTGTTTAACCACAGTTATTTGATAACAAGTTGTAAATGATTGTTTTCAAAGCATAAAGGGTATCCATCCATTCGGTACTTGAAACTAAAACGAACGCCATTTAGGTACTTTTTCTGTTACCTTATTTGTCTTCGAAAGGCGTGACAATGAGAGATTTCGTTGATGTGCGTGACAAAGATTTCGATGATGTGGAGTCCTTGATTCATAGCTAAGTTAGAAAGTACCCGGTTTTAAATCATTTTCGAGGAAATTTCTCAGAAAACAACACTTTAAAGATTGTACCCTAATGGTTTAGTTGTAAATTTGCCATTTTAGTGCGAACGCTTTTTTTTGTGAACAGAATATCAAATTTCAACTTGGTAGTGCCGTGTCCTGGTATGATTTAGGTAAGGTTAGTGTTTTCGAGTACTTGTAACATTTGCCCTGACGTGTTAAGCAGCATGTTTTCTCAGTTCATAACGAAGTGTAATTAGGTCACCTTCATGTAGTTTCGTGTTAGCACATTGTGCGTATCCTGTTTACCAGTATTTCTTATTGTGCAACAGTAGGCATTTCTAATGGTGCAGAGAGGAATAATTTATCGTGATCACAGTTTTTGACTCACTGGTGCAACTCTGGTCGTTCAGCCGATGAGATAGTACGGTATACAAGGGGTGAGCTGCGTCCTGATTTAATGACTCTCACCCTGTACAGTACAAGTTTTACTATTTGCTTAAATTACTATATAAATGGTTTCATTGCTTTTAAGCAAACAGTTTTGTATTGAAAATCCTAAATGTCTGGATGGGGAGGCACTAGCGCGCGCAAACCGATAGGCACGTAACCCAACTTGGTTGAACGGTCTAGTTCGGGTCTCTCAGACGTAACGCATGATGCACATAAGTTTTCTCCAACTACTCGCACAGTTCACCCATAGAAAGCCAATCAGGCCTTGCTAGCCGCTTAAGATGAAAGGAGTCGTAACGCCCCACTGTGGTCACGTTGAGCCTACTCGTTCCTATGTACGTTTCGGGAGGGAGAATTGGCCCTTTTTACAAAATTAGGAATAGCGCGCTCTCGACTAGTGGTACCAGAAGCGGTTTATGAGAATAATAAACATAAAAAAAATTATTCACGTACAAACCTAGTCGCTCATTTCAGAGAATATTTCGAAAACGCTTAATTATTGGTTGCCTAGCTTCCATAATTCGACGGAAAACTTCGAGTTTCACCGGCTTGCAGATCACACACACGTATCCCGTAACGTAAGCTTTTCGTATTGCCTTCGGAAAATTGTTTCAATCGTAGTTTTCAAAGACACGGTAGAAATTGTGCAGATACACGATACAATGAATTCCTTAGGACAACGCTCATTCGACATATTTACGCATATCTAAAACACACGCGCTCACTTAACTTTTTATTTTCCTGGTAACGCCATCCGCGCTTCTCTTTGGTACGTGTTTTATCTGCTGCTTTCGCAGTAATAGCTTGCCCTCCGTAGTTTAGGAAATTATTTGTGAAGCTTTCGCCGAATAATACGTTCGGCGGTGCTTGGCTGCGAAGCTTCGCCGATTTGCGCGCCAGCAGCCAACAAAATGGCGGCTGCGGCGTGCGGGCGTTCAGAGCGGCCATTGCCATCTCTGTAGCGAAACCCCACTGTGTTGCATCTAGTCGAATGACCAACAGTCGAAAGCACATGAAGATGACTGCAGGGGAATCTTCGTGCCCTTGTTACTCATTCAGAATTTATACCGAATTGTGACTGTGGAATACAGATTTTGGTGTTATAATAACCGTAACCAGTCGCTTCTGTGAATCTAATGTGGTCGGTTCTCAGCAAACGGCAGTACTTCGCGACGTCACTGAGGAACAGTTATCCGACCTACATAACAAACCGCAGCATGCGATACAGCTATTGCAAACACTGCTAGATTGCAAATATTATTCAATGAAATTAACCATTTGCTTAACAGTTTTGAATTGTGGAGAGCCTAATAATTTGAAGCATCTCGTCTCGACAACGCTAGCCTCCACAAAAGCGTAGAACGATGGATGACTAAAGCTGTACATACTGTCAGTTTCGCTGCAAGATCTTTAATGTGCGGATAGTATTTTAGCTTAAAAGGAACTCCAAAGTAAAGATAAGCGCAGCAAAATTTAATTATTGCGAAACACACTATCTCGTAACTATAAATTTACAGGTAAGTGCTTTTTTTTCTCTCTCTCTCTCTCTGAGTTCCTCAGAGCATTCCGAAAGATAACATATTTGTCTTTAAAGTGTATTGCGTAGTATTTTATGTTAATATGTCACTGTTGAAAAATACTGATACGAATTATTAACAGAAATGGGAAAGCTGGTAGAAGCTGACGACGTCGGGAAAGTTGTTTGGATTACGCAGGAATTTTGGAACGCGTGAGGCAATATCGACCCTACTACTAATCTTGCAACAAAAAATGGAAAACATAGCTTTCGTAGTCTTAGAGAATTTGGCAATATTAAGAGGAAAGCACTGATGGAAATTCTGGTGGTGGCAGAGCAAAAATGCAGGGCATGAAAGGTTTCGTACAACTTGTACAGAAACAAGGCTGATTTCGAAGGGCGTGAAACGAGAACAGTAGTCGAAAAGGGAGTGAGACAGAGTTCTAGCGTATGCCCGATATTATTAAATCTGTACGTTGAGCAAGCAGAAAAAGATGCCGAAGACAAATTGCCGATTTCACTGTAATTCCATTAGACACACAAGACTTCCAAGACAGTGTGTTAAAGGATGATACAAAGACGAACGTTAACAAAAGCAAAACATAGGTATTGGAATAGTGTGGAATGAAATCAGACTATACTGATGGAATTAGCGTAGGAAACAAGACCCCAACAGTAGTAACGAGTTTTGCTATCTGGGCAGTAATATTATTGATGGTGGGTGGCCGGCCGGTGTGGCCGACCGTTTCTAGGCGCTTCAGTCTGGAACCGCGCGACCGCTACGGTCACAGGTTCGAATCCTGCGTCTGGCATGTGTGTGATGTCCTTAGAGTAGTTAGGTTTAAGTAGTTCTGAGTTCTAGGGGACTCATGACCTCAGAAGTAAACTGCCATAGTTCTCAGAGCAAGTTTTGATGATGGTTGAAGTAGAGAGGATATAAAATGTAGACTGACAATGGCAAGCGTTTGTGAAGAACAGAAATTCGTTAACACCAAATATAAACTTACGTGGAGATGTATTTCCCGAAGGTATTTGTCTGAAACGTGGACGTTATACACTTAAGAAGAAAATAAGAGCATTTGAAATGTGGTGCTACAGAAGAATAGTAAAGATTAGACGGGTAGATCATGTAATTAGTGAGGAGATATTGAATAGAATTGGGTAAAAAAGAAATTTATGGCTTAACTTGAATGAATGAAGGAATTAGTTGATGAGACACATTTAGAACTCGAAATATCACTAATTCAGTACTGGTTGTAGGTGAGGGGTTGGGGGGCGGGGCAACGGGGTGGTAAAACTTGTGGGGGGGGGGAGGAGGAGGAGGAGGAGGAGGAGGAGGCGGCTGCAGCAGCAGCAGCAGCAGCAGCAGCAGCAGCAGCAGTTTCCCTTCGCTCTGTTTGCGAGTGGAACATAAGAGGGAATGAATAGTAGTGGTGCGAGGTACCCTACGCCCTGTACCTTACGGTTCCTTGGGGAGTATGTAGACAGCGTGAAAGTGTCGCTGACGTTCACAACAAATTGAGGTGAGGTGAGAGACATAAAATATCCAAGCAACCATGTGTCAAAAAGAAGCGGATATACTACTTACTCCAACTCACAAATCGCCCTACGTCGAAAATGGTAAAACTAAAGAAAATTTTCTCTGCAAATTTTTCCGCGTGCCAACAGTGAAGGGAATAAAATGACTGATTTCATATGTACCCCCATCACATACCGTACACACAGTACAATTCATGTGTAGAAATCGTAAAGAAACTACATATTTAAAGTAAGAAATTGAAATTAATGTACTGTGAATGGTAGCTACTGGTACAATTCCTGGAGACGCTGTCAGAGATGCATTAACGTACTTCTACTGCTTTCGGAATGGCACTTTACCGTACTTTTTAGGACCGATAGCTAAAAGGGAATTATATGGGTACCGTGCACCACACAGTTGCTGGGGAGTTACGAATGTATGCAGTACATAAAATAGTTTGCTGTCGGATGCATGTAATGCATCTTCGTGAATAAGTTGAGACACGAAGTGTCTCTTAGCCCATCTCCTTTACCACATTCACTGTTCTATGACTTAATGTTCTCTGTGAAGACGGATTTGGCGCACCTACCCACCGGCTCACCCCTTCCTCCTCCCGTCTTCACCGTAACGAATTGGTTTCCTCCTGTCGATGTGCAGTAACTAGTTCGACGGCGCGGACGTTATCAACTATGACAAGGAAGAATGTGTGCAGAATAGTAATGAAACTAATCAGGATTCACTCGTCGCCGAGCGGTCTAAGGCGCTGCAGTCATGGACTGGGCGGCTGGTCCCGGCGGAGGTTCGAGTCCTCCCTCGGGAATGTGTGTGTGTGTGTGTGTGTGTGTGTGTGTGTGTGTGTGTGTGTGTGTGTGTGTTTGTTTGTCCGTAGGATAATTTAGGTAAAGTAGTGTGTAAGCTTAGGGACTGACGACCTTAGCAGTTCAGTCCCATAAGATTTTACACACATTTGCACATTTGATTTACTCGTCAGTTAGCGGCTATGTTAGAACGCTATTTGCAACTTATGTGACGCTTAGTTGAATGTTGAGATACTGTTTGCCCTAAATTTTTGTAATGTCGGTCGTCTGGTAAGTCCACCCTACAGCAAGAAGAGGGACATTTGACACTATGAGGAAGATACTTAACTTTCAGGTTACGTGCCATTCGTAAATTATTTCAAAAACTGTCTTCGACAAAGTAGTCTCCCCTAGCTTGTGAAATGAGTGATGTGTTGAAGATAAATTGTCACACGTTTCTATGGTTTCAGACAAGTTCAGAAATTTGTAATAAAAATTTTCTTGTGATGACAGGGATGTGAATTATCGCATGGTCTCTTCACGAAGGGGGACTGATGACCTTCGCTGTTTAGTCCCCCTTAAACATCCCAACAACCACCATCTTCACGAAGGCTGCAGAAAATTATTTTCACAAGCATGTCGGCCACGAAAGCAACGTCTGCTCACCGTTAATTTGAAGTGACGCTCGTTTCTTCGCACGCTAGGGCTGCTATGTATGTAGTGGCTGGCGCTACGCTCTATCACTATGGAGGACATTTCTACGTTACGAAAAACTACTTAGACCTCCGGCAGTCAGTTGCTTGTTGAACGTTTCCCAACTTTGATTTGAACTGCTTCCAGTCTTCCTATTGCATCCTGTCACAATGCATAGAAATACTGTTTGCTAGATATGTCGGGTATTTTCATTAGTTGAAACAGTACAAACGCATTCTTGTAACTATTTTGAACTGTTTACCTGCAGTCTTCAGTACGAAAATGGTTAAAATGGCTCTGAGCACTATGGGACTTAACATCTGAGGTCATCAGTCCCCTAGAACTTGGAACTACTTAAACCTAACTAACCTAAGGGCATCACACACATCCATGCGCGAGGAAGGATTCGAACCTGCGACCGTAGCGGTCGGGCGGTGCCAGACTGAAGCGCCTAGAACCGCTCGGCCACACCGGCCGGCAGTCCTCAGTACGGCAACGTATAGGAGTGCTGTGAATTTGCAGTAGCGTTTCTGTTAAACGTTAACCTTAGGCATTGTAGAGTATCGATAAATCGTTTCTTATGTATTCAACCAACTTAGGTTTCCAAATTTTTGCAACTCGACACACTTAATGCTTTCCGTAATTTATGTATTTTAGTTAGGTGTGAAAATACCGTAAGGACACAAGATTTAAAAATAGGATGTGTAACATGTGCCTCAAAGAACTTGGTTTGTCAACAAGCTAGAGTTTATCGCCTATTTATGATATTTGGAAGACTAATGATTCAATTAGTTTCTTGCAGGGTCGTTCACGTCATGCAATGAATAGTCGCCGTTCTCCCAAACAGAAACTCATCACTGTAGTGCACTTTCAGAGAACAGAAAGTTCAGCGGTTCCCGATTCGTAATTTAAATGAATCTTCGAATGTCGTAGACGTTGCAAATCTTTACTTTACTCTGCCTCCCATATTTAAATCGAATACAGTCTATAGTAACATCGAACTCGGAACCGGATTTGAGCGTTTCACATTAATCATCGCAACAAATGCTTCAAAGAAAGTATCAAATACTTCAAAAACAATTCAAATCTCAACATCTCCGTGGGTCTTGACAAACAAAATTCCCCATTCCATTCGTTCTCTCCAAGTTTCTAGTTTATTATCGCGGGACTGCCTTAGTAAAGGAAAGGGGAGGAGCCCGTGAGAAATTAAAACACTGGAGATGACCGTGAGTTGTGCTCGAATGATCTAAGTAGTAGCACACTGCTTACGAATGACGAGCTTCCGGATTTGAATCCCACTCTGGAACAGTTTTAACTTGTCCCGTGTAATCACTACTGTGTCACATAGGGTACTTCCGTTAGACCATAATTATATTGTTTCTTCCGGCTCCATTCTTGGATAGAGTTTGGAAAAGAGGAGTGCTGTGAAACAGCTATACGAAATTTTGTGGGTCTTAATTTATCATCGTGAATTTTTTCAGAATCTATGAGAAATTGTACGGCAATTGAACGTTTTCAATACTTTCTCGCCAGAAACAGGTCTGTGACCAAACATGTTGCCCTTCTGTATGTAGAAGCGGTGTTAATCAAGTGTAACACGGAACCTTACACTAGATCGATATTCTACAGTTGAGAAGGCCTAAGAAGACCCTGACAGTTCTCAACGCTGTTGCTAGGTCAGACTCCATATTTGTTTACAGAATATGACAGCGTACATGTGTTGTTACGACGGTGAAAGGAACCTGTTACCACTGGAGACAGTGCCAGAAGTTCCTCCAAAAAATCGTAACACAACACACACAAATATCATACTAACAAACGTAAATCTACTTGATGAATGAGGTTTAAGCCTTTGAAACCCGTCGTGGAGATAAACAATGACTGGTAACAGTAAACTTGTTTCATTTAATGTCAATAAAAGTCACGGTAAAGCCTAACCCAAAAATGTTAGCATTTAAAACTGAAGCTTTTACAAAACTGCTTTTAAGTTATTGGTTGAGGTAGGCGTGCAAAGCTGCCGCGCCCAGCCCACAGCAACTGTCGTGGACCTCCTTAAACCCGACACAACTACTGCTTGTGGCGTAAACGTATTTTGCGCATTATATTACGGTTTCGTATTGTAGAAGCAATCCTGCTTAGAGTGTACATTAGACGCTTGCTTTGATCACATTGCAGTTATCTTGAGATTCAGGACACAATACTATTGTGCTCTCTATGGCCTTCACGTATTGTAGGGGAAAATGATGAAGTGCAGATTACTTATGGAGTTGCGGCAACAACTGAAATTGTTCGCTGGCACTGATTCACGGAGACATAACAAAGGCAGGTCGTGATCACACTTAATAATATTGGAGATAATCTACGCGGTGAGATGCGGATGATAATTGTTCATATTCCGTGTTTTGGAGTTATCTATTTCCATGAGATATAAACTAAATTGTTGATACGGCAAAGACGCACACAGGGTTGTAAAGGCACAAGAAAAAGTCGGTCTGAGAGAAGTCCTTAACCCGAACGTCTTCTGAACATCGCAGTTAAATGGCAAACCACTTAGTATAGTTAAACTTTGACTCCGAGCCACAATACAACTTGAAATATTTAATTTTTTAAGATTTTCTAGCCATCGTATATCGTTGCAATCAAATTCAGAGACGAGCCGTTAACAAAAAACCTGGGTAACAGTGTTGTTTATTTGATTTGCCGTCACAAAACAATGATGGAAAAGGATCTGTAGCAACTTCGTTTCGACTGATGTAGAAGCAAAATATGTCGTGAACGAACGGGTTGCTGGAGGTAAGATACCTGAACAAGGAATTGTGTCTGGGTATAATATGTAATGTTCCAGCAAACACAGCATGCGGTACTAAGGACAGCTCTTGGAAATGTGGCGACTGGTATGCAGGAGGAAGTCCACGCGGGTCTGCGTCATCGTCCCTGGCTGCCGATGGAATGAAATACCCCGCTTCAGCTAAATATAGCGTTTGCTGGACGAAACCCAGGTCCTGCGCCGTTCCCTTAGATGCTGTGCTGGTGTCCTGTCAATCAGCGATGTAATGTCAACGAGTCATACCTCGTAATTACCTCGCTGGAGTATATCAACTGAAATAGTAGTAGTGTAACGTCTGTCTCTCTCATAGTTTTCTCACAGAAATGGACAGAGTGGAATTCCTCTCATAGAAGTAAAAATCTTCTATGGAGATTCGTTCAGCGGGAGAAAGCTAAAGTTACGTGTAAGAGGAAAAAAAACTGAGCCATTCTCAATAAATGATCAGTGGCTGTTCTGTCATCTATTTATTTAGCAGTAAGCTTCGTATTTTGCGTTTTTGGCGTCAGCGTTTTGTTGAAAACGTAAGGTTTTGAAGAACTGGAGAGGGATCAGTAATATGAATGATCAGAATGACATTTTTACACTACAGAGCGTGTGCTACGAATGTTTCCGATTGGATTGGCTTTGTCCTTAGTTGTGCAGTCTCGAGTATCAAATCGCATCCATTCGTATTTGTGACTTTGTCCCATGATCAAAAACTTCGTTTTTTTTTTCTTCCAGGTACACGAATTTTATATGTTGCGTACCCATTGTACATTATCTTTTTCGATAATCATTCAGGATATAGAACATTGCCCGAACTGCCATCCCTGAGATATGCAACTAATTTACCACGTAGAAATCGTATAGGTACCGCCTCTTTGCGCTTCCTCTATCTATCCCGTGACCGCTTAGTAACCTTCCATGACAAAAGTAAGCTACTGGAAGTAGTCAGTTCTTACGCGGGGTTAAAACCTTAAAGACGTTGACGATAATTACTGTTTTTGCTAATAGGCAAATGGAATGCTGTCTTGTGTAAGGAAATGGGAGGGAGTTATATGGGGAAGCGAAGATGACACATCCATTGTTGATCTTAGACACCAAGGGATCTGGTTAATCTAGGGGTAATGAAGATAAGTCACAGCAGACTAGGCAGACAAGCGGGTTTTGGGGATGTTTTCAGCTGAATGGGTGCTACACTGCCGAAGATTACTTGAATTCCAGATGTAGAGAAAGGGAAATCCGTAGAAGCAAACTGAAGGTTCCATTTCCCTTAGGTCTTCCAGTTGAACCAGGCGCAGTCGTATTTAGGGCCCAACTACCAAGACGAACATGAAAATTCTTGTGAGATATGAGAGTTTTTGCATGTACTATAAGGCTTGGCTCATCTGATAATTAGTGACAGCAAGTAGTTGTCATTGTGCGGCACTCAAATATTTCTCGAGATCTTGGGTATTCGGGAGGAACGGTGCTGAAATCCCAGCCTCCCAGAGAGATTTTCAGTTGGTTTCATGAATCACTTCTTCATACCAAATGCTAGGATGGCTCTGTCAAGATCACAGGCGAACAACTTCTACAGATTTATCTTACTGGTAGTGCTCGGTATCTTAAGACCATGTCGACAAAGAAACGGTCAACTCTAACCTCCCTTTAAAAACTTAGATTTGGAAGGTACCTGCGTATTTGATGATTCGATTTGCTAACATACTCAAGACCTTTCGTACTGAATTCAGTATTTATGGAAATTTTTCAGAAGTAGGGACGACCAACACAAAGAAGATGGAAAAAAATGTTGGCCAAGTGGCGGCGGCGGCGGGTGGTGGTAGAGTTGAGTATGGGTTGTATTGGAAGTATTCTGCACTGGGCAAAACAGTTTTGGTAAAGATTATTCGGCAGTTCCTACCTGATAAATAAAATTACTGCAGGCGTTCGGTATCAACCAAATTTCCAGTGGCAGATGTTCAGTGGACGAGAGTGCGTCGGGCGGCAGTTGGCTACTGAGAAGAGGCTTCTTCTGACGAGTCAACGATTTTACTTTTCTCATAATAAGGATGCATTTTCGTTTTCCGTCGTCGCCTTGAAATTGAATCCGTCTTCCGTGGCGTGTTAACAAGCAGAGTTCTTAGGCTTCTGGTGTGATAGAGTAACGTGTGATCGGTTTGCAGCATCGCGGTTAGATGCAAGATCATATTACACCTCTCTGGAGTGGCGATGACATGTTCAGAGGCAACTAACGTCCCGAGCCTGTCTTATACGGAAATAGCAATCTGTCTCCTGCTTCGCACGGGTTGCATCAAGTATCTGGGCTGGACGACTTGTGGGCGTAGCGGTTACTTCGGTTTACGGAACGCTGCATTGTAAATGCGAGAAACTGGCATTTTGAGTGACATCTCGTGGCAATTGTGGGAGCACATTATGATTAATTAAATCTCTTCACTACCAATGTAAATTTTTTATGCGAATCAGTGGTGTGTGTGTGTGTGTGTGTGTGATATTTTAATTTAAAAGCTAAAGCTATCTCAAGGCCGCAAAGAACATAGTGTCCCAAACCGGTTGTCCAAATGGGGAAAGCGGATCTGTAGTGTAACGTGAAATCCAAACTACGTTTCGTTGTCAGCGGATCTGCACATCACTGATAGGTGAATCTTAGATTGAACGGTAGTGCGATAAAAAATGGTCTCGCTGGTATTAAGTCCCGCAACATCTGCTTTCCAGACTCGCACTCGACCGCTAGACGACGAGACCCGCTGCGGAATTTAGTCAAGTTTTGCTGCTCTCTAGAGTCGCCGCTGCCCTATAGTTTGGTAGTGGCAATAACGCTAAATGGCAATGACACGTTTTTGCATCGGCGGGGTACTTCATGGTAATTTAGAGTTTTCACGAAATAGTTATGCGAGTAAATTATATACACAAACATTTCTTGTGAAGCGGCATACCTGTTCGAATCTGATAAAAATCCCTACAGTAGTTCCTGAGATTAGCCCGATTCATACAGACGGAAGTAAGTTGGCGACATAGGAGGAAATTGTGGTAATATGGAACACTTTTTCGTTTAAAGGAAAATACTGAATTTAAGATGTGGCCGTTTCGCCAAAAATATCACCTGTTTTATAATTTTCAATGCGACAGGGTCTGCAGTTGCGATGAATTTGTTGAATGATCTCGTGATGCCTTCAGCTGCCATTGTACAATTCCGACCTTAGGTCATTTTCAGGTTTTAAATACTAAAACTGGCCTTATGTCAAAATTGTACAATCGTACATGAAATAAAGAGGATGGCAGCTGAAGGCGTCAGGAAACCATTCCAAAACGTCGCCTATTTTAGTTTATATATCTTATCAAAGATAAATAATTATCTTGATGAAAAATGAAAATGTCAAGTAATTAAAATAGATTTTTAACTTCTTATAAATTATGTGCATTTTGAAATGGGGTGGTAATATGAAACATTTAAAATAAATAAGAAAGCAAACGTTGTCAATTTACATTTTTATTAAATTTCAAAACTACACTCCTGGAAATGGAAAAAAGAACACATTGACACCGGTGTGTCAGACCCACCATACTTGCTCCGGACACTGCGAGAGGGCTGTACAAGCAATGATCACACGCACGGCACAGCGGACACACCAGGAACCGCGGTGTTGGCCGTCGAATGGCGCTAGCTGCGCAGCATTTGTGCACCGCCGCCGTCGGTGTCAGCCAGTTTGCCGTGGCATACGGAGCTCCATCGCAGTCTTTAACACTGGTAGCATGCCGCGACAGCGTGGACGTGAACCGTATGTGCAGTTGACGGACTTTGAGCGAGGGCGTATAGTGGGCATGCGGGAGGCCGGGTGGACGTACCGCCGAATTGCTCAACACGTGGGGCGTGAGGTCTCCACAGTACATCGATGTTGTCGCCAGTGGTCGGCGGAAGGTGCACGTGCCCGTCGACCTGGGACCGGACCGCAGCGACGCACGGATGCACGCCAAGACCGTAGGATCCTACGCAGTGCCGTAGGGGACCGCACCGTCACTTCCCAGCAAATTAGGGACACTGTTGCTCCTGGGGTATCGGCGAGGACCATTCGCAACCGTCTCCATGAAGCTGGGCTACGGTCCCGCACACCGTTAGGCCGTCTTCCGCTCACGCCCCAACATCGTGCAGCCCGCCTCCAGTGGTGTCGCGACAGGCGTGAATGGAGGGACGAATGGAGACGTGTCGTCTTCAGCGATGAGAGTCGCTTCTGTCTTGGTGCCAATGATGGTCGTATGCGTGTTTGGCGCCGTGCAGGTGAGCGCCACAATCAGGAGTGCATACGACCGAGGCACACAGGGCCAACACCCGGCATCATGGTGTGGGGAGCGATCTCCTACACTGGCCGTACACCACTGGTGATCGTCGAGGGGACACTGAATAGTGCACGGTACATCCAAACCGTCATCGAACCCATCGTTCTACCATTCCTAGACCGGCAAGGGAACTTGCTGTTCCAACAGGACAATGCACGTCCGCATGTATCCCGTGCCACCCAACGTGCTCTAGAAGGTGTAAGTCAACTACCCTGGCCAGCAAGATCTCCGGATCTGTCCCCCATTGAGCATGTTTGGGACTGGATGAAGCGTCGTCTCACGCGGTCTGCACGTCCAGCACGAACGCTGGTCCAACTGAGGCGCCAGGTGGAAATGGCATGGCAAGCCGTTCCACAGGACTACATCCAGCATCTCTACGATCGTCTCCATGGGAGAATAGCAGCCTGCATTGCTGCGAAAGGTGGATATACACTGTACTAGTGCCGACATTGTGCATGCTCTGTTGCCTGTGTCTATGTGCCTGTGGTTCTGTCAGTGTGATCATGTGATGTATCTGACCCCAGGAATGTGTCAATAAAGTTTCCGCTTCCTGGGACAATGAATTCACGGTGTTCTTATTTCAATTTCCAGGAATGTATATTTTGACCTCATATGGAAAAAATTACAAATTAAAGTGAAAATTGTAGGGATTATTTTATGAGTTGTAAATAACAATTAGGATTCACAAGTTCTTCACTAACAAGAGTCATAAATTAAACCCACTGGGCAACATATGAGTCCATTCCTGACACATGGGACACTGACTCCATAGTTCTCCAGATTTTGACTTATCAAGTGCTTCAGCAAAAAACAGACAGTCGAGATAATCGTTTTCAGGAACGTCTTTCCCAACAGATTCCATCAGGTTTGGACTGCCAGAAGATGTTGTATTTGCTCTTCTTTGCTAGAACTTTCGCCCATATTTCTTTTTGTTGTTGAGAACAGTCTTCGACAGTTTTCTCTCTTGTAAGCCTAATTGACATTTTGTTGATTCCTGGTTGAGCCTTGTGACCTTTGTTAGGGCTATAAGATGGAAATACTTGAATTGACGCCGTTTTCTTCTGTAGATTCAGTTCGATTTGTTTGTTTGTCTGTATAACCTTTCAGTGACTTTAAATACTCACTGATAAGGTCAGTAGCCGAAAGTCCTTTCTGACCTTTGCCTGATGTCTTTTTTGAACTTCGGGCTGGAGAGATGTGTTGTGGCTTGACATAGCCTGCAGATGTTGACAGACCTGCTGTCTGCTCTTCCCTTCGCCCCACATCGCCTCCCTTCGAATCACCTTTCGTATCAATTCCAGAGGTGCTCTACCATTGTCGGCAACCTGTTCTACTTCATGTTCAGCTGCGGTGAAATCAGATTCTGTGAAAACCTCTGTTTAGTGGATAAATGCCGGTACATTTGAATCCATTGACTGCTGCTGCAGCACCTGAGAGACTGAGGTATGCCATTCCGAACTTCTCCGCAATTTTATAGGTGTCCATACAGCCTGTTCTTAGGGCCTGCCTACTCTCTTCACTGTAGTATGTCTTTAGGGGGGTCCATGAAAGTCCCATCGCGCATTAGCTGTAGTCTGTAGTGCGAGGTGTCAAGCAGAGAATGGTCATATTATTATCTTGAGCTTTTATTATGACATCTATATTCGTGGTGTTAAAACAAGTCCATTCAGTATGAGCATGACTAGGGATTCAGCTGTAGGTTTCGTATGTTTAATGAAGTGGGTAAGCCATTCAGTGAATGGATAGGACTGTACCAGCCTCAGAGATAATATTTTCCACTAGCTCCAGGAGATGCACCTTCCATCAGTCTGTCTGTCCAATTGGTGCGTGGAAAATTTATCATCGGAGACACGAAGTTTCCGCCTGCACTCATGCACGCGATGATCTTTACCAGACTTCTCCTCGCTGCAGTAGTTAGGGCTCCTATCTGTTTTCTTCCCTTCATGCCAGTTAAATGTTGGATTTTTCTTGGCACTACACTAAGACCAGACTCGTCAACACTGATGAACCGGTAAGGAGGTTAAAGATGTTTATTGTATTCAGCTTCGAGAAGATTAACACATTTCATGACACGGTTAAAGCAGGTGACTCGAGCAAGTGATAGTCCCTTCAGGCTTTCGTACTGAAAGCTGATTTTTGTGTCTGTTCGTGATGTGACCGAACCGTATCCTTCCAGCCATATCGTCAGTGAATGGATTGCTGATTCCATTTCTTACTGCCAGCTGGTAAGCCAGTCGCCTCACGTCATTACGAACGAGTCCATAAAACTTCTTTTCCATCAACAGGCAATGTTCAACAAGGTCTTTTTCTATTTCTTGGGGAAGAACAGGTTTCTACCAAATTGTTCATGTGTTAAAGTATTTAGAACTATATCCTCTCGAGCAACCTCTCTAAAGAGTGTAATATATTGAAACATCTTACTACTCCATTTAGAGTTTTAGGCTTATCCCTGACAGCCATTATTGCTTGAACCGCATCTTCAGGGCACAATTTCTGTCTCTTTCCCATTTTTCGGACCAAAACTGCTTCTTGTTTTGGCGACACCTAAAAATGGAAGAGGGGGTTGCAATATGGAATAGCGTGTTTCATATTTCCACCCTACGCCATTTTCGAAACTAACCAATGAAACTAGACTTTGAAGAAACAATTTCAAGTAACTAAAGCTAAGTCGTGCTATGCTAACTTGTAAATAAAGGTAGCAGAAAAAATATTTGAATCTAACCTTGCAAAAACTTTTGGAGACTGGAAAGCAATGTTCGTCTACTCACTGCCATAAACAATGAGATACTGATCTCTGCTGCCTCTAGTGGTGGAAACAGAACCTTAAGAGTGTGATAACTGAAGCTGCCGCCAGATGGCATCATTAGTCTCCAAATACTAAGGTGTTTCATATTGTCATATAGCCACAGTACATAATTGCTGGCAGCGTCGGTCATTAGAATGTACGGTCGCAAGAAGACCGGGCTCCGTCCGGGCACGTGGCACTACCGAGAGGGAAGACCACCATATTCAGCGTGGGGTTCTGGCTCATCGTGCTGCATATGCAGCAGCAATTTGAACAGCAGTTGACACTACAAACTATTGCAAATCGGTTACTTCAAGGACAGCTCTGAGCAGGACACCCTGTAATGTGCATTCCACTGACGCCAAACCACTTCCATTTACGACTTCAGTAGTGTCAAGCGAGAGCATATTGGAGGGCAGGGTGAAGATTTGTTGCGTTTCGTGGTGAAAGCTGCTGCTGCTTCGGTGCCAGTGATGGCCATGAGTTGGTTAATAGTAGTCAAGTTGAGAGCCTGCAACCAATCTCTCTCTCTCTCTCTCTCTGTGTGTGTGTGTGTGTGTGTGTGTGTGTGTGTGTGTGTGTGTGTGTGTGTGTGTGTGTGTGTGTGTGCGCGCGCGCGTGCATACCGCTGTTGTAATCCAACATTCTCCACAGTGTGTCAGTGTGTAGCCTTGGCCTGCCCAATCACCACATCTGTCTCCAATCGAGAAAATATGGGACATCATAGGACGACAACTCAAACGTCCTCCAAATATAGCTTTAACCATCCGTATGTTGACCGACCAAGTGGAACAGGTATGGAACGCCACCCACAAACTGACATCCGGTACTTGTACAATACAGTGCATGCATGCTTGCAGTCAACATTCTGGCGACTACATAGGTTATTTATGTACCAGCCGTTCACATTTGCAATGACTTATCTCGCGCTTTCATTAACCTGTGATCTTGCATTGTTAATCACTTAAATACGTTACCTAGACAAATGTATTCCAGGCATTTCATTACTCTATATTAATTATTTTTTGGTGTTGCTATTTTTCCGTCAGTGTCTACGAGAAAAGTAGAGGAGTTCGAACAAAGGTGAATAGACTTCCATCAGCAGTGGCCACTAATAGCATCTAGGTATCGCTCCGAATGAATGCGTTGCACTCTTCATCGCACGATGCCTAAAGCTACTTGATGTACCGCTGATCTCCCCTTGTAAAAGAGGCGGAAGAAGGGCAGAGACAGCACTGAATACGCCGTGTGGCCGCCTTCTGACTAACATTGCTGTTGGTTCCAAAGAGGCCAACCATGTAATTACTTTCCTTCTCGATTTTCTTATGTTTCAGTTATATCGTTTAATATCCGAAGAAGTTTTACTACTGAGGCACAGTGGTTTAATATATTATTTGATTCGGTATTGGATGAAGCGACATCGAAATTCCCATCGCGCAGTCCAGGTTTAGATATTCCGTGGTTCTAAATCGTTTAGGACGAGTGCTGGGATGGTGCACTCGAAAGTACACGGCCGATATTCTGTCGCATCATTGAACTGACCGACCTTTTCCTGCAGGAAGACTGAAACGTATCAAATCCAGTGTTCGTTCGTCCAGTTCCGTATTGAACTCTGGTGCATGGTATTCCCAACGTCCAGCTCTGTTTTTAAACCTGGTGAGAGTGAACTGTATATAAAATTGTTCAATGACTGCACGAAACGTGCCTTATTTCAGCGAAACGTGCCTCACCGCTCACTTAAAAGATAGCTAAAAAAATAAAATTTGTCGGTACTTTGGAGCAATTTGCTCGACGTTTTAATCAATTCCTGCGCGTTGCAGAGAGAGAGAGAGAGAGAGAGAGAGAGAGAGAGAGAGAGAGAGAGAGAGAGAGAGAGAGGGGGGGGGGGAATTCTTCTCATTTACATATAATATTTATCATCCTAAAGCCAGTACTAAACGACCGAAGTGTTGCATGTGACCACGACAGTCGATATAAAGCTACATCACTTCATATGTTAAGTTTGTACACTGTCTAGCTAAGTAGGTATGTGTCTGTTCATTACAATAGGTACTGACGTAGTACTGCAGTAATGAGTTCGCGGTAGTTGATTTACAGCTTGGCAGTTGGAAATACGCTAGAACCTCATCATTTGTATCAATTCTATTGATTCTTCCTTGCCGGTAACCATGTAAGAACACACTGAACGCATCCCTCATTGCTTACACTATCACGTATTTGTTATCCCCCAAACTCACGATACAGGTTTGCCAATAACCCCGACGAATAAGCTATTTTCCTTCTTGTCTAAGTCGGCAGTAGATGGCTGGCAGGGAAATGCATGTTTGACTTATCTTTCAGATGTTCTGGAAACGGTTACGGAGAGTCAGTGCCATTCACAGGTACAAGCTGTTTCATCACTTTTCTTTCATGTAAGAATTCTTGGACGTTTGAGAGACTTTTCACGAGAGAGTGGATGCAGATTTTTCGTAAATCCCATTAGCGATCACTGTTAATTCCTTCAGGCGCCGTAGAACATTAACACCAAGTAGTAGTTTCCTCGGAGCCCTGTGAAAACCTGCCATCAGGCTCATACAGTGGCCTGCGTAATATCTTGACAATTACTTGGGTAACAGATGCCTAGCACTCATGTAGACTGTTATTTGAGCACGATGACTCACGTTAATTCCTATTACCTGCTCAGTGGTTGAAAGTGCGCACTATTTTTGTTACACCTTGTTTAATAATTTATAGCAACGCCGTTTTTGAACGTTTTGCATTCTGTTGGCCTGGTTTCTCGCCAAGTAAAGCACACGATTCACGTAAACTACGTCCATTCTTTCATTCAGCTTACTATGCGAACATTGTTCGTCGTTAAGTCTTGCGGCTCATATACGAGGTTCGACGGTGACTACTTCGGGTGTATCATTTAAAGCGAATGCTGCCGTAGGTTCGTACCAAAGTGACGACTTGTTTCCTCCCGGAATTCCCAAATGTTCGTGGAAAGGGAACGATGAGAAATGAACTTACTGCTTAACATTTATTGCACAGCTTCAGGTTAAAACATTACAGCTACTTAATGGCTGACGTAAACGGTACAAGCACCAGTTTAACTAATTCGCTAGCGCGTGAAATATCTATATTTGCAAATGGAATTTTAGATGCTTGTACCTCTAATTTGGTAGAACGAAGAGTCCAACACAAAATTAAAGGTTTTCGAAGGATCTTAGTTGACACACCTTAGTTGCTCTACGGGCCGTGTAAGTGTTTGGTATGCAATATCTCTTGCAGAGAAACTGCAGTTTCACAGTGTCCCAGTGAATCATAGCGTGTAATGTACTTTCCATTGGTCTATTCATTTAGTATCTCGACATATTGTTACGCGCAAATAAATGTATGACGTGACTCACTCTAGTTGTGACTCATTATCCTGTAGTTAAAGGGTGCCGCGTTTTTACGTTTTGTGAATCCCACAACTTTGCGTTTCCCTGCATTAAGAGCTCGTTGACTGCCGACATTTTGTGGACATGCAACAGTATATTACAAGATAGAATTTATTCATTGATAGTTGCGGCTACGAAAAGTCTGAGATGGTATCTGCTCGTGTCTTTCAAGTCATATTTATCTGATGAACAGAAACTGTTCTGTTATACTACCCGATGCACACCGGACATAGCTTCAGCTTCTATAGACTACAGTCCATCCAGGATAACGTGATCCGCCCTGTCGGTCAGGAAATTTAAAACCCAGTCGCATACCTGATTAGCTATCACAAAGGACGTAATTTCTGTAAGGGGTGTGAATATGTACTGAATCAAGAGGCTTTTCGAAAGTGAAGAACCACCGAATCAACTTGCTACCCTCTAGCAACAGCACTGAGGATATCTTGTAATAATGAGGGGAGTTGTGCTTTGCTTGATCGATATTTCCTTTCTTGTACATGGATGTGACTTGCCATTCAGAATCATGGAGAACGTTGGTCTGTTCAGAGAACCTGCGGCAAATGAAGGTCGGAACTAACTCACTTTGAAATTCTGCATCAGAACGTGACAGGGTTCTATTGGGACCCGGAACACTACAGAGTTACGGTGATTTAAATTGCTTTTCAGCACAACTAGTACTAATTATAACATTGTTAACTAACCTTAAGAGCGGTACGGTTATTAAATAATTGCAACAAAATCCTTGATTTTTTTTTTCTTTCCTTATTGAAGGAAATAGAATCCGACACTTTGGCTTTTGTTCTGCTATTTTCTATTTCTATTCCTAAAACTGATCCTGTGATATGCTGTGCCGTTCCTGATAGTCGAGCGCGGTATCCTCCTTTCTGCGGTGTCTTTGCCAAGGAGGATTCCTGCAGTCTTCAAATATTCTGGTAGATAACAGGCGCAACCGTGGAACGGGCGATTTTTAAACCGCCACCAGGCGTACAAATACATTCCCAGCAACGTAAAAGAAGTACAACATGAATTTACTATGCTTTCATTTTAAAATGCCGTTCACTTGAAAATGACGTCATGTAAGTAGCCGCCATTTTCTTACACACACACACACACACACACACACACACACACACACACACACACACACACACACACACCTCATCTGTTTTACGGAGGGTAGACATCACATCTTGCAGGATTGGCAATGGGATTCGATTGAGTTCCCCCAAAAGTGATCTTTCAGTTCCTGTTTTCTGTGTGTTGGTTCACAACGGAAGGTCTGAAATTTCTAATGACCTCAGTGGAAGAGATCACACGCTTGAAAGATCAGGGGCATTTGGGGGCCAAGAAATGTCACCCCGTTCTTTGGGGTGGGATGACGCGGAATCATGTTCTGTAGCGCGTTAATAAAATGCAATGAGGAATTATGTTCTTTAGCGCGTTAATGGAATGCCGCGAGGCACAGAATGTTGCCACGTCTTGTTGGATGAACGTTTTTGCGGTTAGAAGATGATCAGCAAGCTGTCGCACTAGGA
This sequence comes from Schistocerca serialis cubense, assembly GCF_023864345.2. Lineage (NCBI taxonomy): Eukaryota > Metazoa > Arthropoda > Insecta > Orthoptera > Acrididae > Schistocerca > Schistocerca serialis. Next base: position 140,868,980 of record NC_064642.1, on the reverse strand, counting down.
AATGGTTCAGCATGTGAACGTAATTTTCTGTATTCACAGTAACAATACTGCCACCTTCGTCTTCCAAAAACATGGCCCTGCGGTTCCTAACGATGACACGCTGGTGCAACACTACCACTTCGTGGCTGTGGAATGAAGTTTCATGAAGCATTTCAGGATTTTCACATGACCAGTATCTAAAAGTTTTGCTTGTTAACAAGGCCTCATCACACGCGTTCAGATTGTCGAACAGGCCTGAGTTGTCGCTCATGAGTTCAAACAATTCCTGACAATGGCGTAGCCTCTTTGGGAGGTCGTCGGCATTCAATTCTTGAACTATCTGAATTTTGTATGGGTGATATTGCAATTTCTTGTGCAATATTTTCCGTACACTGCGATCCGACGTGTACAGTTGCCGCAGCGCATTCTTGCAAGCAGAACACTTGGGACTTCGGCTTAAAGCTTCTTACACTCTTGGAACATTCTCTGGTGTGCACACACATTTTGCACTTCCACCCCTCTTTCACACCGTATCACCCGTTTCCTCAAAGTTCTGCACCCACGCTTTTGTAACATGTGCCGAAAGGATTGGGCATGACGTGCGATATTGTAATAAGCACGAAATACACACTGCACGTCCACGTAACAGTCGTTTCTTGTAAAACGCCTCCGTGGCAACGCCTCATTGTTCACCAGTCCATGACGCCATCTCGACTGAATATGGATATCACGACCAGTAGCAAAAATTTGTTGTGGAGGCGGCACCACTCCCATTTTCTGGTTCCTAACGTAGTGTATTGTATCCGAGGTTGCCAAACCTCCATTTCCACAGCCGCATCTGTTATAAGTTTTTGAAAGTTAGAAATTTCCTCTATTTGCGCAAATTTAATAGATGCGAAATAGCAATAAGTTCACAGCTACGTTCAGTGCTTCTCCATTACTGCTTGCTCGGTTTTGTGAAGAAACTATTGAAACAAATGCAGGTAGTATCAGTAGGCTTACTAAACTCTTTCCACAATGGCGGGTAATGCGGAATTATTAAAACAAAATGGCTGCGTATTACATACTGCATTTCCGTGTTACTGCTATGTCGGCTTCGAGCGCATGAAGCAAACGCTTGGAGATCTGAGTATGGAAATGGCGACTGCGAGCCGATACAGCCTATGCAGCTGCAGAGCACCAAATAGGCGGCGTGCGAAGCCGAGCAGTGCAGCGCCAGCCGCCATCTTTGGTATGGCGCCGGCAGCCGCGTCGCGTCGCGAATTCTGGCGGCAGCGGCGAATGGCGAATGGCGGCGCGCTCACCCAGGTCGGGATGCGTTTATCTGCGACGTTTGCTTTTGTCGGTTTACTTTCACAACCGCAGTTGAAACGGAAATTTTCAACAAAATCAATGATGATGACCATTGCTATTCTTCCAGAATAGAGCGGAAAACATTAGCTCTAGTTCAACAACATTATCGCAAGGTATCATTCTTCCTATTAAAATTCGAGAAAGTTCACTGAGTGAGTTCTCAGCATATCTGGACATTGCAGATGTTAAATTGTTGCAATCGGGAGTGTCGAGTTCAGTAAATATACGAAGATGATGTTTTAGCTTCCGTAAAACAGATGCAGCGCAAATTCTTGTCAGCTCCCATACATTTTGGACGAGTTAATCTTAGTAAACGTGGACGCAAACTGTACGCTGGATTTACTTTAACACGCTTGCTGAATTGTTGTCATAGTTGTAGTTCCTCGACTGTGCACTCTGCGATTATTTATGTATTTGAAGGTGCTGATTATTGATCTAATACTCAATTTTTTACAGGATGATTTGTTGATTCGTAGTAGTGTATTCTCAAATGCCTTGTGCTCGTATGTTACTGCTATCGGTTGATAGTTCTCACTTTCGTAGTGTTGAATTGGAATCCTGCGTTAGTAATACTTACGATATAGAAGTAATGAGTTAGTAAAGTAAATGCGTTGGTAACATACTTCCACTCCTTGCGAAGCGCAACTTTCATATCTTCCTGTGAAAGGTAATGCAGATATTCAAAGTTCGTCAAGACAAAATAGAAATACGCCAAAATATAAATACGCCAAAATATTTTTGTTGTGACTGCTGGAGATTTGTTGGAATTTGAGTGAAAACTACCTCAGTGGGGAAAGTCGTCTATTTTTTAACTGTCGTAGATGATTTCAGATACGCACTAAAACATGAACAGCACGAACTAATAACGTAGTTAGCGTGTAACTTCCGTCCTATAAATAACCAATAAGAAAGGACATTTTGGTCTTCGAAATGAACTTGGGTAACGTAATGAAACTCTTGTAGCGTACACGTCAATTTTTGACACTCCTAATGCTTTTGTTCAGTGGGTGTCCCACGTTGTAGCCATAGAAATGTTGAGATTCTCCGGAACCCGGCAAAATTGCTATTCTTGGTCTCATTAGAGAGCCAAAATTTACTGCTGTGTGTGGGGTGTTGAAATATTAACATGCCATTCAACAACATGGCAGTTGATTTACAAGATTTCACTTATCTCCTTGCAGGTAGATGAATAGGTTTCATTTGGCAGAGCTTTCGCAGTTCACAAAACGAAACCCGATGCTAGATCTCTCGATGCAACCGATGTTGGATCATTGCCCACTACGTGAAATAAAACAGCAGTCCATTAAAAAAAAAAAGTGCATTCATTTCTTTTTACAACTGTTTACATCTTTCACAGTATAAAACATAATATAAAAACAATTTCAGTGATCATTTTATTTTGTCCTGTTAGGCTTCTTTTACTGTCGTATTCGAAGAGCGAATGAACGTTCGGATACTAAAAGGGCAATTTAGACAGTGTTGGAAACTACAGAAGTAGCCAGCTTAAAGACGTGACTTCTGACTTTGATGTACGTATAACTCTTGCTTTCCTTCAGCTTATGTCAGTGTTTATAGGACTTTTATCTTCTGAGAAGTCAGTTTGTTCTGCAAAAACCAAAATCGTGGTTGGGACAGACAGACAGACAGACAGACAGACAGACAGAGAGAGAGAGAGAGAGAGAGAGAGAGAGAGAGAGAGCTGTTGTATTCTTTCGTCTGGAATTTTCGCGAGAATTAAAGCGTAGTTTACATTTCCTTGCTTGGTCCCTGGTACATATCTACGTCTAAATGGTATCAGTCGCTACAAAAGGTAGTATCGGTCAGTTTATTACACCGTAACTTAGTGGTACAAAATATAGGCTACTACACCATCGATACCACCGCGCATGTGGTAACCAATCCACTATTGCTAATAAATAATGAATATTATGGGCAAACACGGTAAAATAATAGAATTGGAATGAGTTTAACATAAGCAAAATTAGATTTTGGTGGAATTTGGTGCACGTGGTAATGCTACCTTATCTGTCGTCACCATTTTTGGCTGATTCCGCTTTCATGTTGTTTAAAAGATTTTGAGAGCGAATAAAATCTATTTTTCACGAATCCAATGATTTGTTGGACTCCAAACAGCGACCCATTAGTGACGTCAGAAGTCAGCGCCTGTGACCTCACAGGGCAGCTACTACTGAATTTTTTGTATCCCACGGCTGGTACGCGAACAGAGCATTGATCCACAACTACTTCGTTCTCTCTCACACCGCACATCTTGAAACCTTTGTAGTGGATAAACGAGAGGAGACCAGAAAGAGTAATAACCAGGTCTTCACAAAACCTAGTGGCAGACTCGTTATTCTTCACTAAAAGGCTGCTTTTCTCTCAGACCGTCGTATTTTTACTTTGTTCTTGACCCAACCATTACTATTAAGGTTTTCTGCAGTATCCCTAACCCTCTGAAACAAGTCAGGCTGCTTTTTGTGGCCTTTAGCAGCCGTCTGTGTTCAGTGTAATCGGTAATGCCCGGCTTGACGAGCCCAGCTGGATAAGAACGTGCAACAAGAAAAAACAATAATAATTTGATACTAACATAGGTAGAATAAAGCCACGAAAGAAACGCTATCGGCTGACCTTTTTGTGCGAGCTGACGATTAATGACTGTGTCAGGCTGCGTAGCAGCAAAGCGTTTTTGGGCCAGATGTTAAGATTATTAAAAGCTATTATTTCAAATGAGGTTAGTTTCATTTGCGCATTCATCTTTCAGGTGTTCGACACAGATGAAAGTTGACAATGAATACTATAATAGACTTTTGTCGTTTGTGTGAGATTTGGCAAGCGCAAAGCAAATGCTGCTTGGCGCATGGTAGTGGGCAGTGAACGAATCGGCGGTGATAGATAGCTGATACGTGGTATGTACAGTTTCACTGTAAAGTACATGTAGAGACGACGGTGACGATGCTTTCTTTACAGAATTCTTGTCTAATGACTTTGCTGTCAGGCATGATTAGCGACGAGTGTGAGCTTGATGGATGGACGGAACTGCTACAGGACATTGAGCTGTACAGGACGCGTTGCAATACCGATACACATGTATTCATGACTTATTTTGACATTCGAAATCAAAGGTATGGGTGTGAGATTGAACAATTGAAACGATACACCAGTTTATGGGGACACGCAGAGAGCATGAAACTAGTCTGTCGTATGAAGTATCTCGTGGCTACTGTCTTAGTGCAGACCCTTCAAATGAAGGTAATGTCCCAGGGCACGAAGATTGGCGCTAGAATTGCCAGGGACAGTTTGCGACGGATACGGTTACCACGGCGTTACTTTACGGCATTCCATGTTCGCAGCACTGTGATCAGTACTTTCGCGTCGGAGGAACCACCTGCACAGGCCCCACCGTTCACCAAATTAGACTTCGCAAGTTATTCCATGTTAGCGCTTCAACGAAACGACGAAGCGGAAGGAGTTGTTACCATGTATTGTCATCCTGGCTGGCACATTCCTTCGACAAACACGCGCTCGCGTCCTGATTGGTTGCTGATTTACACGCATACAGGAAAGATGCACTCACTTGAACAGTCGATTTTGACTAGCAGATAGCTCGTGTAAAGCGGGCTTAACAGAGCACGGGCGCTCATTGCTGGGAATCTGTTAGCTGCTATGATGACTCCTATGATTACTGATTACTGAGCTACAATCGCTTAATGTCTCCACTGCCCCTATACAGGACAGGGACACATTAAATCGGGGTTGGCTTGGGGAGCTCTTAAGAGGCAGCTGGTGACGAGCAGCCTCAGTGAAGACCTCGGGTGTGAATACAGCCGAATTCAGAATATCGACATATCGTTACCCGAGAAATGATTTTAAGATTCGTTATTTTAAAGCAATAATCTCGCACGACCGGAAAACTGGTGAAACTTCTTCGCAGTTGGCTTCAACTTTAAACACTTGGCTTTTACAGTAAAGAAACATTTTTCAGAGTTGTTATTTCCGTCATTTAAATTTTTTCGTGCAGTGGCTCATTGAATGTAGTACAGGATGAAGAAAACAAATGGAAATACAAGGGCAATCCACAAAGTACATTACGTTTTGGAATTAAAAATAAATAAAAGTATCGGAAATTCTTTTTATTATATCCAGATGAAAGCCACACTTAAATACTACTTTTCTACATAGTTGCCATTTAAATTAAGGCACTTATCGTAGCGATGGACGAGCTTGGAAATTCCTTCGTCGTAAAATTTGGCCGCCTGCGCCTTCAACCACGTGGTTACCTCTTTTGGGACAGAAAAGGTGTGATTTTTGTTGATTTCCTGGAAAGAGGCACTACAATAAACTCTCCAAGGTATTGCCAATCTCTGCACAACCTCAGAAGAGCAATACAAAACAAGCGCAGGGGAAAGTTGGGCTCAAACATCTTGCTGATTCACGACAACGCCTGGGCCCACACGGCAAATGCCTTTCGTGAAGTGGAAGTTGTTTCCTCTTCCGCCGTACAGTCCCGACCTGGCACCGAGCGACTTCCACTTATTCCCAGAAATGAAGTAGTTGTTAGCTATGTAGCCTTTTTAATGACGACGCACAGCTCCAAGAAGAGGTAACCACGTGGTTGAAGGCACAGGCGGCCGAATTTTACGAGGAAGGAATTTCCAAGCTCGTCCATCGCTACGGTAAGTGCCTTAATTTAAATGGCAACTATGTAGAAAAGTAGTATTTAAGTGTGGCTTTCATCTGTATATAATAAAAAAATTTCCAATACTTTATTTATTTTTAATTCCAAAACGTAGTGTACTTCGTGGATAGCCCTCGTAGTTTTGTATTTAGGACGTAGACGAATCAGACAAAATTCAAATCTGATAGCTGTACACTTTGTAACCACTAACATAAACGATCAGTTTGAACACTCTAACATTCAGTTAAGCCCTCAATCATAAACTAATCAATTGCAAAAAGACAATACAGTTAAGTAACAAATTAAGTTAAACATCAGTTCCTTTTACAAAGCCTAATGAATGAACAAATACATTTAGAGGGGTAATCCAGTACGTTTTCTCTCGGGATTTACGCAACTTCTTGTAGAAGCAGATAAAAATCCGGTTTGTTATTTTCGCCAGCCTTGTATTGTAAGTTAACCTAATACACACACATGAATTTCATGTCTACATTTTTGTAACAATAAATGAAAATTTGCTTTGTATTACGGTGACCGTAGTACGTCGTACCTCATTCACCGATTTTACGAGTGTCATATACAATCAATCGTTTTCCTTACTTATTAATAAAATTGCTTCTGTTTTGGCAAAGGCAGTTGTTTTCAGGCCGGCTCGAATATTAGGAAAAACTGTATAGAAAGCGACTGTCGTTACTTTGCAGAATTTGTAGGTATCAGCTCTGCAGCTAGTGAAGTGTGTTCCCACACTGACGGTGCAAAGCTAGAATCGGTCGCGCTGGTAGTTGTATTTGGGGTAAGTTTGCGCAGCGTGTTCGCCATTAGGCGCGCGGGGTGGTGCGGAGCAGCAGGGCGAGGTGCGGAATGTGCTAACGGTCGCCCTCGCCCTCGCTCTCCCCGTCGCTAGGGGCGGCTGGCGGCTGCAAGGCCGCCGCCACGTTGCCATGTGCCGCCGGCGCCCTTCTGCACCACCAAGCTGACGGAAAAGTACCTTGCCGCTTGCCACACCGAAGATACGGAGTGGCAATGTGGGGCAGTGTTGCAGCTTGATTAGTTGATACAGTGAAAATGCTACTATCGCTAAAACCATGAAACTACCGTGAAACGTGATACAGCGATAAAGAACCTAAGTGGAAGTTAAGGGATAAAATTATCTGTCCAATTGTTTTAAGTGAATATATCAACATATTTTTAATACATTTCATTGTAGCATTATATGTTGACGTAGGTCGGGTATCGTGATATGGATTTCGGCATGTCAAGAGATGACATTGGTGTGGTGCTGGCATGTAACATGAAGTGAAGTGTTCGTGGAGTCCTCGGTTCAGGGCTGTCAGCGGAACGTGACTTAAAGACATTCCTGCCCAATTAAAAACCATTTTGGCATTCTTTCTGGGGTTCATCCACTAGTTCGTAAACAGTGGACGTCAAATTGCTGATCCTGTCCTTTCAGTATCGTTAAATGATGTCGCTGCACATCGCACGGACACTTTACTTTTAACCATTTGGACATAAACCTGTAAAGAGATTACAGCTCCGTACCGCTATTTGATACTCAGTAGCAACCGCCCAAGATGTAATTGCTCGCATAATCGTTTAAATTTATTATTTGGTCTATTCACGTGGTGGGGAAATAAGTCTGCCTTCACGGAAAACTGATTTCCATGGACAAGCCTAATGACATGCGCACGACTACAAGAAATATTTGAAAACTAATTACCAGTTTTGTAGAATGAGTGTTCATTTTCCGTGTCTCGAATTGCCAGATTTAAATTTTACGGCCTCTTTGCAATGCGTATGATTTGCAAGATTACTGTATGTAGAAATAACCTACACATTTGTCGAGTAGTGAATGAATAGCGGAAAACGATATGCACTTGGAGTAACTTCGGTAGGACAGAAGATATATTCACTCTGATTGTATTGAATTGCTGCTGTGAGCCTCCCCAGAGGGTTGGGTTATTAAGGCATCGTAAGACGAGTGCAGTAACTGCCGTTGCCAGACGCCGTAGCGCATGACCCGCTGCGCCTTGTCGTACTGCGGTAGGCTGCCAGTGTAGCACAGGTGTATGACTGGTACGGCAATAGGCACCTTTCATTTGAGGGAACATTAGTTTGCTTATCGCTCCCAGTGATGCAGGATAGGCGGTCAGTGAAAAGCGCGCACATGCAGAAAATCTTTGAAATCTATGTTCAGTATTCTCGGAAATTGCCTGTCCACTAAAAGTCCAGTCAGCGAAAAACTAAGGTCGGCTATGGGAAAAATCAGTGTAGTTGTAGATTTTTCCACATTGCTAGGAAGAGGGGGGGGGGGAAATTGTCTTGAACAACATACTAAAAATCATGGCCAGTGGGGTTGGGGGTGCGTTTAAAGGTAACTTTTCATGTTTCTCTCTAACAACGGGGAAACAGCGGCTGCTAGCGAAAATGTTTCCCAGTACAAAATTAAACACTCATAAATTTCCTGCAAAAAAAGAAACCTTTTTCTGTAGCACTAGTAGTATATGCGTTGCAGGAACTGAAAAAAATCGCTGATTGTTAAAAACAATGTTTTAACGGTTTATTATTAATAAACATCTTCAAATGGAGATGGTTAAAAACAAATATTTTGTGTATGAACCACGTCTAAGTACGGTAGAACCCTATTATGGGATAAATTGTGTTCCGGTGTCTAACCGGGTGAAAAGAGGGGGGGGGGGGGTGATGGAAGGTAGATCGCCAGATTCTGTTCGTGCAGCTCCCTCCTTCATAGGTCTGCAGCTTGAAGAGCGAGCAGGTGATTCCCCACTCTATCAACACTGCTACGTCACAGGAAGCCTCTACAGAATGTCCCACAAAGTTATGCCGACCGTCTACAGTGCAATGCACAGATATGTCGGGGAATGTTTGTCACAAAGTGCGTTGACACCAAAATCTCAGCACACTGATCCGGGAAATTGGTTCTTAGTCTCCTGCACGGCAGCTGTAGCATTCTTCCGGGAAAGGCAAATTACCTCACCAAGGGCGCTGCTCGCTTTTCATTTTGAAAACTATACCTCCCTAGCATTTCCTGTCTAGTTTTCTTATGTGAGTAAACAAAAGAAATTCACCGGGCTCAAGTTTATATAGTGGAGCCAGTTTCAGATTACTGAGACAGTTGTTAAATGAGCTGTTCTGTAAAAAAGTTCCACAGGTGGAGCTGTAGTCTGTCTACCACACCGAAGACACCGAAGAGTCTCTTCAAAGTGTAACATCAACGCAGTATGTATTCGACAGTATCGATTTCTTTGTTTCTTCCACCACTGTCAGGAACACTACACACATGAGGGTTATCATATGCATCTCTACAGGCTCAGCTCTCCCAACATTTGAAGAGACACAGAGGCTCAGTTTGCATCCCTCAACAACAGAGGTAGATCGACTAGTATTAAAGAACTTAAGGTATTTGTTAATAAGTGAAGCAATGCATTACAGCATGTTACTGTTTCAGGTTTCAACATTATCAGTCCCATTCCACCAGACATGTTCACAGTCATCTTGGAAGATTAGTATACACGTCAAAAAAGTTTACCGTCACCCCAGTTCCTAGAGCTCCTGAAGATAGTCGTTGGCTGTGGATATTGTATTACAGTCACAGTCCCTTTGACTCTTCAGAAGTGTCACTAAACCCGCCCAGACACGTAAACAACCATGCATGAGCAGCGCTATTGACGGAGAGGGTCAGACAGCCGATCAATTTTCCACCAGGAAGAAGGTACACCGCACGTGTTATCTGTAGTTCAACCATGCCTAGACGGTCAGTACCGCAGTTCGATGGCGTTCGTATTGTCACTTTGTGCTAGGAAGGGCTCTCAACAAGGGATGTGTCCAGGCGTCTCGGAGTGAACCAAAGCGATGTTGTTCGGACATTGAGGAGATACAGAGAGACAGGAACTGTCGATGACATGCCTCGCTCAGGCCGCCGAGGGCTACTACTGCAGTGGATGACCGCTACCACGGATTATGGCTCGGAGGAACCCTGACAGCAATGCCGCCATGTTGAATAATGCTTTTCGTGCATCCACAGGACGTCGTGTTAAGACTCAAATCATGCACAATAGCCTGCATGATGGGCAACTTCATTCCTGACGTCCATGGGAGGTCCATCTTTGCAACCACTACACCAGGGGTCTCCAAATTACGGCCCGCGGGCCGAAGCCGGCCCGCGAGGGCCGGAAAACCGGCCCGCGTTAGCTGGCCGGACATCCCCGGTATCCGGCCCGCCAAATATTTGAGGTGATACCTATACTGCCAATAATTGAGTTTCGAGGCCTATCGCGACTAATACACCGCGACATTGTCGGAGATCTATCTTTACAAAGCGGAAGGTTATGGTTAAACTTATGGCTATCCACAATAAACAGACAGACCATTTTCCGCATGATAGTGAAAAAAAAAAAAAAAAAACGGTTAACAGGCTAGGCATTTTAGGTAAAAATATTCTTTGCGTTTTATTCTACTCAAGAGTCTGGTGCAAGTCTTTCAAATGGACGCCACTTCGGCGACAAGCCTTAGTAATCAATCATTCTGGAAGATGCTTCTTAAGCGATGTTACACGTTCTTTGGAGTACGTTTTAAAATACGTATAGAATGTGCAGTGATATACTTTTTTTCTGTGAAATTCGCCAGAATAAAATACGCCAGAATTTCGGTGAGGTAGGTCCACCAATCAAAATTATGTAATTAAATAAAAATCGTAGTTCGTTTCAATGCTAGCTATTCCCACAACCATAGATTTTTGCGATTTCATCTTTCCTTTAGCCTTACATTACGGTGATCATGGAGTGCTAGGGTGCTTTAATCCCACTAGGTAGATCTTGGCCCTTATGACTTCGTGGAGGAGTCAATGTGGCCCGCGGACTAAAAAGTTTGGAGACACCTGCACTACACCATGCAGCGCGGTACAGATGGGCCCAACAACATGGTGAATGGACTGTTCAGGATTAGCATCACGTTCTTTTCACCTATGAGTGTCGCATATGCTTTCAATCCGACAATCGTCGGAGACATGTTTGGAGAAAACCCGGGCAGGCTGAGCACCTTAGACACCGAGTTTTGGGGTGGCATTACGTGGGCCGACATACGCCGCTGCTGGTCATGGATGGCGCCGTAACGGCTATACAATACGTGAAAGCCATCCTCCGACCGTTAGTGCAAGCATATCAGTAGCATATTGGCGAGGCAGTCGGCATCATGGACGACAATTCGCGTCCCCATCGTGCACATCTTGTGAATGACTTCCTTCAAGATAACAGCATCGCTCGACTAGAGTGGCCAGCATGTTCTCTAGACATGGACCCTATCGAACATGCCTGGGATAGATTGAAAAGGGCTGCTTATGGACGGCGTGACCCACCAAACACTCTGGGGGATCTACACCGAATCGCCGTTGAGGAGGAGTGGGACAACCTTGACCAACAGTGCCTTGATGAACTTGTGGATAGTATGCCACGATGAATACAGGCATGCTTCAATGCAAGAGGACTTTCTACTGGGTATTAAGAGGTACCGGTGTGTACAGCAATCTGGACCACCACCTCTGAAGGTCTTGCTGTATCGTGGTACAACATGCAATGTGCGGTTTTCATTAGCGATAAAAAGGGCGGAAATGATGTTTACATTGATCTCTCTTCCAGTTTGATGTACAGGTTCCGGAACCGAGGTAATAACTTTCTTTGATGTGTGTACTATGGGGCCGGCCGCGGTGGTCCAGCGGTTCTAGGCGATCAGTCCGGAACCGCGCGACTGCTACGGTCGTAGGTTCGAATCCTGCCTCGGGCATGGATGTGTGTGATGTCCTTAGGTTAGTTAGGTTTAAGTAGTTCTAAGTTCTAGGTGACTGATGACCACAGATGTTTAGTCCCATAGTGCTCAGAGCCATTTGAACCATTTTGTACTATGGGTGCACGGTCAATGGCTCGACTAAGTGTAAGTGCAGCCCACTCTAAAAGTACCAGCAATTCCTGATTGGAAAAGATTTATACAATCTACCATTAACACAATTAATGGTGAGAGAAGTGCAGTAACTTTCTTGTCATTCCTTAAATTCACCACCACGTGTCCGCATTAGTTACTGTCTTACAATAGCCTGTCAACGATAGACAGCAGTAAGGAGTACCAATCCAGTCCCTTTGCCACAAACACTACGCGGCTCACTGGAAACGTCTCACTTACGGATAAAATACATCTCACTCATTGTTTATAAAAACGCATTTTACATAATAACCCACTCGACTGCAAAAATTTCCCATTCAATAACCAGAAAATAACACTACTATGTAAACATGATCTGAGTGAAGTTATTTTGTCTACTTGCATTAGAGAACCAGAAAGGGATAGCTTGGGAGGTGTAGTGTGTAAACTGGAAATCAAGCAGTGCTTGTGTTGAGAAGTTGCCTTTCCCGGAAGAACACTACAGTTGCTGTACAGGATGACGAAGAATCAGTTTCCCCTCTGCCAGTGTAGAAGAGTGCGCAGAGATTGAAATAGATTTTGTGTGTGTGCGTTTCGTGCGTTCAAGCTATTAGTAACTCACAGTTGCATCCCATGTAGTGTCAAAGCACTTAGGAGAAAGTAAACATTCCCCGGGACTGTCAGCGCACTTCATCACCAGTGATTCGTAAGGCGTGCTGCGGGTTGTCAAAATATCTTTGAGAGATACCCTGCAGATTCTTGTTCTGGCATAATGGGTAGAGTGAGTGGGGAATCACCTGGCTCAGTCTTCAGTTTGCAGACCTATGAAGTAGGGAGCTGCATGAACAGAATCCGGGGGTGTAGCTGCTCTCTCGCTTTTACTTCTTGCATCCCCACTCCTTGTCACCCCGTCACTCCCCCGGAACACGATTTATCCCTTAATGCGGCTGCACTGTACTTAGACGTGGTACGCACATTTAATATTTGTTTTTAACCCAATTCATTAAAGATATTCATTAATATTATACCGATAAAACAATGTTTTTATTGATTAGCTACTTTTCCAGCCCCTGAAACGAGGAAACGTAGTCCTAGAATAAATGAATTGGACCTTTTTTGTAGGAAATTTAATAGGCTTTTTTCTTTTGACTGGGAAACATTTTCGCGAAGAGCCGCAGTTTGAGGCATTCGAGAAGAACATAAATAAAAGTTCAAAGGCACACCCCACCCCAGTGCTCACATTCCATCTGTCAGGATTTTTAGTGTGTTGTTCAGACAATCCCTCCTAGCACTGTGCAAAAATTAGCGACTGCACGATTTTTTTCCATATTTTCCTTCGTTTACTGGACTAAGAGTGCGGCCTACCTGCACCCCGAGAGTACTCATCCACACTATGATTCGCGGCCAACCTGCACTACTAAAGTTTTCGTTCACCTCAGTGGATGACCATTCCACCGTTAATTCGACACCAACTTTCGCAGTTTTCGTGCGCCTTGTGCGTTAGTTTGCGTATGGTTTCGATATGAAAGTGCAACAATCACTTGCGATAAGTCGTGGGTCCACTATGAAGATTACTCGTATACCTTAATGAAAACCAAATCAATTTGGCGATTTTCAAAACGGAAATCGTATTGCGGAGGAATGCTTAAAACCAAAGATGGCAATATTGTTAGTTAAAACGAGCAACAACGTCGCTCGTTTCCATCTACATAAGACTGCATAGACGAAGGAGAGATCACGAAAGGAAGAGACTACGATTTATAAAATGTTTCCCGAAGAGTTACGTGACCCGCGTATGATTTTGCAAGTGATGAGTCAGGAAACCAAGCAACGAAGAGGACGTTATACAACCACCGGGACAAATCAGACGAAAATAAATAGTAGAAATGGAAGCGAGGTTCAGAATTCGAATTTGTAATTCTATTTTTCTACGTTTTCGGTTCTGAAGATCCAGTCGTAAGTAAAGAGAGGGAAAAAAAGGTATTGCCGTTCTCTTACCAGCAGCCCCAGTACTCCACATCAGAAGTTGTTTTAAACGAAAAAATAATGTAATTTCGAGGTGCGGTGTTCAGAACACTGCAACTGATAATTTGCTATTACCCTTCATTTATTTTCCAATTACATTATTTCTGTCTCACTGTTTTTTGGTTTAAATGTGTTTGCAGAATCGTCTAAACACGCAGGGGCATCGTTTGTTTTATTTCAATAAACAGGAATCAAATCGTAATGAAGCACACCCCATACTTCGTTTATTTGATTTTGATGCTCCATTTTCAGTTCTTCCTGTTTCTGCAAGATTAGCTCAGCCTCTTCTCCATTCCTTTTGCACTTAGGCGCCCTCCCCCCCTCCCTTTCCGTTTCATGCTAACTATACGTGCCAGTTTGTTCTTTTCGAAATCCAAACCTTCCTTAAGAAGTAGTAGTAGTACGCAGCATGAAAACGTTCTGTACTGTGCTATGCTATTCTCGCCTGAGCGTTAATAAAGAACTGGAAACGCTCTGTCCATTTAGAATCGTGCTGATTATGATTACTATAGTAGAACAAGAATTTGAGTTGGAGTATTTTACTACCCTGTTGACATCTGCGAAAATTTTGACACACTTCCACATTTATAGTTTCTACATTTACGACTATCGTTCTGGTAGAGTTTTTACCAGCATTGTTCTGTATATTGTCTCCGTGTCGTAGGTGTAATTTTGGCGATTTTCTATATGTAGCTTCCTGATAAACAGCACCCACAAACAGTTACAGGATGATTTGAGTGTTGGATGTTTACATGTAGAGCACTCCGAAAGTGGCGGGAAAGTTGTGGGTAGGCCTGGCACGGCACATCGCAGCGTTGCGACGTTGGGGTCTGTAAAAGCGACAGAAGCGGCAGGCGAAACCAACACGGTTGCTGGCACCAGCTGCACGCGGACGGGGTTGGCTTCTGCCGGGGGGTGCTGCCCCGGGGCAGCTGAAAGGAAGAGTCAGCAGATATGTTGAAAACATGTTGCGACGTAACAGATGTAGTGCGCTTGTGAGCGATGTTGTTACATTCATTTTGTTTTTGAAATATCATAGTATCAGCTACAAGAGCTGAGTGGTTCGGAGCACCATATCTGTAGTGGAAGCACATTTTGTTGTAACCAATCATTTCCTTCTATATCTGGCAGCAGTATGATTAAAAACTTATGTTCCAATTGCGATACCCAGGTGCCATGTAATTGATCATTCAGTCTTTCGTCCCTCTTGCAAACATACTTTAAAAGTGATCTCCCTGGCATGTGAAACTGGCGGAAGTGAAGCAGTGAGGGTGGATCGCGAGTCCTGCACGGATAGCTTAGTCGGCTGAACAATTGCCCACGAAGGAAGCAAAGGCCCTCTGTTAGTCCTGATCAGGCTCACCTTTAAACCTCCTGACAGATTAAAAGTCAGCACACACTTCATTCAGACTTTGACTGTCGGCTTGTATCAGAAAGCTTAATGATAAAGACAAAGTGAAACGGACGAACCTGCGTAGTAGCATGTAGCACTGTTTCACCCTTATGACAGCAGCGGCGCGTAGTGGTTCGGATTCCACAAGACATTGGAAGAGTTAGCGGTCAAGAGGATCCGTTATTGCTCAGTCGGAACAGTAAAAAGTGAAGCAGAAGAGGAATTTCTACTACCTGTAGAAACTTCGTGACATTCACAGAGGTCGTTCACGGGATACAGTCGTCTTCGGCACTGTCACCTAGGTCTATTGTTATTAAACAGTATCATTTGAAAATGAAGTTGACATATTTTAAGAATTGAGTGTGACAGTTTTCATGGTTCTCCGTTTCGTTGACGACCCTAGTATGATATAATCTGAAGTATTTTAAATTTTAACTGATTTTATTTTGTTCCTTTTTTAAAAATCTTATAAATTTCTACTGAGCGCATATATAGCACATCTGACGTACATGTAACTAAGTAAGCTTCAATTGAGTCTCTTGACGTGTTCTAAATTATTTATGTTTGGGTTTGGTGGAAGTTCGACTGTATTTTGCCTAAATGCGACATAGAAAACTTCATACCCGTGTCGAAGATTAAATTTTGATCGATATTATACCCAGAACAAGTAACGTTAAAATATAATTTTGCAGAGAGATATGCAAGTTTAGGAAAACATGTTTATTACCCACAGTTGCAGTGCTAAACATATTTCCCGCCACAAATTGCAATAGATGGCTCTATGCTTTTAACTCAAAGCATCAACAGACAAGGCTGTATTCCTACAGTAACTCTCTTAAACTCAGTGGTTGGCACTTGTACGGTGTGTTACGACTCGGTGGTGGTGGTGAAAAATGATAGCTACAACCAGTCAGATCCTCAGTATATCGTATAAGAAAACGTTCATTTCTCAATTCATTAATAGTTCCTAACGGATATGATTGTTATTCGAATAGTTTCCTTATCTAGACTTCCGTACTTCCACCTTTAGTTATGTGGCATACGTCGTAAAATTCAGAGTTGTTAAAAATGTTTTCAAATCTCCATATTTTCCAAATTATTTCGTGTAAAATTTGATTGATGCACAAATAGAACTGTAAACTCAACAAGTTTGCATTTTGCACTTTACATATGTTCTATAAGTGACCCTCCAGTCGAAAGGCACATGTCCAAGCGGTAGTATAGTTCGTTCATACCTTATGTGACATCATCCTCTGTGGTCATCATAACAATAGTGAAGCATTCTCTGAGCTGTTCCAGTGTTCCTCCCAGTGGAGTTACGTAAACACGGTCCTTAATGTCCTCCCAGAGGAAAAAAGTCACGAGGCGTTAGGTCCGGCGACGTGGCGGGAATGGTTGGAGGGGAGGGGCAAGGAACAGAGCCACATCAGCTTCATAACTATGCCCAATCCAGCGATGCGTTCGTCGCTTAGGTAGGGATGAACATCGATGCTCTACTAGGGGGTGCCCCGCCTTGTTGGAAGATGAAATTCTCGGTTGTGGAATCAAGCATAACTGCAACATGTGAAAGTAAGATCAAACCGTTGCAGTCTTCTTACCAAAGGAAAACTGTTCATACAGCTTCGTCTGTGACACCGCACATAAAACATTAACATTCTACGAATCTCGCCACAGTTTCATAAGGTTTGTCAGAGCCCCACGTTCTCACCTTGTGGCGATTAACCTTTCCAGATAAATGGACAGATTCATGCGGCACTTTTATAGTAGAAACATCTTGCTGGTTTCAAGACGCTCAAACTGTCTTCTTGCTTTACCGACACTTTGTCAAGACGTTAACTCCAGCCGGTCAGCAGAACGTAAACCTGGTGCGTTTACTGTTCTGTTCAGGTCTGAGCCCTGAACTTATAAATAAGGTATTTCAGCCTAACGGATACGTCAAATCGGAAATGAGGTTTCTGTCATTAATCTTAGTGTTGCAGGTCGCCACAGTGTAACAATAGGAGGCACTTACCACTTAGTAAAATAGTGCCAGTGGGTCAAGCAGCTCATGAAATCTGATCTGGAAGGAGGACTAGACATCCGTTCGCAAGAGTCAGGTTACAGCTATGTGATGGCTGTGGTCACCATTCTGTGGTTCGTTTAAATACTGTCTGTCCAAAAGCCCGCACATTTAATCCGTGCTTTCTTGATTATGGAAGACTGTCGTCCCGTCAGGCAAAATACCCTCTTCGGTGTGTCTGATAGTTGTAATTTCCGCCATGGTGTTGAGTTTGTCTTAGCTATCCATTTCCATCCTATTGTAGTCTCTACACGTTGGGAAAGGAGCAGCAGTTGTGGATTTCAACCAGGCGGAATGGGGACAACCATATGAAGCAAAAATGTTCGTTTGCGAATTCGTCGTTCCTTAACTATAGGCCTATGAGGTAGAATAAACTACTTACATAACACTCTTCACACTTACGTCATTAGACACGCAAAACTACATTTTGCTTGATCTGTAACACTGTCGGAGTTCAGCTTAAGTAAGCTACCATCCATGCCTTACTGTGCTATGTCGTGCAGCTGTTACCACTCAGGACTCGGAGAAAGGACTGCGGTTCAGATCACCGTCCGACCATGCCGACTTCAGTTTGTAAATGTTGAGATGGTACCTTTGAAAAGGACACGGCCGATTTGCCTCCTCAATCCGAGCGTGTTTTCCGTCGCTAATGAAGTCGCTATCGATGGAAAGCTAAACCGTAGTCATCCTTCCTTTCATATGTTGTCCCCTGGAAGCATTATCTTCAATAAGTGAATGTAGTCTTATTCGCATCTTATTCTGACACGGCCCACGTGTACGATTGCCTGCGAAAGGCAGTAGATACGAGGGGCAGCCGTTCTAGAATGGCGGAACAGCCGCCGGTCTACCTGTTGAGCCGCGGCAGACGGAAGTGTCGTGCCGCGGAGGCTAGCGACTATTTTTGAGAGTAGCCGAACTCAGATGCGCGGCAGCTGCGGCCTGCCCTGCCGGAAGACCTCAATGGGCGCCTTGCCTTAGGTCAATGGTTGGCAGCCGGCTATTTCTACCAGCCTCAGCCTGCGACCGGTCTCAGCCTTGTTAGAGGCAAATCTGTTTGACGGGTCCTGTGTGCCTCACAGAACAAGAGTCACGCATCCACATTTCGGTACACGATGCGAAAGCCTACAGTTATTGTTTCCCTTTCTTAGACGATCACTGAGACAGCATTTGCTGAAACGTGTACAGTTTAAATCGTAGACCCTGAAAATTCTGTGTCTAGCTAAAACCTGAGTAGACACTGGACTCGCATTCGGGAGGACGACGGTTCAATCCCGAGTCCAGCCATCCTGATTTAGGTTTTCCGTGATTTCCCTAAATCGCTCCAGCCAAATGCCGGGATGGTTCCTTTCAAAGGGCACGCCCGACTTTCTTCCCCGTCCTTCCCTAATCCGATGAGACCGATGACCTCGCTGTCTGGTCTCCTTCCCCAAAACAACCCAACCCTAAAACTTGAGTGCATTTCGCGCGCACAGTGCACTGCCAAATACGCCTTAACGATTTCTTCCTGTCCACTCTTGCGTGTACTCTGCGTAGAAATGTATTTCAACCAAAAACAGTGTTTTGCGTTGCCTTAGACAGCTTCTTCGCGCTAGCATGGAGGTGTTACTAATTTAACTAATCCGAGGGTTAGTCAGAGAATTAAAAGATATTGCAGGTACGCGTGTGCACTCCTAGCACATACTGAAATCTCCACGCCACAGTATCGTAGCATGCCGCTAAAGGAGCGAAAACAAAATAGGGCTGCCGATCTCGACTCCATCAAAGGGACTTCCGCGTCGGTTAGTCTAGCGGAGTGCTACTATACTGTGGCCGGGGGATTTCACTGTGTAGCAGAACCGCATACAAACACAATTATTAAGTACGCAACTTCATGATTTTAGGATGGTTAGTTTTAACTATCAGCCGGCCGCAGTGGCCAAGCGGTTCTAGGCGCTTCAGTCCGGAACCGCGCGACTGCTACGGTCGCAGGTTCGAATCCTGCCTCCGGCATGGATGTCTGTGATGTTGTTAGGTTAGTTAGGTTTAAGTAGTTCTAAGTTCTAGGGGACTGATGACCTCAGATGTTAAGTCCCACAGTGTTCAGAGCCATTTGAACCATTTAATTATCACGTTCAAAAAGTAAACTTGCGAAGCGTTTATTTTATGAACTCTCTTGTCAAATCTAGACTTCGGAATTCTGTTCCGTTTGAAATAATCTTTATAGCCAGTTTTGAACGTGTCTCGCTCAACTCTTTGGTTACTTTCTCTGAGAATATTTTATCCGAGGCTTACTCACTTAAAATATTAACTTGTAGTATTTATGTTTATAGTCCTGATAATTATATGCAGCAGTTTTTCGTAAAATATAGCATGCATCAGCTTGGAGCAGAACGCGATTCTTAGTTACTTCAGCGCTTCCTTCTAAATTTTCGTAACTACTCGTAAGCATTTACCGATGGGCCTGAAGCATCACATTTGGCTTGCTACGAATTGAGACGTATTTGTGCTCCAGTTGACAATTTTTTTGGTGTTGAGTGATAGTTACTTGATAAAGAACTCTGAAGGATGTATGTAATTCAGCTATTGTGCTGAAATACAGGCTGAGTAAAGGCGTGCTGTCACCTTGACACATGGGACCGTTAGCAACATCGACCATTAAGACACCAGTATTCAGCAGCTCGGATAGAAGTGAATGTAAGGGTCTTCCATACGGAGAATTCTCTCAGCCGGTAATCCCGCCGAAACTTTATGGTTTATTAGCTGCGTGTTCGGTGTTACTTTGCTTAGTATCTCTGTACGTTTTTAATTATCTCTTCCGCACAGAGAGCATTGTAGAATAATCCGACAAATGGTGCAATGAGACTGTTTGTTACGGATATATTTTAATTGCTTCGTAATGATGACTGTCGGAAGTCAGTGTTCTCGCCCGTACGCTGTGTGACTTGGATACATTGTACGAATTCCACATGTTCCGTTGCTGGTCTTTAATTAAGCATTAACCGCTCAACCAACATCTATTGTCCACAGAGGCTGAAAGTGGTTTCCTTTTATAATGGCAGTGACGAAAATGTTTCATTTTCGCAACTAGGCCTATATGCCTGTGGAAAGAAAATTCGTGAAACTCAACCGTACAATGTAATACCATATGGTATTAGGGGAAAATGGTTCTTGAAGTGGATGTGTCTGCTTTATATTTTATCTTTATGTTGTCTGCCCCCGGTAGCTGAGTGGTCAGCGCGACAGAATGTCAATCCTAAGGGCCCGGATTCGATTCCCGGCTGGGTCGGAAAGTATTTGTGGCACTAAAGATAGTTGACGTGTGTTCCGTAGATGTTTGACAAACGCAAATTATAACGTATGGCAATATGGTTTGTGTCAGTGGAGTACATTTTACTGGCAGACTATTGTAGTTGTACATGTTCAGGACTCTTGTTGTACTTGGCTGCCATGGGTCTGTGCGTGTTATAGTTCCGCATGGGGTTTGATTTATCCAGGGTAGTGCAGAATGTACCTCCAATGTATTGAAGGATTTAGGTAATCACTTTTTGGGATCGAAATAAATTGGCTACGAAAGGCTAGACGGGGTCATTCACATACATGTAGTTACGTTTTTAGTCTTCCGTGTCTACCCCATCTTTCACGCGTGACGTTAGACGCCACGTTAGTTGTAAACATATACCGCCACATGCAGTTACAAATGATAGTATTCTTGTTATTACACACGATAGAGCAGCATTTTATTTTGCAAAATGTCGTTTCGTTTTGGGAACACGGCGGCAAGAACAGAGTTGGCGTAGTGGTTGAGGCATTGGACTCTGACGCGGGGGGAGCGAGGTTCAAATCCATGTCCGACCACCCAGTGTTAGATTTACCCCGGTGTTCGTGAATCATTTGAGCCGAATGTTGGAATGATTCCTTTGAGGACGCTGATGCCCTTACCCAAACTTGCCTAACCCAAGCTTATGCTCTGTTTAATGACATTGTCGCAGACGGTTCTTTTACCTCGAATCCTCCCCCTTTATTCTCGAGGTTACAAGCAGGGACCACTCGTAGAGTCTGAAGTTATCATCAACAATTTCCTTCAGATAGTGCGTGTGGACGCTGCTGGCAGGTGGAGTTTTGCCGTGGACTCGTGGTGAATCGATACGGCAGTTGTCGGCTGATGGGCGCGCGAGCTCGGTAGGCTGGCCACTCAGTGCAGATGCCAACGCTTCCTGCCCCGCCCCCCCCCCCCCCCCCCCCCCTCAGTTTGCCACCCACACGAAGGCAGGCATTAGACATTCACTCTTGTTAACAGTACACATTGAAACAGAAAGTAGGAGTTTGCCTTTCTGGAAGAGTATCACCCGCTTATACTGATGAAGATAATTGTTGAGTCTGTCAGAGTTGACTATCTCGATCGTGTGGAGGCTGATAAGTTTATTACATGTTCGTTGTAAGTTTGGTATTGTGGACAGCGTAGCGCTGATTTTGTCGCTTACCCATAAAAGTTGATATCGAAATGGACTGGAATGTAGACGTTCTAATGCGCGACAGTTATATACGGCGTGTCAATGATACTTTCTTCGCCTTGTTCGCCAGTGCAAAGTTTCAAGAGTCGTCTTTTGCCTTTAATGGCACCCAGAGAAAGAAGTACCGTGCGTGGTTAAATGTGCGACCGACAAATTCAACTACACATCCACTCAAAGCACTCATTTCTCTGGGCGCCAGTATAGGCAAAACTCGAATCTGGTAGTTAAAATATGCTTTCGTAGCGTACATACTGTAAAACATAGAATACTTGTTTAGATGTAAGAGAGGACGTAATGTTCATAACCTTGCTATATAAAATAACTAATGTGTGCGAGCGTATGCTCAGGATCATGTTTTTTGGGTGACAAGGTTTATATTCAGAACAGGGCTGTTATATCATAGAGAGAGAGTGCTGTGTCGTCCTCCGAAGGATGCAGTTTCTGGTTTTAGCGTCTTGTTTCGGAAGTTGCAGCCAACGGCTCTCGATGACTTGATTGCGTAGTCTTCACGTACAAGGAATTTACTCGCGCGCGCGCGCGCGCGCGCGCGCCACACACACACACACACACACACACACACACACACACACACACACACACAGTTCATTTATAGCGTCTTCCAGTGAGTGGCACTATTTTTAAATTCATTGCTTATGTGCCGTTAACACTGAATTAAGTTTGCTGCGCCGGCCGCGGTGGCCGTGCGGTTCTGGCGCTGCAGTCCGGAACCGCGAGGCTGCTTGGGTCGCAGGTTCGAATCCTGCCTCGGGCATGGGTGTGTGTGATGTCCTTAGGTTAGTTCGGTTTAAGTAGTTCTAAGTTCTAGGGGACTTATGACCTAAGATGTTGAGTCCCATAGTGCTCAGAGCCATAAGTTTGCTGCCCTATGTCCACCACTTCTCCTTGTAGAAAGTTTTTGTAATAAGCTCGCTACAACAGAACAGATTTGATAGATGCGTGTGTTACTGCTAATGTGTATTACGACTCAAACAAAACTATAAGTTAACGAAGTAAATTAGAAAGTTCTAGGCGCGTCAGTCTGGAACCGCGTGACCGCTACGGTCCCAGGTTCGAATCCTGCCTCGGGCATGTATGTATGTGATGTCCTTAGGTTAGTTAGGTGTAACTAGTTCTAAGTTCTAGGGGACTAATGACCTCAGCAGTTGAGTCCCATAGTTCTCAGAGCCAAGTAAATTAGAAAGAAGAATGTTTATTTCTGCGAGTCAGCAAATAGTTTAATGCTGGTGTGTGTACGTGTTGGCCGGGGGGGGGGGGGGGGGTTGGAGAAGAGAGGAGCGGAGCGGAGAGGAGCGGAGCGGAATGGGCGTGATGTGAGTTCCGCGGTGGCCGGGAGAGCGCGTCCAGTGTCTTAAGGCGACCACGCGGGCGGCCATGGTGGGCACGTGACCGCCAGTAGGCCGTGCTCCGGGCGTCTCCTCCTACCTCGCCGTCACTCTGCACGCTTATTGGCCGACTTTTGGCGCGCTCGGCTACCATTTGCTGCGCGTGGCTTCTCCGGCAGAGCGGCGGCGCCGGTGGCCCCGCCCCGGCATGCTCTGCGTTTGTGCGGCGCGATGCCTCCACGCCCGTGATTTATGGCCGTGTGGGGGCATTGGACGCGTCCCTCTCTTTCCAGGCCGGATGCACTTCTATGAAACCTAACAGCTTAGCTGCTACTGGCCAAGTAATAGAGATTGTGAGAAAAACTGAACGTACCATTCCGCAGTGTAGGAAAATATCAGCATTCTTCGCACGTCCGTAATTGATAGTTCGTAGGATTCAGGAATTCACTCATCTTTCGCTGATACGCCGGAACGTGTTACTGTATTTAGATAAATGAAGTTACTCAACATTGATTTCACGCCTGTAGAAGCGGGTTATGAACCAGAGCACTACAAATATAATGTAACTGCCCGAAAGTTCCACTCTATTTTCTTGTGTTAAGTTGCTTTTTCCTGCGCTTGACTTTCAGGGACGTGATTTTGACGTAAATTTATAATCGCAGGGCAAATTATTGGGTAATTCGTTGAGGCCACACCACAGTATACCGCATACATTTTAAGTATTTCATACTTGGTATGCGTTTCTCGAGAATCTTAATTCCATCCGTTTCAGGTAGCATACTCCATTCGAACTTTAAGAGTTAGTTGCGTAACTATATATACATTGCAGTTCATGTAATATAACTTGAGCCAACTTTCCTTCGTAATTATGTTGATACATGGCACCTTCGCACAGTAGTGTTGTACGCCAGAGTTACTCTTAATCGGTTGTAGTCCTGGTAATAACTTCTGAATTGATAAAGTACACCTAACATGTGGCGTTGTAACTTAGTTTTCGGTTATGCTGACTTCAAGCCATACATTTAAAGCTTTAAGCTTCGTCGCGCGTTGATTGTAGGAATATTTTGGTGGCGAATGCTATATCCTACTTTAGACAGGAAGGAAAATGTAGAACTAAGACACAAAAGCTCGAGTCTCGGTCCGGCACAGTTTTAATCTGCCAGGAAGTTTCATATCAGCGCACACTCCGCTGCAGAGTGAAAATCTCATTCTGGGAACTAAGACACAGTTTGGATTTCACGATGAAATAGCAGACGGTGGAGCCGACTTGCTAGATCGCTGGGCTGTTTACCGTCCTGGAAAGTGAATGCTGGACTCCATGACTAAAAGTACTTGTGTGCAGCCTGACTGTTTTTGTGGCAGCCGTGGTTCCGTTAAAACCGCTGGACAGCAACATGCGTAGCTTTCACCAACTTCTGGATAACCGTTGCTAGCTTACGGGTCGCGAAGTATTGACGTCAGCTTACGGTGCTAGCATGCTAGGCTAAAAGTACGGTACAGATTAGTAATGGCCTAGACTCGTAACCATGCGACGATCGTGGGTGCCGGAGGTCGATACTAATTCTTTAAGTCCTTGGAAGTTGTACAAAAAGCGTTTAGACTTAATTTAGGAAGAAAGAAGAAAATCGTCAAAGCATAGTTAATGTTGATGCCTTGTAGGCGTCCCGATTTTTGCAATTTTATTGCGGTACAACATGTAGCGAGTGGTGATAATTGTAAAGGTAGGTGGAACTTCAGCCTTAACAGCAACACGTCGCATTGTAAGTACAGGCCGTTTTCTTACGTGATGGTGAAACCAGGTGGCAGCGGATATTAACTACACTTAAATATGAATTTGTTGTTACCCGATAGGAAACATCTGAACTATAGTTGGAGCCACGAACGATAGCATAGTTTAGGCTCGTTCTGCGTGTCTGCGTCATGCATTCGCCGACAGTAAATGAGCCTTCAGTTGTATTCTGAGCGCTCCGCTGTGGATGTGGTAGCCAATGCGAGGATTAAACGTGATCGTAGCAAGTTACTTAGTGAATTTTTACTCCTCTTATCTGTTGCGAATTGTCTTCGCTGATGGCAGTGGTAAGCGGCAAATCCTACATAAGCAATCGAGAGACATAATTTGCAGGATACACTCTTTTTTTCAAGTGCAGTGTACGTGCGTCCACGTACCGCTATTTTTGCATGGATTCGACAACAATACAATCCTTGTTAGTACCTCGATCTGCGCGAACCGCCCATAGATCGGATTGTAGTCATGTATCCGAAACAAATACAAAATAAGAAACTGGTTAATAACGTTTTTACGTTTTGTGTTTTTCTTTTATGGCAATAAGTATTGTAGAATAACGAATAAAGGTGTTTCGGATTTAAGTGCAAATTAAATTAGAATAAGTCGGGCTTCCAGACACAAACGAGGTGGGGTTGAGGCTATAAATGAAATTTCACAGCATGTTGTGGAAGTTTATTATTACGTTAATAGCTAAAGGTTCGTCAAGGTGACTCCATTGACCCACAGAAACGTCGTTGACGCACATATTCTTGCATTCCAGTGCGAACCAACCTATTTGGAATCCATCAGCATTTTAATGTAGTTGATAGTTTAAGCCTGAGGAAAATAACTGGCATTATTACTCCCCCGGAAATTGTAATTAATCGACAAGGAGAGGAGAACGTGTGTGTGTGTGTGTGTGTGTGTGTGTGTGTGTGTGTCCGCGCCCGCGCGTTTGTTGAAGCGTGTGTGGGAAGTGGCAACAATGGAGGCGGCTGAGAAGGAGGGTCAGAGGGCGCGGGGGCTGCGAGTGTGATTTTGGGCGGGAAAGCGGCCCTCCAGATCTTTCGGGGCGCTACCTGCCGGCATCCGGGCTGGCCCGCCACACAATTTCCGTGACAATGGCAGCGCGCGCCGACGGCTGAATTTTCGTGTCCTTGGCGGTTGCTAGGCTCACTGCGTTGCCAGTTCGCCCGGGAACATCTGCCGCGCCACGCCGCGTCGCATCGCGCCGTCTCCAAACTGGGCCGCGCTGAGATAAGCATGGGACGCAGGCAGGTGCAGCGAACGTCGCCTTCATACTGTCCGCCTTTCGGCGAGACTTTGGGTTTCTTTATGATTCGGGTGTAGTGAAACGTCGGCAGTAGCAGAGCTTACCAGAAACCAGCCGGCACGGGCGTGTAGGCCTACTCTGTCGTAAACGTGAACGCGGCCGAGATTTCCTGCGTTGCCTGGGAGCCTCAGAAACGATCATGTCGCACAACATTGAGACTGCAACGTTCTCTAGCGACAGTAATTGGCCACATCTGGCACGCCAAGCACACAGATTTTACTGTGAAATAGCTGCGTTAATTTTATAAGCCATTCTCAAAGATCCGCCCTGGAGGTATGGAAAGAAGGCTCAGTGAAGATAGAAGAGAGAGCTTTAAGAAAATTCATTCTCTCCTAGAAAAAGTACTAGATTATTGATGAAGTATTAACTAGCAGTCCAACGAGTTAAAATTGTTTGTCTAAAATACACATTATTTGTATAAATGGACAAACGCATTGTTTAAGGGAAAAGTCCAGAAAGATTTCTATTCCCGTCCTACACCTGGCGCATGCTGGTACTGTAATACGTATTACAACCTACGTAGCGTTTCCCAGACTTAAATTAGGTAAACAGGCAAAGACGGTGCGTTTTGCTTATATAGCTTTAGTGTGCTGGTCCGTTGAAACAGTGTATTTCCATTGTCACCAGGGCTACAACATAAAGTACTAAATAATGCCGAGTTGCACTGTGGTTCTCAGTCCAGATCCTGCTATAATTTGGTAGATAGGTGAGTTGTAAAGTTTATAGGAAGGCAACACCATAAGTCACAAAATAGGACCGTCCGTAGTAAATCAGTTTGACGTTGATGACGACTTATCCAAGATGTATTCCGTTATGACGACCTCTCTCTCAGCCTGTGAAGTATAAAGCGATCTTACAGCGATTTGGCCACAGCAGGAAGACTTGATGGGTTGTTCATGCATGTGAATAATTCGATCTCGTTTAACGTTATAAATATCATTTCTCTTTACGTCCACGTCACACCTGGCTGTAGGAGATTAGGATTTAGTATCGGTTTTCTTTTAAGTAAGTGTAGGAAAGAACTCGTTTATCCTACCGTTCGTCTGTACGTTATGTTCCTCTCCTTCGGCGTAAATGTTGTATAGTTCATTTAAGCTGTCCGTCGACACGTGGACGAGGAAACGGTGACGTAGCAACGTGGAATTCCACGTTCCGCCACAGTGCGGAATGTTAAATGAGGAGTCTGACATCTCATGTTTTTGCCTCGTGTAGAGGAACTTGGCCAGTGAAATTTGCCATTGTTTTTAGGTCACCAGCAGAAATTTACTAGCCGCCATATTGTATGAAATCACACGTCGTATGCGGTGTGTTTTCTTTATCATAGAATACGTGGTACGAATATAAGCTTTTTCGGATCATCACGAAATGGAGGATGTCTGCAAAACGCGTAGTTTTTAAAATGACAGGAACTCAATTATCGTTGCATGGGCTTCCCGTTTTAGATGTTTTTAGCATTACAATTTGTCTGCTGTGAAAGTAGCCTATACCGTTTTAATGCTGCGGCACGATGATAAGCTATCAAAAGAACGTTTTGGTACAATTTGTCATGGTTAAAATACATTCGTAGATACCGTCTTTCGACAGTACATAATTTGTATGTTACGCACGGAGACCCGTGTGCCATTCTAAAGCCGTGACGAGTTGATGGCGTCGAGAGCTGTCCACCTTCCTGTAATTTTATCACATTTTGTGTTCTTAAAGATTGTGAGCCATTTTTATTAATTTAATGGAACTATTATAAATAATAGTCAAAGTTATTTGTTGTAAATGTCTTGTTTCTAAGGAGTGGCTCACGTTTGAATCTTGCAGGTATATATCGTCTTCAGTGGTTTGAACAGCATCGAAAAAGATCTTCATTCAATTGGAATTACGGGACGATTCTCGGTCTTCACATCTATGTGATGAAGTACGTTACTTCGCGGCGATGGTAGCCAATGCAACATCGAGAATCTTGTTAAGCATGCGCAGACCAACGTTAGACACTACATTTTAACTGTATTCAACTTTAAATCAAAAATGGGATGAAGATTCAAATGAATTAGCGAATAGCTTTACTAGTATATATTCAGATCGTTATACAGCATTATGTCGTGTTCCTCTACCAGCATTTCGCCATTACAGTCATCTACTAGTCCAGATTTTCTCCGCCCTACTTCGACAATCTCGAACAGAGTTAACGCAGCTATTTCACACGCGTCCATTTTCGTAAAGAAACTGTTGTTTACGCCCCAGAAGCTGGAGAGAGCTGAGGTCACAAATCACTATGAGGAGCACGTTCTGTGAGTTGTAGTAGGCCGTTACGTAGCGTACAGCAACCACGACGAACATCACGTCTGGCGTGCACCGGGTCCCGCGTGAGAACGGCTTTAACTTGACCGTCTGTCTACATATTCACTAATCGAATCACTATTGATAGACTCGGCATGGGACTTTTTAACTATATATTAACGGCTCTTCCTATCCTCTTTTTGTTGTAATGCTGCCTTTGACGTCTGTGGGAGCGATGCCTAGGAAACAGAAAAAATCGTAGTTTTATCCCCGTACTTTGATTCTTAGTATATCGCGAAAACAAGTTAACGAATTGGAGGAGTCGCTATTTAGTTGCACCGAGCGATGTGGCGCAGTGGTAAGCACACTGGACTCGTATTCGGGAGGTGAACCGTTCAAATCCGCGTCCGGCCTTCCAAAGTTAAATTTTCCGTGATTCCCTTAAAGCGATCTAGCCAAATGCTGGGATGGTTCCTTTGGAAGCGCTCGACCGATTTTTTTTTTCTCTACCCATGAAATCATCCGGGTAGATGTCGACCAGACGTTAAACCCTAATCTTTCTCCCTTTTAGCTGCTTATCATTTGCTAGTTATCCACAATCTTAAGCATGAAATCGATCCCCCAGATTTGAGCAGTATTCCAGTATAAGCTGCTAAAACGCGTTATTTCAGCCTGTTTCGTAGAAACTTTGCAAGTCTGTGTTTTACCATAAGACTGCGGTCGCAGTAAGGTTTTAAGTTTCGTGATACGCTCATTTTCACACTTTCCTGCATAAAGTGGTGATTGCCAGTCTCCGAAGCGAAGTGACATTTTGTATAGATGCGATTGGACAGTACTGCGGTGGAAATCGCATGAGGCTTTCACCTGTGGCGCGTAATAATCATGATATATGGTGATAAACATTTCTGACAAAGCAACAATAGGAGTATTGGTGCATTCACAGCAAATGAAATTTGTATCAATCCAAATGTAAGTTGACATTAGACTATTTAATATAAACAACGTACCTCTCATTTTCCTGGACTCCTTATCTTCACGGGGTCGGCATGTTCATCTGGATCTGGCAATTACAGTGGTTGAGGGTGGCTAGACGCCATTCTTGCGCGCTGCACTCCCTACCCCCTCCTTCCTCACCTGGGTGGAATTGGTGTATCCATCGGTGTGCGTTTAGTGTCATCCCATGTGAAAAGTGTGAGAACGTTTGCGAAATGTTTGCGAACCGTGTAACTGAGACAGGACCTGGGAAACCGCCTACAACTACATCCAGGCTTGGCGGCCGGGCGGCCCTCGTGTTGATCTGCTGAGCGGATTTGATTCGGACCGAAGCGACTCCCCGAATCCCGCAAGTGGGTGCTAACGCTCTCGGCTATTCAGGCGGGCTCGTATAAACAAACTCTTACTTTCAGTAACTATTCCGACATACAGCTAGCACATGAATGATTGATGTAGATTGAATGCTATTTCGAAAGCACACATTTATCCGAAATGTTGATGCTCGGAACTAGCCTTAATGTATTTCACAAAATTAATAATAAATCCTTGCTACCGAATCAAAACTCAAGACTGATTCTTCAGTTCGTCCTGCGGGTGACGAAAGGACGCTCCGTTTAATCTGACCAATCCTGTGGCTGTTAAATTCTGCATTGTTCGATATAGGTTTGTGCTTTCACGAAGGAAGTTAACAGGTTGTAGTCGACTAAGGTTTCATGCAACTATTAGTTCACCCTTCGCTGCAAAATTTCTTGATTTCTTGAGTGGTGTATATGGATGCTTCTCCGCACACTCATTGTTTCCTAGCCTATCGCTGCGTAACAGTAGACATTGTATTGTGCTGTGTATAATGATGAATTTTTCCTATTACATTTGTTTTTTATTAAGACTGAAATCACCATTTTAAGAAGGTAGGTAATCAGTACAATTAAGCAAAGCAAAGAGTTGCAGAGCAGGGAATGAGGGGATGGAAGAGATGAGCTTGGGAGAGATGTCAGGTGAAAATTCTCACCGTCAACGAAGCTACTCTACATACATGGAGAATAACTGATACGTAAGGCCATAGAGGATGGGAGAAGAGTTGTATTTGGAGGAGGAAGGATAAAGACTATAAAATACGCATCTGATCAATCAGTGATGGCGGAACTACAGATGATAAAAAGCATACTGCTCAAATGGTTCAAATGGCTCTAAGCACTATGGGACATAACATCAGTCCCCTATACTTAGAGCTACTTAAACCTAAGGACATCACACACATTCGTGTCCGAGGCAGGATTCGAACCTGCGACCGTAGCAGTAGCGCGGTTCCGGACTGAAGCGCCTAGATCCGCTCGGCAACAGCGGCTGCCGATGCGTATTGCGAGGAAGGGTAAGGCGTATGGAATGTTGATAGATAGACGATAAGTGTTGAGGATAAGAACGAGGGAAACTCCGGTTAGCGGATTCCTAGGCGGAAAAAAAAAATGGAACAAGCAACACCCGTTCCGTACCTGGGAAGTCAAATGACATGAGTGTTGCCCAGAAAGTAACGCACTGCCGCATATTATTTTTTTTATTTATTTTTTCCTCCTCAGCCGAAAACAGATAATACATACGTAACGTTTCGCATTCGTTGCATTGAAGTCTCCTGAGTGAGCGCGCCGGGTTTGTCATTTCCGACAGATAAGGTAGCTGCAGGACACTTTCAAAATGGCCTCTGTGGGTGATGTACGTTACAAGCAACGTGGCGTCATTGAATTTCTTACTGCAGAGAAAGAAACTGTGGGGAATATTCACAAACGCTTGTGCATAGTCTATGTAGCATCTGCTGTCGACAGAAGTACAGTTAGTCGCTGAGCACGGAGGGTGAGGTCATCAGAAGGCGCTTCGGCGGAGCTCCACGATTTGCAGCGGTCGGGGGGACCATCCATGGCTGTCACACCTGACATGTTGCAACGAGCTGATGTTTGGGCCATTAAAGGATGCCATTCTTAGAAGACATTTTGAGGACGAGGAGGAGGTGATTCACACAGTGAAGCACTGGCTCCGCCACCAGGACAAGGATTGGTACCGACAGGGCATACACGCCCTTGTTTCGCGTTGGAGGAAGGCCATAGAATGGAATAGAGATTCTTTCGTGTATGTAATTATCATAATGTTCAATAAAGAATTGTTGAAGAAAAATCCGGTGCATTACGTTCTGGGCAACCCTCGTAGAATGGAATCTGTACAGAATAAATGAGGTGGAGGAGGATATCTATGGGAAAGAGTGTGTTTGAAAAGGTGAAGCACTTGGTATCAACCAGAAAAATTCCAGTAGAGCAAAGGAAAATATTTACTAAATGTCATGTATGGAGAGTTATGTTGCACATCAGAGAAACGTGGACGTTTAAAAGGGAAGAAGAAATATATTTAGAAAGTTTTGAGATGTGCGTATGGAAAAGAATGCTTAAGGTGGACTGAGGGACTCAAGCCTGAAGAAGGAAGGATGAAAATATGGGAAGAAAGATGATTATTGGAAGTGATAGAAAGAGGAAAAATCTTGGATGGGTCATATACTGAATAGGGATTGTTGGCAACAAAGAATTATAGAGGAAAAAGTGGAAAAAAGAGAGGAAGAGGTGGGAAGAGAATTAGAATGACGTACGATGTTAAATGACTAATGTACAAACAGATCAAGTTCCTCATGACACGACACGACACGACACGATGGAGACCCTTATACTGTTTGCTGGCTTCCTGTGAGTTCGTCATTTCATCATTTACTTGCAAATGAATAAACAAGTAACGGCACATATACACAAAATTTGGACCTGATACGTCCCGGAAAGGTTGAAAACGAACAGTACTGTTTAGGCCTACAGCTTGTCAGAAAGTGGTTCTTTGTTTTCGCCAATTTGCTAGTGTATTGTCAAATATTTGAAAGTATTTAGAGTTAACGAACAATAATTATACTTTCTAAGTATGTATTTGGAATTTTATAGAACGGGGATAATAATTTCCCATACTTGCTAGCGCAAGTACCAATATCTGCGGTAATCAAATGATTCTATAAACAAATGTACTTCTATTGCTGATGAATGAAGCTATATGCAGATTTGGAGCACATTCACTCCGAAGTTATGAAATAGTATATTTTAGTGTATAAAAAAGAGAATAAAATTGAGCAAAGGATCCACAATTCAGGTTTTCTCCCTAATGGTATGCAAGGGAGGAGAAGACAGTAAAGGTTGGATTCAAAAATTTCGACACAGGAAGTGTAGAAGACTTCTATGGTGCATTACTCAAGGGAGTCTTCCATCACATTTCATGTTCAGAAACAGTCACCGAAATAGTTTCCAGCTCGTGGTAATGAGAAAAGAGAGCGAGTAGTTTGCTGCTCAAAAATGTGGAACGAATAATTTTTAAATGAAGCATGTCCTTTTTCAACAACAATCATGGAAAGTAGTAATGCTGCTACTCAGAGATCGCTCCGCTTCTTTTTTTTCCCGCAGAATCAACATGGGAACGTGTTAAAGGGCGAGACTTAAAATGGAATTAGATATGTCTCTTTACGTAAGCTCGGCGTGAGGTGAGCTAGCTGAAGCTGTGATATGTTCATGGAGTTGGACCTTTACATTTAGTACGTTGCACTACTTTTTCCCCTAAAAGTTTCACTTCAAAATATTCAAAATATAAAAGATACTATAACTGTATACCCGTTTTCGAAAGCCACAGAGACTTGTTAAGCAGGTGCGTTGTGAGATTAAAAATAAGTAGACCCCTGTTTTCTTGAATGGATATGTTACAAATTACTTACCTTAGGTAAAAGAGTTTCGCCATTAAACAGGCAAGTATGAAATTTTCAATAATAAAGCTATAAAGATTATAACGTAAAGTGTTAGAATGAAAATGGCGAGTAAAGCGCAGAGGGATGAAACACAGAGGAGAGTGGAAGGTGGTACGGCGAAGCTGCGCGCGCTCGCCGGCACACAGGAAGCAGAAGCGCTGCGCCCGCGGTGACCGCTGACCTTGGCGGGTGCGGCGCGGCGCGGGCGTGGCCCAGCCTCCCAACCCCCCTTCTCTCCGGAGCTATTGATCGCCGCCGCTACTACGACTGCTACTACGCTCTCACTGGAGCCCACCACCATCTCGCTTGGCCTCGCTTCGCGCTTCAGCCTCGCGCCTCCAGCTTCCCACGTCTTCATAGGTGCCGGTCATAAAATGCCACCGAATTTGTATGTGAAGCTACGTTTTGGTAGCCAGCACTGGTGGAGCTCTCTGCTAAATTTGGGGGGGGGGGGGGGGAAGAGAGAGAGAGAGAGAGAGAGAGAGAGAGAGAGAGAGAGAGAGATAGACTGGGGGGGGGGGGGGAGTTTGCCAAGTATGGCAGTATCACGAAAGAGCCATCGCATGACTCTTCTCACTTATTTACGCAATAAATTGGTGATATTGGAATGTGCAAATTAGCAGAATGTGCATTATTAGCAGATGTCTAAACCATTCCATAGACGTCACTACTTCCACGGAGCGGGAGGAGGGGGGGGGGGGGGCAGCGATACGTTCTTACTCCATTTTCTCTCGGATTTCGTATGTATAGCTTCGGGTTGTACAAAAGATTACTTCAGCGTTAAATGAAGAGACCACAGGACAGTTTCTTAGTCCACAATGTCTTGTTGTGTGCACGACCAGTTTCGGAACACTCAGTTACATCTGCTGTTAAAAAAAAAAAAAAAAAAACCAATGTATGACGTCATCCTCATCCCGACGTTGTCATGAAACCAAAGATTCTGTGTCAGAGAATAAAAGGAACATAAATTCCTTAACAACCTTTTCCCTGTACTACGCGACAAGTCGCCCAGCTGGGGGTAACGGTTGTTAAGAAACTTTTACCACGGAACCTCCGGTTCAGTGTCAACATTGAAGTGAGGATAACTTCAGATAATTGCTTTTGTTTTTTACTTCAGATGATGGAACTTATAGTGTTCCGAAATTGGTCATGTACACAATAAGACATTGTCGATTAAGTAACTGTCTTGAGATGTCTTCATTTTTCAAAATTGGTTTGTACAGTTGTGTCTGTGGTGGGAGAAGATTACCATGCCCGGAGTTCCCGTCATTGAAGTGTTGCGTTGTGCCACTCATTCGCATCGTATGGTTGGTACGAATCTTCATTAAGAAAGTCCGACCCGATAGCTGAGTGGTCAGAGCGACGGATTACCGTCCTACGGGGCCGGGTTCGATTCCCGGCTGGGTCGGGGATTTTCTCCGCTCAGGGACTGGGTGTTGCTTTGTCTTAATGATCATTCCATCTCCATCCGGCGCGCTGGTCGCCCAATGTGGCGTCGAATGTAATAAGACCTGCGCCAAGGCGGCCGGCCAATGTCGCCAAACGCTCATTCCCATATTTTGTTCATTAAGAAAGACTACCACAGTGTCACAGGCCTTGTTTTTCGTTTCGCCTTCAACAAGCTTATTATTAACTGATAGGGAATCCTAAGAAAGTTAAACATAAACGTCACTAAACCGCTTTAATCTTATCTTCGTTGGGAGCATATAATGGAACAGTATTTATTGTTGCTTCCTTAGTGTTAGGATGAAATCTTCTTGCCCTTCATCGCCAAGCTGCGATGATGGGTGTTGTGTGTTAAAATACCAATATCGTTAAAATTATTTCGCGTTACCGCGGAGTCTCTCGCTGATATTACCTGGAGCTGTACCGAAAACTAATAAATCACCATTCCATTCGCACTTCGGTTGTATTGAGCACATCACGTGCGTGCGCGTGCGCGTGCGCGCGCGCGCTAGGGCTGAATTCGGTCCTAGATGCCATCGGTTCTTCGTATCAGTTAATGTGAGTTAACTTGCTGTTTACAGTTGAAAGCGTTGCCCTCTGAATCATATGAACAGTTACATCCATAAAGAATTGGTTTCCTCGTGTGTTGAAAATCTACATGTGCTAATGAAAAGTTGGAAACTTCCTGGAAGATTAATACTGTGTTCTGGACCAGGACTCTAACCCAAGCCTCTAAGTTTCCCAGCAGAACTTCTGTGAAGATTGGAAGGTAGGAGATGATGTACTGGCGGTGAGAACGGACCGTGAGTCGTACTTGGGTGGCTCAATTGGTAGAGCGCTTGCCCGCGAAAGGCAAAGGTCTCGGGTTAGAGTCCCGGTCCGGCACATAGTTGTAATCTGGTAGGAAGTTCCCTATTGGGGCACACACATCTGTAGAGGTAAAAAAATTCATCTGTTGGATGCTGCGTGACACGTGTCAGCTGGCGTCGGTTGTTCCGCCGCATCCTGTGGAGGACGCTCGGGCACTGGTGGCGGTAGCACGGAATGCAACAGATTACCTTGCGGAGTAGCGACGCGTAGGCTCGTCCGCTATTGATCACGCGACGCGTTTGCCGTGGCAGGTGATCGATTTGCAGGCAGCTCCTTGCCGTTGCCGCCGCCACCGTCATCTGCACAGCCTCCTCGCCGTCTTCTATTGATTCAGCCGGCGAGGCGGCCGTAGCCGCAGGCTGGCATCCTGGCATCGGCCTACTCGTAATGTGCTGCCGCTCCGCTCTGTTCTACGCCGCGCCACGCCACGTGCTCCTCGGCAGTCGAGTCGCGCCGGCGTTAAAATACTTCCACTGTCCGATCGATTTCAATTGGCCGCAACCTTGGTCCTCTCCTGGCACCCGCTCCCGGTCCGACTGTTTGTGCGGAAGTAAATTTGGACGCTAATGCGGCGTGACAGGTGTCTTTACATCCTCTCGATAGTTGAAAATGCAGCTGCATTTTCGCGGATACGCTACTTCGTGACTATTACGTAAAATCACTGAGTGGGTCGAAGCCTTATTCCAGTCACTGGTTGAGCAATATGGTGTGGCAATGGAAGACAGCTAAAGGAAAACTGATATTTTAACTAGCGTTTAAGAAATCGTTCACACACAACTGTACGAAAATACCGTCGTTTGACCGTCGCTTAGAATCCTGTGGGATGGAGATAGTCATCCCTCGCGTATAGAAGCAACGGAGACAGTTGAAAACAAGTCACCAGGTTCGAATGGAATCGCAGTTCGGTTGTACAAAGAGTACAGCATTGATCCTTTATCTAGCTTGCATTTATCGCGAATCTCTCGCCCAGTGAGAAAGTCCCAACGACTGGAAAAAACGCATGGAAAAAAGCGCAGATGGCTTGTGTATGTAAGAAGGATAAAAGAACGGACCCGCAAAATTACAGACCAGTATCCTAAACATCGGTTTGCTGCAGAATTCTTGAACGTGTTCTCGTGCATTCACCTCCGAAGGAACATTGCATCGTTCCTCTTAAGGACACTTAATCCACAGTGTCTTATTCATTGGCCCACGCCAGACAGCGACTTTCAATTAAAATGTGCTTCCCTGTAGGGAATTATACAATTTGTGTTTGAGTACAGCTTGCGACGCAGGAAGGACGATGTATCGGATGTTTGGGTCTGGCCATGAGTCGTGCAGGCATATCCAAAGCGGTTAAGGCGAATGCTCGCGTAAAGCGGAAAATCCGGCTTCGAGTCCCCGTCCGAGCCAAATTTTCATTGTCATTAGCTTATACAGCCGATGGTTGTTAGTATTCGCAACTGCGAATACATTTAATGTATATAATAAAATTCTATGAGACAGTAAACGATCTGTCCACAAATCAGCACGGTTTCAGAAAACATAACTCGTGTGAAACTCAGGTTGCCCTTTCCTCACCTGATATCCAGAGAACTATGGATGTGGGGTAGTAGGAAGATCCCATGCTCATAGATTTCCGAAAAGCGTTTGACACGGTATCACACTGCAGACTTAACGAAGGTGCGAGCGTACGGGTTAGTTTCCAAGATATGTAAGTGGCTGGAAGACGTTTTAGCAACAGAACAGTACGTTGACCTCGGCGGAGAGTGTTCATCAGAGACAAGGATGTTATCAGCTTTGCCCCCAGGGAAATACGATGTGACTCCTCTTATTCTCTATATACATAAATGATTTTGCGGGAAGTTCGAGCAGCAGTTTGCAACTGTTTGGTGGTGATGCTGTTGTGTACGGAAGGTAGCGTCGTGACTGTAGGAGCATACAAGATGACTTGAACAAAATTTCTAGTTGATATGGTAAATGTAGGAAAAGTAATTTCATGCAGATGAGTAGGAAAAACAAAAACCGTAATGTTAGACTTCCAAAATGGCATCTATAATGGAGGTGCTTTCCGAGCAGAGAGTTGTCATTGAGTTTCTTTTGGCGGAATAACCAGAGCATCTCACATAGTAACAGGCGCTCGCAGAATGTCTGCGGAGACCTGTCAGTGAAAAAAGTATGGTGAGTCGTTGAACGAAGCATATGTCATCGTTGCAGCAAGGTTGCGCGAACCTGTCAGATCTCCTGCGCGCTGACCGGCCGCACACAGCTTCGACTCTTGCGATGTTGGAATGTGCGTACACTCTCATTCGAGGTGGTCGCCGGATCGTAATCATACACCTTGCTGCACAGCTGGACGCCTCTGTTGGTGTTGTCACACTCGTCAACCAGAGAATAGCTTCCGCCCAGTGAAAGATGCACTTCGCGGGAAGCAGTACGTGGATATGGGGAGGTTATTGATGCAGCATGACTTAGGTTCCGACGTCGACCAGTAAAGTAGCACCTTGCGACCGTACAGGCCAACCCAGTAAGACAGGAGAAGGCAGGCGCATTGAACAGCCATTATGTTGGAAAATACCGTTTTGTAGGCAAAAGAGTGGGGAATAGTAGGATGTATTGGAATTCTGAATAAAACTAACGTTCTTTCAGAAAAAGTGTTGCATTACTCATTGAACACCTTCGTATCTAGGCGATATGAAATGGGGAAAGCGAATGGTGGTTTCAGGTTGTAGGAAGAGTTTTAGGGAAGCGTGGTTCATCTGTAAAGAAGACCGCATGTAGAACACCAGTGCGACCCATTCTTGAGTACTGCTCAAGTGTTCCGGATCCCCACCATATCGGGTGAAAGAAACACATCGAAGCAAGCTGCTAGATTTGTTACCAGTAGATTCGATCAGCACGCACGTTTTGTGAAGATGCTTCGATAACTCAAATGGGAATCCGTGGAGGATTGGCGACCTTCTTTCCGAGGAGCGCTATGGAGAAAACTTAGAGAACAGACATTTAAAAGCTGGCTGTAGAGCCATCGTTTTTCCGCCAACGTACTTATGTGAAAGGGCATCGAACAGAAAGTCCCCTCTGCGGGTCCGGGGTAAGAATAGGCCCGAGGTATTCCTGCCTGTCGTAAGAGGCGACTAAAAGGAGTTTCAACCGTTTCGGCCTTCCATGTGATGGTCCCCCTTGGGGTTTGACCTCCATTTCTCAAAATTCTACAGAAGTACGAGCCTTTTGGGGAAGGACGCCTTACACGTGGTGTACCACTGGTCCTCAGTGCGCTAAGACCTTGGGACTCAGCATTGTAACGGCGTTGTCACCATACCCACTATTTCTCAAATTGGGCCTAAACGCCTGATGGGTTGTACAAGTTACGCCCATAGTGCGTCCCCATCTGCACCTACGATCATGATGGACTTTCCATGGCACCAGAAATCCAGCACGGTAGCCAGCCCGTTGTGGTGGGGTCGTCATGTACCCTCTAGGTTGTAGCCCCCTGACAGCACAGGGATCGTACTGCCGATACCTGAGCTGCACCCTCCCCACGTCGGCCAAGGAGTAGATGCCCGTCTCCTTGGGGCATCAGGACTCCCGGCAACGGTCATCCTGCCAGGTGGCCCTTGCTGAGGCTGGGTGGCGCCCGTGGGGAGAGCCCCTGGTCGGAGTGGGTGGTATCGGGGCGGACGTTTCGCAGATGAAACGTCAACATGTATCAGGTCGCTCTGCGGCCGAGTCTTTTAAAAAGAAAGGTACTGTCTCTGGTTCTGGTTCTCCTGCCCTTTCCCCCTTGGCCACTCCCTGGGAGGAAGGACAGGCCAGCCGGCTTGGGGCGAAGTACTTCCCCCGCTATTTGGTCTGTTCTCGAACCGATGGGGCGACGTTCGCCACCTCCAAGCCCATGTTCTTTGTCCAGCACATCGAGTTCACCTTCGGGGAAATCGAGGCTCTCAGTAAAATGCGTTCGGGGTCTGTTCTTATAAAGACCACCTCCGCCACACAGTCGGCAGCGCTCCAGGCGTGCGACCGACTAGGGGACATCCCAGTGTCCATTGTCCCGCATCTGGCACTGAATAGGACGCAGGGGGTTATTTTTCATCGGGACCTCCTGCTGCAATCTGATGAGCTCAGGGCCAACCTGGAGCGCCGAGGCGTGCATTTCGTCCGGCGAGTCCAGCGCGGCCCCAAAGACCGTCGCATCGACACTGGGGCCTTTATCCTCGCCTTCGAGGGGGACGTTCTCCCAGAGAAGGTAAAGGTGATGTGCTACCGGTGCGACGTGCGACCTTACGTCCCGCCTCCTATGCGCTGTTTTCGGTGTTTGCGCTTTGGGCACATGTCGTCACGGTGTGAGGCTGAGCGATTGTGGACGTCCTCTTCGTGAGGAACATACATGCACCCCACCACCTCGGTGCGTTAATTGTCCTGGCATCCACTCGCCTAAATCCTTAGACTGCCCCGCGTATCAGAAGGAGAAGAAGATTCAAGAACTCAAAACTGTGGATCGTCTCTCTTATTCTGAGGCCAGGAAGAAGTATGACCGCCTCCATCCCGTGACGTTGACCACTTCGTTTGCCTCAGTCGTGTCCACTCCTTCCACAGTATCCTCACTCCTATCCTGTCCCCCCTCCACCTCCTCCCCCCATCCGGGGTCTATGCTTCCGCCTCCCAAATCCCTCCCTTCCAAATCCTCCTCCCCTGCGGTCCCCGCCCCCTCTGCCCCAAGGGCCACCCTTCCTCCTCCCGCCCCCCCCCCCCCCCCCCGGCCGCCTGAGAAGCAATCCTCTTCTCAGGCGTCCATCGGGGAAACGTTCCGGACCCCGGCTTCAGAGGTCCGGCGTTCCAAAACGGACCCCGCGCGTGAGGACCTTCTTCGGGTCCAGCCCACCATCCCTGTGCCTCCTCGGACTTCCAAGAAGGCCTCCAAGAAGAGGTCTCTATCACCCTCTCCACCCCGGCGCGTTTCGTCTGACGCTCCATCCGTGAGTCGCTGCTCCCGGCCGTTCTCGGTTTCGCCGGGACGCTCTGCTGCCAGGCGCTCAGCTGGCTTCTCGTCGGCAAATGATGATGCCCCTCCTACGCAACCCGGGACAGCGGCCGCAGCTGGCGACGACTCGATGGAACAGGATCCGCCTCCCGCCGGTTGTAGCATTATTCCCTCGAAACCTGGCCGTCCGCGGCCGTCGAGGTGACCAGCTCTTCCCCCGTCTCGTC
The DNA here is from genome assembly GCF_023864345.2 of Schistocerca serialis cubense. Classification (NCBI taxonomy): domain Eukaryota; kingdom Metazoa; phylum Arthropoda; class Insecta; order Orthoptera; family Acrididae; genus Schistocerca; species Schistocerca serialis. The sequence continues at coordinate 140,828,068 of NC_064642.1, read as the reverse complement.
CCCCCCCCCCCCTTTTTTTTTTTGACTAGCGATGACCTTGTTACATTGGAACATAAGAGGTATTCGATCTAATCGGGAGGAATTACAACTGCTGCTCCGCCTGCACTGTCCGCTCGTCCTTGGTCTCCAGGAAACAAAGTTGCGCCCAACTGACCGTATTGCCTTTACCCACTATACCTCGGAGCGGTATGACCTCACCCCTGTGGACGGTATCCCAGCTCATGGTGGGGTCATGTTGCTCGTTCGGGACGATGTCTATCACCATCCCATCGACCACCCCACTCCAAGCAATAGCTGTCCGTATTACTCTTTCTGCTTTTACTTTTTCAGTTTGTACCATCTACACTCCATCGTCATCCGCAGTTAGTCGGGCTGACATGATGCACCTGATTGTTCAGCTTCCTCCGCCGTTTTTATTGTTTGGCGACTTCAATGCCCATCATCCCCTTTGGGGCTCTCCTGCATCCTGTCAAAGAGGCTCCCTCTTGGCAGATGTCTTCAACCATCTCAATCTTGTCTGCCTCAATACTGGCGCCCCGACTTTCCTCTCAGACTCTACTCATACCTACTCCCACTTGGACCTCTCGATCTGTTCTACAACTCTTGCCCGTCGGTTCGAGTGGTATGTCCTTTCTGACACCTATTCGAGCGACCACTTCCCCTGTGTCGTTCGTCTCCTGCACCACACCCCATCCCCACGTCCTTCGAGCTGGAACATGCCGAAAGCTGACTGGGGACTTTACTCCTCCATGGCGACCTTTCCGGACCACGATTTTCTCAGTTGTGACAGTCAGGTCGAATACCTCACGGCTGTTATCATCAATGCTGCCGAACGTTCCATTCCTCGTACTACCTCTTCTTCACGTCGCGTTTCCATCCCCTGGTGGAAAGAGGCTTGTAGAGACGCTATCCGTGCTCGACGACGTGCTTTACGCACCTTTCGCCGCCATCCTACGTTGGCGAATTGTATTGGATACAAACGACTCCGAGCGCAATACCGTAGTCATCAAAGACAGCAAAAAAGCTTGTTGGGCCTCTTTCACCAGCTCCTTCAACAGTTTTACTCCCTCTTCTGTCGTTTGGGGGTGGCCTGCGCCGGCTGTCGGGCATTAAGGCCCACTCCTCGGTACCTGGCCTGACCTCAGGTAATGAGGTCCTTGTTGATCCTGTGGCTGTCTCCAACGCCTTCGGCCGCTTTTTCGCGGAGGTTTCAAGCTCCGCCCATTACCACCCTGCCTTCCTTCCCAGGAAAGAGGCAGAAGAGGCTCGGCGACCTTCCTTCCACTCGCTGAATCTGGAAACTTATAATGCCCCCTTTACTATGCGGGAACTCGAACGTGCGCTTGCACTGTCCCGGTCCTCTGCTCCGGGGCCAGATGCCATTCACGTTCAGATGCTGGCACACCTTTCTCCAGCGGGCAAAAGCTTCCTTCTTCGTACCTACAATCGCGTCTGGACCGAAGGTCAGGTCCCCATGCGTTGGCGTGACGCCGTCATTGTTCCTATACCCAAACCCGGGAAGGATAGAAACCTTCCTTCTAGTTACCGCCCCATTTCTCTTACAAGCTGTGTCTGTAAGGTGATGGAGCGCATGGTTAATGCTCGGTTAGTCTGGATTCTTGAATCTCGACGGCTACTTACAATGTCCAATGCGGCTTTCGTCGCCGCCGCTCCGCTGTTGACCACCTTGTGACCTTGTCGACATTCCTCATGAACAACTTTTTGCGAAGGCGCCAAACGGTAGCCGTGTTCTTCGATTTGGAGAAGGCTTATGATACCTGTTGTAGAGGAGGTATCCTCCGCACTATGCACAGGTGGGGCCTACGCGGTCGCCTGCCCCTTTTTATTGATTCCTTTCTAACGGATCGAAAGTTTAGGGTACGTGTGGGTTCCGTATTGTCCGACGTCTTCCTCCAGGAGAATGGAGTGCCTCAGGGCTCCGTCTTGAGCGTAGCCCTTTTTGCCATCGGGATCAATCCCATTATGGATTGCATTCCACCGAATATCTCAGGCTCTCTTTTTGTCGATGACTTCGCGATGTACTGCAGTGCCCAGAGAACATGCCTCCTGGAGAGCTGCCTTCAGCGTTGTCTAGACAGCCTATACTCATGGAGCGTGGCAAATGGCTTCCGGTTCTCTGAAGAGAAGACGGTTTGTATCAACTTTTGGCGATATAAAGCGTTCCTTCTGCCATCCTTACATCTCGGTCCCGTTGTTCTCCCATTCGTGGAAACAACTAAGTTTCTAGGGCTCACATTGGACAGGAAACTTTGTTGGTCTCCGCACGTCTCTTATTTGGCGGCCCGTTGTACACGTTCCCTTAATGTCCTCCGAGTTCTTAGTGGTTCATCTTGGAGAGCGGATCGCACTGTCCTGCTTCGCTTGTATCGGTCCATAGCCCGATCGAAGCTGGATTATGGGAGCTTCGTCTACTCGTCTGCTCGGCCATCTCTCTTACGCCGTCTCAACTCCATCCACCATCGGGGGTTACGTCTCGCGACCGGAGCCTTCTACACTAGTCCCGTCGAGTCTTTATGCTGAAGCTGCCGAATTACCATTGACCTACCGGCGCGATGTACTGCTGTGTCGGTATGCCTGCCGGCTGTTGTCAATGCCCGATCACCCCTCTTATCAGTCCTTCTTCGCCGATTCTCTCGACAGTCGGTATGGGTTGTATGTGTCTGCCCTGCTGCCCCATGGAGTCTGCTTCCGTCGCCTGCTTCGACAATTGGATTTTGCCCTCCCTACCACCTTCAGAGAGGGTGAGAGTCCGACACCACCTTGGCTCCAGGGTCCGGTTCATATTTATCTCGACCTCAGCTCACTCCCGAAGGAGGGTACTCCGGCTGCAGTGTATTGCTCACGGTTTGTCGAACTTCGTGCTCGACTTGCCGGTCACACCTTTATTTACACCGATGGCCCCAAAACTGACGATGGTGTCGGCTGTGCCTTTGTCGTCGGGGCCGTCACCTTTAAATACCGGCTCCTCAACCAATGTTCCAGCTTTACGGCCGAGCTTTTTGTTCTCCATCAGGCCGTTCAGTATGCCCGCCGCCACCGCCATTCATCGTATGTACTCTGCTCTGATTCACTCAGTGCTCATCAGAGCCTTGGAGCTCCCTATCCGGTCCATCCCTTGGTACAACGGATCCAGCAGTCCCTCCATTCTTTCGCTGATAATGGTTCTCCTGCCAGCTTTCTGTGGGTTCCCGGACATGTAGGAGTGCCTGGGAATGAGGCTGCTGATGCTGCAGCCAAGGCTGCAGTCCTCCTGCCTCGGCCAGCCTCCCATTGTGTCCCGTCATCTGACGTTAGTGGGGTTGTTTGTAAGAGGCTTGTGTCGTTGTGGTGGGATACTTGGTCATCCCTTCAAGGAAACAAGCTCCGGGCAGTAAAACCGTTCCCAACTGCTTGGACAACCTCCTCCCGACCATCTCGGCGAGAAGAGGTCCTTCTGACCAGGTTGCGGATTGGGCATTGCCGGTTTAGCCACCGCTACCTGCTCTCCGGTGACACAGCCCCGCAGTGCCCTTGTGGTCAAGCATTAACAGTGCGCCAGGTTTTATTGTCGTGTCCCCGCTTTAGTCAATCTCGTGTTGTCCTGTCCCTGCCATCAACTTTACCGGATATTTTAGCTGATGACGCTCGGGCAGCTGCTCGTGTTCTGCGTTTTATAACTTTGACTGACTTGTCCAAAGACATTAACTTTTTTACTTATTTTATCTGCATCTTTGTAAGGACTTTCTGGTGTCCCCCCTCCCCTTGAGTTTTACTAGATTCCATGTGCTCTAACAATTGTGACTGGGCGCTAATGACCTCAGTAGTTGAGCGCTCTTAAACCCCACCAAAAGAAAAGAAAGAAAGAAAAAGAAAGAAAGAAAGAGAAATTGGGGTTCGTACTGAGGCCTATAGATAGTAGTTTTTTCCATCGCTCTTTTTGCGAGTGGAACAAGAAGGGAAAAGATTGGTAATGATTCATCGTACCATCCGCCACACATCGTGCGGTGGCTTACGGAATATGCATGTACACACAGACATAGAAATACGTACTTACCTCTCTAATGGTTTTACAACCGAGCTGTTCATTTCCCTGTGAAGACGTGAGTTTAACTCTGTCCCTATACGTTCTCGAAAGCACAGAGGCAAAAATTTTCGTAGTTTGGCTACAAGGTGTATCATAATTAACAGCGAAAATTGACAGGCGTCAGATATACGATAGCAGAAGCAGAAACGTTCCCGTGACATGGGTCCATAAACAGGCAGTTGCTGCGAGATACGGTTGCGGCAAATTATTATCCGCCATTACTTCAGTATGGAAATATTGCCCTAGGTGGTACAGATATATTGGAAACCTAAACTGACATTAAAACCCTACCTAATTTGGGTCACATTTCACCGATGGCTCATGGCAGGAAAATACATACGGGAGTAAATCAAATGTAAACAGGATTTTTGTTCCTGATCGTCTTCGGTTGGTAGGACTGGGCCCACGCTTTTAGCATGCTTCGGAGCGCGGAGTGTCGGCCAGCGCGGAGTGTCGGCCACTCCGCACTCCCGTCCGGTTCGTCAGTGGCGCTCATGATGTCGGAGCAACAGGTGCACCTGTCCATTTTACAAAGCATGATAATAAAATTTCATGCTTGTGGAGGAGGTCAATTTTTTGGAGCTTGACTGTTCAGTTCAGGAAAAACACTGTCAAGGACTGGTACGCTTGCATGGCACAAAGACTTGAAGGAAGGGCGAGAACGAGTGGAAAATCAGGAGCAATATCGCTCCCCTCGACAAGCGTTACGGATGAAAACATTCGCGCGTGGCTCCAGACGTCCTAGAAGCAGATTGACGGATGAGTGAATCTGAAATTACAGAAAAAGTCTGAATAAGTCAAGAGAGCTATCAGTCGATCATCACATATGACATAAAGATCCGTAAAGTTTGTACCCGATGGGGCCCTCGCATTTTGACCGTAGATCATAAATTGAGACATTCCGAGGTCTATGACAGGCCCGCAGCAACGTCTGCGAAGGAAGGTGGTAAATCTTTTGAGTCACATCACCTGCGACGAAATGCCGGCACAAGCGAATATGGAGTGGCAGAGAAAGGGGAAGGGCAGTACCTGTGAAAGATACGACTCGATTGTCCGCTGGCAAGGTTCGTTCTTTCAGCCGTTTTTCAAATGGCGAGGCATTTCGCTCTCTTTTTTTTTCCCCTCCATGATCGACGCACAATCAGTGCTGCTAACTACTGCAAGCTATTGAACCAGGTGAGGGCTGCATATCGCCGGAAAAGACGAGGGCAATCAATTCGGGAGGCCATCCCTCCTCTACGATAATGCCACGCCGCATAGATAGTGTCGGAAGTTCCATGCGGCTTTTCGCGGATGATGCTGTAGTATACAGAGAAGTTGCAGCATTAGAAAATTGCAGCGAAATCCAGGAAGATCTGCAGGGAGTGGCAACTGACCATTAACATAGACAAATGAAATGTATTGCGAATACAGAGAGAGAAGGATCCTTTTTTGTATGATTATATGATAGCAGAACAAACACTGATAGCAGTTACTTCTATGAAATATCTGGGAGTGTGCGTACGGAACGATTTGAAGTGGAATGATCATATAAAATTAATTTTTGGTAAGGCAGGTGCCAGGTTGAGATTCATTGGGAGAGTCCTTAGAAAATGTAGTCCATCGACAAAGGAGGCGGCTTACAAAACACTCGTTAGACCTATACTTGTGTATTGTTCATCAGTGTGGGATCCGTGCCAGGTCGGGTTGACGGAGGAGATAGAGAAGATCCAAAGAAGAGCGGCGCGTTTCGTCTCAGGGATATTTGGTAAGCGTGATAGCGTTACGGAGAAGTTTTAGCAAACTCAAGTGGCAGACTCTGCAAGAGAGGCGCTCTGCATCGCGGTGTAGCTTGCTGTCCACGTTTCGAGAGGGTGCATTTCTGGATGAGGTATCGAATATGTTGCTTCCTCCTACTTGTACCTCCCGAGGAGATCACGAATGTAAAATTAGAGAGATTCGAGCGCGTACGGAGTCTTTCCGGCAGTCGTTCTTCCCGCAAACTATACGCGACTGGAACAGGAAAGGGAGGTAATGACAGTGGCACGTAAAGTGCCCTCCGCCACGCACCGTTGGGTGGCTTGCGGAGTATAAATGTAGATGTAGATACTGCAGCTCGAACAGTCTCAAAACTTGAAGAAATGCTCTGGACTCAACTTGATCGTCTTCCCTACAGTCTGGACCTATCGCCCTGCGATATTAATTTGTTTGGGCCGCTTAAAACAGCTCTGTGAGGACGACGACTCGAAGGCGACCATGGCATGGAGGGATTCGTGCGCAATTGGCTCCAGACCTAAACGGCTACGATACTGAGATCAAAAACCTTCCATCTCACTGGGAAAAAAGGGAAACCACGTCGAAAAATAAATCATATTTGGCTTTGTCAGTAACTATTTTGTAAATAAAATCCTATTTGTATTCCACATATCCTCGTATTTTGTTGCGTATTTAAGACATGTAATTCGCCATTGTGGCCTAATATGAGTAGGTAGAGCGAGGCCAGTACTTTCCTGTCAGAGGTTACCTCAAAAGCAAAGTGTGCAGTACTTCCGTTGGTAAAGTTGAAGAACTAGCGCAGAAAATTACTCCATGTTTTCAAGATTGTATAGTTAATCCGGGAGCGTTCCAAAGAATTAGTAACTCACTTCAGAGGCGAATGTAGAATTGCAGTGAAGTGAAAAAACGACACATAGGACATATCCTTTGAACACGTAAGTGTGAACAATAAATCGTAACAAGTAATGTACTGGAGCTGTATCGTATTCTGTGTTAAAGTGGGCCATGGATGAAATTTGCTTCTGATTAGACAGAGACTTAAACTTTCCTATTAACAGTTCAGATAATTTTTTACCGATTAGAACAGTAGTTATTACTGAAGTCAGATGCTGCTCGTAACGAAACATTCGTTGTTTGTAAACCCGTGTTTACTAGAACGTTTTTGCTTCTACTATCGCGTGCTTTTAAAGAGTATAAAATTTCGCCATTAATTATGATGTTCCCTGTAGAAATGCGATGCATCGAACCGAGCGGGGTGGCACTATGATTAAAACACTGGAATTCTAATCGTGAGGACCGATTTCAAATAGGCCGCAGGTCTTCACGATTTAAGTGTTCCGTAGTTTCCCTAAATTGTTTGTAGCGTCATTGCTGACAATTGTTAGGCAGGCAGTATAGCACGTTAGGCAGGAACTGCGATATTGAGACGGGAATCCATTGCCTGCTCAGCAATTTCCGCCCGCCACTCAACAGGTACATGGAGGTGATTCTGCTAGTCAGAGTACACGGTTCCGACACTAAACTAACTCGCAGCGGACTGAACTCCAAAGTCGCCAAGAAGCAGACCTCTCTTTCTGCGTCTGACGGAAGTATTGACAACGATTTCAGATATGCGTGTGGTCGGAACGTGCGGCACCGGCTTCATATTCATTTGATTTAGTGTCCAGTTGAAGATTATGCCAAAAGCTCGGTAGTCTGTGAGGGCGCCGGGGAAAGTTACCTTGTGGAGAAATGGATCGTCGGCCACCTCTCCCAAATGAACAAGCAAGCAAGCGTCACTCGTAGGAAGTTGCCCTTTGGACACATGAAAATTATTATTGTTGTTTGACAAACTCGGTTGTTAACTTTTTGAGCAGTGGCGTGTCCCACTTCCTAAGAATTAATCTACATAAAACCCCTGCGGACTGCTCTGTTCGAACTAGGCTAGTAAAATTACATCTTTCAATTGGTCAAGTCTCTAAGCGTACATAATTTCGTATCAGGAAATTCACATTCAGTTGAGCTATCGATATTTTAATGTCGTTTCATCAACGTGTGCGTAGAAAGTTCTATGACTCGCTTCTAAACACACTGGTGATGGTTGTACTGTAGCTGAGATGTAACTAGATCGGCAATAACATACAGATTGATACTCGACTGATAGCTGTGTTCATCCCTATTAATAATAATGATGATGATGATGATGATGATAACTTCACAGTCGCTGAACACAACGGTTCCTAATGGAATCCAACTGACAGTGTTTATTATTGTTGAAGGAAATGTCAAGTACGGAAAAAAACTATTGCTGCAGGACACAGGTGGTCGGTAACTGCAACTTCTATTAAAATATGTGTGATTTGCAGGTAAAGCTCTTCTTAAGGCGCATGTATGATATGCTATCCAAGAATGAGAGTTGGTTATAACCTTAAATGGCTTCATAGCGAAATTGTGAAGTTACTTAAATCGAAGCTACATAACACAAGTTGAGAAGGAACGAACCAAAACATAACATTGAGAGAAGTGTTTAGTGAAAATGAAAGTAGTTTTCTAACAAGGGAAGCCATCCACCTGAAATAGGTCACTAAGAGCGCGTAGATCGTTGTAGTTTTCTGAAGGTGGTGGGAAAGGAGTCCGGAACTACTGCCGAACAATTTGGTTGTAATGAACGTGTTTCCTCCAAAAGTAAGATTGTACTCGCACTAAGTGTTAAAAGAAATGTGAATGGCTGAAGGAGCTCAGGAAGGCATCACGTACGCTCATTCGCCTGTAGCCGCAACTAGGCCGTCGGTGAATTCAGCTGGGGGCACAATGCTGTTCGGACAAATGCATTGCCACAGAGGTTCGAGAAGCGTGTTCAAGAATTTTTAATCGTTGTGACTGCAAAATATCTAATATTCTAATCGAAACCATCTTTGAAATCACATAGCGGAGCTCACTACTAGTATTATTTTCAGGAAAATGTGACCTAGTGCGCATTAGTGCCATCAGAATGGCGGGACTCCAAAGTTGTACCATTCTGATTTGGTTTTCTCGTGCTTTCCGTAAATTCCGTATGACAAATGCAGGGATTGTTGTTCTTAATATAGTACGGCAACTTCATTTCTCTAACCGAGCGTGTGATTAATTTGTAATGATCTCATCACAGACGAGACTTTAGTTCAAGCTTATGGTTGAGTAACCTGACGTTCGATGGATGCCATCACCCAACTGGTAATTTTAGTATCCCGAATGATTGCCGATACTATTTGGCACACTACATGAGCATTCATTGTGTTCCATAAAGAGTTTTCAGTACACAATCAGCGTTACTCAGATGATTATGGTGACAAGTCTTAAAAACAAGCCGGCCAAAGTGGCCGTGCGGTTCTAGGCGCTGCAGTCTGGAACCGCGAGACCGCTACGGTCGCAGGTTGGAATCCTGCCTCGGGCAGGGATGTGTGTGATGTCCTTAGGTTAGTTAGGTTTAACTAATTCTAAGTTCTAGGGGACTAATGACCTGAGAAGTTGAGTCCCATAGTGCTCAGAGCCATTTGAACCATTTTCTTAAAACAAGTTTTAATACATTGCTTTGTGGTAGCTACTAGCTATGAGTTGTCAGTAGTACTTCCTGTAAAGCTCTTGCGTGTAGAATTTTTAATGTGTATTAGTAACTCCTGAGATTAATAATAATATTTTTTCACCCTCTCTTCTCGTTTGTATGTTGGGGGCGCCTAGGTTACGGGAGAGTTGCGATTACGACTCCCACCAGTGATTCATACACACACATGCCGACAGGTGGTAGTCTCCATCGTGTATAGGAGTGTCTAGACAGACACAGGTGTTAGTCTCACAGAGCCGGTTTTGGACTTGACAGGCGGCACTCAGAGAACAGGCTGGACGGACTTCCTAGAGATTATCCTACAGGTCACCAAGCAATGAATCGCAAACCGGTCACGCTTAGTGGTACTTACACCACGGAAAGATACAATTTTGTCGCCACATTGCATCCTAGTGTTCCTTGGTCGATCAATAGGTGAATCCAAAGGTCCGGAGTTGGCTCCGCAGGCGTCATATAATTTTTTGTCACTTATCACTCCTTTTTACACATGGCAACAACTTAGTAATGTAGGAAATGCTAAATTGCAACCTAGTTGATTGTTGTTGTTGTTGTTGTTGTTGTTGTCGTGATCTTCAGTCCAGAGACCAGTCTGATGCACAGGATAGAGTAGCATGGAGAGCTGCAAGCTTCTTTATCTCCCAGTACCTACTGCAACCTACATCCTTTTGAATCTGTTTAGTGTATTCATCTCTTGGTCTCCCTCTACCGTTTACCTCCTACGCTGCCCTCCAATACTAAATTGGTGATCCCTTGATGCCTCAGAATATGTCCTACCAACCGATCCCTTCTTCTAGTCAAGTTGTGCCACAAATTGCCCTTCTCCCCAATTCTGTTCAATACCTCCTCATTAGTTATGTGATCTACCCATCTAATCTCCAGCATTCTTCTGTAGCACCACATTCCGAAAGCTTCTATTCTCTTCTTGTCTAAATTATTTATCGTCCACGTTTCACATCCATACATGGCTACACTCCATAAAAATACTTTCAGAAACGACTTCCTGACACTTAAATCTATACTCGGTGTTAACAAATTTCCTTGCCTTTGCCAGTCTACAATATCCTCTCTACTATTCGACATTAAATTGTAGGTTTTCGTATTACGCCTCGACAAAACGGTTCAGTGGTTGGAGGAAGGCAGTGCCATACCACTTCCTGTGGGACAGCACCAAATAAAGCTCTGCGGTGTTCAAACCAGTATTCGGGCTGTTTACAGTAGCGCATTCTTAACCTATAGTCCTGTCCTTTGCGTTACCAAATAATATTGAGCGCGACTACATTTCATTGGTTGTGCATTGGGTGCAGTATAAATACTTCAGATTATTCGAAGATTAATTGTATTTGGACCCGATTTATAAAAATTGTCCACTGCGTGTCGCCTACTTCCTACAGGAACGTCGAATCTTTAGTAAACTCGACGCAATTTGCATTTTGGAAGTGGAAAAAGACAAGTGCGACTGGGAATTGCGCCCTGAGGATTCCATACGAACTTAATTATTGGGGTGGTGGTGGTAGTGGTGGTGGTCATCGTCGTCATCTTCTTGATCGTGATCATCCGACCTCCGTGTTGTTTCTGGCGACTCCTCACATCGCTGAGAGGGGAAGGCTACGCTAAAACGAATGCTGAAAAATCTGTGGTTCGACCGAGATTCGATCCCGTGACTCCTGTTTCTGGGCACGCGGCTTAATGCTGGATCACTAGGCGCGACATACGTATAGATGGTTCACCTACACATTTTGACATGGGTTGTGGGAGGGACAAGGGGAGGAAGGCGGGGTTCTTCATTGATGTGAAATTATTAATTGATTGTCACAAGAGATAAGTTATTCACGTAATGCCATTAATTGGCAGTACCCTCGACAACGTTATATTTAAACGATTTCTCTTTTTGCAGACGTTGCGCAGTATGATACCCGCCAGGACGACTGCTTGCCGCCAGTCATCAGACTGGAGAGGTATCTCTGCGACCCCAACTACAGCCGGTGAGTATACTTAGAAACCATAAAGATTTCAAATTCGGTTTATGTCGTTTGTGTCGCTGTCAAGTTCTTCTGTTTCGTCATATTACCATTCGTGGCGTGCATGTCGGGATTAGCCAATGCATTTGAGCGTTATCAAGTAACGGACCGCCTAAGGTGGATTGTCCCGCTAGTGGAGGTGTCTAGTCTCACAGGACTGGTTGACACAACGAGTAACACAGTGGGACTCGTATTCGGGAAGAGCGAGCTGTAGATCACAAATATTTTAGGCGCTTGTCAAAATACTTTATCAAATACGCCTATTTCGTCTAAAATGAGCTGTTCGTCGCTATTCAAATTGGCTCCACTGGACCATGCTGCATGAAAATCTGTCAGTATCCGCGCACTCTCATTCAACAGTTCATCACAACTGCGAACTGAGTCCCTTTTACCCTAGTAATCCTTTCCAACGGAAAGAGATTCAAATGGGCTGCTCAGAAACTAACAGACTTTGTCTTACCACGCCGGTGGGCGGGGCTACAGCCGCCATCTTGGTGCCATAACGTTCATACTCTTGGTACGCATCTAGTGGTGATGGTCTGTGTCTGTGCTACTTTGCTTTCTGTGGCGTGTTAAAATGTGCGCTGCAGTAGATAATTCCGCCACATGTGAGGTGTGTTCGCTAAAAAACTGCAAACCAATTGAAATTTGTCAAACACTGACAAAGACAAAGTGGGCGATACAAAACAAGCGTCGGGGAAAACTTAGCGCGAAAGTATTTATTTATTTATTTTTTCCCCAACTCACGTTCACCCACGGCCAATCGAACGCGAGAGCTCCTATGGGATTTTGGATGGAAGGTTTTTGATCCGTGATACAGTCCGGATTTGGCACCGAGCTAATACCATCTCTTCCCAGCAATGAAGACATGGCTCGCTACACAACGCTTTGATGCTGGCACCGAAATACATGTCGGTATAAACCAGTGGTTGCAATCGCAGGCGGCAGATTTGTACAGAGAAGATATTCAAAAACTTGGGCCACGGTATGATATTCGCCTCAGTTTGAATGGCGATTATGTAGAAAAAATAGCTTAAGAATGTATCTTAAAAATGAATATAATAAAATTCGGTTTTGCCACGTTACTTTATGAATGGCCCTTCTATACCGTACTGGACTGGGTACTCCTTTCACTCTGTAGCAGGGACAGTTTTGCCACAGTTTAGCTGGTACTAAATCGCATAGAAAAAGATTAGTTTGAAGATAACTGTCTTCGCTGCTGGAGTCTGTTGAATAGCGTAAAACGAGGGATGGTTGTTAGATTTCTTGTAGAGAGCGGTGTTTTCAAAGTGGCACGTGACTGTACACAAATAACCGGTCAGTGTGACCGAGCGGTTCTAGGCGCTTCAGTCTGGAGCTGCGCGACCGCTACGGTCGCAGGTTCGAATCCCGCCTCGGGCGTGATGTGTGTGATGTCCTTACGTTAATTAGATTTAAAGTTCTAGGGGTCTGATGACCTCAGATGTTAAGTCCCATTTTGAACTACGCACAAATATAGACAGTTGATATCCGTATGTATGAGAACACTGCTACGTAAGTGTTTTTAATAGACTTTGGGCAAGCCTTTCCATAACATAAAAGTTACGGTGAATGAGGGCGATACATTTTCCCACCATTCACCCTCTATGCTACTGTTAATGATCTGACAGCCGACGCATATAAGACGGGGTTAATGTACCAGTAACTGAAGTTCTTGTTTGATGTTACGCATATTGCATTATGTCTTGTTACCTTCCATTCCCCTCCTCCTCCCCTTTCCTGTTCCATAAGCGATTTTTAACAAATATCTTACGTAAATGAAGTGGCAATTTCATGTAGGGCGGTCGGCTATTTAGGAATAATGTTAATACCACCTCGGCCTCAGATTTGGACTCCTAACAAAACAGCTGCGCAGCCTCCGACTTGGGGTTCCTATGAGACTACCACTGTTCCATCCCTAGTCTGTAGACTGGTGGGGAGCAGGAGGGCAGCTGCGGCCGCATGGTCGCGTGCAGAGCAGCAGGCGGCAGCTGCGCACGTGCCCCGCCGCGCCGCACCTGTTGGCTAATCACTGTGCCTGCGCCTGCGCCTGCGGCTGCAGTCTACCGCCAGAGTGCGCATACGAGGCGGCCGCTGTCGCTACTCGTGCATTAAAACATTCGCTCCCACAAACATCTCACCTATCGAAAAAATCGTGTTTTACAGTGTCTCGATTCATATGGAGAAAATAATTTCCAGAATTATATGGGACGCCTTAGCTCACACCCCTCTAAAAAGAACGGTAGTAGGAGTGAGCCACAAAGCTACTGTTCAATATCACTGACATTCATCTCTTGTAGAATCTTAGAACGTATTCTGGGCTCTAAAATAATGAGCTATCTCTAACGGAATAACGACCGTTCCAACCAACATGGACTCCGTAAAGATCGGTCAAGGGAAACTTTACCTGACACACTAGAAGTCATGGATCAGGGTAGATCTATTATTTCTTCAATTCCGAATAACATTTAACTCAGTTTCATCCCTGCGTCTGTTCTATCTAGTTACGAGAGAGGATCGGAAAGTAAATGGAAATAATTTTTTCCTCCCTCGTTATTGCAGACGGAATGTTGAAATTTCACGACGTTATAGTTTGAAGTTTGCGCTGTAGAGTGTGGTTTCTCATGTGCTGCTCCAGCGAGGGAAATCTGAGTACGAAATAAATATAGCGCGCATGTTAATGTCGTCAACTTGTGAAGAGTAGCCATGTGTAGTGTAGATATTTGTGGGCCAAAGGGCATAGACAGAGTGAAATTGATAGGGACATGCGCGGCATATATGGCGACGACTGTATGGACCGTAGCAGTGTCTCCAGGCGTTGTGCGTTCTTCCAGGAGGATTGTGTGAGCCTTAGTGACTCGCCACGCTCCGTCCGGTAACAGCTACAACTCCACAGAATTTCGGAGCCACTTAGGCAGCACTTTTGAACGAGCAGCGTGTGCAACTCCGAACCTTTCAGCAGCAGTTAAACATTTCCTATGGTGCGGTGTATTGGACAGTACACGTTGAAATTTCATGAAGTGAGTGCTCGCTGGGTGCCTTAGAACCTGACTTACAACCACAAGGGCCAGCGAATGATGACAGTTTGGATCACTTAACGCGTTACGCCGGAGGAGGAGGAGGAGGAGGAAACTTTCTGAAAGGAACAGTCACTGGTGACGTGGCTTGGGCGTAACACTACACGTCCGCACGTCCGAAACCAAGCAGGCTATTATGTAATGGAAATATACTGGTTTCCCAGTACGAAAAAGTTCAGAGGGACTAAGTCTGCTAGGAAAGTGCTTGTGACAGTGTTGTGGGGTATGCATTGTGTTTTATTAGTGGACTTTGCTGAACGCGGGACCGTTGTGAATACTGCAGCCTACATCGAAACTTTGGTTAAGTTGCGTCGTGCTCATCGTGACAATCGCCGTAACATCGCTGACGGTGTCAAACCTCATAGCGGTCCTCGCCTCCATGTTGCTGCTCCTGTTCGTAAGAAAATTGCCAAATTTGGGTGGGAGGAGCTCCGGCATCCACCATACAATGCGGACCGTGCACCGTCCGACTTTCTTATAGGTTTGGCTCCATGAAGAAGTTCCTGGCCGGCCAACGCTTTGTGATAGAAGCAGAAGTGAAATCAGCACCCGCAGATGGCTATGCTCTAACCAAACGGACTTCTACGAACAGGGCATATTGAAACTGGTACCACAATGAGAGAAATGTGTTAAACTTTGGTGACCTCGTTGAAAAGTAGGTAAAACATGCGTTAATTTCTGATTTTTTGTTTTGTTACTTGTGAAATTCTGTGGAAATAAAATTATTGTGAGTTACTTTCCGATTCTCTGTCAGATCTCTGCAACTAGATCGATGGTTTATTGGTGTGAGGACTCAGCTTGTTCGCTTGGATGGAGAGTCATGTGGAGATGTAGAACTACCTTAAAGCGTGCCCCAGAAAAGTGCCTTGGGTATATTGGCCTGTCACAGATACCTAGCAGATGTTGAAGCTAAAGGGGTGGAACAAAAATAGAAACACCAAAATCGCAACACATTACTATGGCTGATGCGCTGTAGGAAAGCGAATCTTACACCATTCTTCCTGCAAAATAGTGCCAAATTTAGGTGACGATTATAAAGGTTGATAGCGATCATAAGCCGTGCTCTCCAAAGTAGACCACAACAGTTCAGTAATATTGAAATCTTGTGACTGGTGGATGGAGGAGATGTGACAGTTTAATCCTCATGCTCAAAAAACCGCTCCTGGCAAACTGTGTTAGCAAGGGCTCTGTCGTCGTGGAAAACAGCACCACTGCTGGGAAAGAAAATTGTAACATGGGATGGACTCAAGTAATCCTTGGCGGTAATCTGACTTTGCAGAGTTACCGTGGGGCCCATGGAATACCACGATACGGTTGCATAAATCATCACCGAACCCCCGCCATACTTCACTCTTAGAACGTAAACGCGGCAAGAAATTGGAAATTGTGGGACAAGACTCATCCGACCAAATGAATTTCTTCCATTGCTCTATAGCCCACGGTTTATGGCTTCGACACCATGTTCTTTTGTTAAGGGTGTTCGCATCACTGAGGAATGGTGTTTTTTTCCCCTCATAAGGTTCGCGAATGCGACATTCAGTTCTACAGTAACTTTTGCAGCTGTCGATCCGTTATTTTTCGCTTAATCACTCAGCACACACTTTCGGCCACGTTGTGACTTGGCGGGCGATGTTTTCCCGCTTTCCCTGTATGTGGTGTAAGCCTTAGAGATGATGCCGCTTGAAGCACCAAACACTACGGCTCCTTTGGTTACGAAAGCACCTACCATACAAGCACCAACAATTTCCCTACGTTCGAAGTCACTTAGCACCGACATAATGCGCTCACACGACACAGAACACTGTTCTGACCACGACTGACATTTGCAACGTATTAAGGTCATTGCACAGGTGCCGTTCTTGGTCAAGTAAAACTGTACAACCTGCTGGTTTGGATAGCATTTGCATTCACCTTAAAACCCACATTTCTCGAGGTGTTTCCGTAATTTCGTCCAACCGCTGTATCTGTATTGGAGTACTTTCTGAAAAAAGCTGCACGAATATTACGTCAGATCTTCAAGGGATTTCAGTGATGCAGAGAATCGCAGTTTCTTCAGAAATGTAAAAATTAACACAAACAGAAAAATCTACAAGGTGTAAAACTTTGCTTCCGCCGTTTGCCGATAGGTGGCGACAACGGTAAGTAGCGGTCGAAAGAAACAGATCGCATACGTCAGGCAGTTAGCTTGGACCTCGGTCAACATAACCTCATTCAAACATTAGTCTATTTGTGTCTGCACAACAAAGTTGTTCTTAATTGAAAATGTCGGTTTTCGAGCCTAATTCTCGTCATTTGCGGGAGGTGTTACTGTTTTGTTTCAGTATGAAGAAAACAGCGGCCGAGTCTGATCGAATGATCTCAAGTACGTATGGCAAGGACGCTATTAGTGAAAGAACTTGTCGTGAGTGGTTTCAAAGTTTCAAGAACGGTGATTTTAACTTCGTAGACCGGCATAGTGGTGGAAGAGAATGTTTTCGAAGATGCAGAATTGGAGACATTGCTGAGTGAAGACTCGCATTAAACTCAAGAAGAATTGGCACGTTTAGTGGGAATGACGCAGCAAGCCATTTCAAAACGTCTCAAGGTTATGGGCACTATTCAGAAGGAAATAACTTGGGTCCCGTGTGAGCTGAAACCAAGAGACATTGAGCGGCGTTTGTGTGTTTGTGAACAATTGCTTCAGAGGCAAAAGGGGAAGGGATTTCTGCATCGCATTGTGACCGGGCTCGAAAAATGGGTTCATTACGATAACCTTAAACGCAAAAAATCATGGGGACATCCCGGGCATGCTTCCACGTCGACGGCCAAACCGAATATTCACGGCCCCATGATCATGCTCTGCATTTGGCGGGACCAGCTCGGCGTCGTGTACTACGAGGTGTTAAAACCAAGTGAAACGACCACAGGTGCTCGTTATCGAACGCAATTAATGCGTTTGAACAGAGCATTAAAAGACAAACGGCCACAATACAGCGAAAGCCACCATAAATTGATTTTGCAGCACGACAACACTAGACCCCATGTTGCAAAAGAGGTCAAAACGTAGGTTGAAACGTTAAAATGGGAAGTCCTTCCCCACCCGCCGTATTCTCCAGACATTGCTCCCATGGCGCATGGCCTGGCTGACAAACACTTCCGATCTCATGAAGTCACAAATTTGATCGATTCGTTTATCGATTCAAAAGATGAACAATTTTTTCGACGCGGGATTCGTACATTGCCCGAAAGATGGGAGAAAGTAGTGCCCAGCGATGGAAAATATTTTGAATGATACATGTGTACAATAAAAAGGCGCCGCAGTTGGAATCAGTGAATTCAAGCCAGCATGTAAAAAGTTGCAGGTGTATTATAGGGAACGATCACATAGACTCAGCCGTATGCATGTCAGCGGCTTGTGGGCATGTGGTTGGTGTTGCTACCTCTCGATCGCGAACTCCGGTTCCGTTGTCGGCACGGTCAGGAATTATAACTGTTTTTGTGTTAGCCTCATTTTTCATCTAGTTTATTACACGCGCAAGTCGCAGAGTTGGCGTCGAATAAAAAGATTTGCACGTGGCGGTCGAGCAACCTCAGAAGCGATCTGCAGTCCAATAACGCCATGCGATCGCTTCATTTCAGTTGTAGTTAAGACAGATGGCATGCTTCGGTGCTTCGTAGGATTTTAGTAAAATGCAGTCAGTCTCCAAAGCAGGTTGCCTACAAAATCCTCGTGCGCCCAATTTTAGAATACTGATACAGTGTTTAGGATCCGTACCGAAAGGGGCTAACAGGGGAGTTTGCCCACTTACAAAGAAAGGCGGAGCGATTGGTCGCAGGTTTGTTTGATCCATGGAAAAGAGTCGGCCGCTGTGGCCGAGCGGTTCTAGGCACTTCAGTCTGGAACCGCGCTGCTGCTTTCGTCGCAGGTTTGAATCCTGCCTCGGGCATGGATGTGTGTGATGTTTAAGTAGTTCTAAGTCTAGGAGACTGATGACCTCAGATGTTAAGTCCCATAGTGTTTAGATCCATCTGAACTATGGGAAAGCGTCATAGAGACGTTGGAGAACATGAAGTAGCAGCCGCTTGAAGACAAATGCAAACTACCCCGTGTAAGACTACTTCTAATGTTTCAAGAATCACCTCTTAAGGGGAGTCGTGCCGGTCAAACTAACAAAATTTTCCTTTTTACTTGCATGCAGATTATGAAAATATGGACATATACGAAACATAGGAAACAGGTACTACAGAACAAATATAGTGGCAATAAAAAGAGAAGGCAACGCAGAAGGCTTGCTCAACCTCGCCGGTCTCCGTATAAAAACTATCAAATATAACTATGTAATAAGTAGTTTCAAGAGGTACGCTGTGGAGTCAATGACTATAGCAGCGGAACATGCTGTAGCAGAAAATGGTAGTTCTGACACAGCAGTATCATTCTATGGATGCTGGCAAAAAGACGTGCGCATCTATTTTCAGCATCGACAGTGAAAAAGTGTTAGATGTAGATGTGCTGACCAGGTACTGTCAGGTTGTAGGCAGGCAGTTAAGACCACAGAAAAGTAAACCACGCGTGAACTGAATTATAAGAGAAATAGTGATGGAACTTGTGGAGGGATAGAGGTTGCTTCTGCAGTAAATTGTTCAAATGGTCGCAGGATGACTCTGTTGCTCGCTACACGAGTTTCTTCGGGGATGGAGAGACACGATCGTATAAGGCAGTGGTGGAGAGTAGACCATATGGTGCCCTGTCGATTAGAAAACTAGAGTGCGTTGATGATGTTCAGAAGAGGATGGGTACCAGACTTCATAGACTAAAATAGCAATTGGGAAGTACCAAGTTACTCATAGTCTGACTGATAAACAGATTGATTAGATTATACAGTATGAAGTATGGCTATTAGAAGTACCAGGGGTAATTTCAATGATATGAAAAGAGCTCTTTGGGCAATCTATTTCCACAAGCTGACTACAGATGTTGAGCCAACCCCCCCCCCCCCCCCACCTCCCCCCCCCCCCCCCCCCCCCCCCCACGGTGGTGTAAAATGCTGGAGGCAAACGTGGAAGATAAATTGCATTTTCTCACACAAAATATGATGATGTGCTTGCAATGAAACATGTGTTTATGGATCTTGCCCATCCAGAGCTATTGAAGAAAAATCCGAAAAGCAAAACGCAAAATGCGAAAGATCTTTAAACAATGCTGTATGGTTAAAGATACCAACAAATATTTTTGTTGGAAGCTCAATCTTCGAACTTGGAGTTTTTGACTCGTTATTACCTTTAATGATGGCTATTCCGGGAGACAACAGGTTTTAGAGCATCTTAAAATTCATAAAAAGGTTACAACACCACTAAAAGTATGATGTATTTGGACCAATTGCGAATCTCGAAGGGTGATGTTGTAGCAAACAGTATGTTAAAATAAACCAGATCCAAGAAAATGAGGGTAGCATTAAGTGAAGACGATGAAGGAGATGAGTAGCAGCCAGAAGATTCTAACATATTTAGTGTGTATCAGTTGGCTGAGTATTAAAATTTTCCCTTCAAAATGCAAATTTTTTTAAAAGACTTTTTCAGTATAAATGTCTATTTTTTTCTCAATAACTTCTAAATCTATACGTGTGAACTACTTACCACATAACATAGATAGTACCGTTATTTCATAGGTCTGCTCTAGTAGCATTTACTATTATAGTTAAAATTCAAGAAATTGAAGTTTTGAAAAGGTACATAAAAATATATTTAGGGAAAAATCATAACTTTTTCTATTATTTTAAAGCGAAAAGCAATACATTATCAAAACATGATAAAATGTGTGGTAAAAATGTCATATTCATATAAAAATGTCACATTTATGTTCTCAGCAGTTCCTGTGGGTGGGGCATTTATAAAGCCAATTTAACATTGTCAAGATAGGGCGGTACGACTCCCCTTAAGTGAGAAGTCGGAGTATTTTAAAACTCCCTACATATCACTTTCGGAGGGATTGTAAAGACAAGATACAGACAGATTAAATCACGCTCACAGGAGCTTTAGACTATCATTCTTTAGGCTCTCCATACACAAATGGAACGTGAAGAAGCCCAAATAACTGGTACAGTGGGAGGTACTGTGCGCTATACACTTCACAATGGTTTGTACGAAGTATAGAAGAAGATCCAAAGTGTCCTTCCTGGGTGACGGTAGGGGGTGGGGCAAGGGCGAAGAAGAGATGTGTTTGACGCAGTTTGTAAGAGTAGTGTCTCTACCTCCACAACTTCGACGTCAGTTGCAAACTAGTGTCACCGTGATCGCTGTAAGATCCCATTTTGTAGGTCAAAGTCTGGGACATGTAGCGGATGTTTCAGCGACTTAAATTTCAGAAAGTGTAGTGTATCCTTCGTAGCAGTAAGAGGGCGTATCTTACCATAGCACAGTCTGTTTATAACACACCGTGCTGATCGTGTAGACTGTAGAGGCTGGAAGCGCTTACCGCAATTTAGTATAGTGAGCACTACTCGTAGCTCCATCCTTCTCCCGGGTTCACGGATAGAGCGAGAAAGGCGTCATGCTGTGAAAAGAAATGGCACCTCATACATACTGGTTGTCGGGCCGTGTGGCAGGCGACACTGAGATTAGTATCCCACAGCTGTCCAGGACCCCTCTCCGGCCAGTCTTCGCTGCTCGTCGGGACTGCTCATTGAAGACAGTTCTACTCCAGTCAATGAGATTCCAGCCCGAAGACGTCTCGGGTACAGCTACACTCCTTTCATCGTAAGAATAAACCTCATGTAAATATTACAATATGTATTGCTCAAACCTCATTGGATTTCGTTTCAAGTGGAGCGGAAGCCAAGCTGTCCCGAGTACAGTCAAGTATGATAATGAGGATTCGTTTTATCGTTTGCATTATGTGTACGACGACTCAGCGATGATACGAGGCAACAGCTTTACTTGCGCATTTAACTTGGGCAGCAGTGGCCAGGGTAGTGGTCCAACTAACCTGCAGTGATGTGAACAGTTGCAGTAAAGACGTAAGAAGAGACGAGCAGAGCCGGCCGGAGTGGCCGAGCGGTTCTAGGCGCTTCAGTCTGGAACCGCGCGACCGCTACGGTCGCAGGTTCGAATCCTGCCTCGGGCATGGATGTGTGTGTCGTCCTTAGGTTAGTTAGGTTTAAGTAGTTCTAAGGTCTAGAGGACTGATGACTTAAGATGTTAAGTCCCATAGTGCTGAGAGCAATTTGAACCATTTTTGAGACGAGCAGAGAACAATGCATCTTTGAATGTGAGAACAGTGGAGCTTTGAATGTCATTTAATCTTTAAACAGAAGGAAATTGTACGTGGCAAAACTCGGGCAATACGGTACTTACGTGACCTGACAGATAACATAACATGCCGGCGATGTTAGGTAACATAGTATTGTAATAAAAAAAAAGTGGTGAAAATTTTTACTTTAACAATGGTAATTTTTTTTGCATGAGCTATGCGTGGCGTAAAAGCAGCAATGCTGGTTTTCCATCTAGTTTAAATATCGAAATGTTGGATCTACTTCCAAAATCGGAACAGCACCAGTGTGCGAGAATTACGGCTGCTTGACCACTCATCGTACTTGTGTTTGTTTGCATCAGGTTCATTCTTATATTGATCGAAGTATAGAAGTGATCGTCTGGGACGCCATGTCTTCCCATAGCAGGACCGTTGCGTTGTCACCCGCGGTACTCTTACAGCACAGCGGTACGTCGACGATATTCCAAGTCCCGTTTTGTTACCCTTCGTGGTAAGCCGCCCTGGGCTTTCATTTCAGCAGCGTAATGCCTGCCCGCACACGGCTACACTTTCCACTTCTTGTCTTTGTGCTTGCCAAACCATACCTTAACCAAAAAGGCTGCCAGATATCTCCCCCAATTGAGAAAGTTCGCAGCATTATGAGCAAGGCCCATCAACCAATTCGGGATTTTGACTGTGTAACGCGCCAGTTGGGCGGACTTCGGCACGATTTCCCTCAGAAGGACATCCAACAACTGTCAGTCAATGCCATGCCGAATAACTGCTTGCAAAATGGCCTGAGGTGTTCCATCTGACATTGTAATCATTTGTTCGTATGCTCATGTACATCACACCTACGAATATCCGTTCTGGCTCGTCGTCCGTTCACACTCTCCCATATCGATTTTTTTTTCTCTTGTGGATTTACCTTCATTATCTCTGATCTCAAGAAACTGACAATCCTCGTTCTTCTACGGTGCAAATCGACAATGGTGCGGCCATTATGTACGTGTTAACTGCGCAAGCGCATTTTAATTGTCGATCACTGATGACGCATTTGTAGGGCGTTGTTCGGGATCTATTGTTCGTTCTGTTACGCAGTGTTCCTAATGTTGCTTATATCTCCGTGGCAGTTCGAAAATTCCTATTCCTCAACGACTTACCCGGATACGATCTGGTAAAGGTCTCAAAATGAAGGAAACTTACGCGGGAGTCGACCGAAAAGAATTTCACAAGGAATCTCTCTTATGTGCCAAACTGCCTCAATAATCATCCAACAAATCCATTATGCGACTATGTTCATAGTTGTTCCGTATGTCACCCCACAGTACAGATACCGCTACGTGTTAAATCGTTGTGATCTAATCATCTAAGTACGTACATTACACTCAATTTTGTAGTCGGTACCTCCTTTAACAGGCTTCGTTCATAATCTGTAAATCTTGTCGAGTAAACATTTTTTTCCTGAAGGGAACTTTATTGTTATTTTGTTTCATTTGGTAAGAGACGCAGTGATACTTCTTTAAATCCGTAATGAGGAGTACCAGAAACGAGTTCTACACAGGAAGGGAAATAGTTTCTAGCGTGGCATAGCTCCTTCCAGTGCTGCATGAGAAGATAAGTTGGAGATGAGGCGGTACCTCATTGAAAAGTTTACTTAAGTCGACGGGATTCGTGTGGAAACCCATAATGAACAAATAGATCTCTTGCTAGAACGTGTTGACATTATTTTGTGGTCACGATTCCTTTCGCACACGTTGAGCGATAGGGAAGCTCAACAGAACATTTTTTTTCTTGAAGAGTCGTGGAGTGAAAGCGATCTAATAAGCGGCAAATGATATCAGAGGCCACAAGATGTATTGCGTGTTATGGGATGGGGAAGTGCCTTAAAAAGAATGCTAGTGACAAGTGTTCGCTCGAAAAACGGACTTCTGAGGGAAGTGGAACTGAAATTTTGTGCGAAGTCGATCCAAGGAGATTATCATGGCCAAATGAGCTCAGAATTTCTAGAAGTGGATTTTGGAGATAGTACTCCCTAGTCTTCCGCCCAATTCAGTCATTGCCATGGGTAGTGCGTCGAACCACTGTAGTTAGGGGCACAAAACACAATCCGTATATTACCCAAGGGTATCGATGATAGAATGTGTGAGAAAAAGGAGAGTAGAATGCAGTGACAGCATGGCAAAGGCTGAACTGTGAGTTCTAGTGCAGGCAAATAAACCAAATGGACCCCCCCCCCCCCCCCAGGGGACTCTCCACTCTTTTGCGGGTTCGTGCTTGCCTATCACGGGGCCTCAGCCTTTGCAGCATCTTTTCCCTTCCATGTTGCATGTCTATCTCCTTGCTATTCTTTTTCCCCTCCCTTGGGAATCATGTCTGGGCTGTTATTGGGGATGATCTTCATTGTCTGTGGCTGATATAAGAAAAATTTCACCCCTTTTTTTTGGTTCCCTTTTCCTGTCTTTGTTTTTCTCCTCCCATTCCTCGACTTCGGCGTTGGAGGTTTCTCTTCTTCTTCTTCCTCCCTGTGCTCTCCTAAAGGCTGGCCCACGCGTATGACGCGTAACAGGTGACTGGATAACGCGTATTTCCCAGCCCCGGGTCGACAGATGGGGTTGGCACATACCCCTTGTACAGGCCAGGCCGAGAGAGGGGTGATTGTGTGAGCTGCAACCTTCTCAAATTGCCGATTGGTGTGTCTGTCAGGTGTTCTGGAGGTGTGACCTGAGGTGTGAACAATCACCTAAGGCTGGTGCGTACCCTTGTGGAGAGGGCGCCCAGTTGGAAGGAGCGCGCCATCGGAGACACTGGCAATCATGGGATGTTTCCTCGCAATGAGCCAGTCACAATGAACGTCTACGAAAGGTAAACGTAATGGGGCTAACGATTAAAATACCCTTCCCACTGCATCACGGTTCTTCATGATCTCACCTATTGAAGACGGTCAGTCCATTGCAATTGTAAAACCCTTTCTTATTCAGAAAGGTGTTGATCCAACTGCTGACCCTGTGAAATCCTGCTCTCGTTTACTGAATGGCACTTTATTTTTGGAGACTACTTCTGATTCTCAAGCACAACAACTGCTTGCCGCCTCGCTTTTCCACTTCTACCCTGTTTGTGAGGCCCATAGAACTTCTAATTCTTCCCGTGGTGTTACACTAGGCTTTTCGGTCTAACCGAGGCCAAAATCCAATCTTACTCCTCTGATAAGGGTGTCAATGCCGTCCATCGGGTGATGAAAAAGATAGATTCCTCCATTGTGCCTACCCACACTATTTTTCTCACCTTTGATAGAGTTGTGCCTCCGTCCAAGATCAAAGCGGTCTATGAAATTATCAGTGTGGCCGTCCATTCCAAACCCGATGCGCTGCTACCAGTGTCATCATTTCAGCCACGCTAGAACGTCTTGTCGACACCCAACCAAATGTGTATCCTGTGGTAGGGATGCGCTCGAGGGCGATTGCACGCCTCCTCCTCCCCACTGTATCGGCTGCAGTGGCGGCCATGCCGCCGCCTCTCGAAATTGTCACGTGTATCTTGATGAGCGGGCTGTCTAAGAGATCCGAGTAAAGGAAAAAGTGCCTTACCCAGTCGCTCGCAAGTTATTGGCTAGTCGCAAATCCTGCGTTCTCCCCTCTGGCACCTATAGTTTTGTTCTGGTTACTCTCGCTCCATGAAGGACTTGGCCACGCAGACATGCGACCACAAATTCAGCTCTGAGGTTCTGAAATCGCCAAGTGTCAAGGTAGCATCCAGCTGTGCAACAAGCCATCAAACTCTCGCTTCAAGGGGCGAAGCAACCAGCTACGCAACCAGTAGGCCGGAAAGGACAGAAGGAGCTTGAAGTCCACCAAAGGGAAACGGTCGTCTCCTTCGCCAACTCGAAGATCCTCTTCGACGGTGCTGCACGTGTTACCTTAGCCCGGCCGGCCTCCGTGTCGCCGGTGCGCACCACCAATCGTTTTTCAGCGTTGGACTCTACAGACCGACAGCACAAGCAAACCGATGCTTCTGTGGACCCCATGGAGCAGGGTCCTTCTGCTTCTATGCCCTTTAGCAGCTAGTCTTCTCAGGCTGTCGCTCGGCATCTGCTGAGGTGACACCCCTACATCTCTTCCTCATCATGACTCTCATCCAGTGGAACGTTCGCGGCCTTCGTCCCACAGAGGATTCACAGCTGCTTTTAGTATCGCAGCGTCCCTTTGCACTCTGCCTTCAGGAAACGAAATTGCGCCCTCACGTCCGCTTTGAGCTTTCACATTTTTTACCAGGTCATTTTGACCTTTCCCCTGAGGTCAGCATTCCATCTCATGGGGGCGTCATGCTGCTCATACGGGATGACATTCATAGTCAACCCATTTCCGACTACCCATCTTCAAACTCTTTCAGTTCGCCTTTTTCTTCCCCATCTGACTTTTTCCCTCTGTATCATTTATGTCCCTCAGTAATTCGGGGCAGCAAGCATCCCCCCCCCCCCCCTCCCACCCCAAATTTCTGCTACTTGGTGACTTTAATGCACATCATCCGCTTTGGGGTTCTGCCAGAACCCGTCAGAGAGGTGCCCTCTCGGCTGATCATCTTAATCAACTCAACCTCTTCTGCCTTAACACTGGAGCACCCACATTCCTTTCCGACTCCTCGCACACCTATTCCCATTTGGACCTATCCTTCTACACTGCCCAGCTTGCCCATCTTATTGAGTGGTCCGTTCTTTCCGACCCCATACTCGAGCGACCATTTCCATCCGTTTGCTGTCTCCTACCCCACCTGTGTGCACACCCAAATGGCAGCTTACTAAGGCTGACTTGCGGCTTTAGTCCTCCATCGCGATCTTCGAAGAACAAGATTTCCCCAGTTGTGATGACCATTTGGAATAGTTCGCAAATGTTGTTTTTACTGCTGCAGAACGTTCCATTCCTCGCACTTCCTCTTGACCGCGCGCCGTGTCCCAGTCCCTTGGTTGACTGAGGCATGCCGCGACGCAATTCGCGCACGGAGACGTGCTCTCCGCGTTTTTAACAGTCAATCTGCGATGGCGAACTCTATTCATTATAAACAAATGCGTGCAAAGTGTCGTCGCGCTCTTCAGGATAGCAAAAAGCTTTCTGGATTTCATTCACTAGTTCTTTTAATAGTTTTACCCCATTCTCTGTCGTGTGGGCCAACTTCCGACGACTCTATAGGATCCATTCGCCAATTTCCGGCCTGACAGTAGCAGCTGCTGTTCTCGTGGACCCTATTGCTATCTCCAACACCTTGGTCCGCCATTTTGCGGAAGTTTCGAGCTCTTCCCACTATCACCCTGCCTAGGGTTGCCACAACTTGTTGCTAGCAAACCGGGACGTTTCTCCAAAATTCACAAATTACGGCCGTTTTTAGTTAATCACAAACCGGGACATGGGACACTTTTCTTAACTTCACTTTACTCTTATCAATTTTATTTCCTTCTAAGGCAGTACTTATTTATTGTAGAGACGGTTTCATTTGGCAGCGAAACTAATTTAAGCAATTTCATTTGAATGTCATTCTGAGGTGTAAAAATTAGTGGAAATATTTTTTCAGCCTTGTGGTTACCCTCATCTGTAGCTATTGATGCTACTGATTGGTTCTGTTTTGATGACTTTGAAATAAAAAAAGCTGTCTATTTTTTTATGTGCTGGGAGAGCACATGTCTGATTATGCTTTTTGCTGCCTAAATGATCTGTAATATCTGCCGTTCCTACTTGTGAAATGGAAACGTATGGCTTACATATTCCACATCATAGTCATGTCTTCCTCGTTTAATGAAAGATCGTTCTTCTGTATATTTGTCTTGAAAGGAACATTTTCACTTTGGCATTTGGAGCTCACTACGCACACGCACACGCGCGCGCAAATATGTGCTACGCACAATAAGCCTCGGACAGAGAACCGGATAGCTGCAACGTCTTTACTGAACTGAATCCCAAGACAAGAGTTAATAATAGAAAGAAGCGTTGCGCGCAATAAAGGCCCTTGATAGACGCTGGCAGGTGCAGCAGTGAAACAAAACCCATTATTTTGCTTAACAGTGACAGTTAAAATACAAATCCACGCCAGCATTTTGGAAGAAATAGACTGTATGAGAGTATTTCTTTGGCACCACAGAACCGGGACTAAACTGTCTTCCCGAAAGCAATTTTCAGGACTCTCACTTTTTTAATCCGAAGACGGGAATGTCTCGGGAAACCGGGACGTCTGGCAACCCTAACCCTGCCTTCCTCAATCGGAAACGAGCGGAGGCCGCTCGGGGATACACTTCCACTTCCCTTCTCAGAATACTGAGTGCTACAAAGCCTCCTGTACTATAAGGGAGCTAGATTATGCTCTCAGTTCATCCCGATCGGCCGCCCCAGGGCCGGACGCTGTCCACATTCAGACGTTGCAGCTCCTTTCTCTTGCGGGCAAGCACTTTTTGCTTAACACGTACAACCGCATCTGGGCAGAGGGCACATTTCCCGGATTTTGGCGTGAAGTCGCCATCAAACTCATACCTAAGCCCGCTAACGATAAAAACCTCCCTTCTACCTACCGCCCCATCTCTCTCAGCAGCCTCGTTTGCAAGGTGACTGAACGTATGATTCATGCCCGGCTGGTATGGTGGCTCGAGTCTCGCAATTTACTAACGAATGCACAGTGTGGATTTCGAGCGCGACGTTACGCAGTTGACCATCTTGTTACTTTGTCCACCTATGTCATGACTGGTTTTCTGTGAAAATCCCTGACTGTGGCGGTGTTTTTCGATTTGGAGAAGGCCTAAGACACCTACTGGAGAACTGGTATCCTGCATACTGTTAACACGTGGGGGCTTCGAAGGCCGCGTGCCCTGTTTCCTTCAGGATTTTTTTAAAAACAGAGTTGTCAAGGTGCGTGTGGGTTCTGCCTTGTCGGACACCTTTAGCCAGGAAAATGGTGTGCCTCAAGATTCCGTCCTGAGCTTCGTCCTCTTTGCTATCGCCGTTAACTCTATAATGGCCTGTCTCCCCCCCAGGCATATCCGGCTCCCTTTTTGTTGGCGATTTTGCAGTCTATTGCAGTTCTCCATGGACCTGTCTCACTGAGCAGCTTCTTCATTGATGTCTTGATCGTCTTCACTCCTGGAGAATCGACAATGACTTTCGGTTGTCCACTGAAAAAACAGTTTGTGTGCATTTCTGGCAGCGCAAATGGTTTCTCCCACCATCTTTATATCTTGGGCCTGTTGCCCTTCCGTTCGTTGAAACTACGAAATTCCTGGGGCTCATGCTCCATAAGAAACTTAGTCCTCCCATGTGTCTTACCTGGCAGCCCCTTGTCCGTTCGAAACTCGACTATGGGTGCTTTGTTTATGCGTGTGCATCCCTCTTACGCCGTCTCAACACTATCCGCCATCGCGGCATCAGTTTGGCCACTTTTACACCAGCCCAGTTGAGAGTCTGTTTGCTGAAGCTGCTGAACTACCACTGTCCTACTGCCGTGACTTTGTCAGCAGGTATGCATGCCGTTTGTCTGCCATGCGTGGCCACCCATCGTATGCCTCCATCGATGATTCCTTTGATTACCAGTACGTGCCGCCTCTCTCTTCTCTGTTCCCTCCTAGAGTTCGCTTTCGGCATTTGCTACGACGGCTTAACTTCACACTACCTGCAACTTTCCCGCCGAGTGTGAACCCTTCACCAACTTGGCTTCGTGAAGCGGCCCATGTTAACCTTGGCCTTCATCCGCTTACCAAGGAAACTACACCAGCCTAGCTCTATCGCCTTCAGTTTCACGAGCTTCGCATGGAACATCGCGATAGTACCATTGACTACACTGACGGCTCTCGGACTGACCGTGGGGTCGGGTGTGCCTTCATCTTGGCGCCCGTGTCTTTCGATATCGGCTTCCGGCACACTGCTCAGTATTTACTGCCGTACTTTTTGCCCTGTACCAGGCTACCGAGTACACCCGGCAACACAGACTTTTCAAAGTGTCCTCTGTTCAAAGTCACTCAGCGCCCTTCAAAGTCTATGTGCGCTGTACACCGTCCGTCCCTTTGTGCAACGGGTCCAGGAAAACTTTCACTTGCTCACTCTTGGTCGAGCCACTTTGATGTTTATGTGGGCTTCTGGCCATGTCGTTCTGCCAGGAAACGAGGCTGCTGCAAAGGCTGCAGTCTTCTTACCTCAACCCGCTAGTTCCTATATTCTCTCCGATGATCTCTGTGTTGCCGTCTGTCAGTAGATGGTGTTCCTTTGGCGTCGCCAATTGTCCTCCCTTCACAGGAATAAGCTCCGGCTTATGAATTATCTCCCTGTGGCTTAGACGACCTCCCCTCGGCCCTCCCGACGGGAGAAGGTCATTTTAACTAGGCTGCGTATTGGGCACTGCCATTTAAGCCACCGTCATTTGATAAGTAGCCGTACGCCACCACTTTGTACACATTGCGCCCAAGTTTTAACTGTCCGCCACTTCCTGGCTGAATGCCCATTTTTTTTTAACCGTTGACGTTCCCGCTTGGATTTGTAGTCTTGAGGTACCTGCCGTTTTAGCAAATAACGCGCGGGATGTCTACCGCTTTTTACTTTTATCTGCCATAGCAATACGGCGACGGCCTTTTAATTTTTGGTTTTGGACCTCCGTGTCAGTATGGTGTCTGTTTTTCAGCCCTTTCTCCATGTCCCTGTTTTTAGCTGTTTTCTGTCATGTCAGTTGGGACTGACGTAGTCGTTTTTTTAACTCCTCTGTCTTCGTGTTCTGTAGTTTTGATTTGGGCGCGTATGACCCCAGTTGTTTTTTGCGTCTAAAGAAAAAAAAACCAAATGGAAAGAAGTTTGTAATAGACAAACTGGCCGAAAGCGTAGGCCACATCGCCGTTTGCGTGCCGCCATACTATTGCGATCTGAACACAGTTGAACGTGAATAAGCGAAAAATCAAACGTTACTTAAAGTAGCACATTTCTCTGGCGCAATGTCTGCAGCAAATCTCAAGAAACTCGCAAGACAGCGCCTTTATTTCTGTCACTCCAAACTACTGGAAAGGATAGTGCAGAAAAATAAAGAGGTGGAGCATGACGACAGGAGGCGCTATGGTGTCATGGAAATTGCAGTCGACAGCCTTATAGTAAGTGTTCTTGGCTGAAGCGGCGACTCATCTAATAAGACATAGCGGAACATGAGCTCATCTCGCACGGGCTCAGCTGAAACTGAATTATCACGACCGATACGGCCGCGAGTGACCATGAAAGTGACTATGTATGTGTTCTGAGTATTGTAAACATGTAATTACATCGATCTTCTGTCAGGCTTTCTTTACTGTTACAGGCCTATATCATTTCTGATAGCTGAGACTCAGACACATTTTGTACCAATAGATCTCTTCACTCGACGTGATAATAAGTTTTCTTGTCAATTGTAAAACACTCTTGGGAGTTCACTATCACTACGCATCAGATCTGTTTTCGCTGAAGCGCACCTGCTGGTTACCTAACCCATTCTTAGACAGTCCCAAGTTGTGATCGGGCATAAAAACCCTGAATCTTTTGTTCCGTCATTCCACAACACGTCCCCACAACTCCCACTCCCACCCACTGCCTTTTCAGTTGACGCATCCACTTCGTATATGTCTGAAAGGTGCATGATACGCTTTAATCCGTGTCTTTCTCGATTGAGAATGACTTCGCCGGCGTAACTGGACTCTACGTTGAAAAGAGGTGGAGCTCATTATGTGGTTAGGAATCTGTTAGCGGAGGAAGATCAAATTTGATGTGCCGTCTTTTCTCTTGGGGAGACATGAAAAACGTAGTCGGAATTTTATTGCGGAAAGTGGACGCTCGTGAGCTGCCGGCGTTAATTTCTGCTTGAGACTGCCGCGCTTGTCGCAAAAAACTCAGTTCTGCCCCGATAAAATATTTTGTTATTTGTTCAGTCGCTTCTTGCTAATTCGAACCTCGATAAGTAGAAGGGCCCTTATATGTTTCGGTATACGCGGTAAATCGTAAGAGTTATCATGGGGGACACTCCATAAATCGAAGTTGGCGCTTTATACAGGCTGATCAGGAACTGTCTATAAAGCTTGTAAGAATGTTGCAGGCGAGGTTGTGCATAAATTCAATACATTGCACCTTTTCAGAGTTAATTAGCTGTGAAGTTAGCCAATCAGGCAGTTACGCGCGCAGTTTCAAGCGGCCCGCCAGAGACGGTGCTAGCAAAAGTTTTCTTCCTTTGCTTGCCTATAACCGAACTACACAGCGGCACTTCAGACATGTGACGGTAGTAAGGATCGAACCCGAGCCAACGGCTGAGCAGTCTCGTGCCCTGTCATCTACGCTGAGAGAACTGACACTAATTGTGACTGGCGGCCTGATTGAATTTCCCTGTTCCATTCGTGGATGGCGCGTGGGAAGAATGAATGTCGTTAAGCTCAAATTTTTTTCTCGTTGTTATTTCGCGAGATGCATATAGAGGTAACATGTTGTGAGACTATCCCGGAAATTACTCTTCTCTAATTTCAGTAGGGAACCTCTGCCTGATGCACACAATGCCTCTCTTAGCGTCTGGCCCCGGAGTTTGTGGAGCATGCGCCTTGTACGCAACTTTCTTCCTTACCATACTTACTATGAATCTGTCTGGCATCAGCTTTTCCTCCTGTTTGTCATTCCACTTACGGTCGCTCTTAACAGATACTCCTAGATAAGGCAAAAGCGGATCAGATGACGCGGGAGGACAGACACCGCACTTCCAAGAAATTCGTCAGCAGACATTGTTGTGTGCGCGACGCTCATTGTTTTTGTAACCGCTGGTGAGATCAGTTTACTCCAAAGTTTTTGTACTTCAGGAGCGGAAAATAAAGGAGAAATTTAAGAAAATAGAATTTCAGGACCAAGATAAGTCAAGTAAATTTTTCACGATTCCTTCTTAATAGTATCTACTAGTAGATACGCGTCTAGTAGCGTCTGACTTGTATTTAGATTGTGCAGTAGAAAAATTGTAAGTTACGTCTGTCGAGTAATGGCTTATTCCGATTACATACTTGGTGAAAATGGGGGTGCGTCATCTGTCCCTACGAAAACGGACAGATGACGCACCATTACTGTGGGACAGATGCCGCAATGCTAACAGGAGTCCATACGTTTTTGTTCTACAGAAAAATGCTGAGAAAACTCATTAGCACAACAGACAGGGGAAAATGGACTGCAGAAGATCTATTAGATGCAGTGAAACTAGTCGAAGAGCAAGGTTATGCTAAAAGAAAGCAGCTCGCACAATTTCAAGAAAGCAGGGTGTGGACCATCATCATACTTGGGTGAAGATGCGGAAAGGAAATTAATTGCCCATATAAAGAAATTGCAATCGCGTGCCTTTGCTCTCAAACCGTCAGGCAAACAGCTTTCAATTTAGCTGATCAAATGGGACTGAAAAATTCAACAAGGAAAAGAAACATGCAGGGAAAGATTGGCTTCTCTCATTTTTAGAACGCAATGAGGGCTTCAGCATCAGAAAAGCGCAAGGGCTTTCTGTAGCCAGAGCGATTGGAATGAACAGAGACGAAGTCAGTTCTTGCTTTGATCTGTTAACACAAACGTTGACCGAAAATGGTTTTTTTTGAATAATCCAGGTAGTAT
The DNA here is from genome assembly GCF_023864345.2 of Schistocerca serialis cubense. Taxonomy (NCBI): domain Eukaryota; kingdom Metazoa; phylum Arthropoda; class Insecta; order Orthoptera; family Acrididae; genus Schistocerca; species Schistocerca serialis. The sequence goes on along the minus strand of NC_064642.1, from coordinate 140,794,711 downwards.
CTAAAACGTAGACGAAACTGGTCTACAGTTAAACAACGAGCATGGGAAGGTTGTTGCGGCAAAATGAAGCAGAGATGTCCACGTCATTAATTCTGCTGGAAGAGGAGAGATAATAACAGTTATTGCAGGCTGTAATGGCTAGGGAAATTTCTTACCACCTTACTGCATTTACAAAAAATTGAATAAAAAACAAGATGCTGAAGACAGCATGCCACCAGCACAAGTTGTTGTTAGGAGGAGAGAATCCGCTTATGTAAACAGTGGTATTTTCATGGATTGGTTCAAAAACCATTTCCTTCCTGGAAAGGCGCCTGGCCCTGCTCTGCTTCTGTTACATGGTCATGCCTCTCGTATGAATTGTCACCCTTTTGGATATAGCTGTTGAAAATGAAGTGTCTATAATTTGTTTGCCTAGCCACACGACACTTTTTACAGCCACTAGACCGATCATTTTTCAAGCCGCTGAAATCCTACTTCAAAGAGGCTTGTCATTCATGGATTGTAGGTAATGCAAGCAAAGACAGAAGAATTAAAAGGCAGCAATTTGGAGAGTTTTTCTTCAAAGCATGGACTCATGCTGCCACTGTCCAGAGTGGTGTGTACGGATTTAGAGCTACTGGAATTATCCCACTTGACGGAGCAGTAATTCCAAATCAGCCTTTGTTTCAGACATTAATAATACTGAACTCTCAACTACTGCAGATGTCTCTAATGATCTGACTCCAGATGAGCCATCAACATCAAGGTCTGAAACAAATGTGTGTAGAGAACACCCTCCTACCTGCAAACCTTGCACAAATTTGGCTACTCATCGGCCAACTGATCAGGGCAGCTGCTGTGTAAATGACGACTCAGTGCAATTTCATGGAGAGACTCCATCAAAATTGCTGGAAAAGATTTCACCTGTTTCCATACTGCCTCAGAGAAATCAATCCAAAAGATAGCAATCAGAAACAAATATAACATCAGACGATTTTCTAGCAACGAAAAGAAAGAAAATCACAGAAAGAAACAAGAAAGGAAAAGCTCTTGCCCACAAAAATATAGGAGCTAAAAGAAATCATATCCCCAAAACCAGAGGGAAAAACCGCCAAAGAGCCGTCTGTTTGATGACTCATTTAAGAAGAAGAAGAAGAAGAAGAAGATATTTCCCCACACGGTAGCTCCTCCGATGAATTAAATTTCGAAGAAAGCGAATGTATAGAGTGCCTTGAACTTTATCAAGAAACAGTCTACCTCTGACAGGATTCAATGTGTAGGATGTTCTAGGTGGCTTCATGAATCATGAGAACATGGGTCGTTTGTGTGGACGACTTAAAAATAAACTTGAAAAACAAAAATCAAAGTGAATAACATTTTTAATGTATTTTGCCATTGGCCATCTGTCCCTCCCTTCTGCGGCATCTTGCCCGCCACTCACTAATCGATTGAAATTTGCAAGCCTTTGTACATCATAACAATGTTCCTTTGTTACAAAGTTTTTTGTAATGTGATGGTATCTTTAATAAAATACAGTGTTCAAACTATCAGTCTTGCCTAATTCTATTGCGATTTAAGTTTTTATAATTTTTTTAAAATTATTTTGAAAAAATGTGCGGTGTTTGACCCGCCTTTACCTTATTTTACGGTAGTTAATTTTGCAGCAATTTGTCATCAGTAGGTAGTAGTGGATTTTTCCTCCTACGCATGCTCAGTATGCTACATTTATTTACGTTCGGGATCAGCTGCTTGCCCCTGCACCATTCATGACTCCTCTGTAGGTCTTTTTACAAATAATTACTGCCTTCTGGCGTTGCTACCTTCATCTGCGAACAGCTTTAATGAGCTTCTGACGCATTCCACTACATCGGTTATATACATGGGGAACAGTAACGGGCCTCTCCCGTGTTGTGTTCTACCCGCAAAAAAGTCTCCAGTTGCACATTTCCCGTTTCTCTTGCCCTGTCCGAACTTTCCCATCACCCCTCCGTCTCTCCCCTCGCCAACGACCGCATTCCAGTTTCCCATCCCTATGATGCACGATTAATTCTTCTCTCTCCACCAGCGATGCAGTTTTTCTGTAGCAGCCTTTCTTCAGTGTCATCGTCACTGCGTTGGCTGGTTGTCATGTGGACTTACGACGTTTATTAGAACATGTCTCTTGTGAACTTTCAGTCTCAGCATCATCAATCTGCTGTTTGTGTATCAAACCTTCATTATCACGCTCAGTACCTTCTTCCCTACCATGATACTTCTTTTCTTCAATTTTTTCGTCGCGTGAATCGAATAGTTCCGATTTGTTACTTTGTAACATGCGGCAATATGAAGCAAGATGTTCGAAATTATGAAGAAAAATAGGAGTAAGCTATAGAGAAAGACTGGTAGTACAAGAGCCAAGAGGGTAGCATAAGAATGCAAGGCCAATAATGAAGAGCTCTGATTAAAAAGGGGGAAAGACAGGGCTTTGGTCTTTCGTTCATACTGTCCAATCTACATATTGGAGATGCAGTGAACGAATTAAAAGTTCAAGAGCGGGATTAAAATACAGGGTGAAAGGATATCAGAGATAAGATTTGCTGATGACATTAGCACCTCAGCGAAAGTGAAAAATAACTACAGGACTTGATGAATGGAATGTACAGTGTAATGAGTACAGAGTATGGATTGAGAGTAAACCGAAGAACGACGGGAGTTAAGGAGAAGTAGCAGAAATGAGATCATCGAAAAACTTAACATCAGAATTGTTGAGGTGAAGTTTAGGACTTCTCCTATCTTGGGAGCAAAATACCACGTGGCTTACAAAGCAAGAAAGATTTTTAAAAAAACCAGACTACCACAGACGGAGGGCATCACTGGGCAAGATAAGCGTGCTAGCATCAAATATCGGCCTTTGTCTGACAATGTACGTTTGGGGTACAGCATTGTATCCTAGTGAATCATGGACTGTGGGAAAAACCCGGACCAGATGAGAATCGAGACGTTTGAGGTGTGGTGCTATAGAAGAATGTTGAAAATTAGGTGGACTGGTAAGATACGTATGAGGTTCTCTGTAGAAACAGCGAAGGAAGGAACATAAGTAAAACACAGACAATGTGGAGGACAGTATGATAGTACGTGTGTTAAGAGACTGGGAAATAACCTCCCTGGTACTAGAGGAAGCTGTAGGTTAAATTTGTTGGGGAAAAGAGAGATTGGAATACATCCAAGAATCTATTGAGGACGTGGGTGCAAATGCTACATTGAGGTGAAGACAGTGGCACAAGGCAGGACTTATTGGCGGGCACCATCAAACAGAACACTACTTCTTATCATTATTATTAACCATCATTCATGTTGCAGCCAGCGATGTTCTGGCTCATGTTAAAGTTTTGACGGACACAATGACGAATTAAAAAAAAAAGAAAAAGAGCCGATTGCAACTCCTATGTATGTTCGAAAATTCCCTTCGTTTGAAATATTAAAGTAAATAAAATTGGTAGGAAATAAACTTTATTTTGGAGTACTAGTTGTTCCTTGGTCTCATTAGAAAACAAAAACAAATGTTACTGAAACCATAGAAATATTTCGCAAAGGTTTTTGATTCGTTAAATCTAAATGTCAAGTATCACACTTTTTTCTTGAGCGTGTAGAACTTCGAATTATCGATAGTCTACTGTATTATGGTGCCTTGCGTATGTTTGCTATTAGCATGCGGTGTTAATGGCGGATGCGTTCGTAGTGGCGCACGTTTCTGCTTTACTGATGAGCTTCATAGAACTGGTAAAATATCTCAAAGTAAATTTATACGTGGTCAGTCTTTATGGGGTTTGTCGCCCTCCTAGCCCCACACCCCCTTACCCGTCGCCCTGATACATCCGTACGTGGAATGTTTTATTGTCATCGCACATGTTCATTAGTAAAATGTTCATCGTTGTAATTAGTAATACATTAACATACTTTCGCGAACAATGATGTTATCAACTGACTCAAGGCAGCCTTCAGAACTTAAATTTTGTCAATAGCTCGCTTATACTTCGTGAACTTCATAGTGAAAGTAATGAAAAGATAGCTCGAAAGTTGGTCGTGAGTCGTACCCAAATAGTTATGTCTGTACAATTGTGTGTGGTGTCTGTTCTTTTGGTCATGAGTGAATGAACAAACATCACATACGGAATTACACAGATACGCCTAGACGCTGTTTATATACGCCCAGGCGGGCAATACGTCCATTTTAATGTGGATACACACCGCCGTTCGTCCCCTTGCGGGAATACAGTGAAGCTGCGAGCAAAGGGAAAAATGAACGGGGTCACATCATCAGTGGTGAGTAGCACGTGGGAATTTGTGTCGAATGGGAATCGTGTCCGCATGGCCGATGCGGTCGAGGCGACCATTTGCTAGAAATGGTAAATCCGGGTTATAGTCCCAGTCTGCTCACTGATTTTAAAATGCGGGTGTTTAATAATTTCAGCGCACAAAGCAGCTAAGCTATATATATTTCACTTCAGCTTCTTCGGTAAGAGCATTGTCGATGACATTGCTAGCGTCTGTGCCAGTACACCCCGTATCGTAATTATAAAGTCTAAAAAATAGATTTTTAGACATTTTTGATCTGTCGCGAGAACAACAGTTAAAAAAAGGACCTTTCTTGCGTAACATGGGTGTATATTTTTCACACGCCAATATGATAGGTTACCACACACTTGGAACACTAACAAGAATATATTTCCCAAAGAGTACTCCCTCCCAGAATAACATAAATTTGCTATGGATTAGCTCCCAAGGCGTATCTTAAGTGAAACATCTGAATATTCTGTAACATCACTCCATATTTATCTGAAGTGCAGCACTTTGCCGGCCGCGGTGGTCTAGCGGTTCTAGGCGCTCAGTCCGGAACCGCGCGACTGCTACGGTCGTAGGTTCGAATCCTGCCTCGGGCATGGAAGTGTGTGATGTCCTTAGGTTAGTTAGGCTTAAGTAGTTCTAAGTTCTTGGGGACTGATGACCACAGATGTTAAGTCCCATAGTGCTCAGAGCCTTTTTTGCAGCACTTTCCTAGTAAGCAATGTGTGGTTTCTGGTGTCCCCCCCCCCCCCCCCCCCCCCACCTCGCTCAAGCATATTAGAGGCTGGACTTCGCCTAACACCGGCACGTGTGTGTGTGTGTGTGTGTGTGTGTGTGTGTGTGTGTGTGTGTCTCCAGCACTTCATTGCCGCGACTGACAGCAGAAGTTTGTGGGGCAGCAGCTCTGGCAGTTCGGATACCCTGTGATCGATACCCGTTGCCCGGCACCCGTCACTCAGGTGTCACGTTCTCTGTAATTACCCGCGACCTTTCCCCTTCTTGCCAGCTGTCGGAGGTGCCAGGATTTGTCCCTGCAACAATGCATCGTTAAGCAGGCGCCTGCGCCGGTGGACAGCAGCATTTGTGCAATATCTTTCCCATGGTTAGCAAGAATTGTGCAAGATTGCGCCTGTTAGTTTCGCAGTGCTACGTATTGGTTGCATGGTGAGCAATTAAATAGTGGCATTTTCGTCAATGGCGTGCTATTTGAAGGTTTGAAGTTTATCGGGAACCAGCAGTCTTTCAGCAAAAACTTGAGCAGAAACTAGTAATTGGTTGACAGTATAGGAATTTGTTCTAGTGAGACTATTCACAAATTAACAACTCCGTTATTGTGCTGGAGTATCTGTGGTGGTTGTGGTGGTGGTGGTGGTGGTGGTGGTGGTAGCCGAAGAATATTAAGATTCCGTCTCATAAAGATATTTTTGGAATTTTCTTAGTAGTTTTACGCCATATAACAAGCATCCGTCAGAGGTTTTAGTCAAGATTTTTCCACTTCTGTGTTCGAATATCGGGTGAAGTAAATAATTGTTTTACCATTAGATCCCACACACTGGAATAGTATTCGAATATAGCTCTTGCGATTGATTCGTAAGTGATTTCTTTCATAGACAACGTATAGTTGTGCAATATGCTACTGAATCGGAGCCTATTACACACTTTAAATTTGTGTTAAAAGATACTTAAGCCATCTCGGTTCACACCACACCCCACATCATTACTGCCAGGAATATTTTGTTCATAGGCTATTACTGGTTTTACTATCTCTCCACAGAACACTTAAGCATAGCTAACTGCTTCATTAACGCCGTCTGATGTTGCAGATATTAATAGCTCAGTCACTACTGTGTAGTAGCTACAGTCATGACCCTATTGTATTACCGGGCAAGACGCGTCAAATTGCGAAGGCGTTAAGAGGACGAAAAGACCAGGAATTTTGTTTGTGCGCTTCATATTTTTATTGGGGCATAGTGTGTAACTCAACAATCGTTTCAGAGGATTACACACACACACACACACACACACACACACACACACACACACACACACACACGGCGTCAAATGTGATAGTATTTGCATGAGAACTTGAAACGTAGAAAGTCCGCTGTGAATAGGTTCATGCTGAGGAATTGTTGTAGGGGTAGACGTCATCTTGTTCAGATTGTTTCGACCAGGGGGAATGCTGAAAGGGGTCGGTTCACGGCCGTTAAAGATGCTGGATGGCCATTTCTGCCCTTCTTGAACGTTAACGTGGCGCATGATATGTTATTCAGCGCTGACAGCGGTGGCGTTGTCACACTAATAATCTAGTTTCATAACAGCCACGTGGTGGATTCGTAAGGTACCGTAGGTGGAACCACAACGGAGGAGTATCTGAGAAAAGGCCAGGCAAACATGCGTTCCTGAAGAGGGACAACAGTCTTTTCATTGGCCGCAGTGAGACAAAATGGGAATGGAGCTACAGTGAATTTATGAAATCGCTTCAATCATTTGTAATAGCCCTGTACATGTCTGTAAAACGAATGTCGTACTAGAGTAATATGGTAGCGCTTTATCGACAGGGCTAGTAAAATTAAGATTTAAAAATAATTTTGTTAGAAACGAAAAACAAAGCGACGCATTCCGTCGACCGCTGTGCGTCGTATGAAATACGTGATCAGCAGAATTTGTTTGGGCTGGTACGAGCTGAGCTACACATCCCAAAAACAGAATTGCAAATACACTCCTGGAAATTGAAATAAGAACACCGTGAATTCATTGTCCCAGGAAGGGGAAACTTTGACACATTCCTGGGGTCAGATACATCACATGATCACACTGACAGAACCACAGGCACATAGACACAGGCAACAGAGCATGCACAATGTCGGCACTAGTACAGTGTATATCCACCTTTCGCAGCAATGCAGGCTGCTATTCTCCCATGGAGACGATCGTAGAGATGCTGGATGTAGTCCTGTGGAACGGCTTGCCATGCCATTTCCACCTGGCGCCTCAGTTGGACCAGCGTTCGTGCTGGACGTGCAGACCGCGTGAGACGACGCTTCATCCAGTCCCAAACATGCTCAATGGGGGACAGATCCGGAGATCTTGCTGGCCGGGGTAGTTGACTTACACCTTCTAGAGCACGTTGGGTGGCACGGGATACATGCGGACGTGCATTGTCCTGTTGGAACAGCAAGTTCCCTTGCCGGTCTAGAAATGGTAGAACGATGGGTTCGATGACGGTTTGGATGTACCGTGCACTATTCAGTGTCCCCTCGACGATCACCAGTGGTGTACGGCCAGTGTAGGAGATCGCTCCCCACACCATGATGCCGGGTGTTGGCCCTGTGTGCCTCGGTCGTATGCAGTCCTGATTGTGGCGCTCACCTGCACGGCGCCAAACACGCATACGACCATCATTGGCACCAAGGCAGAAGCGACTCTCATCGCTGAAGACGACACGTCTCCATTCGTCCCTCCATTCACGCCTGTCGCGACACCACTGGAGGCGGGCTGCACGATGTTGGGGCGTGAGCGGAAGACGGCCTAACGGTGTGCGGGACCGTAGCCCAGCTTCATGGAGACGGTTGCGAATGGTCCTCGCCGATACCCCAGGAGCAACAGTGTCCCTAATTTGCTGGGAAGTGGCGGTGCGGTCCCCTACGGCACTGCGTAGGATCCTACGGTCTTGGCGTGCATCCGTGCGTCGCTGCGGTCCGGTTCCAGGTCGACGGGCACGTGCACCTTCCGCCGACCACTGGCGACAACATCGATGTACTGTGGAGACCTCACGCCCCACGTGTTGAGCAATTCGGCGGTACGTCCACCCGGCCTCCCGCATGCCCACTATACGCCCTCGCTCAAAGTCCGTCAACTGCACATACGGTTCACGTCCACGCTGTCGCGGCATGCTACCAGTGTTAAAGACTGCGATGGAGCTCCGTATGCCACGGCAAACTGGCTGACACTGACGGCGGCGGTGCACAAATGCTGCGCAGCTAGCTCCATTCGACGGCCAACACCGCGGTTCCTGGTGTGTCCGCTGTGCCGTGCGTGTGATCATTGCTTGTACAGCCCTCTCGCAGTGTCCGGAGCAAGTATGGTGGGTCTGACACACCGGTGTCAATGTGTTCTTTTTTCCATTTCCAGGAGTGTATCTGCCGAAACACCAGAGAAAATTAGCCTGATGACCCATAGGAGAGAGGAGTTACGCAAGGGAAATGAACTCGTAGGCAATATAATAGAAAAGGAAGAATTAATAGATGAAAATGAGATGAGCGATTAGTAGTGCGAGAATAATTTGGCAGACGAGTGAAAGACCTGAGACGAATTATGGCGCTTGGAGTAGACGACATCCCTTTAGAATTATTGATGTCCTCCGTAGAGCTAGCACACTTAGTGTGCAAGATACGAGAGTCACTCCAAAAGAAATGCACACTATTTTTGTAAAAATACTGTTTTAATTCTGTACGTGTGAAAGTTTTACAGAGTGTAGATACATCCTTCCCGCTTGTTTTCAAACTTAGTTCAACCAGTTCCCGTGGAGTGGCGCCGTCACAGCATGTCTTCAAGATGGCTGCTACACTTGACGTTCGTCAGAAGCAACGTGCTGTCATAGAAGTCCTGTGCTGTGAAAACGAGACAGTGGGAAACATCCACAAGAGGTTGAAAAACCAGTATGGAGATGCTGCTGTCGATCGCAGTACAGTTAGTCGGTGGGCAAGCAGGTTACGTGATGAAAGCGGACACGGAAATACTGAGGATTGTCCGGCCTCGTACTGCACACACTCCAGACAATGTGCAGAGTTAATGAATTGGTGACTGCACAGTGAACGAATTGTCATACTACGTTGGGGTAGGGGAAGGAAGTGTTTGCAGAAAACTGAAAGTGTTGGCGTTAAAAAAGGTTTGTGCCAGGTGGCTTCCCAGGATGTTGGCAGTGGCTCACAAAGAAACAAGAAAAACGGTATGCACCAAACTTTTGGAACAGTACGAGAATGGTGGAGATGAGTTTCTTGGAAGAATTGTGACAGGTGATGAAACATGGCTCCATCATTTTTCACCAATGACGAAGAGGCAATCAATGTAGTGGCATCATGCAAATTCACCCAAGAAAAAAAATTCAAAACCACACCTTCTGCTGGGAAAGTTACGGCTACGGTGTTTTTCTATTCCGAAGGACTCTAGCTTGTGGACGTCATGCCAAGTGGAACCACCATAAATTCTGATGCATATGTGACGCCACTGAAAAAACTTCCAGCTCGACTGAGTCGTGTTCGACCACATCGGTAAAAGCAGGGTGTTTTGCTGTTGCATGACAATGCACGGCCACGTGTCAGTCAAAAAAACCATGGAAGCGATCACAAAACTCAGATGGACAACACTGAAACACCCACCTTGCAGTCCAGACCTGGCTCTATGTGACAATCATCTCTTTGGGAAACTGAAAGACTCTCTTCGTGGAACAAGGTTTGAAGATGAGGACTCACTTCTGCGCGCTGCCGAACAGTGGCTCCAACAGGTTGGTCCAGAATTATACCGTGCGGTTATACAGGCGTTGGTTCCAAGATGGCGTAAGGCAGTTGAGAGGGATTGAAATTATGTGGAGAAATAAAAATATTGTTTCTAAAGGTTGTATCTACACACTGTAAAACTTTCTCCTAAAGGTTGTATCTACACACTGTAAAACTTTCAAACATGTAGAATAAAAGATGGATTTAAAAAAAAAAAGTGTGCATTTCTTTGGGAGTGACTCTCGTACATGAGACAAACGAAATATCATTAGACATTCGAGACTACTGTAATAACTGACGAGTGTGAATACTACCGAACCATCAGTTTAATAAGTCATGGTTGTAAAGTACTGGCAAGAGTTTTTTATAAACAGGAAAGAAATGGTATAAGTAAGCCTCGATCAAGTTGCTTTCCGAAGAAACGTACAAACACACGAGGCAGTACTGACCCTACGATTTAACATAGGAGATAGGTTAAAGATAGACGAACCTACATGAACGCAAACACTTCGAGAAAGCATCAGACAATATTAACTGCAACATACTCTTCGAAATTATGGAAGTAGTAGGGGGTAAAATATTGGGAGCGGAGTTGGACATAAAAAAGACTGCAGTTAAAAAGTCGAAGGGCACGATTGCAGTGGTTGAGAACGGAGTGAGACCCGGTTATAGCCTATCTCTGATACTATGGAATTTATGCGTTAAGGAAGCTGTGAAAGAAACGGACCAGAAATTTGGATAGTGAACTGAAGACCAGGGAAAAGAAATACAAACTTTTTAAGATTTGCTAGTAACATTGTAGTTCTATCACAAACAAACAATTTGGAAAAGCGGTTGAACAGACTGGATAGTGTCTTGAAAATGATTTAAAAGATAAGTATCAACAAAAAAGTAAAACATTGGTTTTTATTAGTGTCAGTAGCGTTGCATACAGAATGAAGCAGGAAGAGAGGAACAGACCAAATATATGAAATTAATACATACAAAGGAAATAGAGGTACAGTATGCGGCAAGTAGTCATATTACAATAGTAGGAAACTCGACGGCATTATCCCTGATCTACAGTAGGTCCTCCAACGTGCAGGAAACTGGGCACGGAGGACAGTTGTACAGGTGCTTGGTGGTTTATTCGGCTCCACATTCGCATAAAGTTGATGGGAGCACTGTGATACTCCAACTTCGGGATGAAGGCAGCTTCATTGTATCCGATCCATACGCAGTAGTGTCTAGCTGAATGGATGTCAGCAGGCAAAATGTAGTTAATAGTAAAAGGAGTAAGCTGTAAAATATTTGTTCCTCGTTTCCAAATGATACTCTGTGCAGTGGGCCCTGTCATTCTGTATATCGCTGCGTGCATCTGTTTCTATTTTTAGAAGTTTCAAAAAGACGTCTCATAAAATATTTGACGATGTTGTGTATCCTGTTATGAGATGCCTTACAAAAATTGGAGCGTCGCCCTAGACCTTAACGAAAGCCAAGTCAAAGAACTTGGGCAGTGCAACACGGGCCTAAGTGGCTGAGTGTTAGTTCTGTTCCAAACTGTGAAGAGTGCGAGAGAACATATTGCCTTTCATTATTGCAGATTTTACTAAGTATAGTTGGTTTTTACTTTTGAAGTGTCCATCTACTTATCATGACAATTGTAAACAACGTGAAAAGCTAGAGCCCACAGCCATTCCGTCAGATCTTCGAAAAATAATGCAGTAGCTTTTTTATTGGCTGATGTTCCTTTCACAACGAAACATACGCGACAGTTCGCATAATTAATTACGGAAGTAGTGGAGTATCGCTCTCTTCCGCCACGACGGAGAGCAGTATGATAATTAAGTAGCGCCGGACAGTGTTTGCATTGTATAACAGTAAAGAGAAGACAATTTATAACCTCATATCTGCTGGGATTTAGAGGATCATATCTGTTTTCCTGCTTTTGTTGCAAGAACGCACAAAGAAGCTTAAAACCTGTGGGAGACTCCTTCAGAATGGTTATGTCAGCATTGTTGAGCGAAACCGTTCGTCGCGTTTTCTATGTTGGACAGCGGGCCACACAGCTCCGAATGCTTCAGTCAGGTGCCGCGTTTGCTGCGGATCCGTCCGGAAATGCCTTAAAGTGGCCATCACGGCGCGCGTGGGCGAGCGGGCGACCGCCCCCACAGCTCAATGTGCCGCCGCCTGCCTGCCATCTTTTCGCTTTATTTATTTGTTCCTTTCCTCTTGCGTGAAGTGGTGGAACTGGATTTTCTAGCCAGGTTCCTTAGATAAAATCTAGAGAGAACGGGACTTTCCACGGTACTGCTTTACACCTAGGACTAATACATGAACCAGTACTTTACACTGTTGTAATATAGGGATTTAATGTATCGTATTATGAGTGTTCATTTTACTTTTGATAGCGGAGTTGAATTGCAGTTAGTTTTGATGAAAAGTTTTTACAGAAAAGATAATCCATCTCACTACTTCGTGCCATCTTTTCTCGAATTTCATAGTAAATGTTGTTCAGCTGTACGCGCTAATACAGCGAATAGCAGGGCACCTTTTCAGAGATGTAAGAGAGTAAAACTGCTGTCCCATAGAAATATGAGCCTTTTGTCAGGTATCATTTTAGGTTTCGAAATTTTAATTTTTCATCGCTGGATTTCTGCATGTAACAAATTATCAGACTTGCAATTTGTGAATATACATTCTGTGTTTATCCACGCGTTGCTTTAAATTTTAGCATAATTGATAATATTTTTCAGTTTATGCGGATTGATGGCGAACAGTTCACGGAGAACGTATACCTGAAAGTCATACACGAATGTTATAAACGCTGGCAGTGCCTAGAGTAAGGAAATATTTTCTTGAGTGAAGTTTTCTCTCTGAAGCGAAATGTATGCAGTTTTGAAATTTCCCCACGTTTTAAAAAGAACAGGTGGACTGGGACTCACTCCTGGAACACTGCTTCTGCAGACAGTGCTCATACTGACGGGACATCATCAAACCACACTGTGTCATTTACTCTACTTTCCAAGCTCTACGAAGCATCTTTTACTGTTCACCAGCACCTCGTAGTCGTCTATAAGCTGTGGATAAACCATTGTTTGCCATATCCTTTTTTCCCCACAGGTGCTATTTAAGGGCGTTTCCAGAGCTTCTCTGGACTTGAAAACTGAGGGATGACTTAGAATCTGAACCTACCGGGCGGGCCGCGAAGCGTGGCTAGCTGGCTCCGTTGCTGGAGGCATTTCCTGTGGAAGACAAGGATCCAAGTTAGAGTCCTGCTCCTGCAAACTGCTTTAAACACTGTCGCCACTCAGTGGTGCATGTGTCGTTATAGCTGAAGCATTGCGAGCCAGAAGTATTGTTCAGTTTAAAACTACTCTTGAACAAGTTTAACCCCCGTCGAAGCGGTCGCTCTATATATTCTCGCATCTAGTCCGTACTTCCAAGTTTTTTTTTCTCGTCCGTCAGGAAATACTAATGTAGATGTGCGTCTAGTGACATTCAGATTAGATAGCGAAGCCTCGTAATATTGTTCTTACCAATGAAAGCGTTTGATTTATAGAATAATGAGATGGGTTCGTTGCAGGGCACGTTTTGCGGATTAAATAAATGTCACCGGAACCAAGGTGCCATTGACTAAATTTAGCGTTCCGTGAACATATGTTGATTGCATCCAATTGTTTCTCCAGGCTATGGTTGGCAAACGTCATGACTATATTGCTCGATATAAGAAAAAAAGTATAATTCAGAAGTCTTTCCGACCCAACAAAGTAATGTAACTTTTCATATTGTTATTGGTGGTAACTTAGAGTACTCCTCATGGCGATTTCGTCTTTGTACTTTCCCGATGTTAAATATGTGTACTTTCCACATGCACTTGCCTTGAACCACACGAGCTTACAGTTTTAGTATTTTACGTACATATTAACGGAGAATTTGTTGGGTACTTCTTACGCGACTCTATATTTTAGAAACTTGCGACCTTAGTCACAGAAGGTTCCAAATTACACAGTCGAAGGAAAGCAAAACTTGTCAGTTTAGAATAAATCGTTCGGTCAAGCGGTTGTTTACAGGGAGATTGTTACGCCCAGGTTCTTTTTCTTTTTTTTTTAATAGAAAAAAAGGAAAAATAAGTAATAGACGACGTATATCGAAAATATTGCGTCGAAGTCAGCTCTTTTCTGTGTTTGGTCTCTGTTCATGTGTACTAAATTTAGAACTGGTCCACATTAAAAAGTTACGTGGACTCTTATCTTGTGACGGCTGACATCTGATTCCTCGCTATCCAGGGCGCACAGCAGCTAGTGTCTGCTGTGTCCCTCGCAGACCAAATGCCGCTTAACGAGTGGACGTAATCGGCACGTGCGCCACACCGGATGCTCGTAATATCCGCCGGGTACTGCTTCAGGTGTCGGCCGGACTGTGACGAGTGCATGCGTCGCCGGCATTCCCGGCGTGACTCAGTATGTTGCTTACTGCGTGCTTACTTTGGATCTCATTGATTTTTCGTTAGTCATTCGGCTAGTCATAAGAAAGACTGCTGAACAGCAGTATGCGCATTGGATTATACAGTGATATCTCCACACACTGCCTAAGCGTTAGCATAGCTAGCGACAGTGTATAAGCACCTAGGGCGCCTGGAGGAGGTTGTCATAAAGTTTTAATTATCAACTAGGAAAAATAAAATTATGTAATGAATTTGTTGTTGGCAGATACTTATTCACATTCTTGCTTGTAGCACGCCGATAGAGATCTCAAAATAAAACGGTGCAGACCATTGATAAATTGGAGTATTGTCCGATGCTTCGGCTTCTGCAGAAGCGGAAATGTTGAAGCTGTGTCAAGCCATCCAGATGACTTACTTGTTGTAACCTTTGACTACCACTCGTGTTTCTATCCTCTACGAGCGATTCAACAAGTCACTGGCTCAGTTTGCAAAATACATTTAATATACCTTACCTTTCTTCCTCGATTACAGTTTTCAATTTTGGTACTTTTGCACACGGCTTACATCCTTGTGCGCGACTGATGTACCAGATCACGCATGCCTATTAGTATTTCCACAACATACGCTTCACCACGTTACACGAAGAAACATCGTCCTAAGCCTAATTAACGATGTAATTCTTCAGGCCATGTTGAACAACCGGGCTTCTGCCGATTAGTCTTTCTTGCATGATATTTCAGCTGCGTGACTAGCGGCCCTTTTTTTTTTTTTTTTTTTTTTTTTTTTTTTTTTTCAGGTGCTGTCTGATACTGATTCCAGTGTGGAATGAGTCCGGTATTTCTGCCTCTTGCGCTAGCCCGTCCGTACCGCATCAGGCGCTCTTTGCGTGATAACGCGCCGACCAGTAGCAGCGACTGTAGTGCTTTCTTCCAGCCGCGGCAGTTCCAAACACTGTGCACGTACTTTGTGGTTATTATCCGTTGTCAGTCTTGCTGTATGTACACTACTGGCCATTAAAATTGCTACACCACGAAGATGACGTGCTACAGACGCGAAATTTAACCGACAGGAAGAAGGTGCGGTGATATGCAAATGATTAGCTTTTCAGAGCATTCACACAAGGTTGGCGCCGGTGGCGACACCTACAACGTGCTGACATGAAAGATTCCAACCGATTTCTCATACACAAACATCTGTGTATCGGCGTTGCCTGGTGAACGGTGTTGTGATGCCTCGTGTAAGGAGGAGAAATGCGTACCATCACGTTTCCGACTTTGATAAAGGTCGGATTGTAGCCTATCGCGATTGCGATTTATCGTATCGCGACATTGCTGCTCGCGTTGGTCGAGATCCAATGACTGTTAGCAGAATATGGAATCGGTGGGCTCAGGAGGGTAATACGGAACGCCGTGCTGGATCCTAATGGCCTCATATCACTAGCAGTCGAGATGACAGGCATCTTATCCGCATGGCTGTAACGGATCGTGCAGCCACGTGTCAATCCCTGAGTCAACAGATGGGGACGTTTGAAAGAGAACAACCATCTGCAAGAACAGTTCGACGACGTTTGCAGCAGCATGGACTATCAGCTCGGAAACCATGGCTGCGGTTACCCTTGACGCTGCATCACAGACAGGAGCGCCTGCGATGGTGTGTGTACTCAACGACGAACCTGGGTGCACGAATGGCAAAACGTCATTTTATTTATTTATTTATTTTTTGGATGATTCCAGGTTCTGTTATAGCATCATGATGGTCGCATCCGTGTTTGGCGACATCGCGGTGATCGCACATTGGAAGCGTGTATTTGTCATCGCCATACTGGCGTATCACCCGGCGTGATGGTATGGGGTGCCATTGGTTACACGTCTCGGTCACCTCTTGTTCGCATTGACGGCACTCTGAACAGTGGACGTTACATTTCACATGTGTTACGACCCGTGGCTCTACCTTTCATTCGATCTTTGCGAAACCCTACATTTCAGCAGGGTAATGCACGACTGCATGTTGCAGGTCCTGTACGGCCCTTTCTGGATACAGAAAATGTTAGACTGCTGCCCTGGCCAGCACATTCTCCAGATCTCTCACCAACTGAAAACGACTGGTCAATGGTGGCCGAGCAACTGGCTCGTCACAATACGCCCAGTCACTGCTCTTGATGAATTGTGGTATCGTGTTGAAGCTGCATGGGCAGCTGTACCTGTACACGCCATCCAAGCTCTGTTTGAGTCAATGCCCAGGCGTATCAAGACCGTTATTACGGCCAGAGGTGGTTGTTCTGGGTACTGATTTCTCAGGATCTATGCGCTCAAATTGCGTGAAAATGTAATGACATGTCAGCTCTAGTATAATATATTTGTTCAATGAATACCCGTTTATCATCTGCATTTCTTCTTGGTGTAGCAATTATAATGGCCAGTAGTGTAGTTCTCAATGACGTCAAAGTCGTGGTAGACTTATCATCCTATTGTCGTCATTTAAGCCCTCAAACAACTCCGGGAAGGTGACAGCATTGTGGTTTTAGCAGCAGATAAGGGGTATGATACCGTCGTCATACAGAAGGCAGATTATGAATGTAAGGTGTGACAACTTCCGAATGACCTGCCTAAGGTGCACAAGGAAGGGGTTCCCCTGTATCCAGTAGTCAGCAACATTGGCACAGCCACCTACCTTAACTGCCCAACACCTTAATATGATGCTGTCGTCTACCTTACTGCCCAACACCTTAAGAAAATGCATATGTGGAGAAGAGTGCCCATCACATTCATAACTCACAGCATTTCCTACAACTCCTCAGGAACGTACTCTGACACTTTGGTCAGCGTCGACGTGGTCTCTCTGTTCACCCGTGTACCACTAAATGATTCACTTGAGCTCATTGGAAGAAAGTTCGACGCCGCTCTCCTGGACTTACTCAAGCATATATCGACTTCGACGTACCTTCTGTATTGGGATCAAAAGTCTACGAGCGAACGGAAGAGGTGACAATGGGCAGCACTCTCTCACCGGTCGCGGCCAGTCTTTGTGGAGAGATGTGAAGAGGAAGCACTTACATCGGTCCCAGATAAACCGAAATTCCTTCGTACGTACACGGACGACACCTTCGTTATATGGGAGGAGAGGAAGCTCGAGTGTTATTGGTCTATCTAAACTCAGGAATATAAATTACCATGAAAATGCGGAAGGTTGGACTACTCTCATCCAGAGATATAGTAGTCAAAGGAAAACAGATGGTACTTACAGTCACAGTGTGGCTACACGATATTAGTGAGGTGTATTAGTTTCTTTTGATCGTCAGTGTACATTCCAGTTACTTAACTGCTCATTAATTTCAACGGAGTGATATACAGTACGAGTGCGTGCTGAAAAGTAATGTCCCCGAATTCTTTATATGAAAAATCATGAAGCTTTATAAATAAAAACTTTATCAACGTTACACGTGTTTTTTTTTCTGGTTGTCGACAGTGTGTGTCTGCCGCTGAAGGATTCCGAATTGTCGCGTGTAACATAGTGATATGTGAGGTGACTCCTGTTTGTCGGTGCGTGAGAAACAGCGCGCAGTAACAGTTTAGAATTTGACAAATTTGACACACAAGGAGAATCTTCTCGTTCTGCATGATAATATGAAACCACATGAGCGCTGCGACATCAACAACCCGACACGTTGGACCCTCCATATTGTCCGGACTTGGCCCCATCAGAGTTTCATTTGTTTCCAAAACTGAAAGAACACCTTCGAGGACTTCACTTCGATAGTGAAGCGGAGCAAGCAGAGTGAGGATGTTGCTCCGCCAACAATATCATAAACTCTGCTGTGACACTATCGACAAACTGGTCTCCCATTGGAAGAAATGTTAGTCAGGATGATACTGTTATGAAATAAATATGTAGACACGAAACATAAAGTTGTAGAATGTTAAGAAGTTTGTTTTATGTTTTATCGAAAAATCGGGAGGTATTGCTTTTCAGCGCCCTCTCTTCGTTTTGTATAGTACAGTATTCTTCTGAGAAGTTAGGTCACTCGTACCATAAAAGAAATGTGAGATTATCTTCGACCGGCTGTAAGGGATTTTGTACACACCGGGCTTCCTCAAACCCAAGTCATCCTTAACTGAGCCAAGAAGCGCTCTAATCTTGGCTGGCGGACGAAAAATACTTTTGGTATGATATATTTTTAGAATTCTTGCTATTTTCGAGGAAATGCTCCCAGCAAAGGGTAGGTTCAGGCCAATGTCCAAACTGGAAATCTCGACGGATCTGTTTATCTGTATAGCCATTCTGTTTGAACACAACCTTGAGATGGTCCACTTCTTGTGTCAAGCTTTCTCCGTCTGGCGAGAAGAGCTTATGTCATTTCAGACGGAGAAAGCTTGACACAAGAAGTGGACCATCTCAAGGTTGTGTTCAAGCAGAATGCTTTCCAGCTTTGACCTTCGCCTGAACCACCAGAAGTTACCTGCAAATCGGTGGCTTTTCTACCTTTTGCTGGATGCCAGCCAAGATCAGAGCGCTTCTTGGCTCAGTTAAGGATGACTTGGGTTTGAGGAAGCCCGGTGTCTACAAGATCCCTTGCCACTGTGGGAAGGCTTATATTGGTCAGACAATCTGGACCATTCAGGACTGATGTGTTGAGCACCCCACACGGTTTTTTCAGCCTGGGGAATCTGCAGTGGCGGAGTACTGTCTCACCGAGGGACATAGAATGTTGTACGACGAGACACAAATGGTAGCCCCTGCATCTCGCTGTTGGGACTGTGTTTTAAAAGAATCCATAGAGATTCGATTATCTGATAATCTTATTAATAGAGACAAGGGTTACCTTTTAAGTAAGACTTGGAAACCGGTGTTATCAGATCTTAAAAAACAACTGTCTGTTTCGATCGTCGGAATATGTTTAATTTTTGACAGCGATATCTCGATTTCGCCTGTTTCCACCACTGCGGCGATGTATGTTTACTTGCGCTAGAGGGCAGTTACGGCACCTTCTCGCGCACGCGTTGTAGGCCTTCTGCGACCTGTATAGGGGGCGCCGCTTGCGCTGAGAAGTCAGCTCCGGCGAGATCGTGTACCAGCACTCTCGCCTGAAGATGGCGGCTAGTTGGACCGCTGAAATATTGTCAAGATGACGTTAAGATCCAGCACCTTCTCGCGCACGCGTTGTTTCATATTCCTCCTCATGTCTGCATCAGTTTTGTGATGTTGGTGGTCCGCCACCAGCAGTCTCTAAGCGGGCAAAGTCTAACATCAATGCTAAGAAATGTGACCCAAATCGCTCCCTTCTCTGGTCACACCATGGGTGGAACGCCAGGCTAAGGATGGCAGTGAAGCTTAATCGCCCCGGTACCTCGTATGTACGAGAGTTGATGAGGAATCTTCCATGTCCATGAAGCCTCAGTTTTTTGTGGAGCATTTGGAGGACAAGTTTAGGTAGCTGGAGGGCTTGTCCAAAATGCGCTGTGGGTCAGTCTTGATCAAAACAGCATGCTCTGCGCAGTCACGGACACTATTCGCCTGTGAGAAGCTGAGGGATGTTTGTTTCAATCACGCCCCATAAGAGCTTAAATATGATCCAGGGTATCATATTTCGGAGGAATCTTTTTTTGCAGTTTGACGATGAGCTGCGCGCCAATTTAGAGCGGCAAGGTGTCAATTTCTTCCGGCGCATCCACCAGGGTCCGAGGGATAATCAGGTTGCCACCTGTGCCTTCATCTTGACCTTGGAGGGTGACAAATTGCTCGAGAAGGTTAAGTTGACGGTCTACCGCTGTGGCGTCAAGCCGTCCCCCAATGTGGTGCTTTAAATGCTGGAAATCGACCATATGTCTTCTTGCTGTACTTCCAGCGTCACAGGTCGAGATGTGGACCTCCATCCCATCCCAATTCTCCATGTATCCCGCCTCCCATCTGTGTCAAGTGCGGAGAGCATCATTCCCCTTGATCCCAGACAGCAGGGTTTTACAGAAAGAGAGGAAAATCGTGGAATATAAGACCCTGAACCGACCGACCGACCTACACTGAGGCTAAGAGAAAATTTGAGCGCGTACGTCCTGTGGCTATGACCTCATCTTACGCCGTCACCACGAGAACAGTTGGCGCCCACATCAGTTCCTCGCATTCCTGTCGCCTCTCATAACCAGAAGACTTTATCTTCCCCCCTTGATGGTGGAGGGCACTTCTCTCCATGTTGCTCCCGCACCACCTACTTAGGGAGCAAACACAACCCCCCCCTCCCCCCATCCATCGGGGATATCAGTCCCCACTTCTGAGCCGGCGAAGCGTAAGTTTTCTTCGGCTCCTCTCGCTATGAAGGTGTCCCTTGGGTCGCTCCCTTACCAGGTTTCTGCTAGTGGGAAAGAAGACACCGGCCAGTGGCTGAAGAGCTCCAAAGCAGCTGGTTGTAGTGCTTCACGCTCATCCTCAGTCCCGGAGACTGAATCAGTGAAGTTCTCCCAGCCAGGGAAACCCAAGGAGCAGCGAGAGAAATCCAGTAAGAAGGTCCCAAAGACCAAGGGAATTGTGGTGGCACCCACACCACCGCTACCTACAAGCTCTGCGTCTGTGGATGAGGTGGAGATAGCGTCTGCTGAGGACCTTTCGCCGGACCCTCAGATACAATGAAAATAGACTGCTCAGGTAAAAAGTCGGTGGCAGCAGGTGACCTTGAGGTGTAAACTGCCTCGTTGAATGTTCCATGCTTTCCCAGTATGACGACGACGTCATCCTCCAGTGGAATCACGGCTGTTTTTTCCACCGTCTGGCTGAGCTACGGCGCCTATTAAGCTTTACATCTACTTCCTGCGTTACCCTCCAGGAAACCTGGTTCCCGGCAGTGCGGAACCCTGCCCTCCGCGGCTATAAGGGAAACTACAGGAACCGTAGCGACTATAATAGTGTCGGGTGGAATTTGCGTTTATGTCGTAAACTCAGCCCGTGGTGAAACTGCCTTTTCAAACCCCTCTTGAAGCTGCGGCTGTCAGAATAAGGACGACGCAGGAAATAACTGTTTGCAATGTAGATCTTCCTCCAGATGGTGCAGTATCCCTGAATGTATTAACTGCACTGGTTGGTAAACTCCCGAAACCTTTCCTACTTTTAGGAGATTTTAACGCCCATAACCCCTTATGGGGTGACACCGTGCTGAACGAGGCAGAGATGTCGAAACTTAACTGTCTCAGTTCGACCTCTGCCTCCTAAACACTGGGGCCCCCACACATTTCAGTGTCGCTTATGGTAGTTACTCGACCACTGATTTATCAATTTGCAACCCACGACTTCTCCCATCTCTCCACTGGAGGGCACATGATGACCTGTGTGGTAGTGACCACTTCCCCATCTTCCTGTCACTTCCCCGGCGTCAGGCCCACAGACACCTGCCCAAGTGGGCTTTTTAAACAAGGTGGATTGGGAAGCTTTCATCTCTGCTGTCACCGATTAATCTCCCCCTCGATGTGATGTTTGAGCAGGTGACTACTGCAATCGTTTCTGTGGCAGAAAACACGATCCCTCGTTCTTTAGGGTGCCCCGGCGAAAGGTAGTCCCTTGGTGGCCGCCGGAAGTAGCTGAAACAATTAAGCAGCGTCGGCGAGCTCTACAGCGGCATAAGCGGCACCGTTCCTAGGAGCGCCTCATAGCCTTGCAACGCCTCCGTGCCTGCGTTCACTAACTTAACAAACGACAGAAGCAGGACTGTTGGGAGAGATACGTGTCGACCATTGGGCGCTATACGTCACCTTCTCAAGTCTGGGCAAAGATCTTAGGTGTTTTCAGGGAACCAGACACGAACAGGTGTTCCCGGTGTTAACATAAATGGCGTGTTATCTACCGGTGCAAACGCGATTGCCGAGCACTTTGCTGAGCACTATGCTCGAGCCTCTGCGTCGGAGAATTACCCTCAGCCTTTCGCACTCTCAAACGGCGGCTGGAAGGGAAAGTCCTCCCCTTCTCTACACGCCACAATGAATCCTATAACGCCCGCATTTACAGAGTGGGAGCTCCTCAGTGCCGTTGCACATTGCCCGGCACAGCTCCAGGGCCATATCGGATCCGCAGTCAGTTGATTAAACATCTCTCATCTGACTACAAGCGACATCTCCTCGACATCTTCTACCGAATCTGGTGCAATGGCATTTTTCCATCGCAATGGCGGGAGAGCACCATCATTCCAGTGTTAAAACCCGGTAAAAACCCGCTTGATGTGGATAGCTATCGACCAATCAGCCGCACCAACGTTCTTTGTAAGCTGCTGGAATGTGTGGTGTGTCGGCGGTTGGATTGGATCCTGGAGTCAGGTGGCCTACTGGCTCCATGTCAATGCGGCTTCCGCCAGGGTCGCTCTACCACTGATAATCTTCTGTCCCTCGAATCTGCCATCCGAACAGCCTTTTCCAGATGCCAACACCTGTTTGCCGTCTTTTTTGATTTACGAAAAGCGTATGACACTACCTGCCGACATATCCTTGCCACATTATACGAGTGGGGTCTCCGATGCCCGCTCCCGATTTTTATGCAAAATATCCTGGTGCTTCGTACTTTCCATGTCCAAGTTGGTGCCTCCCATAGTTCCCCCGATATCCAGGAGAATGGGGTCCCACAGGGCTCTGTATTGTCTCCCTGTATTTAGTGGCCATTAATGGTCTAGCAGCAGCTGTAGGGCCGCCCGTCTCACCTTCTCTGTATGCAGACGACTTCAGCATTTCGTACTGCTTCACCAGTACTGATGTTGCGTAGCAGCACCTACAGAGAGCCATCCACAAGGCGCAGTCATGGGCTGTAGCCCACCGTTTCAAGTTTTCAGCCGCAAAGTCGTGCCTTATGCACTTCTGTCGGCGTCGTACCGTTCATCCAGAACCAGAACTTTATCTCAATGACGATCCACTCACTGTAGTGGAGACATATCGATTCTTCGGACTGGTTTTAGACGCCCGATTGACTTCGCCTCCTCAGCTTCGTCAGCTTAAGCGGAAGTGCTGGCAGCATCTCAATGCCCTCCGCTGCTCGAGCAACACCAACTGGGGTGCAGATCGCTCTACGCTGCTGTAGCTCTGCAGAGCCCTTGTTTAACCGCGCCGTGATTATGGGTGTCTGGTTTATGGTTAGGCGGCGCCCTCAGCGTTGCATTTACTCGACCCAGTGCACCACTGTGGCGTTCGCATAGCGACAGGAGCGTTTAGGACGAATCCAGTGACCAGCGTCCTTTTGGAGGCCGGAGTCCCTCCATTAGGCGTTCACAACCGCTGGCCAGTTATGTTGCATACATTCATAGTTCTCCTGCGCATTCGAATCGCCGTCTCCTGTCCCCACCCACAACGGTTCATCTCCTACATCGGCGGCCCAGGTCAGGGCTTCCAGTTGCAGTTCGTGCCTGATCCCTTCTTTCCGAACTGGAGTCCTTGCCTTTAACCACCTTTACTTGAAGTCCATTCACGCACACCTCCATGGTATACGCCTAGGCCGCGGCTTCGTCTGGACCTTGCCCATGGCCCCGAGGACTCAGTTAACGCCGCGGCTCTCCGCTGCCACTTCCTCTCGATTCTTGACATGTAACGAGGCCACGAACTGGTTTACAGCGACGGCTCGATGGCTGATGCTCACGTGGGCTTCCCGTATGTCCATGGAGGACATATTGAATAGCCTTCCTTGCCCGATGACTGCAGTGTTTTCACTGCCGAGCTGGTGGCTGTATCTTGTGCTCTTGAGCACATCCGTTCAAGCCCTGGGGAGTCGTTTTTCTGTGTACTGACTCCTTGAGCGGCCTACAAGCTATCGACCAGTTCTACCCACGTCATCCTTTGGTTTTGTAAGTTTTCGGAGCCGAAATGGCGTAAACTCAGCAGGTACAACAAACTGGGTGTCATTAAAGAAAATACGAATGTGTGGCAGTCCTCCATGTGGGCCTCTCGCAGCAACTCTGTGGCTCTCTGCCGACTACGCATTGGCCACGCTTGGGTGACACACGGCTACCTTTTGTGCTGTGATGACCCATCTCAGTGTCGGTGCGGCGCCCGGCTGACAGTGACTCCTTATAGAGAGATTGTTTGGAAGAGGAGTGACTAAACCAATCATGTGTCTTTAATTAAAAACTCCAAATTTCTCGGTAAAAATTCTTATGCAGCAACTGATACAACCAGTTGCAAGGAATGGCACAAGCAACGTACTAAATTCAGGTGTGTTACCTCTTCTTTCAGTTTAGTAAATACTCCGTTATTTACTACTGAGCTGTCCTTTGGCTGCAGTGCGGTGGACTCTTCAGTTACCGGACTCGTTGCCATTAATTTCAGCTGACAACGCTTCATCGGCTAATTTAGTTTTACGTTTTATACGTGACAATGGGTTTTATCATTCTACATAAGTTTTAGCGCATGTTCTTTGTCCTTTTGAGTTCTCCACTCTAATGCTTTTAGGGTAGATGGTTTAGTGTGTCGCAGAGTGGCTGGCTTTTCCTTTTTATTCTCGTGACCAGGCAGCCACGGTCATCTGCTCTCTCGTTTTTACCCATTCTACCTGTTTCCTGCATATGTTTTTTTCCAGTTTTGTCCATGGTAGTGTAGGTTGTCCTGTCGCTCTTGTGGTTCTTCCTTTCTCCTTTTTCCGTGCTGTACGTCTCCTTTGTTTTCTTCTTTACCTTGTGTAATTATTTTACCGGGAACAAGGGACCGAGGACCTCGCAGTTTGGTCCCTTTCCCTCCCTCTCTTAAACCAACCAACCAACCAACCAACCAACCAACCCCCCCCCCAGGGGATCCACAACTCTTTTGTGGATACGTGCGTAGCGAGCACGGGGCCCCGAGCTAATGTGGCCTTCCTTCCTTTCCGGGCTGCATACCTTCCCTTTCCGCATCCTTCCCCATCCCCTGTCTTCACCCCCCCCCCCCTCACCTCTGGCTCTTTCCTTCACTTTCTCCCCCTCTGGGAGTATGGTTTGCGCCTACGTCCGGAGACGGACGCTTGTAAATGTACCGCATTCTTCTTCTTCCTTGCTTGTATGTCTTCTTCCTTCCTTTGTCCTTCTCTTTTCCTTACCTCTTCTCTTTACCCTTTTCTCCGCTGCGGCGTTTGAGACCCCCTCTTCTTTCCTTTCCCTTTCTCTTTCTTCCTCCCTGTGCGTGTCTGAAGGCCGACCCACGCACTTCCATGCGTAGCCGGTGACGGGGTAACGCGTAATTCCCCGCCCCGGCCCGGGTAGACAGGTAGGACACGTATGTACCCCCTGGTAAAGGCCAGGCCCAGGGAGGGGTGATTACCCGAGCTGATACCTTCCGAAAGTGCCGATTGGTCCCTCCGTCCGTTTGTCGGGAGGTGTGACCTGAGGTGTGAAGAATCACCTAAGGCGGGTGTGCCCTCGGTGAGGGCCCCCACAAGGGAGGAGCGCGCCATCGGAGACGCCGGTAATCATGGGGGATTCTTCCGCAATGGTTTCCTCACCTTCCACTATGTCTGCTCACAAACGTAAGTTCACTGAGTCTCAGCCACAGACGGTTCTTCCATCGTTGCCACAGTTCCTTGTTGTTTCTCGGTCTGACGAAGGTCACGACTTTTCCACGGTCAACCCTTTCATTATTCAGAAAGGTGTCGACGCAATTGCGGGTCCTGTAGAGTCATGTTCCAGATTACGGAATGGTACCCTGTTGTTAGAACACACAGTGCCCTCCAGGCTCAAAAATTGCTGCGTACTTCTCTGCTCCACACCTTCCCTGTCCGGGTGGAACCGCACCGTACCTTAAATTCCTCGCGTGGAGTCGTTTATACACGCTCCCTCGATGGATTGTCTGACGAAGAAATTCAGCACTACCTGTCTGACCAGGGCGTCACCGCTGTTCATCGGGTTATGAAAAGGGTTGACTCGAACATCATTCCAACCCGCACTGTTTTCTTGACATTTGACAAATTTCCGTTCGCCCTTATGTCCCAAACCCTACGCGTTGCTATCGATGTCAGCGGTTCAATCACGCCAGCCAGTCCTGTTCCAATCCGGCCAAATGTGTTACGTGTGGCAAGGATGCCCATGAGGGTGCTTGTCCACCTCCATCCCCTCACTGCATCAACTGTATGGGTGACCACGCTGCTTCCTCTCGAGATTGCCCCGTTTTTAAGGATGAAAAGCTCATCCAGGAAATAAGAGTGAAGGAAAAGGTGTCGACCTTTGCTGCTCGAAAGTTACTCGCCAGTCGACAGCCCACCGTGCCTCAGAAAGGAAAATACAGCACTGTCCTTGCTTCTCCTCGGCCAACAAAGGAGGCGGCCACGCAGACTTGCGACCTCACATTTAGTACCACGGTCGTCAGATCGGCCAGCGCAAAGATCGCCCGTTCAACCTCACCACTTTCGCCTGCCCACTCTATGGCTCACCCTTCGTCGGGTTCTGCTAAATCTCGAGCCCAAAAGTCAGACGCCAAGTCTTCGAAAAAAGAGCATTCTCGTGAAGAGTTTTTACGTACTGCAACTTCACAACCATCGGTTCCTCCTTCATCTAAACATCATACCTCCAAGACGGCTACGAAGAAACACAGTTCCTCTCCTTCTCCGCCAAGGCGTATCCCAACTACAGCACCACCTGGCGGAAATCGCCCTCGGCCATCTTCCGTGTCGCCGAGGCGCACTGCTGGTGGCCGGTCAACTGGCCGATCGTTGGTGGCAGGAGCTGCTCCTGACCAGCCTATGGATCAGGATCTTCTGCCTTCGACTGAATGCCATTCCATGCTGTCGGTCGCAAGCTCTGAGCAGTCGTTGAGTTGACAGCACCCTTGGTCACGTTTCTCCAATTTCTGTTGACCCTATGTCCATTATCCACTGGAATATCCGCGGCATTCGCGCCAATCGGGATGAATTGTCGATCCTCTTACGATCCTACTCGCCGGTCATCTTCTGTCTTCAGGAAACAAAGCTGCGTCCCCATGACCGCTTTGTTCTCCCTCATTTTCAGTCCGTCCGATATGACCTCCCCTCTGTTGAAGGCACTCCAGCCCATGGAGGACTCATGATTCTGCTCCATGATACTCTCCATTATCACCCACTCCCCTTAAACAGTTCCTTCCAAGCTGTCGCCGTCCGTCTTTCCCTTTCTGGATACACGTTCTCTCTATGTACGGTATACATTCCATCGTCTACACCACTGGCACGAGCTGATCTCCTTCATCTTCTTGATCAGCTTCCACCCCCCTATTTGCTGGTTGGGGACTTCAATGCCCACCACCCGCTTTGGGGATCTCCTCATCCTTGTCCACGTGGCTCACTATTGCTAGACGTCTTCCACCAAGCGGATCTAGTCTGCCTCAACACTGGGGTCCCCACATTTTTGTCTGCCTCCACGGCAAATTTATCTCATTTGGACCTTGCGGTCGGTACTGTTCCGCTAGCCCGGCGCTTCGAATGGTTCGCCCTTGATGATACACACTCGAGTGACCACTTTCCATGTGTCCTTCGACTGCAGCCTCAACTGCCATATATGCGCTCGCGACGCTGGAAGTTTGCCCAAGCCGATTGGACACTTTTTTCGTCTCTAGCGACATTCGATGACCGTCGCTTTCCCAGCGTCGACGATGAGGTCACACATTTTACCGACGTTATTCTCACAGCTGCGGAACGTTCAATACCACGCACCTCCGAATTGCCCCGGCGCCCCCCAGTTCCTTGGTGGAACGAGGCATGCCGTGACGCAATACGTGAGCGGCGACGTGCTCTTCGCATTTTCCGTCACCATCCAACTTTGGCCAACTGTATCCGATATAAGCAGCTCCGTGCGCGATGCCGTCGCGTCATCCGCGATAGCAAGAAGGCAAGCTGGCAATTCTTTATTAGCTCATTTAACACCTTCACTCCCTCCTCGGAAGTTTGGAGTCGGCTTCGACGGTTCTCAGGCGCGCCTAGTTTCTCCCCGGTCTCTGGGCTCACTGTCGCGCATGATACCTTAGTGGACCCCGTCGCAATTTCTAACTCATTGGGTCAGCACTTTGCTGAGATTTCGAGCTCTTCAAATTACCCGCCAGCGTTTCTCCCGAAGAAACGTGCAGCGGAAGTGCGACATCTTGCTTTCTCCTCTCAAAATCGCGAAAGCTACAATACTGTTTTCTCCATGCGCGAACTCCAACATGCACTCTCTTCTTCTCGCTCCTCCGCCCCAGGACCGGATGGTATCCATGTCCAAATGTTGCTGCATTTATCAACCCATAGCCTGCGCTACCTCCTTCGCCTTTATAATCGAATTTGGACTGACAGTACCTTTCCCAGGCGATGGCGGGAAGCTATTGTCGTTCCCGTTCCGAAACCTGGAAAGGACAAACATCTCCCCTCTAGCTATCGCCCCATTTCTCTCACGAGTAGTGTCTGTAAGGTTTTGGTGCGTATGGTGAATTACCGTTTAGCTTGGTGGCTGGAATCCCGCAGTCTTTTAACACCAGCCCAATGCGGATTCCGACAACATCGTTCTGCCGTTGACCATCTTGTTGCTCTCTCCACTTATATCATGAACAATTTCCTCCGGAAACGCCAAACGGTAGCAATATTTTTTGATCTGGAGAGAGCATACGATACCTGTTGGAGGACAGGCATCCTCCGCACACTGTTCTCTTGGGGCTTTCGAGGCCGGCTGCCCCTTTTTCTTCGCGAATTTATGGCAGAGCGCACATTTAGGGTGCGGGTGAACACTACTCTATCCCGTACTTTCTCCCAAGAAAACGGGGTACCCCAGGGCTCCGTGCTGAGTGTTGTACTGTTTGCCATTCCCATTAATCCAATTATGGATTGTCTCCTTCCTGATGTCTCGGGCTCCCTCTTTGTGGACGATTTTGCGATCTACTACAGCTCTCAACGGACCAGCCTTCTTGAAAGACGTCTTCAAGGATGTCTCGATCGCCTCCACTCGTGGAGCATCGAAACCGGCTTCCGTTTCTCACCCAGTAAGACCGTTTGTGTTAATTTTTGGCGACGTAAGGAGTTTCTTCCGCCCTCCTTACATCTAGGTCCTGTCAACCTTCCGTTTTCCGACGTCGCTAAATTCTTGGGTCTTATGTTTGGCAGAAAACTGTGCTGGTCCTCCCACGTTTCCTATCTTTCGGCTCGCTGTCTGCGTTCCCTTAACACCCTCCGTGTCCTGAATGGCACCTCTTGGGGAGCGGACCGAGTGGTCCTTCTCCGCCTCTATCGCGCCTTAGTGCGCTCGAAATTGGATTATGGAAGCATAGTCTACTCCTCTGCTCGGCCGTCTATTCTTCGGCGTCTCGACTCTATCCACCACCGTGGATTACATTTAGTGTCTGGAGCTTTTTACACCAGCCCTGTGGAAAGCCTTTATGCTGAGACTGCTGAACCTCCGCTATCCAATCGGCGGGCAGTCCTTCTGAGTCGTTATGCTAGCCATTTGTCTTCCATGCTGCTAATCCAGCCCATGACCTTTTTTTCGACGCCTCCCTTGATGTCGGGTATGCAGGCCGCTCCTCCTCCCTACTACCCCCGGGAGTCCGCTTCCGTCAACTGCTCCATTCTCTTTCCTTCCGCTTTCCTAAAACCTTCTTGACAACTTGGGGTACAGCACCGCCTTGGCTCCGTCCCCGGATCGACTTGCTCAGAGACCTATGTCAATTTCCCAAGGATGGTACCCCTACACTTGTTTACCGTCGGGCATTTGCTGCTCTATGTGCACAAATGACGGAAGCCACATTTATTTACACCGATGGCTCGAAAACATCGTTAGGTGTAGGGAGTGCCTATATTGTTGGCGACACCCCAAATCACTTTCGGCTTCCCGACCAGTGTTCGGTTTATACTGCGGAGCTTTACGCTATTCTCCAGGCTGTCCACTACATCCGCCGCCATCAGCGGATACAGTACGTAATCTGCTCAGATTCTCTCAGCTCTTTACCCTGTGCACCCTCTGGTCCACCGGATTCAGGACTGTCTGCGCTTGCTCCACCTGGGGGGCGTCTCAGTGGCGTTCCTCTGGCTCCCAGGACACGCTGGTATCTGTGGAAATGAGGCGGCCGATATAGCGGCCAAGGCTGCAGTCTCTCTTCCTCGGCCAGCTATTCAGTCTCTTCCGTTTACCGACCTACGGAGCGGTTTATGTCGCCAAGTTGCTCATTTATGGAATGCGCATTGGTCAACACTTCCCCATAATAAATTGCGGGAAGTGAAAGCCCTTCCTTGCGCATGGACCTCTTCCTCCCGATCGCGTCGTCGGGAGGAGGTAATTTTAGCTAGACTCCGGATAGGGCCCTGTCTTTTTAGTCATCGACATCTTTTAAGCGGTGATCCTCCCCCACTCTGTCCCCACTGCTCTCAGCCGTGGACGGTCAGACACCTTTTAATTGAATGCCCCTATTTTCATCCGTTACGCTCCCGTCTCCAGCTATCGCCTGATCTATCGTCGATTTGAGCAGATGACACGCGCTCAGCTGACCGCGTTCTACAGTTCATTAGTGACAGTGAAATGACGTCAGTCATTTGAAGCCTTTTTTTTGGGGGGGACAACCAACCCCTTTCTATAGTGGATTTTTAAGCATTCCTTCTGCCTTTAGTTTCTCAAATTTTATGACTTTGTTCCCATTGCTGCTGATTTTAAATTTCGTTTTTTTCCTGTTTTCTACGTCACGGGCTGGGCGCTAATGACCATAGAAGTTTTGCGCCCTAAAACCACAAAAAAAAAAAAAAAAAACCAACCAACCAGTTTTTTGCAAGGAGCTGTCGCTCGTAATAGATGGCGCTGGTGCGCTATTTGACGTCACGAATAAGACGCATCGACAGTTACGTTTCCAGTTTTGAAGGAAGTTCGAACGAATCATGAAAACTTCTTTTTTCTTTCGTCTTCTGTATACTTAAACACGAACAACCGATTATCGCCATTTGGCCATCCTATCGTAACCCTGTGAGGACTATGATCCATATCAATACTCTGCAAAGCACTGTGAAATGCGTGGCAGAGGGTACATCCCTGTGTTCTAGTTAATAGGGTTCTTCCCCGTATGGAAGCGCTGGAAAAATGACCGTTTAGATGTCTCAGTGTGTGCTGTAACTAATCTAATCTTCTCACAATCCATACTGGAGCGATATGTAGGGGGTTGCAGCATAGTCTTATACTAGTCATTCAAATCCGATTCCTGAAACTTTGTAATTAGGCTTTTTCGGTATAGTTCCCGTCTGTCTTAAAGTGTGTGCCAGTTCACTTCTTTAAACATCAGTGGCACTGTGCCGCAGGTTGAACAAACCTTCTGATAGTTCTGGATTTATTACAGTTGTAGTTATTTGGATTCGATGGGGAGTTGCCCAGTCTA
Organism: Schistocerca serialis cubense; assembly: GCF_023864345.2. Lineage (NCBI taxonomy): Eukaryota > Metazoa > Arthropoda > Insecta > Orthoptera > Acrididae > Schistocerca > Schistocerca serialis. The sequence continues at coordinate 140,763,224 of NC_064642.1, read as the reverse complement.
AAAAATCGTTGTGTGTGTGTGTCCCCACACCTACCTAGTTGGCTGCGTGTGATGTATATTGCACTCCTGACTCATTTAGGTGGACCCTGCAGTTCTTAACATTATGGCTCAAGTCAAGGAAGTCACAGCCCAGCTTGTCACAGAGCCTTGCAGTCTTTGGTTCAAGCCTTCAGCTCGATCTGTTCTATGTATTTGCCTTAGGTTTTATTTCGAGGATGAACCAGCAAAAAGCCATCATTTGTATCACAGAATATTGAACACAAACACAAAACGGTTGAGGGCTCGTAAAATCCATTCCTTTAATACTTCTACGTATGTTGTTGTTTAACTTATATAGTACGCAGAGACTAAAATCCTGTGACTTTCATTTAGTTTTGTATTAACGTTAAAAGAAAGATTTATTTAACAGCAGCCAAAACAAACTTAAATTGTAAAGAACAGTGACGATTGTGATACAGTAGGAAACCACTGTTTACATTAGTTTTACTCTTCGGCCATGGTGTCATGAGAATACAGTGAGAACTATGGAATATAACTCACAAGGGAACCTCCCCATCGAACCCCCCTCAGATTTAGTTATATGTTGGCACAGTGGATAGGCCTTGAAACACTGAACACAGACCAATCGAGAAAGCAGGAAGGAGTTGTGTGGAACTATGAAAAAAATAAGCAAAATATACAAACCGAGCAGTCCATGCGCATCATAGGCAACATAAAGGACTATGTGAGTCAAGGAGCGCCGTGGTCCCGTGGTTAGCGTGAGCAGCTGCAGAGCGAGAGGTTCATGGTTCAAATCTTCCCTCGAGTGAAAAGTTTTTCTTCATTTTCGCAAAGTTATGATCTGTCCGTTCGTTCATAGACGTCTCTGTTCACTGTAATAAGTTTAGTGTCTGTGTTTTGCGATGGGAACCTTGTTATTGAAGTCGCGAGCTATATTTGCTGGATTCATATTGCCCACGGAATACATCTCACGTATTTAATGCACTCTCGTCCAAACTGCCAGCCAGCCAGGGAGCCTCGTTAGCAGGAATTCTCTCTTCCGTGCGCTGTAGTCGACTGACGTCGTGTGTTTCGATGTTTGTTTAGGTGTAGCGTCCCCATTCTACAGCGCAGTTACCTCGCATCGGACGGACGGACAGGTCTGAAAATAAAAAACTAAAATTTTCACTCGAGGGAAGAGTTGAACCAAAATCCTCGTTCCGCAGCTGCTCACGCTAACCACTGGACCACGCCGCTCCCTAGCTCACCTTATCCTTGATATTGCCTATGTTGCGCATGGACTACTCAGTTCGTATATTTTGCTTATTTTTCCATAGTTCCACACAATTTCTTCCTGTTTTCTCGACTGACCTGTGTTCAGTTTTTCAAGGCCTATCCACTGTGCCAACTTATAACTAAATCTGAGGGGGGTGCGATGGGGAGGTTCCCTTGTCAGCTGCCCGTATTCCTTAAATTACTTGATTTACGATTTCTTTTACCAGTACTTAACGTTTCTACAGCCTACACTAATAGCTTTAAGCTTTCGTAATTTTTTTTCTTCCTTCACAAATAGTGCCGAGACTGCTGTTACGTTTGAAGTAATTAATAAGTGTTTAGTTTTATTTATATAACCATTTGGTTATAAAAAAAATTGTGGAAACTTACTTCATTAATACGGGCTGTATACAAGGGCGAGGAATTTATTCCAGAATGAATCTTTCACACTGCAGCGATAAGAAACTGAGGTAATTCGGATGCGCCTTATATATCAGAACGTTAGCACAATCATTTGCAATTGTAGTAACAGTCAGTCGCGTTAGACAGAAAATTCTGAAGGACTGCTGACTTGCAAGTCAAACGTAAGCGCTGAGTTGTGTCCACGAGGTACGCAACTTCCGCTAGCGTACGTTTTCCCGCCAGTTGCACGGATACTGGTTGGTGACGTCACTTCCTCGTTTCTGCCGCGCGCGCTTCGTAGAGTGAGATGGTGGATCATGAAATGTTCGTATGCGGTTAGGAGCCTTTTGGCTCTGGTGTTGGTGGGGGGAAGTGAGTTGGTGAGGGGAGGGGGCCTCGAGTTCCCGACAGAGGGCACCAGTGGTTGGGACGATCGATGTGCGCGCAGGCAGCGCCCCGCCCCGCCCAGTTTGCGGCCGTCCTCGCACGTGCATACAGTACTTGGCGGTCATCGGCCGACGGCAGTGGAGACGGCGTCGTCTCGACGGAAAATATACTCCGCCGGTGGCGTCGATCCGGCCGCTATTCCTGGCGTCTGTGGCGGGCAGGTGGTTCGCGTCTCGGGACTCCGCTGCTGGCGGCCATTTGCATTCCTGGCGGGTCGGGTTCGAGGACGGCGCGCCTCCAAGCGGCCTGCGAGTGAAGCTGCGGCCGTGCGCGCGGGCATCCACCGCGTGTGACGCAGTTAGTTCAGTCGCGTACAGCGGTGAGGTGTTGCGACGTACTTCGTCTCGGTGTCCGTCGCGCGATTTCACCGCAGCGAGCTGAACGCGGATGTATACTGCGTGTCGTCACTCCACGCAAGATCGTCCGTCGCGCTCGAAACGGGTGAGTGACTTCCGCAGCGTGGCTGTCGTGTTTAGCGGGAGGACTGGTGCGGTTCGGTGACCAGCAGTGGAAGCAGTAATGGCGGCGGCTGCGGCACCGCCGGCCACGAGGGCGCCCGAGATGCGAACCGCCAGTGACTCTGTATCGTACCGAACGTCGAACGGAGTACGTCGGCGACAATCGACCGCCAGCAGCCGACACAGTAAGGGATGCTGGTTTATCCGGCAGTCAATTCTTTTCGTATACTATTTGTGTATAATACTTGTTCTGTTTCCCTTGTCACGTGTGCTGCAAAATAGTTTGTAAGTGGAAGGAAAGACACGTGGTAGAGTGTGGGCACCGGATCCGCCGCCACGGTGCTCATTCAATATGGCGAAGTGCGTGCGTATCGTTGCGTCTGAGGCCGGGCGTCGCGTTGCGGGTAGCATCAGCGGGCGCGGTTAGGCGCTCTTTCTGGTGCCGCCGTGGGGCAGGTCGCGGAGCTTTTCACACGCTTTTAGTGTTGCACTGTGCGCCGTGGACCATCATGCTGTACCGTGCTGTGTTCAAATTGTATTTGTTACTGGCAGTGGTTTTAGACATACTCCCCACGGCCCAGTTGATGCCCACTTTTTGTTCTGACCGTTATCATTGTAATTGCATATGCGTGTAAAATATTCAGTTTACTACCGCAACACCAAAGAAGAAAGAACTGACCATTCCGACAGCAAGGAGCTCGTGACGGCGTCACTGGCCTGTCATGAGTATGAAACGTGTTTACTACTCATGCGTCGCTGACCCACGAGGCACCGGGGCATGTGCAGCGCCTCCAGCGACGATGCGCATCATAGTTGGTTACGTCCAAAGGGAGGCGGCGCGTCCCCGAATTTAGTTTGAGAGAGAGTTTTGGACACGAATGTAGAAATGTCGTTACCGTGATGCCTTATTGGAATTTAATAGCGACAGCTTCCTCTCCCCGCTCGTCCGGCCAAGAACTTTATTTTTAATGTTTAATGTATATCAACATATTACACACATAGATACTTAGTAATTTCGTCTGATGTAATTAACTTTCAGCCAGCAGTGTTAATTTACAATGAAAAGTATAAAATATGGAACGAGGTCTTGCTCCACTGCCTGCCATCAATCAATATATATAAGGGATAATATACCACACCCTAACCAACATTTAGAATCTGGTCTGTGAAAGAGTTTTGTGGCTTCCTTTGACTAGACTCTAAATTCTTTGCAAAGTCCCTTCTTCGCAATGCCTTTTACTTTTTCTGTCGACTGTTACACTGACAATACACGCGTTAGACATTCGGAGACTGTCCACGTGTGAGATGGGTTGTCCCTACATATTTAGTTCAGAATGCCCCCCTGTTCGGCTATTTTTGTGGTGTGAGGTAGATAAGTGATTTTGTGGGGTCGAAGACATGCTGAACGGACGTGATTTAATATGTGCACTAAGCTGCTCCGGGCTTACCGAACCTTTCCTGAGGTGAATTTTTTGCCTTTGAAAAAAGGGACGTAACCCACTGTAAATGTTTATCTGTAGGATCCCTTTAAGTTTCGAGATACTTCTACGCATACCTTGGATTTTACTAGGTAATAAACGAACCCCCAGTTCGAACAAAATGCCGATATGTTTTATTTATTTAAATTTACACTATTTGCAAATAGCAGTAATCTATTTACTAGATTTGTCATCTCCATATGAGAATGTATTTTTTTAGATACTAACGGAATGGGTATTACCGATCATTTAAACGAAATGTAGATAAACCTTTGAATGTTACCTCTTGTCTGAAAGGTTTAATGCAGCTCGCCACGCTACTCAATCCTATCGCATCTTTCCTGTGTAACTGTTGCTGCCTGCACCCATTCCGACCACGTGACTTGGTATTCCTGTGAAATATTACCCCACGCCCACGCCACCCCTTTATCTCCATTGCGAAATTAGAGTTCGTTGATGCCACATACGTCCTCAAATCTGCGCCTCCTTATAGTCATACACTATGAAGGTTGTTTCAGGCAGATTAATTGTAGATCCTTTTCATTCCACCCATATAATAACTGTTTTCTGTAACGCACTTCAAAAGCTTGTGTTCTGTGCTATTCGTGTTTCACTTCTATTAAAAGGCTACTGCCAAGATATTGTTGTTGGGAAGCGCCTTCTTAAAAGTGTGATAATTTTTCTTGTTTATAAGTAGACTAAAAATATTACTTTCTAACCGAGACAGTTTAGTTTATTCGACATAGAGTTTTGTGTGCGCATTTCCTTCCCTGAGTGACTAAATAAATCTGCCGCAAATACTTAACGCTTTAGTGATAGTTGTCCGTATATACGTTTAACTAGAAACGTAGGTGTGTGTGTGTGTTTGTGTGTTTGTGTGTTGTTGTTGTTGTTCGGAAGTGTTCTATCAAGTCAGTCCATAATCATAGTGTCACTCAATACCTTATAAGGTTCTTGAGACGATGGAAGTGAGGCTCATTCGTGACACTGAAACTGAGTTGGTTGTCATGCTGCATTATAAGTAACTACCATTCTTCAGCGAAGTTGATTTGTAAGACCGAAAGTCATCACTTGATATCGTTCGATCTGTTGCTGCAGTCGTCCTACCACATAATTGTAAAACAAGTGAAGGGTGTATTGCATTACTATTGCTTGTCGCAGTTTGATATATGTAGAGCAGACCTCCGTTGCTCCACAACGAGCAGCCAAGTATGTTGGTGGAACGAAACAGTGTAATTCCAACGTATCCGAGCTTTCATATTTCCTTTCCTTCGACAGGTCATACATTCGTTATATTTTTCGCAGAAAGTGTAAAAAAGGATTTTCGATGAATTGTCGGTGCATTTGAATCTTCCATATCTCTGGTCTTCGACCGAATTAATTTTAGGGAACTCTAATAAGAGTTACTAATGTAAGGCGTTGTGCTTCACCAGATGCGTAAATATCTCTGGGACCGCCCGCGAACGGCCACTGAATGAGTTCTGCTTGATTGCCATTCCCCCACCCCAAACCCTGTCAACACTAAGTATCTTCCCCTCGCAGTCCCCCTCCAATCCCCTACCTCTGCTCCTTATCACCACCTAGTCGGACGTAAGAATACGGCGCTGTTTTTGTCATAGATCCTGTACACGACAGCGAACCAAGCACCTGGTTTAAATTTATTTCACGCACACACACACTAAGCCAAACAAACGATCGGTATCTTCAATGTACAAATTTGTTGGATATTAGGGGCCAGAAGCAGAACAGCTGTATAACGGCTATATTGCCAGTCTGTATTCGCAGATAAAAATACAATTTTCTTTGGTTACACAAACGACTAACAAACAAGATACTACCAGTGATTTCACGGGCGTCTTAGAGGAATAGTACAATGTATACTGAAATCTTAGCACCGAAGTTTGAAGGTGTACAATAGAAACAAAAACATCGTATCGAACTGTTACAAGCTATTAAAACGTTCTTCTTCGCCGTTTCAGTAAGTCTTTTTGTCACTGGAGGAAGCGGCAAAGAAACTGATTTTAAAAATAGAAGGCACATCTTGAGGGGCAAGTCACATTATCTACCAAATAAAGGGCAGACAAAGTATCTCCAACATTTGGATCTCGTAATGCCTGGACGGCCAAAAATTTTCATTTAAGGATCAGTGATTTGCTGTGTTTATAGAACTTGCTGGGTGCAGAGTTCGGTGGTAGTAAGACAGTAAAATCATAAATTTAAATTTTCAAGGTAGTTGATACTGAACTTCCTGATGTAGTACTTTATTGATAGCAGTTCCAATATGTTGCAGCTCTCTGATGCTCTTGCATACAATGTTTCGTAGTGACAGCGGAAAGAAATTACCAAGTCATACAGTACATCAGAAAGTGTACTGGCAATGGTGCCTCCAGAGATAGATCTGCTGTAGATAGAATTGCCCCTCAGGAATGTAAAATATTTTGCCAGAAGAGGCACTCTTGAATTTCTAGTCTGAAATGAAAACTTGTCCATTAGGCCTCGTAAGAGTGTTTTCTGTAGAACTCTATAGGTGAACGCATAGTTTGCGTTTCTTCCATTTTAAACATTCCAGTGATATAGCTCGGTATGTCAAGCTCTGCAAGTTGGGTTTTTGTGTGACAGTCTCAATACATGTGTGTTCAGTCAGATCTACCATTGTGGCATTCATGAGAGCAATCAGACTGCAACCTTTCATGTCCCAGAACATCGACAATTTTATCTAATGGTGTAAGTGAATTACATGTTACTGAACCTGTACTTGATCCCTAAACATGATGCAATTTCAGATTTTGGATTCACACTGAGAAAATGTCTGTAATAAAATTAATGTAGTTGGTGAATTTTAAACATTTATTCACTATCTCTCACGTGTCTAATGCAGTTGGACACTTAAGTGAAAGATAAGTGACAGCTGCCCTATGAGTGTCAGAATCAGCGTTGTGAAATTGGATTTTGACAAACGATTCAGTCTAAAGCTTACCTGAACTTCGTGACAATACTGATACGGGGTTTTGCTAGAAGCTGATATGCCATGTGAGGTGATGCAGTGGTTAGCACACCACACATTCTGGACAGTGGTTAAAATACTCACAGACCATCCAGATTTAGATTTTCCTTGATTTCCCTAAATGACAGGATGAATACTTTGAGAGGCCATGGCAAATTTCCTACCCCCATCCTTTCATAAGAGGAGTTAGTGCCCTGCCTGTAGTGACCTAACTGTTGATGGGAGGTTAAAACTCTAATCATCCTTCAGTCACCATTGAATTGCGACTAAAATTGTCACATTCTGTAGCATGTAGCAATACTGATGGCTTTCCCAATCTGAAGAACATTTCCTTGTACCCTGTGTACCAGTCTTTAAAGGAGTCCCTACCGTAAATTTGCTTTTATGGGTTGTTGTGAAGGCCAATGGACCCAAGAATTCTACTGTTCACTTACTGGTTGTTTTCATACTTCAGTTGCAGTCCCTATAGTGATGCGGAAAACTCATCTAGTCGAGAGTACTCGAGGTTGGAGCTTCTTGAGTAAATTGTCTGAACCTGGTACAGTGATACAGATAACTTTTCAGGAACTACAGATTTCAACTGAATGATTGAACTGGTAATCCTCTGTGATGATATGATCATTATTCAATTTTTGTTCCAAGTGGTCAATATCCACATAACAAAGTATAAGTTCATTCCCGATGCTTCATGTTGCAGACTCTTGTGACCACCATTGGTGCAGCAACAGATGTTTTTCAACTCCCCAAGTAAACTGTTGCATGAAAAAATAATCTAACAGACCTCACGATACTAGACACGGGGTTCTATTTGACTTCCCACACCAATAGATTTTCCCGCATCAATAGATTTTTGGCTGACCAGGCACGAGACAAATCCAGATGCTGGAGGTACTTAGTCTGCCTTTCATTTGGTAGATAATGTGACTTGCCTTAAAGTAATGCCTTTCATTGAAAACAAAATCTGTTATACTTCCAGCTTCTTTGCCTCTTTCTCCAGTGACACTGCCGAGAATTTGGAGCAAGTAGATTGGTATACCATTTACTGATTGTGGTTGCTAGGTCATGGATCGTAAGTTTAACTGTTTGATTTTGGAAGTGCCAGAGTTTGCTGTATGGTAGAGTACTTGACTTAAGGTTTGATGGTCAACATATTTTTGGAACATTTGACATACATACTGGATGTTAACACATTGCATATGTGCCTAAGATAATGTGTTTTTAACTGAAAAATCATTTTTTTAAATTTTATTGAAATATTGAAGTTCAGAGCTATATTCGTGGACATTGCTATGTCGCCTTTATTTCAGTTATAGATAACCATTTGTATTTCAAGAAAGAACTAATAAAAGTTTGCTTTCTGCAATTGTTAGGGATATGGGTGTTGGTAACACTGCTGGTCCAATATATGTAAATGCTCATCTTTGCTACTGTTGTTTTGGCTTGAAGAGTTTTGTTTCCCAAGAGCTACAGATTTTTCATGTTTGTAGTGGATACTAAACCCTTTTTTTCTTTTTTTCTTCTGTTCCTTCTAGGCAATTTATATCATGCCTTGGGATAACTGTTAAATTTGCATGGCTACTAAGATTCCTTTATTTGGGACCAGATACTTTTTGCCAATTGCAAAAGAACATGGATAAACCAGTTTTCAAGCTACCCGTCATCAAAGTGTCCACTTGCTGTTTGTTCTTTTCAGGCCAAAAATCAGGGAGTCCCACAACTACTGTGGATGATACACTGTGAAAAGAGAAAGCAGTTCTCCCGATACTGACGCTGTGAACACTAAAATACTTGCTGTGGTATGACATAGAACTTTTTCTGGATACTTGCATCCTCCAGGAAATCTTTCTCCGCCCTTTATCAGTAAAGTTTGTCTTGTTGCAACTTAATTTGAGAGATGGAGGAACTACTACTAGCAAATGACTGAAGTATGCTTTAATTCTTTTCCCTTCACTACTTGTAGGGAACATCCTTCCATGTGTATATTTTACATTAGATTGCTTTTTACCCCCCTTTGCCACTGTTAGTCGAGACAGTTTTTAACTGTTCTTAACAGGTGGCAGGAACTCGTGAGCAGGGAGGCGAAATAGTTCTTGAGAATGACAGTTTGCTGTGACTACACTTTTGTTTACATTGAGATAATTTTCATATGTTGTGACAATCCTTCCTTCTCAAGTATATCGTACATTTTTCTAGAATAATTATTTTCAGGTAAGGCAAACTGAAAAATCTTATGTTGCTTCAAAGCAACAGTGGAGTTGAGTGGTAATTGCATAATTTAGTGCCTCACTCTACAAATCTACTGATACTGGTGTTTAAAATTTTGGTTTTCAGTTGTAAAATTGCAATCTAGGTTTTTTAAACAGTGTCCAGCTTTCTGACTAATGCTGACCTAAAATGTATAATCCATTTAGGCTACCTGATTACCAATACATTGATGTCCCATGTGGTGGTATACCAGATATTGGGGATGGAGATGGAACTGTACAAATAGGTGAAAGTCCTCAAGCTGTTTCCGAAGCAGCTGCCATGATTTTCTCTCATATGGTGGAAAAGGTTGGGGGGGGGGGGATGTAGTTTCAGAAGTTAGATAGGAGCAAGAAACAGAACATGAAGGCCCAAAGGTAAGGATCATTAACAAAAGTAATCATGTTCAAAAAGTTCATTTGTAATTACATAACATAGATGTCTTATTTGCTTAAATTTCAGGTTTATTTGTTAAGAAGTGATAGTTGTAGATCCTCAGCCAGAATCAGATGTAAGCCACTGTAACACAAATTGAGCACCCTCTACACAGCAGCTGCAGCAAGTGATACATATATGTAAGTGTATGAGTATAATTTTTTGCTAAATTCGTGATCCCAGGCACAGAATGGAAAGGATCACATCCACCACCAATAGAGAACATGACACCTTTGCAATGTTACAAAGCATATCTAAAGGATGCATTTGAACTCGTACCTGAGCAATGAAACATCTACGCTTAAGAGAAAGATTGTTTCTTTGTAGCAATCAACAGTGAATTCGAGTATTTTGTTGGTACTTTATTGCACTAGGTCATAGTGAAAATGCATCCCATTTTATGTGATGACTAGAAATTGGTTCTTCCAGCTACTACAGTATTTTCATATTATCAGTAATGAAGAATTGGATGAAGCTAATAGACAAACTCCAAAATTTGTCCACTTTTCTTTGCATTGTAGTTGCAGACAGTCCACACAGAAGAATAACACGTTTTTGGTGAACATATATTACAGTCAAGGGTAGAAGCAGTTTGAAACAGCATGTAAGAAATGAGCCTCACAAAAGGGACTTCAAGTCTTTTATGAAGGCTGATGCTTCAGACTTGATGTCTAATTTTGAAATTTGTTGGCAAAATGATGTGCAGCAATGGTGTTAGATTTATCTGGGATATTGCTTTGGCATTGACAGAAACTTAGCCAGAGAAACAGCATTCCAAGTGCTCGCAGATAGTTGGTTTTTAGGCAATGAATTTTGTGGCACAGTTGGGACAGACAGGATGAGAAAATGTCCTTCGAAGTGGAGCTATAGAGCGCGGCATGGCTGTTGTGACTAGATTGGACAGAAAATAGATTTTACAGAAAATATGTAAATTTTTTCAACAACTGCATGTGTTGAGCCCATGGCAACATGTAGATATTACTCTGCATCTTCAAAGAAATCGATTGATGTACCAAGAGCTATGTTGTGGAAATGCCCAAAAGACATGTGGAGCTTGGTTCTTGCTGATATGTTGGTAGAACTCTACCAGATCGAGTTGCCGTAGAAGTGGTATGTGCCCATAGTGTATTGGTATTTGTGAAAGTTCAGCAAAAAGGACTGTGTGTTCAGCTCCTAATATGGATGTACATCTTGATAGTTTTGAATACTTTGCAGATATGGTGAAAGAAGGTTGATGTAAAGTGTGCTTGAAGTCAGCCAAGTATAAAGTCACCTATGTGTCTGTGAGAGAGAGGTGTTCAGTAATCTTTCATGGGAAGCAATACTTAACTATGGTTTCATAAGGAGAAGATCCAACACAGTGATGTCTTGAAAGATAAGACAGCAACACATGTCAGTACGAAAATTTCAAAGTTTCACTAATACATAGAGCTCAATTATGTAAAGGAAAATTGGGCATCTCCAAACTGGCAATAACAAATACTGTGCATAGACCAAAAAGTGCTAAAATGTGAGTGAAAAAATAGTTTGCAGAAATCTCGTGTTTACTGAACTTGGTTCATGTTGCCTTGCCTCCACTGTTATGTAAAAGCAACATTCAAAAATTTTTGAATAAAACGTTTAAAAGTCATATTTCACATTTGTGTACCTACATATGATGACGGCCCCATAAGTACCTGGCCCAAGAAAGAAAACACAAAAGTTTTGCAAAAATGCATTTTTCAACATAATCTCGTTTCAGCTATGTACACTTTCCCAACGATGTTCAGGAAGTTAAATGGTTCAAATGGCTCTGAGCACTATGGGACTTAACTGCTGTGGTCATCAGTCCCCTAGAACTACTTAAACCTAACTAACCTAAGGACATCACACACATCCATGCCCGAGGCAGGATTCGAACCTGCGACCGTAGTGGTCGCGCGGTTCCAGACTGTAGCGCCTTTAACCGCTCGGCCACTCCGGCCGGCTCAGGAAGTTAGATACCATTTTTATAATGAGAACTAACTCCTCAAAATAGACATTAACTGCCGACGTCACGGCTTCCTTTGTTGAAAATCTTCGACCACCGAGCCATTTTTTCAAGTTCGGAAACAGAAAATAATCAGAGGGGGCTAAATCTGGCGAATAGGGTGCGTGAGGTAGGAATTAAGACCTTAATTCATTAATTTTGCCCATTGTAATAACCGACTTGAGCTGGTGCATTGTCCTGAAGAAACACTTTCTTCTTGGCCAAATGCGACCATTTTTGCTTGATTTCTTCTTCCAAACGTTGCAATTATTTTCGCATAATACTCGCCGTTGATAGCTTTTCCTTTTTCAAGGTAGTCTGTGAAAATATTCCTACGCGCATCCCAAAAAAAACCGACGCCTTGACCTTGCCTACAGAAGAAAAGGTCTTTCCCTTCTTTGGAGTAGGCTCTCCAATTTGTGTCCATTAAATTCTTTTGCCTCTGGAGTGAAGTGGTGGACCCATGTTTCGTCATTGGTTATGAAACCGCGCAAAAATCAGCATTGTTGCTGCGAAACCTCGCGTAACACCCAATTGAAACATCGTCACGACACTGTTTGTGCTCTAGTGTTACCAAACGCGGCACAATCCTCGCGCACACTTCCCTCAAGTCAAAATTTTCAGATAATATGCGATGTACCGTACTGTTTGAAATGCCTACTATCTCGCGCACTTTGTCGACGATAATCCAGTATCCAGTTTTGTCCGGAGATATATTCAACTGTGTACAAAACACAAGCATAACTGATGTGAAGCCATCATACAACTGTTGTTTAAGCATTATTGAGGATATTTAGCCCAACTGCCAATCGTGTGATTGCCACAAGTTTCAGGACCACATTCTCATTTTAAAGTGCAAAATCAAGGAAACCAGGTAAAACAATAATTCTTATACTAACATGCATATAAGGATTACCCATTGAGTTACAACCTACCTTGAAAGATTGTTTAATGCTATTAGGGTTCGTCACAACTTAATAAGAAGCTGCACACGTTGTCAACTCAGACCATGAAGCATCACAAGCTCGTGCATTCACCGTTCCCGAGGTACAGTTGCTAACTAAAGTCGCTGCGATCACCTACTGACAATGACATTTACTTAACGCCCAGCACCAACGGTACTACTGTGTCATAAAATCTTTGAGAAATATGTCTAGTCCTTGCGAATTCTAACTTAGAGATAGTTTTAAGTCCGAATGGGTTACGACCAGACAGGGATCTCTTTAAGATTTTAGTCTGTGGAACTTGGGGTAGCAGAAAGCTAGAAGTCATGAACAAAAACGATTAATTTATATATTTTTGCTGAATTACGTAAATATGAATGTAATTGATATACTTACCAAAGAAGCAAGGAGTGCTTCCCGGCTGGCTTGGAGATTTTGTCCGCTCAGGGACTTGATGCTTGTCGTCTTCATCATTATTTCATCCTCATCGACACGCAAGTCTCCGAAGTGGCGTCACCTCAAGACTTTGCACCAGGCGATCCGGTCTACCCGCCGGGAGGCCCTCCCCACGCGACATTCATCTCTGACCACGAAATGTGCGATGCATGGAGGTAAAACGAAAATACAAGCTAAAATAAAAAACGGTTAGTCTGTTTAGATTGTCGCTATTTGGTAGACTATTATTAAATGATTACAGTTACCACTATAATAAACCTCTCGACAATGCACTGCGGGAGTCTACTCAACACTTACGGAGGCGTTGCTGCTATCAAGTATAAGGTGCGTTCTAATATGATCTATCCACCTCCCACTAGGTCGGCAGGCGTCTCTTATTTCTAGGAATCCAACAACGCGCTTCATCTAGCGATCTGGCCACGTTATCGTGGCTACATGCCGCTCTAACTCGTTGAATTTTTCAATACAAACGGAATTAACTCTTTTCATTATAGTCCATTTTTGGGGCCATTGCTTTTCTATCTCCTAGTAATTTCAGGTATGAAAAAAACGAAATTTTAAGCATATCTAACCAACTTCTGATGTTTCCTGTTACAGTGGTAAACCTAGTACAAAGACACACGTTAGATACATTTGAATTTTATCGAAGTGTTCAAAATGTGTTAATTCCTAAGGGACCAAACTGCTGAGGTCATTAGTCCCTAGACTTACACTACTTAAACTTACGCTCAGCGTTTGTGTTCTTTCAGTCTAAAGTTGAGTTTGGAATCAAACTTCGTTGGGCATATTATCCTGTATTCCAGGTATTGTAAGATTGGGAACTACTGCACAAACTATCTTTGTGGCAGTCACCAGGGAGGACTGAGCTGGGTCGGGGCGGCTGGCGAGGCGCGATCAGTCTTCTCGGACCGCGAAGTCCGTAATGAATGGGAGGGCGACGGCTGAGCGTGCGCGTTTCCCGCCACGGGCGACACGGCGCGTCGCGGCAGCAGCGGTGGCGACGCTGCGCAGCCGCTGAGGCGCTCTGGCAACGCCGCGCCAGCAGCAGCGCACGGCGCTGCCTCTGCCTGGAATGCACGCGCCACAGGCCGGCGCGCCGCGGCCCGTTACACTGCGTGTAGTAGCTTACTAGCCGGAAGCGGCCATGTTGTTTTTGTGCCGCCGGCCGCCGGGCGGCCACATTCCGACACGGTACAGTCGCGGCCCGTCGGCCGCGGTACACTCGCATCCAGTCCCGCAGCCCCTCCGCGACCTTGCTTAACGTCGAATGCGTGGGTGACAGCGTTCATTGTGCTAGGGCGTACACCTACGCCCACAGCCCGTGTCAATCCGCCTTCGGTCGCCCGCACCTTGCCATTTCCGGTGGCTGTCCGGTGAAACATTACAGCTACTCGGTACTGCGTTTGGTTGATATCATTGTCTGCAGCGCTGTCACATTATTCCGTAACCGGTGATGTGGCTGCCAGTGCCCCCAACTTTTGAAAAAATAACAAACCTGCGCGAAGCGTATGCGCACAGGAACTAACACGTTTTGGTAGCTCTCAGTAGGTCAGTCACTCTTCGAACGCTGCAGTGACCACATTGCGGAAGGTAAGAAGTCCGTATTATCATTTTTCTGGCGCGTGGTGTCAGTTTTGGCAACGTCAAAATATCAATCCTCACCTCACTGGTTACGTAGTTATACCGAACGTTCCTTTTGTTTCAGAAATAAACATCCCTGCTTCGAGGGATGTTATTAGGGATGGCACAGGATTATAGAAATTGATAAATGGGCAACTCCTGGGTGTAGAGTAAATTCATTGATTTCAGCAGTGAAGATGGGAGAATCGTGGCAACTGACATTGAAGGGGACTACATCCGAGCAAAGCTTATCTGACAATGAAGAGGTTACTCAACGGACACCTTACTCCGGGAGATCACCTTCGACCGGGGCTATTGGCAAGTCTCCAACCGTCATGGCTACTTAAAAGAGCTATAGCGGGAAGAACAGATTCAAATGACACTCTGAAGCACTACCTAAGAATGTTCGCACCACAGCTGATAGCGCAATGACGCATCTTCCAGGGATCACAGGGCCTACAAGGCAGCTCGGGGAGCATTGTACACCGAAGAACTACTTATAACGAAAAGCTTTCCACTCTTCAGAGAGAAACTTGTTGATAAGAACAGAATCGACTGTAGAGATGCTACTGTTGAGAAATTGAAGGCTTTATATGCACTTTGAAGTTTCCTGCTGTTCAAATCTAATAATTAAGACCTAGATGCTCCATTCTCCACTGATTGAACAGGAACGGACATCTCTCGGAGTGTAATGTAACTGAAGTGCATGTCTGATCAAGTGTGCCTTAGGTTTGACAACGCAGTACTGAAGAAAGAAGACCGACACAGCAGCTCCAGTTTCCTGGTTATTAGAATGTTTCATAAACTGCCACAATAGTCATACAGTCGTTCAGTATGCTAGCATTAATTAGATGTTGGTGGGATTCAGACACAACTGCAGGTTTGAAATGTACACACCCAACAAACCCTGTAAGTATAGGTTGAAAATTATCGTCCTGAATGACACTTAAGACGTATCATTTCATCAGTGGATATATTTACTCGGAGAAAAATAGCGATAGAATCACCCTATCTGGAAATGAAACTTGCAAAACCAACGCAGGCTGTTAAGCGGCTTTCAGAACCCATTTTTGGTACCAACCGGAATGTGATAGCTGGTAATTTTTCTTCGAAGTGGTGAAATAGCTGCGGAAGGCTGGCTTCAACTATTTGGGGCACTTCGCGAAAACATGAGGCGGATACAGCTTGGTTTCCGAGCGCGAGGCGGAAAACAAATACCCAACATTTACGGCTTTACTGTAGTATCGTTTGTGCCAAATGGAAATAAAGCTGTCTTGCTTGTATCATTCATGTACCATAGCAAAAATAAGTGCAGTTACTATCAAGCTAGACATTGTTGTATACATCACTAAGGAAGGCGTTGAAACCACTGACGAAAAATGTATCGCGTAGGCTACTAGCCGTCGGGCCAATCTGCGACCATTTACTGTATTTGTTGGTCAAAATCAGTTTGGACAATGAATTTGCCCATTTCACAGCTTTCCCACCCAATCCACTGCAAAGTGAAATTGTGTTTACGTCGCTTGCCAAGGGACTTGTGGACCCAGCTGTACGCTCGAGACTGAAGAGTACCCACAAACAACTTTAGCTGAGGTTGACAGTAAGCTAGATCTTGGAAGAACCTGTACTGTTGTACAACGCCAGAATGATTCAGACAAGTAAGCGGGATGTGGAATATGCTGAAGTGACCGCAAAACAAAATCCCTTTGTGCTCACTGCCCTCTGTACAGTTCGTATTTGCTGTAAGCGATATGCTGTGGAAATTTGAGTTGTGTAACTATAGTCATGTATGTGATAAAAACTTCGTTAGCCAGATACCGATCCTCCCTCGAAGCACATTACAATAGTCTTCATTAATCGAGTATTATTGAATTAGTGATTTTTAATGTTCAACTTGCTTCCCTGTTTCATTAGCAAGTATACCTCCTGTTTTTTGTATTAGTCAATAAACCCCTGTTATATACCACTAAAAGTTTTATTCTAGTGCCTTTGTACTATTTTCTGCGTGCGGGTAGGCGCAGTAGCCATGTCACAACGGTTAAGACAGTGTACCCTGCCAATCACGTACGTCTGTACATCTGTACTCCGCAACCCAACTTGCGGTGTCATTTTCCCCAGTGTCGGCGGTGCACATAGTTCCTCTTGCAGCGTTTCCCATTAAAGTTTCTTGGGCCCCTCCGTGCAACTTTATGAATTTTTTCTGTCTTCTGGTATTACTTCCTGTGGTATGGTCCCACAATGTAGAACAGTGTTAGACGTCTTTCGTGCAATAAATCTGAGCCCATCTGTTTTCTCCATGGCTAGATTCGTGGCAGTGCCATCCACACTCTTTGGGTTGAACTAGATCGCCGTTCGTGTGGCCAGATCTGATCCTTAATGTTTCTACTCGTATTACAGTTAAGGTTAGTCGGATGCCAATGTTTGCAACTGTATTTCGTGACGTATCCGACTACTACTGTCCACAACTGCTTAGTTTGCGAAGGCTTTTTTTGGAGCTTCAGACGTCGTCCGCCAGATTGTTTACGCATCGGAATTAGCAGTGGCCCTATCATACTACAGTGAGGTTGCTAATGACGGTGCCTACTCATTAAGACTGAATACTGAATTCTGTATTCCAAGCCACAAACAATGCCCTCTTATCCCTGTGTGAAAAATACTTGACATCAGGTAATTGCTCCATTTGAAAATTTGCTAAATTTTATCCAATATCGCTTCCTGAAGTTTCTGAAAGGCATCTTGCATTGGCTGACATACGTAGCAACAAGGTCCTGATACCACGTTCTCGGAGTAGTTCTTGTGAAACGCAAGACTCACAGTAAGCATTGCATTTGGGATTGGAGGCGCGTAGACTATTATTTACCCTATACAACCTTAAAATTGCCGAGCACACGAGTCATTTTTCTGGTAAAGGTCGGCCCTCCGAAGCACATGTGTACAAAGGCAGTCATGATTTCCCTTCTGTATTGCGATGCGATGTCACAGCACTGCATCCCGTATAGCTACGGAATGTGTTATCCCCACATCCAGGACATACTGAACAAGATTCACAGCGATGAAGTTAAGGTAAACTCTTATGGATACAACGTCGTCTCTGTTCTAAGAAATAAACGCTACGATCTAAACGTGAAGAGAACCACCAGAACGGAAATAAAATGAGTAACCTCATTCTAAAACCTTGGCACATTGTCACAGAATACTACCTCATCTGTCATAAATAATCGTACTTCCCTTCCTGATCTGGAAACGGCTACGAGGCTCAGCGTAGATGTTGAAACAGTCGTCGAACAAGTTCACAAAAAGGGGGAGGGGAGGGGGTAGAGCAAGCTGTGCCCAAAAAATTTGAACTATCAGTCACAACTTTTCGACCAGAGCACATTAGATGCTTGTCTTGACTCGCTTTCGTGCTGCCGACTGTCTGCAGTTAACATTATGTCGGTCGCAAACCACGCCACCCAAAGGCATGAACCATTCCGAAGACGGATGAGACTAAAAGTTTGGGTTCTTAGGAGGAGGACCTATTGAAACCCAAGAGTAAAAGACGCCAGCAATTAAACTACAGTTCGATTTCTTTGGATACGCAGCGGTGTTAGCGTCCTTCACTGGCTCGTGTTTATAGGGCTCCCACGTTGCGAATCGTCAAACATAACTCGAAAATGACTCAGGTCAGTTTTGTTTAAAAAGAGTGACATTGCGGACCAAAGATAGTACTAGCACCATAGAGAGAGAGCTCAGACATTGATTCATGGAGCGAAGGAGTTTTTCAAATATTCAGCTGTTTTAAGATAAAAATCTGCTTGGGTGGAAAAACAGCACAGTCGTAACTTCCATTGTCTTTCTAAATTAGCTCGGTGATAAAGTGCCAGATTATGTATGCAGACTACCGGATTCGGTCTCCAATCAGTCAAAGAATGTTTATCACTTTTTCCACGTCTGACAATGCTAATGTGAAAAATGCCGAGTTGCATCATGGCTTGTTATCCACATTGGTAGGTAAGGTATCAGTCAGTTCAAAGATCTGGGAAAGGCAACACCATATCTAATGCGACTGTCTAGTAAAGCACTGCGGTGTTGAAAACAATCTTCGGATTGTTGACTGCTTACTACTTACCTAGATGGTAATACCCCAAAGTGATGCGAAACGGAAATAGATTAAGAAATCGGTAGTATGCATAGAGATCGCAAGGAAGCCATTTTTTATATATTCCATACAGTAATGGAATAGGGGACGTAGTTAACGTAGATGTGTACAAATGTAAATAGCAACTGTAGTAAACTACCTACTCAACAGGTGTGTTACAGTTGATACGCTCATTAAGATGTGCTTTAGCACTGATAAGTGCTACACAGTTAAGTTAGTCTGATGAACGCTCCGGTGGTCGTAAAATCGGTTTAATTATTCCAGAATCTGGCATATTTTTGTGCTATAATAGAAGCTAATAGTGGATCAGTTCCCACTGCAAGTGTTTGTAAAGTTCAGAGATGCCGGTACTGATGAAATAGCTAGCTGCAACGTGTGGAACAAATTATGCTGTTTCAGAATAACTAGTAGGAACTGCTTGTCCTTGACGGCAGCTGTGTAGTAAAGGGAACTTAACAGAAACACCCATATCATTTATCATACATTAATGTCCTGATTGAAAGCTTTGGGAACAAAGTTCCACAACCTTCAGGCTTTCATTTGTATCTGATGTTAGCGACAGTAGCCATGTTTCTACTAGTTCAGTAGTATCAGAATTAGCCCACAGTTTTAAGACGATTGGTACTCGATTTGACTACCGTGCTAACTTCGCGGTAACGGGCTGGGCTGCCAGTTCCTAACTAGTGACGTCTTATCGATGCGTAGAAAGTGCACGAAATTCCTGTGGGCGACGTCTTTCATTAGACAATTAAATTTCTGTTATAGCATCACCGTACTGTACCACATGCCCGATAACTGAGATGTGTTCTAAGTTATTCGACACAAACTTTTTGTTTAGAATATTCTGCGATAAAAACCCACCAAACTGCGAATGTTCTGTATGAAGTAACGCCCATTGAAATGGCGGAAAGATCGGCCATGACCACGAATCAGGAGTCCCGCAGTTAGAGATAAGTAATACTATTTATTCGTATTGCTGTGTGAGAATATTTGAACTTAAACATAACTACGACGTAACGCATGTTACACAGTTTGTTGTTGATGCTTGAGATATATTTTAGAGGTCGTGGAATTGGAGGGTGAGTTTTAACGTTGTCTGCAGAATTAAATGTAGTCACTATCTGCATTATATTAGTGAAACAAAGTGCAAAGTTCTGACCACGCTTCAGTAGGAGAGGTTTTCTCTGGTTGGTTTAATTTGTTGGTTTAATTTGTTTAATTTGTTGGTTTAATTTGTAGAACAATTCTGTGTGGGCTCTTAATATTTATACCCTAATGGTGAAGTCATCTTTTGTAAATATCAGAAGTAACCAGAATGGGAGACTGGTCGGAGTGGAAATGTTTTAACATACTTCAGGAAGATTGTATACTGTAGTGGAAAGGGCCTTACGTGCAACGAGATAGAAATGGTGCTACTTTAAAGATACGATTTTTGAATTGCTGTACTCCATTTGAATTAAAATAAGACTAAAAAAATATACCCGTAGTTCAACACGTTATTAGGTCGTCCTGTCTGTTACAAATTGTGAAATTCACTAAGAACATATTTCACGAATGACAATGCAGTATTAATTTTGCTTGTTGGTCTGCTCGGTGGGGGCTGTGCGAATGAGGCTGGTAACACAGGACGTCTATGCTGCGCTGCATGACAAGCATGTCGTGCAGGTAGTATCGGAAAGTGTTTCAGGTGATGTTCATGCGGATGATCACGCTGAGAGAGAGAGAGAGAGAGAGAGAGAGAAAATTAAATGGAAATACATTTTCAGTGTAAGTTTCTAAATCCAAATAAAAGTGTAAAGTTATTTCTCCTAGCCCCAGACAGATTACCAATCTATACATGTAATTAGCGAAATTTGTGATGTGAACTTTTAATAGCTGAGAAAATACTTGAGATTTATAACGAAAAACTTATGGCATGTGCAATATATTTGTGATAAATGGTTAGATATCTGTAAAAGACTGGGAGAAGTTATTTAAACGTTATAGTTCATTTTAAAAACTTAATGTATTGAACGTTTTTGTTTAAATAATTACATTCAGGTGAATTGTTTGCAACAAAGTCTTAAAGCCCACAGTGTATTCTGGTTCATTTGGTCTGGTTGTGCTAAGTTTATCAGTAAAAAGTCCTACCTCATTCTGCAATGTGTTTCTCAGCAGATGACAGTATTCTGTTGCAAGGCAGGTTTAACACAGCTCCCCACAAAAAATGGTTCAAATGGCTCTGAGCACTATGGGACTTAACATCTGTGGTCATCAGTCCCCTAGAACTTAGAACTACTTAAACCTAACTAACCTAAGGACATCACACAACACCCAGCCATCACGAGGCAGAGAAAATCCCTGACCCCGCCGGGAATCGAACCCGGGAACCCGGGTGTGGGAAGCGAGAACGCTACCGCACGACCACGAGATGCGGGCACAGCTCCCCACATTAGTGTATCCTGTGCAAGCCTCTCCATCTCAAAGCAATGCAATGTACATGCATGTGAATCTGCTAACTGTTAGTGCCTAGATGTTACTGTACAAATTTTATTCTTGAACTTTTGCATTATAAAATTGACCATTCCTCAACTCCATGATGAGCCCAAAGATTACTCTTGTAGTTAAGTGGTGCCATAAATTTTCCCCCAATGCGATTCAGTACCTCTTCATTTGTTGTTAGATCTACCCATATAATATTTAGCATTCTTCTGTAGCACCACATTTCAAAAGCCGATTTTCTCCTCCGGTTTGAACTTTTACTATCCAGGTTTCATTACCGTACAAGGCTAAACTCTAGACACGCATCAAAATTACTTCTTAACGTTTATATTTATTTTAACTATTAACAAATTCCTGTTTTCCAGAATCGTTTTCTTGTTGCTGCCGGCCTGCATTTTATATCCTACCTGCTCCGGAGTCATTTACTGCCCAGGCAGGAAAAATCATGTACTGCGTTTGGTATCTCGTGTCTTAATTGCCTCAGCATTGGCTGGGTATAATTAACCGGAATTCAGTGTCCCTTGTATTTTGTTCTCTTTCTGAGACACTGTAAATCCCGTCAACTATTCTGCCAAGTAATTTGTGACAGAATTAAGATGTCGTTGACGTAACACAGTTTGTATTTCAACTGTAATTCTCTCTCCAAAAAATCTCTGTGGTTTCCTTCACTACATGATCTGTGTACAGATTGAATAGTTGGGGATAAGCTACACCCCTACCTCCTAAATTACTGCTTCCTTTCATGCCCTTACATCTTCAAACTGCAGTCTTCTGTACAAGTTGTTAATAAAATTTCACTTCCTGTATTTTATCCCTGCTACATACATAACTACAAGGAATATTCCAGCTGATGTTTTCAAAAACTTTATCTTAATCCACAAATATTACACAATTTTGCATTCTATAGTCAACTAATGGTAAGTTGTATAGTTAGCGTTGCTTCGCAGCTCCTACGTTTCTTTTAGATCTAAACTGA
The DNA here is from genome assembly GCF_023864345.2 of Schistocerca serialis cubense. NCBI lineage: Eukaryota > Metazoa > Arthropoda > Insecta > Orthoptera > Acrididae > Schistocerca > Schistocerca serialis. Next base: position 140,740,879 of record NC_064642.1, on the reverse strand, counting down.
TCTTCCCCTCTGTTGGTTTGTCAGTTTTTCCATCGTTCAGTGAATGTCAGTATTTTGCAACCAATATTGAGCTGATAGTTCGGGTAACATTAATGTCTGATAGCATCTGTCTTCTGTCTTCTGTGGGACTGGAATTATTGCATTCATTGTGAAGTTAGGTGAAATACCCTCTATCTCATCTTGCACACCAGGTGGTATAGTTTTGTAGTTGCTGGCTCTTCAAATAATCTCCATAATTCTTATGGAATGTCTCTGTGGAATATATGTAACGTGAAATATTCTTATTAGTTGGATCACTTCGTTGTCTTCTGTAATACGCAGCTACACCTAATATTCCCTTAAGGATTATAACCCATGTGGGATCTCTGCTGCTAGTGCTTTGGGAAAATAGTGATACGTGACTCTGATTAGATGTGGGATATTCGTGACCGCCACAGAAAACCTTTCGTCGTGGTTCGTCATGTTAGTGACTGTCGGTACTTCCTCCAAGGTCTTAGTTATCTAATGTTCTTCTTCGCAGTGTACTTTTTTTGGTTGATTATGCCACCGACGAATCTGTCATTTCGTTAAGTCGTAAAATTCATTAACTTATAAGCCACGATTGTTCCGTTCTACGGTATCAACCAGATGTAAATGTCTATTTTCCATCTAATATCCTAGGTTTATCTTTGCATTTCAGAAAAGGTGTAAAGTGTTGAACGTTTTGTCTTGGCCGGCCGCACAAAAACGATTAGCGGAGCGCACGCGGCCCGCGGGATGCTATTTGCCCACACCTGCCCTAGATGCATGGATATTTAGCACAGGTGGGTCGACACAAGGGCTTATGGTTCACCTTCATCTTTGATCTTTGAAAACTGCATAGAAAATTTTTGGACACTGTGGAGTGTTACATATAGAGTGTATAAAAGGTAAATAAAACGAATGAAATTTCTCTTCACACACGCGCACGCAGGGGGGGGAGAGAGAGAGAGAGAGAGAGAGAAATTGGCCATCGATTGGGTGACCTAGCGTCGGCATTGCTTTGCCCCTTGCGCAGTGAGTTTTCCGGTTCTGTTGGACCGCATTCCAGCCAGCTTCGTTTCCCATGGGCAGCTTCGCCGTGGTTTGAGTCCAGCTGCTGGCAAGTCACCAACAGCCTTCTGCGCAGAGGGCGAGAGCTGGCGGGGCTAAGTGAAGCGGGGATATGTTTATCTCGTTTGCCGCCGCCGCCGCTGTCGTCGCCGATGGCATTGACCTACGTGAAGGTCACGTGTTTACTGACAAGGCATTTCAACGCCCGCCGTGGGAGTCGCCGACGTAGTCACTGCCGGGCGTTACCGCTTGTCAGGAATGCGTGGCGTTCATCGGTTTGGTGCCTTGCATGTCGGGAGCAATGACTATATAAAATATCGTAGCTTATCACTCAGTGCACAGGTTTGGCGAAGCATTCTTTCGTGTCAGAGGCTTCGTATCCGCAGTATGTTCAAGTGATGTTTCGCAACCGCCAATCACATAAGCTCATTCTGTCTGCAAGAACTATTGCGTTTACATGCTCTCAACCGTGGATTACGTCATCTGAATATAGCTAGTGTGATTTTTAAAATTTTAACAGCTCAAATTTTTCGTGCAAGGTATGTCTTAAAGTACACTGGATGAAAAAAAGTTTATCAGCATTTCGAAACTCAATCGTTCTAACCCCCCCCCCCACACACACACACACAACCACACGCTGTCCGAATAAGTCTTCCATTGCAGAAGTGGAATGAATGCTTGGTGTTACTCAGGTAAATTTACACGTCATAAAGCTACTTGAGAAATTGACCTGGAAACTCTCAACCTGCCGGCTATTAACCTACTAGCTACTACCAACGACGTTAGAACAGTTCCAGCATTAGTTGCGTAGTGCTGCTTAAATATTCTGGAAATTGATATGAAGACTAGTCACATAGTGGTTTCAGTTCGATAAATTTTGCTTACTATACAAGAAATATCGCTGCTATTGATAATTAAAATTTCACCTCGATCGCGGTTTCGTAATAAATACACGGAGTCCTAATAAAGCATAAACGTCAGGGGAGGAACAAACGAGTTTAATTGTGGCTTGATAATCCTGATAGTAAGAATGTCTACAATTTTGTGGTATGGTTGCGAAACTGGTGAACTTTATATTAGATGTCAGTGGACGAACGTCTAATCAGTTACCTATTACGCTTGAGATATGGTAACTCCACAAGGGGAGTAAGAGTTTTAAAGCCTCGTTGTTTGACTTACCACAGTCAACAGCGTTGACGTAACAACGTTCGCTGCTTTAGGCAAGAAAATCAGAATGTTAAGTCATACGACGATCACTTCTGTTATTAAATTTACTTCATAGTCGCAGGCATTGCTCCAGTATATTTGTTACCGCACAAAAATAGTTTTTATTCGAGATAATACGTGTTCGCTTGCTCGACTGGCAAATCTCTTAGAGTTAAATAATTAGCTACATTGTACAAAATGGAGTGACATCTGTAAATATACAGAACGTTCGAAGACAATATCAGGAGAAGTCTGATTTAGAATGAGTAAACATATGGTCAACAGAAGTGACTCACTTTGTAAAGCATTTTCAACTGTACGATAAAGTTTGAATATTCGTGCATAGACGCTTTCACGTGGACCCGATCGAGAATAAAGTATGAACTCCCGGCATCCTGCCCAAGGAATAATGTAATATTCGTGAAGCTTCATTTTAGCGACGGCCTGGCAGTGCCTATGCTAGTAAAATAAGGTAAGCATCTAAGAAATCATTTTCGCTTAGAACCAGCTAACATCCTAAGTCTCACGTAAGTCTGCAGGCTTTCGTGGCCGTTGTCACTTAAGTTAAAATATTCTTAGGTATTTTACCTGAGCCAAATACGTTACAGAAATAGTCAAAGTTGAAACTTCGGCTGTTTCTTATCGAACTGGTTAACACAAGTTTCTGTCTTTGAATTAATCCAGCTTGCCGGAAATCCTTAAATACCTATGCTTCAGTGTCATTAATGTAGTGTGAATGCTGTTGCCCGTGTTGACCTAAGTTTTTTTCTGCCTTCGCAAAATGTAGCTGTTCATATTGTATTAATTCACTTGTTTATATTAGTCTTGGGGATACCGCGTGTTTTTTAATAACATTGACTGCTTGTGGTCATAGGTATAGTTAAATTTTTCACTGGTTTAGCGTTTGATTCTGAATCAGACATTAATTTTAGTTGTTTGGGATTGACGGCCGGTTTTGTCGCATCTGTTTCCGCTATAGGATCGGTGATACCAAAAGGCATTTCCTTCACTCTCTTGGCATTTGGCAACATATTCAACTATCAGCTAAAGAGTAACTAGTAATATTAGGAAAATAGAAGCGGGGTTCCGTTTGTATCTAACAGACAATGCGAGCAGCAATTTTGCGATACATTAGATGTATGATTACACACTCTTAGAGAAAGTTCAGTTCTCAGGCTAGAACAGTCAAGACCCAGATTGTTGAGGGTCGATTATAATTAGGTGAGATTCTTTAACGAACACAATACACCGACTAAAAACTCTCGACAGTAAAAATCCATCCCGCGGAGGCGTTGTTGTACGTCGTGAAGGCCAAGGTGGTGCCGAAAGGCGCCCCGTCTTCCTTGGGCGTGTCTCTTACCGCCTGCCTTCTGGTATTGATCGCAGGAACTGCAGGGAAGAACATCCCACGTGCTGGACCACTATGGTCTCGATTTCTGTCCAGTGTCAACCACCCCTGAGCAGGAAGTGTTTTATATTTGGTATCGTCCATAAGCGGCTGGGTTCGGAAGATCTGCGGCCGATGTACAGTTGTGGCTATCGGTACACCCTGACTTCTTGAATATGCATGATGTGCCCACACAAGTAGTAATTGAGCGCTTTTTGTACTAATTAAATATTTGTAGTGCTGCAAAGTGATAAGGCCTTGTTCTCTAAAACTTGGTCGCGCTATTAACTCCGCCGGCATTTCTGGGAATTTGGTTGAGTGTCGCAGAGCTAAATGCATGAACGAAGATACATGTATTGTCCCATGGCCTTACTTGACCAGGAAATTTAGAATCACACCAGTGAAATGTCATTAAATTTCGGCCATAGTATTTAATACACACACACACACACACACACACACACACACACACACACACACACACACACATAGGTGGAAATCAGTGACACACTATTTTAGATTAGTATAAGATTCTGAAACTATTTTAATTCAACAAAACTAAATCAGTTTGAAAGCGGGAAACCAAACAGGACTTGACACGGATTAGCTTCGGTGACAAGTTTAATGTGACGGTCTACTTCATTGAACCAGAAAAATATTGTAGGGTAGCGTTCTGGAATAGTGATAAAAATTTTTGGTCGATTACCCATTTGGAAAACTTTCGAGCAGCATAATCTTACCTCTCACGTTTGCTTTGAAAGCAGTAGTTAAACTGCTCCACATGTTCATAAATATCTGGTTTCCTGAGGACAGTGTGCAAAACAACGGGTGTTGGGACGTGAATAGTAAGTCTCGTATGGTTCGTTCGTTGTATCTGAATCTACATGTTTCAGTTAACATTCATTACTCAGATCCCACTCGAAACTGTGGTCAACATGTTTACTAGGATACTTACACCAGCGGTGTGTGTGTGTGTGTGTGTGTGTGTGTGTGTGTGTGTGTGTGTGGGGGGGGGGGGGGGGGGGGGGTGCAGTGCAGTGTTTTCTACTGCACGAGTAGTTTGCATTACTTCGAATTGTGGCTCTGATATAGTTGTCTAGCTTGTGCATTGTTTGTGAGATAGAAGATAGGCAGCTGCGTCAGAACTGCATGCTAGCGACCTTCAGCGTCTACGTCAGTAGTTCTTACTTTCTTGTTCGGTTTTTGTTTTGTCACCTCTACAGATAGTTTAAAATCTTGCTTCCCGAAGTAATACGACGATCAGCATGCGAAGTACAGAAGAACGCGAAATCCCGAAGATTGGCTAACTTTACAGACGCGCGAAATTTGGCACGGACTTCAATGCGAGATGCCTTTAATAGGTTACACAACGAAAGTCTCGAAATTTGGTAGGAAATCCAAAGAAATTCTGGTCGTATGTAAAGTACACAAGCGGGAAGACGCAGTCAATACCTTCGCTGCGCAGTGCCGATGGTACTGTAAAGCAGAGCTATTGAATGCAGTTTTCCGAAATTCCTTCACCAGGGAAGACGAATGGAATATTCCAGAATTTGAAATACGAACAGCTGCTAGCATGAGTTTCTTAGAAGTAGATACCTTAGGGGTTGTGAAGCAACTCAAATCGCTTGATACGGGCAAGTCTCCAGGCCCAGATTTTATACCGATTAGGTTCCTTTCAGATTACGCTGATACAATAGCTCCCTACTTAGCATCATATACAACCGCTCGCTCACAGATATATCTGTACCTACAGATTGGAAAATTGCGCAGGTCGCACCAGTGTTTAAGAAGGGAAGTAGGAGTAATCCATCGAACTACAGACACATATCATTGACGTCGGTTTGCAGTAGTAGTAGTTTTGGAGCGTGTACTGCAAGCAGTTACAATATAAGACACCTCGAGGGGAACGGTCTATTGATACGTAATCAGCATGGTTTTAGAAAACATCGTTCTTGTGCAACGCAGCTAGCTCTTCATTCGCACGAAGTAATGGCCGCTATCGACAGGGGATCTCAAGTTGATTCCGTATTTCTAGATTTCCGGAAAGCTTTTGACGCCGTTCCTCACAAGCGACTTGCAATCAAGCTGCGGGCGTATGGGGTATCGTCTTAGTTGTGCGACTGTATTCGTGATTTCCTGTCAGGAAGGTCGCAGTTCGTAGTAATAGAAGGCAAATCATCGAGTAAAACTGAAGTGATATCAGGTGTTCCCCAGGGAAGCGTCCTGGGACCTCTGCTGTTCCTGATCTATATAAATGACCTGGGTGACAATCTGAGCAGTTCTCTTAGGTTGTTCGCAGATGATGCTGTAATTTACCGTCTATTAAGGTCATCCGAAGACCAGTATCAGTTGCAAAGCGATTTAGAAAAGATTGCTGTATGGTGTGGGAGGTGGCAGTTGACGCTAAATAACGAAAAGTGTGAGGTGATTCACATGAGTTCCAAATGAAATCCGTTGGAATTCGATTACTCGATAAATAGTAAAATTCTCAAGGCTGTCAATTCAACTAAGTACCTGGGTGTAAAAATTACGAACAACTTCACTTGGAAAGACCACATAGATAAATTGTGGGGAAGGCGAGCCAAAGGTTGCGTTTCATTGGCAGTACACTTAGAAGATGCAACAAGTCCACTAAAGAGACGGCTTACACTACACTCGTTCGTCCTCTGTTAGAATATTGCTGCGCGGTGTGGGATCCTTACCAGGTGGGATTGACGGAGGACATCGAAAGGGTGCAGTAAAGGGCAGCTCGTTTTGTATTATCACGTAATAGGGGAGAGAGAGTGTGGCAGATATGATACGCGAGTTGGGATGGAAGTCATTAAAGCAAAGACGTTTTACGTCGCGGCGAGATCTATTTATGAAATTTAAGTCACCAACTTTCTGTTCCGATGCGAAAATATTTTGTTGAGCCCAACCTACATAGGTAGGAATGATCATCAAAATAAAATAAGATATATCTGAGCTCGAACAGAAAGGTTTGTGTGTTCGTTTTTCCCCGCGCGCTGTTCGGGAGTGGAATGGTAGAGAGATAGTATGATTGTGGTTCGATGAACCTTCTGCCATTCACTTAAATGGGAATTGCAGAGTAATCATGTAGATGTAGATGCAGTCTCGTTGTTTCGTAGTTAAAAGTCAAAATGCATGTCTAGTAAATCCGCTTAGCTGTTGCGGCATTTTAGTGTAGGAACTATGTATGAGTTTCATAAACGTGAAAAAGGCGTATTATCAAGGCAGCAGATGCGGTCGTAATAATGTGTGCCTTGGAGTATTTAGGCATGTTCCAAAAGAGCAGATCTGACTTTCCGCGAGCTCGGCTTGTGCTGGTTATGTTGCTGCCGGCAATGGAGGCATCCAGTTGCCTGCAAAGGAGAGCGCGTCGATGGCTGTTCCGTTCTGGGAACACCACAGGCTTGCGACAAAAAGACCGCCGTCGCTACCACACTGAGTAGCGACTGAGTCCGCTAATCTGCTGCACGGCGCCGCAAGACGAGGCTAAGCTTCCTGTCCGCAGGATTCGTATGTTGTTAGTCTCGACATTATCCCGTTCATAATGCTCTGGGAATAACTTTTAGTGGTGGTTGCGACAGTAAAATTGCCGAGACATTGCCGTTACCAAAGTTAGTCGTCCGTTACAGTACATCTGTTACAGTCCATCTGTTACGGAGGACGGTTTATCACACTGTTTAAATGACAGATAAGTCACTTTCCAGGTGATAGGAACAGCGAAATAGAAGTAATGTAGGCTGTTTCCAAAACTTACTATAATACGAGGGCGTGTTGAAAAGTGATGCTTCCGAATTTATGTGAAAACTCTGAAACCATTTAAATAAAACGTTATTAGCATGCTAACTCTTTGTCGCTAGTAGAGTGTAGCGTAGCGGTGTGTAACGTAACAATGTCGGCGCGTGAGACACCTTGCTGTAAAAATACTATCCATCGCTCAGCGTTGGTGTGACACAGACAAGAGCGACTTAATCACCATTTACCCAGTGGCGTGATGTGAAGAATTCAGTATATACTAAATTTAGCTTTAGTCATCGACCGAAATCATAATCGCTTGAGAACTCCTACTTGCCAAAGTTTCTGAATGTGTACAGACTATAATTCAAACGAGAAAAAATTTAAGTTGCTGAACACTATAAGTGAAACATGTGTATGGCCATTATGTGGCCGTATCTTTTCCCTCCAGTTCTAATTGAACCAGGTTTAGTTACTATCTCCGTCGAATGCGTACCTAAACGGAAGTATTCGGCCATTAAGAACTCTTTTTTATTTTATTTTATTTTTTTCCTGCAAGAACTTTAACAAAATGTGAAACTGTTGTCCTCCATGAAATGAAAACTAGTACAACTGATAAAGCGTGCCCCAGATTTTTAGCACTAGTGCATAAACTCTACTTTACATGGACATAGCATGTTGCGAAACTCGTCTCCCAATTAGCGGCGCGATACTACTGTACTACCGTAAATGGCTGTCCACACATCGTTGTACACTTCAGTTAGAACACTTGAGCACGGTACTGAAACTCCATTTTCGTCTCTGAAGTAGTTTTGGCAGTTGCGTTGGTAGTGGCGCAGTCTAGGCTTGACTGCTTGAAATCGGTGCAAAAGAAAAACAATAAACGTGTTTTATTTCTTGAGTGGGTAGAGCTGTGTCAGCTCGAGTGCTCAGTGACAAAATTTTGTAAGTTACTCTGAAGCTACTTCAGCCAAAAACGAATGGCGCCAGAAAAATTCATGGGACTTGAGATTTCTAGATGCTACAAGGAAAGAGACACTGTGTGAAACATGTCGCAATTTAGCGTAAGTGTTTTTAGAAAGTGGACATTTCTTCTGTTCGCTGTCTGTATAGTATCTATAATGCTGTTAAGTCGGCAATTGCTAGATTTGTTAAGTATATTTATTCCACTTAGTTCGGAAGCTTCTCCATCTGCCTGATATTAAGCTTTTCACTTAGTGTATGTTAAATTTTCTTTTTCCATCCTTAGCTTCATGTTGTCTTAGCTGGATAGCTCTGCGTTTGCGCAGCTGTTGTTTTCAAGGTAATCTATTCAGGATGGCTCGTATTGAGCTAATAGCGTCTACAGAAGAGTCTTCAATAATCTTAGAGGTCTTGCTTATTACAGAGTGTATTTCTGTCGGTGACTCTTCACACCGACAATCCTTTGATATTCATTTTACGAAGAATTGCCTCGAGACAGCACATCTTCGCACTCATTTTTAATGATTATCCTTAACTTCCAACAAACACTAATTCCGAGAAAAAGTATTTCGTTTCCTCATTACATCACATGAAACCTCACATAACCTACACTGTGCATAACTGATAACCCCGTGTCGTGAAAGTGCCGTGAACTGACGTTTCGCATATGCTATGTCTTGCATACTATTTTCGAATGTTGGTTTCGTAACTTAGTGCCCCGTCTAAACTAGGTTAAGTAACTGAACAACCACCCCACACTCATCGTTAGGGGAACGCGAGACGAAGCTTGTGCTCCTTGAAATCAAGTGGGTCGGTCATTTGAATAGTCTAAGCAAGGAGTTTGGGCGGGATGGGTGCACGCGCAGATTGGCGGCGAGCTGGAACGCTTCCAGACACTGCGGTAGACGGCGTGAGCGCACAACCTGCTGCTGCGTCCGTGATTAGTGTCAGGGGATGGAAACGACTTCCCGATTACTTATTTTTGGTAGAACTTCAGGCATGAGCTTCCTTCAGAACTTGCATCTGCCTTAAAGGCAAAAGCTTGAGCCTTCAACTCCGTGTTAACCTCTGATTGTTACATAGATTGTGTGTTCTGCTGCTTGAACATGACAACCGTTGGTGAGTCATTGTCAGTATTTTAAGTTTCTCAAGTTCCGTACTTTCCACAGGACCACCCGTCTCCCCGCTCTGCTTATATTGTTATGGTTTTTGGCTACATGTAGAATTTCTATATCCATTTCATCCATTCGGGTTCCAGTGTTCGTTTCTCCACATCCGTATTTCTTAGTTCCACTGTGATCCCGTCGTTTTTGATAACGCCTATTGTCACATTTCAAATGTCGTTTCTTCAAAAAAATTCTAGAAAAGTTTATTCGCTTTGCATGCTGCTATGTAAAGTTACTAAAGTGGTCGGATATTATGTTCTGTTTCGTCAAAAGTTCTCTACCGTCGTCCTTGACACAGTCTACCAGTAATACTCGTCACAGCTTCTATGTCTAAGCTCCCTAATTCCTCCAATGTGAGTGTTTTAAATGTTGTCTGACATATCTTGGCATCATTGTTTTGATTGTTGCAAACACAAACTATTTCATGTTCTAAATTCACTAAAATATCGTACGTAGTTAGCATTGGCCCCTCCCGGTAGAGAACATTTGCTAGATATGTTCTGATGGTTTAGAGCACTGAGTAACCACTTTGCTAGCTGCCTAGTTTTGTTTTATATTCGGGTACAATTGCAACCGTTAGTTGTATGGATTTTTAGATCCTTTATACATTAACAAAAATAGCAAATCCATGAAATTGACGCACAGTGCTAACAATTAACGTAAGCTTTTAAAAGTTAGTGTGAACGAATCTGTTCACGAGACGTATGTGCTTACGAATTGAGAAACGGGCGTTGCAACATTGAGTGGTTTAATCACGATCCAGAAATCACTGTTGTAAGAAGACAGCCTTAGGGACGATGAAATTGTCTCAAAATATAGTAGAAACCATAGGCATCCGCAAAAAGGGGTACGTGCCCTCTCCTGGAATCTGCGTGCAGCCAATTTATTCACTACGGGATTTCTGGAATATCTACTAGTCATTGTCTGCGGTTCCACTAAACTTCAGACTTAACATGGCCGTCCTTGACAACAAAAGTTGCAGCTTGAGCAGTCTTGTGTATTTGGAATTTTTCTGAATTGAAGTCTTTCAAGGAAATTATGCCAGTCCAATGGTTCGGACGCGGTTTCGGCTCTCAACTGCAGACAAGATGGATACGATCCTACGGTGCTGAAGTGGTCTTAAGTCTGCCTTTCACTTCCTCGTTCAGCCCGTGCAAAGTTGCAAAAAGGAACCGGTCTTACACCATAGAGAAAGAACTATGTCGTTGATTCCCAACACCATAAATTTGGCAGTAATATACGTGCTAGTCATTCGTCCCCCCAAGTCTCAGCATGGATTGTTTAAATAAGACAATCCCGGTTGCAAAATTTTTATTTGCAGCAAATGGCGTGATTCATTTTTTTTTGGGGGGGGGGGGAGGCGTGGTATCATCAATTTGGCCTAGGGGTGAAAAATTACAATATGCAGATTAAAATGAGGAATGCAAGTAATATAAGATTTTGCAACCGAGAGTGTCTTATTTCAAGAAATCCGTTAATGTTAATAGATGTGTAATTTTATAAGAAATGTTACAGATGCCATCAGAGTTAAATAACTTTTTTTGGCATTTTTGATGTCCAACACCAGCAGGATTTTGTCAGTCATTCTTTTAGATTTTCAATTTTCGGTTTCAACGTAACATTATGAGAATACAGGAATACTAGCGTAAATATTTTCTAGTTTCATTTAATAACTCGTTGGATACCCTGAACATAACCATATGAGTACGTTATTTCTGATCGTTGAATAAAACAGGTGCAATGCATATTCATGTTGATACATAAAAAGGTGTACTTTGCGTGTATTATTGAAATAAGCTTACGCTTAGGTGCCAACTTAATCTACTTTAAAGATACTTACCAAACTTACTCTGTGCCATATTTTTTGTGTAGTTATTACCAAATTTAGTTCATGGTACACGACATGTTACAGATCCATCGAATCAGTTACGTAAACACCGGCAAGTTTTGAATCCTGTCCGTCCTGTAAAAATTTCAGCGGATTCCCATGGCAGAAATCCTACCATGCATTTCATCATCTATAACGTCGAACAGGTCCGCAGTAAGCTCAAATACACCGAAGCGCCAAAGGAAATGGTATAGGCATGCGTATTCAAATACTGAGATATGTAAACAAGCAGAATATGGCGCAGCGGTCGGCAACGCCTATATGACAGCAAGTGACTGACGCAGATTTTAGATCGGTTACCGCTTCTACAATGGCAGGTTATCAAGATTTGAGTTCGAACGTGGTGTATAGTCCGCGCTTGAGCGATGGGACACAGCATCTCCGAGGTAGTGATGAAGTGGGGATTTTCCCGTACGATCATTTCACGAGTGTACCGTGAATATCAAGAATCGGATAAAACATCAATCTGACATCCCTGCGGCCGAAAAAAAAATACCCTGCAAGAATGGGACCAACAGCGACAGAAGAGAACCGTTCAACGTGACAGAAGTGCAATCCTTCCGTAAATTGTGGAAAGTTTCAATGCTGGGCCATCAAGTGCCAGCGTGCGAACCGTTCACTGAAACATCATCGATATGGGCTTTCGGAACAGAAGGCCCCCTTGTGTACCCTTGATGACTGAAAGGGACAGTTTTGCGCCTCACCTGGACCCGTCAGCACAGACGTTGGACTGTAGGTCACTGGAAATCTGCTGCCTGGTCTGACTAGTGTCGTTTCAGATGAATCGAGCGGATGGACGCTTACGGGTATGGAGACAACCTCATGAGTCCAAGGAACGTGCATGTCAGCAGGGGACTGTTCAAGCTGGTGGAGGCTCTGTAATGGTGTGGGGCGTTTCCAGTTGGAGTGATATGGGACCCCTCATACGTCTAGATAAGACTGACAGGTGATAGGTACGAGTCTGATTACCTGCATCCATTCATGTCCATTGTGCACTCCAACAGACTTGAAATGCCAGCTGCACAATGCGACACGCCGTACGTCCAGAAGCCACCAGACCCACAGACTTGAACATTATGTACTGTTCAGAAGAGATCTCCACCCCCTCGTACTTTTACGGATTTATGGACAGCCCTGCAGGATTCATGGTGTCACTACCCTCCAGCACAACTTCAGACAGTAGTAGAGTCCACGCCAGGCCGTGTCGCGGCACTTCTTCGAGCTCGCGGAGGCCCTACATGATATTAGGCAAGTGTACCAGTTTCTTTCGCTCTTCAGTGTAAAATATCCTCTATAGCTAATTTTGACAGCGGCGCTTTCACAAACATCGCAGCCACGTGTGTGCTAAGTGGTATAATTTCGTATTCTCTTGTGGTATTGCTTACCCTGTTCTAATGGTTCTAATAAAGACCATTCATTTGACGAGGTCATTTATTCCATCGTTTAAACCTGAGTAATTTCCTGTGCGGAACTATGTTCCAGAGTCAAGTGCCAAACTAAGCTTTTGGATTAAGTTTCTAAAACCATTCATTAACGTTTCAACATCACAGCAATTGATCATTAGCTAGTTCTAGAAGACTACTGGGGCTGTGAAGATAAATTGTTTTACCGACCTATAGATCATTTACTGTGACAACTAGCTCAGATGACCAATGCTGGAAGTATCTTTCTGGCATTGTCCTAAGTGGTCTTTGAGTGGATATTGGATCTCCGCTTTCCCCGCTAGTATATCTGCCACCCTCTCGGTACTATCTCCCTCAGTTGGTTTGATTTTAAGGACTCCAAAATATTGCTGAAGCTGGCAGTGGGAATGACCACTGAGGAATGTGGGGCAACATATATAAGAGGGTAAAATCAAATGGCTCTGAGCACTACGTGACTTAACTACTAAAACCTAACTAACCTACGGACATCACACACATTCATGCCCGAGGCAGGATTCGAACCTGCGACCGTACCGAGGGTAAGTCAGTCATCTGCAATTTATATTCTTGTTTATTTTGGTAGTACTGTCGTTTTACGTTGACGATGCGTGCTTTGTTGTTATATCTTTGCGATTTTCAAGCTGCTAGGTTAGTTTCGTTATCGCTGCCGTGCTGTTACTCATGGCTGCTCCGCTGTCTATTTGCACCAAAGCAGAGCAGCGTTCAGTGATCGGTTTTTGTGGTCGGAGGGCGTGTCAGGGGCCGAAATTCATCGAAGACTTCCGGTACAGTACGGGAACAGTGTCTTGACACGACGGAGTGTCTACGAATGGATTGAAAAATTCCGAAGTGGTCGCACAAGTTTTACGCACGATGGAGCCGGACGACCGTTAACCGCCACACATGAAGAAACCGTTGAGCGTTCGCGTGAAATGATTTTCTTAGACGATTAACTATTGACGAAGTGGCACATCGTCTGCAAATTAGTCACGGCTCTGCTTGCGAAATCATCCACAGCAGACTTGTTTCATAAAGTTTGTGCGAGATGGGTCCCAAAACAACTCACACAGTTGCATAAACAAACGCGATTGGACATTTACAAAAAACATTTGGATCGCTATGGTAACGAAGGGGACAACTTCTTAGACAGGATCATTACTGGTGACTAAACATGGATCCATCATTACGAGCCGTAAAGTAAACGGCACAGTATGGATTGGAAACGTCCAAATTCGCCGTGCAAGAAAAAGTTGAGAGACCCAACCGTCCGCAGAAAAACTGATACCTACGGTTTTTTGGGACGCACAAGGTCCAGTACTGGAACATTATGGGGAAAGGGCACAACAATAAACAGTGTACGTTACAGTGATATGCGTACTGCCAGGCTAAAGCCTGCAATTTGAAGCAAACGCCGAGGATTGCTGTCAAAAGGTGTTGGGTTGTTGCACGACAATGCTCGTCCGCATGCTGCTGAAACGCTCAAATTTGAAGTACTGGATCATCCTCCATGTAGTCCCGATCTTGCCCCCACTATCACTTGTTTGGTCCACTCACAGGCATTAAGGGGCCGTCGATTTGCATTTGACGAAGCAGTGAAAGAAGTGGTGCATTCTCGGGTCGCAGCTCAACCGAGAACCTTCTTTTATGAGGGCATGAAGAAGCATGTACAACGATGGGCCAAGTGCGTTGAAACGCAAGCCGACTGTCTAAAAATGTTCTTGTAAGTTTCCTATTTGATTACAATAAAATTCTATAACTATTTTGTGGCTAGTAATTGACTTACCCTCGTATACAATCAACAATCTTTTGTGTAGATTCGAATTGGTTTTGGAACTTCACTACGCTTTCCTCAATCCCGTACGAAGAAACGTCGTGGAATGTTTGCACCGACTTTCATTGAAAGCTGACCGCCATATCTCTTTGTGTAGATAGCGGATCGTTACGAAACAAAACAGCGTAGGATCCGGCGCAACGGTTTCCCAAGTAGGCCGTATTTCGGCTGCCCATCGGCGCCTCAGAGGGCGTCAGCGCACAGATAAGGCGTCACGGCTTGCCTGTCGCCATTCATGCTCGTGCTCTGCAGATAACTACTCCTCAGCGCTGCGTAGATGTTCTTGGAAACTGACGTAGGCAAACGCGTGTACCAGCGTTTAGCTGCATTGTAAAAATAACTTCTCTGCTTGCTCATAGTTCTGTAGCAAATAGTTAAAGGGAATGTTCAATATTTCCGTGATTCATTTTCCACACTACAGCAACGTGTGGCTCAAAATCCAGTAACTGCTTCAATAGAACGTAATCAAATGAAGTTAAAATCCTTTTATAACTTCGGATGGTAACGTAGAGAAAACGCACAATGTGATATTGAGTGATCGTTGAATGTGTGAGAAAGCTGACGCCTTAGCCATATCAGACGTAAGAGAACAAAAAATTCTAAGTGAAGAATTAGAATTACTAAGAGGTTTGTGACGCATGTATCCCGTATGTACGTAGAGTGACTATGAAACGGTAGAAGCGAAACAGCAATAAAAGCATTGGGTGGATGCCGGTGGCATGCATCAGAGGCGAAATACGTTGTATTTGCTGGAAACGTATTTACTAAGTTCGTTTCTGACATTGTAACGATAACATCAGCTGTAAAGCTACTGAACTAGAGAAAAGTGGCAAGAGGCATGGATTGCAAAAATCTCCCATATAGACAATGCTCCTGCCCAAAAAGGATAAGCGTTGTAGAAGGGTACGTATCCGTGGGTTGTAAACATGTTAACGTGTCACTATTGTACGATGTTACTCGGTGATGGTCTTCAATGCGGACCTTTCTCCAAATTGAAGAGAAAAAAAACTTAAGGAAATGAGTATTCACTAGGTGTAGTATTTTTATGCAGGTCGATTCTATACTGAGATTCCCATTGCACAATCTATAAAATTGATGACTTCGCTTTTAGTTTCACCAAAAGTTGTTTCGACTTTCCGTATTCTGTATCACCCCTTCAGACAACAAATTCTTTTCGATATCTTCACATTTTCTTGCAGCATTTCGCCTTGCGTCTCTACACTTCCAATTAATTTCATTCCTGAGGAATTTACGCTATATTCCTGTCTTAACCTGACATTTTTGTGCGTCCTTCTTTTGCTGATGAAAAGAAGTATTTCTTCTGTTAGCAAACGTTTCTTCACAGTTGTCTTCCCTGTACCTGTGATCGGCTTTGAAACCTTTGTGATGGCCCTTTTTAGAGATGCCAACTCGTCTTCAACTGAACTGCCTATTCTGGTATTACTTACAGCAGTATCCATATCCTTGAACTTCAGACGCGTGTCATTTGTCAGTAGAGTATTTGCTATTCCCTTCTGTGATTTATTGCAGCCCTCGGTGCGTGTCTCCGCTGTCATTCTTACTGCCAAACCCATTTTCTTGCGTGTTTCTTACATTCCTTTCCCCTACATCTGCGATACAGTCTATGATCATTAGATTTTCATTTCTCTTCATATTCCAAATCGTTCTCTCTCTCTCTCTCTCTCTCTCTCTCTCTCTCTCTCTCTCTCTCTCTCTCTCTCTCTCTCTCTCTCACCGTCGGCATGTAGGCCTATACCTGAACAACTGTTGTTGGCGTTGGTTTGACAGATCCTGATAACTAACCTATCAATAAACTGTTCAAAGTAGCTCACCCTACTTACCAGTTGATAATGTATCCTACTCCCGTTGTACATTTTCTGCTGCCGCTATTGCCATATATACATCTGACAAGAATTCCGTATTCTCCTTCTATTTCACTTCATTGATCCCCACTGTATACAGACTGCGCCTATACATTCCCTTTTTCAGATTTCGTAACTTTTATACTACGTTCAGACTTCGCAAGCATGGACTGGTAGAATGTTATCCCGTCGTTAGTTATTTCATACATTCCCTTTTTCAGATTTCGTAACTTTTATACTACGTTCAAACTTCAGACTTCGCAAGCATGGACTGGTAGAATGTTATCCCGTCGTTAGTTATTTCACCATTCTTATCAGTCTGCTTCTGGAGATCCAAGTTGGGTGGGGGGGGGGGGGGGGCGGTAATCCGGAATCTTTCTCCAGTTGAGAGATAAACAGGACACTTCATTAATTTGAGGATTTTTATTAGTATTCTGGTCAATACTGTCAATCATTCCTCTAAATCTGAAAGTGCTACACATGATTATGTATTCTAAGGCTAGCCGTAACGTCCGTATTGCTTGGGGGTGTTCCTAAATTTCCTCAGAAACCAAACAAATCTTCCCCAACGTTGACTTCTGCTAGTTTTAGTGATTAGTTTCCAAATAATTGTCGGTATTTTCTAAACATTTTTGTTAAATGATAATTCAGTGATATTCGCGCCTGTCAGCACCTGCCTTCCTTGAAAACGGTATTGCTTTTGTTACTGAATTCTAGGGGTATTTAGCCTGCCTCCAATCCTGCACACCAGGTGGAATAGTTCAGTCGTGGCTGGTTCCCTAAAGTATCTCAAATGTTCAGGGATTGTCGTCTGCTCCAGGGACCATATTTCGACTCGGGTCCGTCCGTGCTCACACATTTTCTTCACATGGTATCATATCTATTTCATCTTTTACTTCGTCTTGCCGTTCTATCTGAAACGTTCAACCACCTCTGGTTTCTTAAATTTATTTAAATTATAGTCTGTGCAAAACCCTACTTGGAGGGTCCTCTTTGATTTCTTTCGCTCAGTCCATATTCATCTATTTTTCTTGTCTTTTCCTATTATCGAATTCCAGTCCCCAGTCAGATTTTTCTCTCCTCGAACTACAATTTTTACCTTATTATGCATTTTTTTGCATCTCTCTCAGACGTAATCCAGCATTACCCCTGTTAAATTTTTTATTTATAGCCCTGTATTCACTTGCCCCCATGGCCAGTTTCTTCTGCCACCGCCCTTATTTCTCACGATCTCCAACCTACCCAATTATGGGTTCCGACATTTCACTCTTCAATACGTAGAATGCTAGGTTTCTTTCTCCTGATGCCAATATCGTAAAGAGTGGACCCCGCCCGATCTGAATAGGGGACGCTTTTACTACTGAAGTATTTTGCCCAGTAGATGCCATCAAAGTACTTTACCTAATAGATTCAGTCATTGTCAGAAAAATGACTGTAGTCATCCCTTGCTTTCAGCTGTTCGCAGTATCCGCACAACAAGGCTGTATCTTGGCTAATGTGACAATACCAGATCAGTCCATCTTCAGACTGTTGCCCGCAAAAATGAAAATGGTGCTGCCACTCTTCAGGATCTGCAGGTTAGTTTTGCCTCTCAATCTATACCCAACCTTTGATTACGCCTCCGGTACGGCTATCTGTATTCTTTAGGTACACAAGCCACACCACCCCTCCTCGCAAAGGTCCATGGTCAAAAGCAGTACGTAATTCATCATGCTTCTTTAGTCGGGAGTGGACATTATTCTTATGACAGTCATCTCACATAATTTGAAACTGAATAGACGGAAAAAAAAACGCAACGCCAAAAAATACTGTTGAGTAATGAAATTTCTAGAATCCATTTGCCCAGTTAACGTATTTGATGTACGTTGCAAGAACTCAGCTTAATGTAACCGCGAGATAAAACATTGCAAATGTGAAATGCTGGTATCACCGGTGTACCCACCAGAATATTTAATGGAACCTTGCGAACGGGCATGTATTGCACATGTGACTGATGCTAGTTCGTGGGATGGAGTTCCATGCCCGTTGCACTCCGTCGGTCAATACAGGGAGTGTTAATGCAGTTTGTGGATGACGCTCGAGTTGTCCGATAAAATCCCGTATGTGCTCCATCGGAAACAGATCTGGTGGTCGAGCAGGTCAAGCAATGTCAACACTCTGTCGAGAATTATGGGTTACAACAGCGGTATGTGGACGAGCGTTATCATGTTCTGCAACACTCCATGGAATTCTCTTCATGAATGACAGATCGACACATCGAATCACCAGAATGACGAACAAATTTGCAATCAGAGTGAATGGGATAATCACTAGTGCGCTCCTACTGTCATGCGATATCGCGCACGAGAATTTAACTCCAGGTGTAGGTGCAGTGTGTCTAACATACAGTCAGACCCTCAACTGGCCTTCTAAAGCCGTCGGCACACGGTACGAGGCAGGTAACTTTGACATGCAGGAGGACGGGATATCCAACGTCACGAGACAGCGCCGTCGACACACGCCACGACCTCGTTGACTTGATTTTGCGCTCTTTGAGTTTTCCAGCGGCGGTTGCCGGATTTATTTGGCTCGCAAACCATACAGTGTACTCACAAAACAGCACGCGTCTAAAATTCCTACCTCAGCTCTATGGAAAAAGAACCTCTCCTTTCCTGACCATATGCTTTCCAGGTTGTTCTGTCTGTGGTATACACAAATAAAACTTCAATATCCGTGAACGTGAACGTGCAATAATGCAAAAACGAAAGGTACATGTCCACTCAGGAAAGACATAAATCAAACTCACTCCTGTCAGAGATCGTTTATGTTTACATAACATGAAATATTACGTCTATTAATTTCATACGAAACTCTCCCAACCTTTCACAAACCTCGAAAGTGGGGGAAAAATGGTGACAGTGGGGTACGCCATGCTGACCTACGCAATTAAATGACTGCGTTTTGTGTACTTCATCTCTAAAATGTAATTCGCATTTAATTTCATAACAAAACCTAATAAGAACGATACGTTTTCATGAATCATAAATGGATCGTTACCTTAAAAGGGATTGCTCTCACAAAGCGAAAAAACTAAATACGTAAATTTATCACCAACATGACCTTACCCGTCATTGTATTACAATAAACTGTACTAATAACTATTCGTTCTCCACACATTCAACGCGCCCGTGTTTAGAAATAGCATATATTCGTGGCATGTAACTTGTAATACCAAGCTCATCGAATATGGGTTTCTGCTGTACACGACAAATAAGCTCTCAACAGGGCGTCTGACTCCTTGAAGTAACCGATATGTAACAGTTCGCTGTCACCGTGATGCCAGCTGCTACACATATTGTTGCTGCTGAAGCAGTAAGATACACCAGAGCCCCAAGCCGAACATGATGGCCGTCTGCCTTGGTAGTGCCACGTGGTCGCCTGGAGCTCGGTCTCCTTGGGACCTTACATCCTCGTGACCACCGCTGCCAGCCATCATTTACAGTGGCTACATTCGTGTAAAATCTCATTGCAAGGAACATAACAGCTTTCCGTAGCCCTATTACACGACCTCATGCAAAGTGTGAGGTGTTAAATGTCGTCGTCGTCTTTAAGGTATTCTTCTCTTTCATAAACTCACCACGTCCCATCTTAAAGGTAACGAGCGCTCACGACCGTTACAGCTCGTATTTAGAGCAAAACCGATCCGCATCCTCAGTGGCGCAAGGCAGGCGGGAAATATGAATACACCATATTTCACGTGCAGAAATAGGCCTGCAAGCTTTCATATATGTCTTACAACTCCTCCTTGACATTGCGATTTTGTTTCCAGCAGTGTATTTTCGCAATTAGCATTACCATGGTCAGGACTGAACTTTAGGAAAGCAGACGTGAATAATTGTATAATAATGTAGCAGTTCGGGAGACATACGCACTTTTTCCTGCACTTTTGTATGTGACTGTAACGTTGAAACAGTTGCTTAACAAGCGGAAATTTCCATGAGAATTAGGTTGAACGTCGAGGGATACGATTGATCACTTGCTCCAAAAAGATCTAGTCATTCTAATGGTCCCCGTCGATTATTGATCAGCGACTCTGTTAAAGTGCATTCTTTTTTTTAACCGAGAGATGGAAAAATGTTACTGTTACGGCGCTGCTTCATTTTCAGAGTATGTGTTCTAACATGTAACTGCAGAATAGTCCATGTACAAACCTCTGTATCTGTAAACTACTTTAGAGTTAGCTGGAGGGATTAGCTTGACCAAGTAGGGAAACTAGAGCCAGACGTACGTGCAGATTTTCCCACTATGCTGAAGGCAAGGAGTGAATGTGGTTCACTGTTTAAAAGCGTTCTGATAAGAATAGAACCAGGAATTCAGTATATTTCTCTGCTTAACCGAAATGCTATTAGATTTTCAAAAAACACACAAAACTAAGCTCTATGAAACAATTACCCGAGTGGGCAGGAAATCGGTAGACACGATACACCTTTATAGACAAAGGATTACAGTTTCAGAAGAATTGGATGATTTATCAAAGAGAGAGCTTCACAAATCGAGCAAGTCACCAACGCGTTGGTCCACCTGTGGCTCTTAAGCAAGCAGTTATTCGGCTTGGCGTTCGACAGTTAATGGACGTCGTCCTGAGGGCGCGTTAAATCGCAAAAATCCCAAGCTGGTGGGAGAATCCTGCCTATATTGCCATAAACATTCTCGATTTTATGGAGATGCCGCGACCTTGTTGGCCAAGAACCTCTGTGAGGGTGGGCATTATCATACTGCAATGTAAGCCCAGGATGAAAGGCAACAGAATGGGGCTGAAACTACCGTCGACGTTCCGCTGTATGTAGTGGTGCCGGGGATAACAAAGGGAGTCCTGACATGGACAGAAATGTCACCCCAGACACAGACTCCAGGTTGTCCGACGGTATGGCGGGCGACAGTCACGTTGGTATCCCACTGATGTCCGGTCCGGGTTGTCTCCAGATAAGTCTTCCGTGGCCATGGGGACTCGGTTCGAAGCGGGATTAATTGCTATAGACAATTCTGCTCCAGTCAGTGAGATCTCAGGCCGAAGGCGCTTCCGTAGACTCCTAACAGTGGGATGCTAAACTGACTGTCGCCTGCCATATAGTTAGACAACCAGGAGTGATGATCAGGCGTCATACACGGCACCCTCTCGGCACAGCGGTAGCGGTACGTCGACGACAGGCTACGCCTCACTTCGTTGCTCTTCATGGCAAGCTATCCTTGGTTTACATTTCAGTAAGATAATGTCCGTCCGCACACGGCTAGAGTTTGTACTGCTTGTCTTCGTTTTTGTTGAACCATACTGTGGCCAGCAAGGTTGCCCGGTCTCGCTCCAGTTGAGAACGTTTGAAGCATTATGTGCAGGAACCTCCTACCAGCTCGTGATTTTGACAATGTAATGCGTCAATTGGACAGTTTGGCACGGTATCCCTCGGGACATCAAACTATCAATAAATGCCAAGCCGAATAACTGCTTGCGTAAGGGCCAGAGGTGGAAAAACACGTTATTGACTTGGTCAGTTTGTGAAGCTTTCTCTTGAATAAATAATTAAGTTTCTGAAATTGTAACAATTCGTTTGTCTGTGCATGTTCATCACATTCTGATAATTCCCTGGTGGTGCGTCTATTGTTTAGAGTGTATAGATGGTATTGATTCTAAACCATCGAAGGTAGCATTAACTCCGCAAATGCCTCGCACATTATGGCATGCTACATGCCACTGACGACGACCGCAACTTTAGTAAGAAAAGTAAGAGTGACTTTTTTTTCCGCCGACTGCAGAACACTTCAACGATCTTCAGCTGGATAAGGTACGGAATTTTACGAAGTAGCTTGTACATAAAGGAACTATTTTAGTGGAAGGTGAAATAAAAAAATAGGGCGATAGTGTCATGAATGAAACTGACGGTGAGACAGCAGTCATTAGCTAATTTATCCGTGCATCTGTTCTACAGTAAAAGGGATAAGCAAGAATGAGTTTCGAAAAATGGCACAAGCTGTTACTGTGGAAAACTTGAAGAGGTGTAGGATGTTGCAAGACTTGGGTCGTGTCGGGCTGTTGGTTAACTTGGGTGGAAGATCTCTGGCTACAGGCATCGTCGTTCCACGCTTTGTCTCGGCTCAAGGCCGCGGACAGAAGACGCCGTGGCACGCCACACCGCTTGCGGCGTGCTTCCCAGAGGTCGCGGCTCTCGACTGCTAATATCTCTTTTGACTGAACGCTTAGAAGGTTCATGGCGTGATTTTCACTTATCTACATCACCAATATTAGTAACCAGACATTACATTTGAAAATGCGTACGAACTAGAAAAAGCGACCGCAGAGCGAGCTGTAAATATTACTGTTTTAGCTGTAGGCCAATGGGAATACCTTAGATATATATCCTTATCTAATGAACCATGCCAAGATCGTAATTAGGATTACATACTGCTTTCGTCGTTTTATTGAGACATGTTACATACGGCAATCTACCACCGAGCGTGTTGCCAGTTCGTTGATACCTTAAACATCTCAAATTGAGAAGCAACCGATTGTCTTCAAACCTCAGTAACGAGTACCACATGGAGAGAAAGTAAGAAATAATTTTAGTATCACTCAATCTTTCGCTTTCCTGCTAAAAAATTTCTGAAGGATTGTAAAGTAGACATTTCTCATCTGTTCGGTGGATAAATATGAAACTGACATCCTTAGTCAGTGTTCAAAAATTAAAGGTAGTCGTAGCAGTTTTCCTTTTAATTCTTCTCTAATCTTCATCGGTAATACATTAATGTAAAAAGTATGAAATTCCCTTGTTCGAACTTCTCATAAGGCAGGTTCCCCGTAACTGGTGCAGCACTTTAAACAAATGAATAAAAGCAAGTGTACAGTAGACCATATTCGTAAAACACTATAGTGTTGTTCAACTCACCTTTCGTCGTTAACATAAGCTGTACAGTGGGTAGCAACTAATCATGAAATAGGCAGTGCAGTAGTTAAACAGATGTTAGGAAAAAGGTGGAACAAATGCTCGAATGCATGCCCAATTCCACTGCATACTGCGAGTAAGAATTCGTCAAGCATTTGCCATCGTGTTATGGTTTAACACACAAACATATTTAGTATAAAAGAGATGGAATACCATAGTGAAGCACCATCGCGACGACAGTGAAGGAAATAACATACCTGTCCGCCATATTTCGTGTTACCAAAGCAAGTGGTCGTGATGTGGGGTAGTGGTAGATGAGTTAACACGCTTCCAAAGCGAGAAAAGTCACGTGCCATGTGCTGTCGTTGTACAACTTAAAGTGAACCATTCAGATGAGTTCCTGGTATTATCAATATATTTTACTTAGGTTTTTTGTAGTTGTTCATTCTCTACGCTGTGCAATAATAAAACGCATGCTCCGTGGTATCAGTAGAATGTCAAGGTGACGCCTTCTAGAAGGCGTGTTGGTCGTCATTCAGAATTGTTCATGAGTAGAATCATTCCACATTGTCAGTTGTATGTTAAACCTTGGACGAGAGCCACAGTGAAAACAAAGTAACAAGAAATACCCTTTTCTGAAAACTGTCTAACTTAAGTGTGTTTCTGTGAAATTACATAAAGAAATCGTCGACATTCCTAATCCTAACCCCTCTCAATTCTTTAGAGTATCCTTGGAAGACTGCCCCCTTAGTTAAATCAATAACGTTGTTCGGCATGGTTTCTTAGCGCGGGCTAAGTATATCAGACTACATACGATATGCAAAGTCTGGATTTGTGTGTTAGCAATCCTCTGAGTATGCTCATTCTAACAACACAAAATATATCGAGTCCAGTGTTGCAATATGTTCATGGATCGTACCAGACGTTTATGCCCACATACTCAGGCGTACTAAGCTGCGGGTACTGCCATACCTTTGTGACGCTGCAGTGTCGTCCCGCAGCAAAGAAAGCATTCACGATTTCTTCCAACGCTTCGATAAAATTGAAAGAGCGTCTTCAAAAAGACAAGATGATACCTAAATCTGTGCTCTACAAACTATGTAGTGCATGGTATTAAGCACTTCCCTGTTATACCATGGTTTCTTCCCATTCAGTTCGCGTAGTGGGCATGAGAAGAGACTCCTCAAATGGCTATAAATGCGGTAAAAAAGCTCAGCCTTCGTTTACCGGTACCTGCCGAAACGATACGTATAGGTCTTAGTATTTTCCTAGATTCCTCACTTGATACAGATTCTTGAAATTTTGTAACTACCCGTTCAGATTTTTCAGCATTTGTCGCACACTTCAGCAGTATTACGGGATAGGTCACAAGAGTGATAAGAGCAAATTCATTTGTATACTAATTGCAATTTCCCATTATTGTACCAATGAACTAACGTTTGCCACTTGAAGCCTGTATGATGATACTTGATATTTTCGCAAAATGTTACATCTGGGGCATTTGTAGAAGTTGACTGATTGCAATCGAGACTAGGTGATATTACCCATAGGATTATATTTTGTACAGAGAACAACTTTACAGTTCTGAGCATTCAAATAAAGTTGCCTGTCTCTGCAGCACTACGAAATCCTATAAAGTTAAAACTATATTTATGCAGCCTTTTCAGA